>NW_004567106.1:44282404-44385023 GCF_000260355.1 Condylura cristata | reverse complement strand
TGAGCTTCCTCCCCCGCGTCGAGGCCCCGTCTCAGAGGGCAAAGCTCATTTCCCCAGTCGCGCTGTAAAAAAACATGAAATGACACGTCACCGCAGCCGGGCTGCGTGCTCCGAGCAGACACGCACTCAGCCGGCTGCCGGCTGCCGGCGCACGGGCGCCGGCTCCTCCTCCTCCCGCTCTCCCTCTCCTCCTCCGCGGCCTCCCTCCTCCCGCTCCTCCCTCCCTCCCCCTTTCAGAACACTCAATGTCGGAACGTTCCGAAGATGACGTCGGAGCGTTCTCGAATCCCGTGTCTCTCGGCTGCTGCTGCCGAAGGAACAGGGAAAAAGCAACAAGAAGGAAGAGCAATGGCGACACTGGATCGCAAAGTGCCCAGTCCGGAGGCGTTTCTGGGCAAACCCTGGTCCTCCTGGATCGACGCCGCCAAATTACACTGCTCCGACAGTAAGAACCCCACCGCCTCCTCCTCCTTTTATTATCCTGTAACCTTTCCATTCACCTAGAGCCACTGGGAAAAAGTGTGTGTGAGAGAGAGAGTGGCCCCCGGTGTCCTCCATGCTTCTCCCTCTCTCTCTCTAAATAAATACACACCGAGACAGATCATCAATGCACAGAGAGAGGCCCTGCTGCCAGGGTTGTCTGTCTGTCTGTCTGTCTGTGCCCGGCTCCCCGTGGCAGCCCGCGGGGTGGGCTTTCACAGCCCCGCGGTGTATCTGCTTAAAAGGCTACTCTGTTGCTGCTTGCATAGTTTTTTGGGTACCTATCTGGGCCAGGTAGATGGAAATCCGGACTTGGGAGAAAATGTTGCATTGTCAAATTTTGAAAGATTTTCATATACAGTATTTATATCGATCTGTTTGCAAATAAACACTCTCCCTCCCCCCTTGACTTTGGCTTTCCCCCCCCTTTTTTTTTCTCTTTTTTTTCCTTATTTTCTTTTTTCCTTTTCTTTTTCATCTGCAGATGTAGATTTAGAAGAGGCTGGAAAAGAGGGTGGAAAAAGCAGGGAGGTTATGAGGCTTAATAAAGAAGGTAAGTGGAGCTACTGGCATTTTAGTGTTAGCATGTGTGGCAGAATCTTCACAGGGTTTTCGGATATAATGTGAATTGTTCTGCTGGGTACAGAGTGACTAAGGCTTGTCAAAAATTGAGCACGCCCAGGTGACTACTGCTTCATGTTAACTTCTTTCAAAGTATAAATACAACTGGGGGGCCAAGAGGGGGGAGACTATTGAAGGCAGAAGTTTACTGCACTTCAGCTGGAGCCCACAGTTGAATCTTCTGATGCATATATCTGCCATTCTCCTTTGGACCAGCATTCCCAAATGGTGGGTGGCCCTAATCTCTGAAATGAGGAGTGGGTTCTTTTCACAAGCATCCCAACCTTCCTTGTGGGTACATGCACAACAGTTTAATGAACCCCCACATGGTCAATCATTCCAGCATCTACTTCTTCGCTCTTCAGTAGAAACCATTGTACATGGCAAACCTTTGCTGCAAGTTACGTTTGGTCATAGATTGTTGTGTGGCAAGCAGGGTTAGGGACATCTGCGTGTGAAGCCCCTAGCTGGTTACCTGTCTCTGTCTCCCCAGCATGGAAATATAGTACCTGAAAGGGGACACAGTGAGTAGATAAGTCATCCCAAACCAAAGCAGGCAAGTGAAGCCACAACATGCTGGAAGTGGGCATCAACCACCACAATCATCATAAATAAATCATGTTCTGTTCGAGTTTGCCAGCCTGCCATATGTAACTCTGGCCTATGGACTTCAAGCAGAGCCACTCCAGAGGCCACTTTCTACTGAACAAATGGATGGGTTCATTTGAATTGTGATTTACTAACTGATATCTTACAGACATGGTTGACTGAAATTGGGGGTGGGAGGAAGATGCAGGGGGGCAGAACGTTTGGTGGAAGGGCAAAGAGTTCAACGAGGCCAAAGGCCAAAGGCCATTGTTCATCCAAAAGGAATAGCAAAAAAAGCTGCTCTTAGTCTCCAAAGAATGGTCGCCCTCAGAAAGGGGGAAGTTACCCTGTAAGGCAGCTAGGACCTGCATGGAAAGATGGAACTCATTTGGCAGATCAACACCTCACACAGTCTGTATTCTTTACCCAATTATTTCCTGACCAGCCAATGAAAGGAAATTTTGTGCTTTAGAAAAAACTAACATGGAAGTTAAAATGCATGCATATTCAAGGACAGCTCTCTGTTTCTGCTAATTAAGCACTTTGATTGGGAACAAAACCTTGTTCTAAAGATGTTTGCCTCTAAATATTTTAGTATAATCTTGACTTATGTCTTTAGGATGCACAAGGAAAGGAGTGATGTCAAGTGGACGTCTTACAAGTAGCAGCTTATTAGTACTAAATGTCCATGTGTGATGGCAATGGAGAGTATCTCTATAGATTGCTTTTCTTCGCAAACTCTTGAGATCTTTAAACACTAATAGTACTTGGTTATCAGACCACTGGACACTAAAAGGTTTCCACAAAAGAAAATGAGTTTGTGTACACCTTTAAATTAAGATTGAGGTAAGGTCAAGGTATATGGCACAGAATTTGTACCTGTAAGGTCTGGGTCACAGATTATAGCGACAACACACACAAAACTCATATATTCTGCACCCTCCTCCCTGCTTCTGTTTCAAAAGACTGGGGCCCAGAGTGTCTTGGCCTTAGGATAAATAGATTCTTTTAAGGAAAACAGGAAAGGTCTTCTTTTCTCAGAAGTCACAACTGGTGTATCTTGTTTATTATGTCCTTTGCCCTATAAAGCTAAAAATATTTAGCTCCAAATTATGTGCATTTGCATTAAGGACACCCACTGTTCATGTAACACACCTGCTGAGTTTGCCAAAATAGCCATGTATGGGCTGAAACTCTTGTTTGTGGACCTAGTGGAACAGACTTGGGTTGACAGTTCCTGAAGATCTTCCTGGTATGGGCACATTTTCTTTACAGATAAAGTGTACATACACTATACACTTTATACTCCACCAATACTACCACTGGTGAGAAATTTAAGGTTCTAGCTGAGACTCCAGGTCAGGGTGTCTGGTTGCCAGGAATTCCAATGTTTTGGTTGCTCTAGTCTTACCATGGGCCTTGTTAGTGGACTCACTTGGAAGTTCTTGAGATGGATACATTTTTGCAGGTGGCTCTGCAGGACATACAAAGTCTTAAGTGTGTCTCTGTGTGGACATTTGTGTGAACAACATAGGCCATGATGTTTTTGGCAATATCAGCAGGTCTTAAGAAGAAATTTTGTCTTTAATAATAATGAGTGAATGAAACAAAGTTTAGTAATTCCAGTTGAGAAATGAAGGGCTATGATTCAGATTTTGATACAATATTTTTAATTGTGATAACATAAACACTACATAAACTTATCATTTTAACCATTTTAAAGCATACAATTCAGTGGTACCAAGTACATTCACAATGCTGTAAAACCTTCACTACTATCCATTTCCTGAGCTTCTTCATCATCCCAAGCGGAAACTCATATATACACCTTCTACAATTGCTCTTCACTCACATCCCCTCCTCTGTCAGCCCTGGTAACCTCTATTCTATTTTCTGTCTCTATGAAGTCAGCTATTCTAGATAATAGCAACATATTGTACAATATTTGTGACTTTGTGTCTTTCACTTAGCATAATGTTTTCATGATTCATCCATATTGTAGCATGTATCAGGATTTCATTCCTTTTTATGGCTAAATAATATTCCATTATATGTACATAACATTTTGGTTATCCATCCATTTGTTGATGGAGATTTGACTTGTTTCCACCTTTAGCCTATCATGAATAATGGTGCTATGAACATGCTGTGATTTATTTTTTATGGACTACATTTAGGGAGGAAAGTTAAACTAGAAATAAGAAAGAAAACCATTTTACCTTCCCTCTGGCCTCAGCTTTGGAGACACAGGAAGGACCTACAGACCTTTTGAATAATTTGATGATTGCTATAGAGTTCCGTCACCATTCCTCATTCCTTTAACCTTTTTCTCTCCTATTCTCTACCTGTATCAGTATAAATTGTTAATTGAATGCTTTGAAATCTGTAATAAACTTTTCAATATCATTTCATCCAAAGTTAGCTACAATTATGGTTAAGAAGGATTTAGCAAATACTTCGAACCTCGTCAAATCATCACCAGGGTTCGGAAGTTGTTGCTTAGTCCTGTGCTTGAGTGTACTCAAGTAAGGTTATGTCCAGCAGGTTGGTGCAATGAAAGGAGCAAGAGAGAGAGTTTTGGGTAAGCCTGAGTTCTGTTATATGACCTTGGGAATATCATTTCCCTTCTCTGGACCCGTTCTCTCACTTGTAAAGTAAGGGGATGGGATTAAGTGTGACCTAAGCTTGTCTATTGAATATACCTACATTTGAAATGCAGTCATACCAGATTGGCTTTTTTAAAAGATACTTAAAAAAGAGAGAATCAAGCCGGCATATTAAACATCTGAAACCACTATATACAAGGTTTACATTCTTATTTTATAGCTTTACCATATCTGATATACAAGCACAATAGTTTGTGTTACAAATAGTTTGTGAGTGGTATGAGGTTTGTAAGACTCTGAACAAACTGGGAATCTGAGTCCAAAACCCAGAGTGATGCATTTCCCACAGTGCAGGCTGAGTTAACCTCAGTCAGCTTGGAGCAATCAGGCACAAGATTACTCAAGAGGAGGTAGGGGTGGGGTTGGTTTCTCAGAAACCTTTTTAGTTTAGTCTGAGATATAAAATGCATTTATGATAGAAAATTCCAAGGAAGGCCATACATCTAACTGACTTTTTAAAATAATTTGCTTTGTAGTTTAACTGAAGACTTTTGCAAGATATTTGGGGAAAAGCTCCTTGAATCAGAAAGACTTCCCTTTTTCTCATTGCCCCCTCAACTCTTTTCAGAAGTCAATTCACAAATAAGAAGCTGAGTTTATGTAATTCAAAAGTATCCTTCACTATATAAAAATGGAGATAACAGGTTTGTTGGTAAAATAATACAAAAGGGCTTAACACATGCTTAATAAAGTTTTGCCTTTGTTATTTCATTTAAAAAATTATGATTATCATCATACTCATATTAAGCTGCTTATAGAAAACATTATGACTGACCCAAGATTTTAAATTAGTCATTGAGGAACAGAAAAAATAAAGTATTAGAAATTTCATTTTTAGAGTAATTAATTTTGCCATAACTTTATATTAATAATGGTTTTCAAAAACAATTTCTATGATATCTGTGTTTCTGATGGAGTACAGTTAATGTATGCACATTGGTAAGTTTTATTAAGACCTGGAAAAAAATACTTAGGTTGTTTCAGGCCTATAACTAAGAAGGGTTTACATGTTCTTTCAGGGGACCAGAAGGTCTAAAAACTAATTTTAAAAATAATTGATAAGTGGTTTTATCTGATTACTAAAAAAAATAAAGAAGGTCCCGAGTCAATCCTTGTTTGGGTCTTCTGGAAGCCTGCACTAGTTCTTCAGGCATGTGTCTGTGTTTCAGTTCTCTGCTGTTTTCATATGATGTAGGCAAATTTGTGGAATGCTTCCAACTTGAAAACTGTCTGGGACCAGTAAGATCTTGCTGTAACTACAGGGGGTTGCCATTTTCCTGAGAGGTGCTGGTAGAACTGAGGTGCTGGTAGAAACAGGGAAGGGAACAGGAAACATGGGAACATGTTCAGCTCAGGTTTAGGAATTCCACGTTATGGTTATGCGAGCAACTTGGAGAAAAAGATGGCAGCTGACATAACAAGAATGAAGTGTTCCTAGAAACCAAGCCAGGAACACCAGCGACAAGTGGTGGAGATTTATGGGAAGCTGCGGACGGCTTCCCTTTATCATTATACAGACAACTCTGTTATCTGTGTTAATAGGAGATGTGAAGACACCAAGTGCACAGATTACACAGATAAACTTCATTTTCACCATTAATTTCAACTTCTTTCTCCATTAGGCCTATCTTCGTCCCCTTTGCTAACAAGAGACAACAATTGTTCACTTTGGCATTTCATTATTGTCTCTTTTCTCTTGCCCAGCATTTGGGAGAACAGGACAGGAGTGAGAGTGGTTCAAAAGTACTAGAAAGGAAAGATGAAAAGGAGGAAGAGAAAAACTAAAGTTTTCTCTCCATTAACTGATGGAGAAGCGGGAACACCATGGTCATGACAGCACAGCTGAGAGGTCATTTTCAAAACCATCTAGTTTTAAAATTATAAAGCTTCTCAGGTGATTATCTGTTTTCTCACACCAGTATTTCCATATTCTCGGGTTCTTATGTGGGTGAAATGTGGCTGTGGCTCCCTCCACGGGAAGTACTGCATGTGACACTGCCCGAAGCACTGTTACAGGATGGTAGCTCCTCACTGCATGTCTCTGAGAGAGTGAGTTTCTTTTTATTTTATTTTTTAAATATAATAGTTTATTTTTACATCATTTTGTGCCTTTTCCCATCTCAATTGTAATCCCTGTGGGCTTCCCATCACCAAATCACCTGTGTGCCATCACCATAGTTCACTGCACTCCCCCCCCTCCCATTTTTGATCCCATTCTCCACACCACATCTAGAAGATGTGGATGGTTATATACACATAACCATGAACTCATTTAAATGCTTCTTTAAAAAAATCCCCAAACAAAAGTTAAAATTATATAATGAAATTTTCTCTCCTGCCATTGCCTTTGTGTATAATGCAGAGATATTCTGTGTGCTTTCAAGTAGATACATAGTTTTGTTTTTTTTTTCATCTTGCTTTCCCTAGTGGATGATAGTATACTGTAAATGTTGCCTAGAATCTTGCCATTTCCACTTATCTTAGAAACTGGTCCATATCCTTTTGTAATGTGCTGCCATGATCTCTTTTGGGACCTGCATAGAAGAATGATAATTTACACATCTAGATGTCTTGCTTTGTTTTTAATACTTCTTTCTACTTTCTTGGTGTTTAACATGCATTTCAGACTAAGTCAGCTCTCACAGGGTACCTGCACTGGGCTTTGTCTGTGAAAATCACAGAACGTGCTGCAGGACTCTGCTATCCTAGCACTGAAAGTGGGGATTTAGAAAGTCATGGAGAGTCTGCTGAGTGCTCTGCAAAGGAAAGTTGGACGGCCGTTGGAGGACATAGCTGGGAACCTAGCTTAGGTTAGGAGCTCAGTGAAGACCTCCATGTAGAAATTTCACTTAACTTAAAACCTAGAGGATGAAAGGTGTGGGTCTGGGTGGGCCTAAGAACAGAAGAAGCAACGTGTGAGAAGACTCAAATGTGAACGATTATAGAATGTTCTAGAAACTGAAAAATATATGCTAAAGTAAAGATAGCAAAGCAAAGGGTAGTATAATGTTTCTCAGGAGTGGCACTACTGACATTTTAAGCTGATATCTCTTAGTCGTAAGGGGTCCTCTTAGTTCTGTGCATTGTTAGGGTGTTTAACAGCACCCAGGCTTCTTTCAGTACAATCCAGCAGTACCTCCCACTCTTCCAATTTGAAACAACCAAAAATGTTTCCAGACATGGCCAAAAGTTTTCTGGGGAGCAAAGTCACCTCAACAGAGAACCTCTTGTATAAGGTGAGCCTTGAAGGGTAGACCAAAATAATTCACAGAAGAATTCTGCTGCTCTCTACATGTCCCAGGCTTCCATTCTAGGTGAATCAGTCTTAATGGACACTCACCAGGCATAGATGGAGCTGTGACTATCCCCTGGTATGAACTTACATTTGAGAGGACCTAATGGGATAGAAGACACTGGCCCTCAAAGATTTCTCCTTGAAGGTTTCCAAGATGTCTCCTCCAAACCGTCAGTTCTATTCCCTAGTCAGTAGTAACACAGTGGGTAGAGAAGACCCCTAAAGCGCCAATTCTGATAATGATGGCATTTATTGGATGGTGGCCCCTAATGTCAGTGCATCACAGTGAAACATTAAGGATTTCAGTTTACATTTAAAGTCGAGCTGGAAATGCAACTGGCGTTCTGTGCGGTTTGATTACCCATGGGATTTGTCTGAAATGGGGATGTACTTGATGAAGAGCAAAGCAACTGGTTTCTGCATTTTCATGTTGAGGCAGTCCTGATCCTTGAGGGCTTCTGATCCGTGTGCCATGTAGCCAAGGGCATTTTTTAGGACTGCGAGGCCTGTTCACTTTCACCCTGATGTTTTAGCTTTAAAATTGATTTAGAGTGTTGGGCAGATGCTTTTTTGCATTATTTTCTGTGTAGCCGGTGTTTCTAACCCTTGGGCTAACCTTTCATACTTTCACACTTTGTTTCATTGATGAAATCCCTCGAAAGTAAACATATACTAGTCCAGACACAGTGGGACCATGTCCTAGTCAAGTCCCTTTTACCCAAGGATAAAGGATCCCACGTTCTGAGGTGGTCCTGTTCTCATCCGGGAACTGAGCTTTGAGTGGCTGTCGTGGGAGTGACGTCACCAAGATGGCGAAGTAGCCAAACTTCGCTCCCGCTCACGTGAAGAAAAGCTAACTTTTCTCGGACAAGACGCAGCTCCCAGAATGCAGAACCGGAAGGGACCGGGAGGGTTGGGGGGTAGGCAGAAGCAGCCGCCCCACCCTCTCTCCATCTCTGCACCACAGAGACCACAGAGACCACACCCAAGCACTTTGGAAGGTAAGAGCAGCGGCTTCACGGTGGCTGCACCACCCTTACTCCAGGCCGGCACAGCTGCACCCAGAGATAGTCTGTCAGGCCAGCGGTCCTCCGTGGGAAAAGAACACCCCCAGTGACATCCCCCCGGGTTGTGAGTCGCTTCTTGGGAGTCCCGCTCGGGTCTCACCTTGTGAGGTGAATCCACAGGGTTTTGCCACCGGAGTCTGACTGGGATGCGGTAATCATCAGAAGCAGCGTGGTGCGTAGGGAGAGGCTTGACCTTCTTCCGACTGGTGGAAGCAGAATGTCTACATCTCTCCTGAAACTCTTGGTGCAGCCTTCTGCCCATGTTGGGCTTCCAGCTAACGCTGTTTGGCTGGCTCTGTCTTAATCTCTCCTGTGGCAGGGCTTGGATTGGCCACTTCCAGCCAAATGGACCTGGATTTGGACCCTGAGGCACTTGAACTAATGAGGAGAGCCCAGGAAATCCCTCCGGCCAGTGGCGGAAGCTGAGCATTCTTAAAGCATTCAGGGACTAGACTTGGCTCACCCCTTGCTTCTATGTATACAGAGCTGCCTTTCCACTGTGGGGATAAGCTTTTGTTTTTATGTAGATGATTTATCTTGTACCTGTGGTTTCATAACACAATTCCACTTGCCAATTTTAAGGGATCAGGTGCTTTTAAAAAGGGCAACAAAATAAATACTCTCTAGGGCTGACATAATGGTGCAGGGTCACCATAGTGGGGAAGATCAAAATGACTTGGTGACAGACGTTTAGAAATAGGAGCAGCTATCAGCATACCTGTTCTGTACAGCTGACTGTGGTTCTTGTGTTAACAGTGCTAGGACCCCTTTGGCAAATGGGGTGGCTGGGTGATCCTGCCCCATTTTACTAATAAGTCATGGAGTCCTGGGGGAAGGGGAGAAGTGGAGAGACAAGTAGTCCTAACTAATGACACTAACCGGGATGTGGAAGGTGGTTGAGACACAGTTCCAGTCTGGCTCTGTCAGTTCGCGGTGTCTGGCTTTTTTTAAAGAGCATTTTGGCCACTACAGGGCAAATACTGTATGAAGCCTTAATACTTAAATGAGATTTCCAGAATAGTTAAATTCATAGACACTACAATGGTGCTTGCCAGGGGGAGATTAAAAAAGTTGTGGAGAGGGAAGGTGGAGGCAGGTGCACAACAGTGTGAATGTAAATGCCCCGGGCTGTCCACCTCAAACATGGTAAGTTTAAAGTTACCGTATTCTTCGGCAAGAAGTGTCTTGGCACCACAAAGCCGGGAGTCATGTGGAACATTACTTAAATCTTGATGTGGCCTCTTACTGACTGTTTGCAATAAGATAACTTTTCTGAGGCTCAATTTTCTCACTTTCAGAAAGGGAGTAATAATATCTCTCAGGGTTGTTGTGAAAATAAACACAACACTAGCTGATACACAGTAGGTACTCAGTAATATGAGCTTTCATTTTAATGATTTTTTACTTTTACCAGACACTTGGGTCCTTTCTTTGCCTTATCAGAGCTGCCACTTCCAGACACCAGGCAGCGTCCCTACTGCTCCAGGAGTATGTGTGTATGTGGGGGGTTCCCCTAGATTTTTTCAGTCAACATTTTGTCCCTGTTTATTTAAGGATGCTGGGAATGAAATCAAAGGGACCAGTGACCCTGTGCTATTCATTTTCAAGAGCGAATCAGTTTCCATTTTACAAAATGTGGTCATCCTGTGTTCTTAGCCTTTTAGTCTTCATTCACATGCCCTCAGAAGGACCAGAGCAGAAACCAGCCATGTGCATTTTAAACACTCTCCCAAGCAGTTCTGGGGGGCGGGGGGGGGGGGCTGGTCAATAAACCTTGAGAACAGGGCACTGTTCCTTTGGTTAAGAGAAGTGACTCTCAACTCTCCCTGCCTTGAGAATCTTTTTTGAAGCTCATTAAAAGCAGAGACACCAGAGATTCAGATTTAATAGGCTCAGTTTAAGGGATTCTGGGGGAACTGCTTATGTGTTTTTAAGTATAACACTCCTAGTTACCATTTACTCGGCATTGATCATGTGCCAGCACAGAACTAAATGTGGATTTCTCCACATGACCACCCTATGTGGCAACTTCTAATATCTGCCTATTTTAAGAGACTTGGATAATGAGACTCAGAGAGGTTGAGTGATTTACTAGACATAGTATAGCTGGGAAGTAGTAGAGCTGGGATTTGAACCCAGGGACTGGCTGATTCCAGAGACTCTACCCTAGCAGGGTAAGGATGAAAGTGAGGCAATACAGCATCCAGGACATACAGTTAATGAGTTGTTCACACAGGCTCCTGCCAGTGCAGAGCCAGGGCCTCCTAAACCTAGCACCTGGGGCACCTGACTCAGAGACCAGTGGCCTGGTACTCGACCTGCCTGGGAGAGCATGTTCTGTAAACAGAATGGTTAAGCTTTCTTCCCCTCAGTGTGTAAACCAGTGGCCTGCTGATAGGGCCCCAGGTCTCCCCCTTAATGCAGTGCTTTCTCATTGCAAGGCTCTAGCGTTCTGGCCTCTGTGGTCACAGTCCTGGCCTCAGGGAAATCTTAGGAGCTGACTCAAACTGTTCCTTTTTAGGAGAAGGTGTTAGCAAAAATGGTTGCCAAGCAACTCCAGGGGCATCTATCTACAGTGATGATTTCTCTCTCTCTTTTTTCCCCTTTTGAACATCGCCTAGGCCTCTTTTCAGTTTCCCTCTTGGCGTTGGAATTGTTAGTGTTTTTGTGAAGGGCGCTTGCCTTTGGATGATGGAGCAGGGATAGCTTTTCAAAATGCCACGTTAGAGAAGTCCTTTTGATGGGCAATGCGCCTGCTAAGTGGGTGTGAAAGACCTTTGCCTCCTTCAGCCTCAGTGATGCCCTAGTTGTCACTGGCTCCCAGGGGCAATGACAAAGAATATTCTTTGACTGGAGTGACTGAGAAAAAGCATACATTGCATTTCCCACATGAGGACAAGACGATGTAGTTATATTCGGCGCCTGACTTTGGAGTTCGCCTGCTCATCTTCTGCCAGGCACTTATACTTTATGTGATCACCTGGTGGATCATGAGAAACTTTGGGTGAGGTTGTATCTGTTTTGCCTACCTGCCAATGGCAGCCCTGTTAACTGTATCTCGAGACTTGAGGCTTCTGTCCCTCAAGCTCCACCCTTGACCACTGTGTTCTTCCTTACCATCTTTTGCCGAAGCAGGGCAAGGCCAAAGAGAATATGGAACTTAGACAAGTCTTGCCATTTTCAAAGATTCAGACCAAACACTTAATGGCAGAAGACAATTGAAATGGAGATACACCTCATTATATACAAACCCAAGTATGTAGTTATCCTGTCTTAGATTGGAGGCTGTTTCCTTTCCAAATGGAATCATTAGGGAATTTGCTAAATAATATGCCACAGTTATCTGCCCTAGGGATTTCTGGAAAAAAAAAAATTTATGAAAGTTTGGTGATACTTTTATATAAGTCTCTTCTTGCCAATTTCTCATGTCCTGTCTGCTGCTCCTGGCTTCTCCCTCCAGAACCCTGGCTTTGCTCTCTAGATTTACTTTTTGCTCTGTGTGGTAATTCTGACATGTCTGCGTCCAGCCTGCCCTTTTCTCCCCTTTGCTATACTGCATTATACAACCCTACATGAGTGTGCTTACCACACCTCAGATTCCCTTCGACCCTGTGCAAGCACAGAGCCTTCTTTGTATCTTTCCTTATCCACTATCTTTGGAAAGGCCCTCCCTCCCATCCTTTTCTTCACTTAAGTGCAATTCTCTGCACCTCTTTATTTCTTTCCAGTTCCGAGCCCCCACACAGGCTACCCTGCCTGTTAGTCCACTGAGGTCTTTATAATAGCTGCTTCATTGGTATCCCCATCTCCATCTCCCTTCACATATCACTTCAAGATTAATCTCCCCTAAATTCACATTTCATCAGGTTGTTCCTCAAGTGAAAACTTTCATCACTTTCTGACCATACTTAATCAGTTTCCAGGACCTCACTGGTTTCACAAGTGGTTTGTTCTGCACAGTCTCTGACAGCCATGTTCTTTCCCTGTCTAGAGCTCTGCCTCTGTAGGTGCTTCTGCTTCCTCCTCGCCTGCCCCTGATATAACTGAGCCTCAGTCTGCAGGGCCCACTCCAGCCCACATCATCCTCTCGGAAGATGCGGAAGATGATCTCCCCAGTCTCTCCAGCAGCACTGCCCATTCCTCTGGCCCTGTACTGATGGCTGTGCCCTCCCTGCCTTTTAACCCCTAAATCTTACCTTTCAGGGCCATTCCATTGTCTTCCAGATCTCTATTGTTTACCTAATGTCTTTCTTATTTTCAAAATTGCATTATAGCCTTGTGGAAACTGGGGTAAGTGAGGTTTGATTTAGCTTCCCTTTTTCTTTCCAGAGTTATTTTTCAACCTCTAGAGTGTTACAGTTCAGCTAGGCATTAAATTTGCTTTTCAGCCACATGTATTGATATACCCACATTTTCATTTTTAAAAATTGTGGTAAAATACAAATAATATAAAATTCACCATCTTAAAAAGTTTAAAAGGTATGGGTCAGTAGTGTTAAATACATTTACATTGTTGAGCAATCAATCTCCAGAAGTCTTTTCATTTTGGAGAACTGAACCTGTATCCATGGAATAATTCTACATTTATCCTTTCATTTATTAAAGGCAGTCTAGAGATGACCAGTGATTTTCTGTGATTCATCACCTGATATTTTAAAGTTTTTGAGATGTTAAGAACTGAAAATATTCTTGAAGGTTCTTTTCAGGTGCATATTTGGTATCACAATGCAAAATGGCTAGCTCACTTAGCTGTAACACCAGGATCCTCCATGGATTCCTGTGTCAGCAGTGAAAATTCAGTGGAAAAGTTCTAGTTTGGGGCTCAGATTCATAGACACCTTTATACAGCCTAAAGTTACTCAGTTCAGATGCTATAGAAACCCCTACCCTACAGCTCAGTTTCTCTTTTTCCCGCCATATTAATGTTAATGTTGGACTTTTTCACTTGTATAGGAAAGTTAAAATAATAGTACCATGGTCAGTCATATACACACCACTTAGATTTCAAAATCAGTTCACATTTTATCTTATTTACTCTTACAGAGATATATATTTCTGTAGCACTTGAAAATAAGTTGTAGTATCATGACACTTTACCTCTAAATATTTATCATTTTGACACATCTTGATTGTGTAACCTTGAGCTCCTCAGGTTCTCAGAGCCTCATCTTATATAAATATGTATGTATGTTTTTGCTGAACCATTTGGAAATAAGTCACAGACAGCATGACATTCACTCTTAAGTACTTCAGTATATATCTCCTAAAAATAAAGACATTCTACTACATAATCAGAACACTAGTGTCACAGTTAGAAAACTAATAGCACTTAATATCCAGTTCATATTAAAATTTCCCCCATTGTCCCTCAAAAAAAAAAGTTTATAGCTGCTTTTTCCATAGCCACTCTTGTAGATACACACACACAAAACAAAGATCCTATCAAGATCCATACATTAGATTTAGTTGTTATTAGTTATTATTCCTCTTTAGTTTTAGCTTAATAATAACTATTATTAGTTATTCCTCATAGTTTTAATCTTGAAAGGTTCCCACTCCGTATGTGTGTGTATGTGCAGTAAGTCTTGGAATAAAGTTTTGTCATTTCATTATGATGTTAAGAAAGAAAAAAACCGTCTCCAGCTGGGACTAGCATCTGTGTGGAGTTTGCGTGCTCTGCCTGTGTCTGGTCTGGTTTTCTCCAGGTAACTCCAGTTTGTTCCCACTTCTGACATATGCGCATATTAGGCTAGTTGGCTTTTCTCAGTTGTCTAAGTCAGAGCGCGCGCGCGTGTGTGTGTGTGTGTGTGTGTGTGTGGGTGGTGTACCGTGCTAGGAGGTTTGGTTCCCACCTTGCGCCCTAAGCTGCACGGTGAGACTCTGGCAACCTGAGACCCTGAAATGGAATAAGCAGGGTGGAAAAGGTATACATGAATACGAATTACTGTGTAATACTAGAAGTGTTTGGGGGGTGTTTATTTAGAAGTTTGGTGATTATTTTTTGACAAGAATGTTGCTGTAGGAATCAACTCTTGTTTATATCAATTAGCTAATGATAATATTGGTTTCATTATACATCATTTCACTTAACGTCTATTTCCAAGAGTCTATCCACAATGTTAAGTGGGTATGCATAAATGTGGGTATTTTTATAGGTGCATATATAAAACCTTGCTGTTTAGAATGCTTTACATTCTGATCTGTTTGATGTCTTGCTCATGCTGTCATTTACCTTGCTTTTCTGTCATGTTTCCCTGCCATACTGGAAGATATAGCTAGAGTCTCAAATGCAGACCCAATATTTTGGCAAGAATATATCTGAAGTGAATCTGACTGTTTTACGAAGCATCACATCATTGGAGGCATATGATGTCATGGTGCCTCATTATTAGGTATTGATCGGTTGGTAAGATGGTGACCACCTCCTCCATTGCAGAGATAGTCAGCATGATGTTCTGTAGGTGATGCTTTGCGTATCACCAAGTGATACTCTGTTTCCACACCAGGAAATTTCATGGACTTGTCTTGGCATCCACTGATGATCCTTACCTAGATCTGTTATTTCTTTGTAGAATGGTCTTGTCTTTTTAATTTTATCATTCCTATCTACATTATTAGCTGACATGCTTCTATAAAGAAGCCTTTCTCATGGACAGGGAATGAACTACTAAATTCCTTGTAAAAAGGCAGAGTAAGGTTTTCCCCTCTAATTACCAATTATAGTGAGGAGTTGAACATCCACAAGTTAAGCTAAGGAGCAGCAAGGCCTGGGGCTGGGTACACCAGCATTTCAAAAAGACGCTTGTGTGAAACCCTATAATCAATGGGACAGTTTAGATCAATAAGCACAGGCTTTATAGTGCAAACCTCAGAAGTAAAGTGTAACCACATCTTAGTTAGGAAAGTCTAGTTTAAAATCTCTGAGAAACATTGTGCTACACACTCATTTGACCCTCTTCTTTAATTTAGGGAATAAAGAAGACAATTTACACTTAAAATAATCCTCCCATCTTCCAGCTGGAACCTAGCATTTAGCCTGGGTCCAGTGAACTGTTGAAGATAAATCACAAGCCAGGATGTGTGATGCTCTGCAGGTTACGAAGCTGCCAGGGTGGTGTTTCCTGCATTACTGACAGAACATCCAGGACTTGGAAGGCACTGGCTTGGGCTCTGTGTGAGATATTCAAAGTAAAATAGCTGTGACCTCTATCCTGCAGGATCTTGCAGCTCAGCAGGCCAGAAACCTCCTGCCTCCTAGAGAGTGAAATGTGACCTGGATGCCCTGGGATGCAGGGAGAGAGAGAGATTTTAGTCTACAGGTTATGTGACCTTTGATCTGAGGTCAGGAGCTGTTTGCTCTGTTATTCTATGTGGAGCTCAGTGAAGGGTGTATAGTAGGAATAAAGTTAATGTTTGAAGAATGAATGAATGAATGAATGCTTCCATGGCTAGTATTCAGATATTGGGGCATTCTACAGGGAGGCAACGGCACAGGTAAAGGCCCCGTGAAGACTGAGAGACCCCCCACAAAGTAGCTTTTGAAAAAGGACTTATGACTCCTAGATCTGCCATTAATACTGAAGAAAAGCAGTTCATAATTTATTCTAGTTGTAGACCTACTCAATATCCAACACAATTCAGTATGTTTTAAAGTGACGTTTTGTGAACAAGCTTCTATTTTTTTTTTATAATGGCTGCGTGTGTTTTGCTTTCTCTGTTCAGTTTGCTGGGCAGGGAAGTTCTCTCAACACACATACACACAGTTCTTAGGTCTTGCTGCTCAATTAATCTGTAAATTCTCTTCTGCTACAATCTGTGTTGTGTTAATAAATGTTTAGCAACCTGTTCTCTGAATAATTTGCACATGTACATATATGTGTTTATTTTATATTTTGCTGATAGACTTTAGCATATAATTTACAAATAATAAAATATTTAATACTCTATTGTAAATTTCACATAGTTGGTTGTCACAGAATACTTTTACCAAATTCTTTTTTTCTAAAGATTTTATTTACTTATTTTTGCATAGAAGAGTTAGGGTGTAGGCCAGAGGTGCAAGGGTTGAGGGAATTCACCAAAGACAGAGTAGGGAACAGAATAGGTTAGTGACTATTGTAGTGATCTTGCTGGACTTAACCCTTAGGCCACCAGGGAAACCTCTTACTTTGCCAGATTCTTGTATCTTTGGCTAAGCTCAAAATCAACACAAGGGTTGATCTGACATAAGTGTTGGTTGATATT
Organism: Condylura cristata; assembly: GCF_000260355.1. Classification (NCBI taxonomy): domain Eukaryota; kingdom Metazoa; phylum Chordata; class Mammalia; order Eulipotyphla; family Talpidae; genus Condylura; species Condylura cristata. The sequence goes on along the minus strand of NW_004567106.1, from coordinate 44,368,062 downwards.
TTCATTTTAGTCAATAAGATGAAAGTAATGGAACAAAGATGTATATTAGAACTTCACTTGATTGTTGGTGACAAGAGTGACTTCCTTGTTGAACTGGATAGTAGTTTTCAAATACCAAGAGAATATGTCCTCATCTTTTTTGTGGGCTATTCACAGTACAACTGTGGACAGGATACAGTTTTAAATCTTCATTAATAAAATTTTCTCCATCACTTTCTTAAATCCAGAAAGTAAAAAACAATAATGGCTCAACCCCTGAGCCATCACACATTTCAAACTACCAGTGTGTTTTCAATGAACTCAGAATGGGGCGAGCGGTGCCCCAGAACACAGCTATCTAGGATTTCACCATACAGATAAAGTAGAAACAAATAACTTCAAGAGCTACAGTCAGTGAACTCTGGCTCACTGGCAAAATCTCACCTACCACCTGTTTTTATAAATAAAGTTTTTTTTGGAACACAGCCAAACTCATTCATTTACATACTGTCTCTTTCACACAATGGCACAGTAGAGTGGCTGAGACAAAGACACTTGAAATCAAAACTATTTAATAACCTGGTCCTCTCTAGGAAAAGTTGCCAACCCCTGCTCAAAGCATGTATAATAATAACATGCTGCAAGGTAAATGGGAGGTGGTGAGTTTTGAGTGTTTATCCTATTTTTAAAATATAATGCATTTAATTATAAATTTATATCATATAATTTTTAATAATTAGATCACTGAGTTCCTGAACATTTAGACTTTGCCAGCCTATACGAGCCAGCTCCAGGTCACCACTGCAAGTGCTTGGAAGGCCTCAGTTTTTTTTTGTTTTTTTTTTATAGATTTATTTATTTGTGCATACAGAACTGGGGTACAGGCCAGAGGCTCAGGGGCGGCGAGAGTCTTCACCAGAGACAGAGTGGGGAACAGAACAGGCAGATCAAAGAAGTACACTGCTGAGGGGAGCAGCGGGTGGGTCAGGAGAGGTCTGCCTCGCCATGTGGTCGCCTCCGGGGCAGGCGGGAATCGAACTCTTGCAGAAGCGGCTTTAGATTCTCAGTGCTGTGCTTTAACCTGCTGCGCCACCAGGGAGGGCCAGGCCTCAGTTTTTACTACAAAAAATTGAAGCTGTCACTATTAGGAAGAAGCAGCTGACAAGATCATATTAGAGGGGGAGACATAATAAAAAGGATCTGAACTACTGGAAATTGTGGTCTAATTGTCCATAGAAATCAGAAGAAAGCATTTTTGAGGTTAGTTTTCATATAATGTTTTTTTTTTTTTTCCTTTTAGGGTCTGGAGTTTTGTTGTATTTTTTGTTTTTTGTTTTTTTCTAATGCATTTTCTTCAGAGCTAATTAAAAAACCCAGTACAGCATGCATTTCTTACCAAATTCTGTGAGCATCTGTCTTGAGCCCATTTAGCCCCTGACAGACGCCCAGCAGCTTTCAGAACTCCCACAGATGTTCTGAGGCCAGAGAGAAGGACTGACTTCCTGCTGCCGGCCAGAGCAGTAGGAGAGGTGGGCCCACCAGTTGCATCTGCAGGGGTTTTCCTTGCCGCCATTTCCTGTCGGTTGCCTTTGAATGGATTACAGATGGTCAGAAAAAGACTTCTTGGCACAGCCATAAGACCAGGCTGCAGTGCTTTGTGGGGAAGGATTTATAACAGGCTGGCAGTTCATGCCTACCCAGAATGGGCCTGATGCCGCAGCCTTACTAAAGAAACCAGCTGCCTGTGGGGATGGGGTCTGGATGAAGGGAACAAGCAACAAGAATGGGCTGTTTACAGTCATGTGGCATCTTTCATCTAATAGGGTTTCCAACTGCCACAGGTCCAAAGGTGTTAGCTCCTGTGAAGATTTCAGTGCCTGGAGGGTAGGTGTATAGGTGTTTGTTATTGGTGTCTCAAGTTTTTATAATATTAACATATTCATATAAGTGTGATCCTCACATCTTTTCAAAGTGAGTTAGATAGAGGCAGGTGCTGTTGTTACTTTAAAAAAAAACACACACAATATTGAGTATATTTAATTTTTAAATTTACTATATATATATATATAAGTACATACCATAACCTTTATTATTTTAATGTTTTCAAGTGTACATTTCAGTGATACTAAGGAATTCATAATGTACAATCATCACCACTGTCCATTTTCAAAATTTTTCTGTCATCCTACACAGAAACTCTGTACCCATTTAATAATTCCCCCATTCCTCCCTGCCTTCATTCTTGGTAACCTCTGCTCTACCTCTCTCTCAATGGATTTGCCCATTCTAGGTACCTCAGATAAGTGAAATAATACAATATATGTGCTTTTGTGATGGCCTTACTTCATTTAGCATAATGTATTCAAGACTCATCCATATTGTAAGATGTATCAGAATTTCTTTTTTGTGATTGAATAATATTCCATTGTTCAGTCATGTATTGCTAAAGGACAGGATTATTTTATGAGAAATTTGTTCTTAGTTGACTTCATTGTTGTGCCAACATAGAGTATGCGTATCTAGATGTTACAGCCTACCCCACAGCTAGGCAGTACAGTGGGGTTGCTATTGTATATGTGGTCTGTTGTTGACAGAAATGTCATTATACATGCATGACTGTATCATATTTTGCTTATCCATTCATCCCTTGTGGACATTGGAGCTGTTTGCCCTTTTGGCTATCTTGATAATACTGCTATGAAAAAGTATGCTTGCTTCCATTTTTGAGTCAGTTATATGGCCTGGAGAGAATTAATTTGTCTGGGATAACCCTTAGCCCTTCAGAAGGACCTCTGTTCAGTTCTATGTCTGGTAAAACTGTGAAGAATACGTAGGTGGGAGGTCTAAGCAGTGTCAAGGGTCAAATGAAACTGTACATCTTTCAGGCTGCATCTGCCCAAAAGTGATACCTTTTTCTAGCTTGCACAAAGTTGCTTTACTACCCAGTGGGCTCTTCCTAGAGCTGAGAATCTGAGAATGCACACAGCTACAGATGCTGTTGCTTCCTGGAGAGGAGAAGATTGCTCCCCTAGGGCACAGACCAATCTGGATCATTAAGGCTAAACTAACTGCATCAGGATTCCTAGGTTCGGGAACCCCTCTTCTAGAAATTAGGGTGACTTTGGGCAATTACCAGGTATAAAACCTGGTAAACTTCATTTCAGACGGAAGAGTAGCAGTGGAAGGTCCCTAACACACAGTCAGCAAACTGTTTCAAGGACATGACAAAAGCTGTTTCTGAGTCTATTGGGGTCCAAAATACCACAACCTGGGTGACTTACATACAACAAGCATTTGTTTCTTACAGTTCTGGAGGCCAGAAATCTGAGGTCATGGTGGATGGCCAGGTTCTGGTGAGAGTCCTCTTCCAGATCAGACTTCTCACATGGCAGAAAGGGCAGGTGAGCTCTGTGGGATCTAATCCTATTCATGAGGGCCACACCCCATGGCATAACCACCTTCCAAAGTCCCCAACTAACACCATCACTTTGGGTGTTGGGATCCCAACATGTGAATCTGTGGGAGACAAAATCATTCTGACCCCAGGAGGTAGGCTATGGGGGTGGGGTGTACATGGAATGGGGCCAGAGAATAGACTCAATGTCTCCAGCTTAGAATAAAACAGTGGTGGAACTTCCAGAGGACGGGGGAGGATGGTTCAGAGGCTTTAGAAGGCAGAAATTGGGAGGGTACCTCATAGAAAAAGTTAAATTCTTCACTTGATCCTCACACAGCTTGTAATGACAGAGTCGGGATTTGAACCTGGATCTGCCCCTCTCTCCTACCTGATTGCTTTCTATTCTACGGAACTGACTAAATCTCATACAGATTAGGTCATACAGGCTTATGCAAGTCAGGTCTTCTTGGCTACTTGGCCAGCCAGATCTGAGGATGTACTCTAGAAAAGTCCCCCATCCCTGATTTATCTGTCACTGCTTTTTCATTGCTTGATAACTGCACCTGTACTCTAGACATTCCAACTCCCCTGATTTCTCTTTGGTCCTAAAGATCCTCTCAGTTTTGCTACCGAAAAAAAAGCCCAAAAGATGCCAGGATGTGCTTTCTCCAAAAGGCAAATACAGATCTATCCAATCATTGATCTAGTGGCTTGCTCCCAATGATCTCACCCATAAGTCAGCGTAACAAGCCTAAGACCGTGGGATAACTGGTCATCAAAGATGCCCGTATAGTAAAACATGTCTCCCCACAGAGGCTCCTCTCTGTGATATTTGACTAACCCTGTGATTCGCATATGTGTGTGTGTGTTAATAATAGCTTTAATAATAGCGTTATTGGAATATAATTCACACATCATTAAAAAAAAGTATATAATTCCATGTTTTGGGGATATTCACAGGATTATATAACTGACACCAATATTTATTTCCAGAATATTTCTATATCCTCCAGAAGCAATCAGTCACCATTTCCATCTCCTCTTAGCCTCTGGCAACCACTACTCTGCTTTCTAGCTCTGTGGTTTGTTTTTTTCTACAAAATGTTTTTTATGTGAACTCAATGTTTTCAAGGTCCACTCATGTGGTAGCCTGCATCAGTATTTCATTCCTTTTTATGACTTAAGAGTATTCTATTGCATGAACACACCACAATTTATCAGTTGTTATTTAGGTTATATTTACATTTTAGCTATTGTAAATTATGCTTTTATGAACATTTATATACATGTTTTTGTGTGGACATATTTTTTAGTTCTTTTGAGTATAGATATATATTTAGGACTTGAATTGTTAGACTATATAGTATAACTAACTCTATGCTTAATTTTTTTGAGAAACTGCCAAACTATTTCCCAAAGGAGCTGTACCAGTTTATCTAATTCCCACCAATAATGTGAATGTTCCAATTTCAATACATCCTTGCCAACATTTGTTATTGCCCACCTTTTTTTTTTTTATTAGAGCCCATACCTATTAGGTGAGACACAGCATCACATTGTGGTTTTGATTTAAATGTGCCTGACAACTAATAACATTGAACATTTTTATTGTGCTTGTTGGCACATATTGACAATCTCTAGAGAAATAGCTTTACAATTATTTGCACAATTTTTAATTAGGTTATTTCTTTTTTTCTATTTCGTTGTAAGAAGTCTTTGTGTAATCTGAATATAAGTCCCTTATCAGATACTTGATTTAAAAGTATTTTCCCCCATTTTGTACATTTTCTTTTTGCTTTCTTGATGATGACTTTTGAAGGAAAAATAAATAAATTCTCATCATATCCTAGTTATTATTTGTTGCATATGCTCTTGGTATCCTACCTAAGGAATTATTGTCTGGTTTGAGATCATAAAGATTTATTCCCTATCATCTTCTAAGAGTTTCAAAGTTTTAGCTCCTATGTTTAGATCTTTGATCCATTTTGAGCTACTTCTTTTAGAAGGAGTAAAATAGGGGTCCAAATTTCAGTTGACCCAGCATTGTTTTTTACAAGATTATTGAAGATTGAATTGTCTTGGACCTCTTGTTGACAATCAATTAACCATAAAAGTGACATATTTTGGACTTCCAATTCTATCCATTGATCTGTATGTCTACTCTTATGCCAGTCATGTTGTCTTAACTAACAGTAACTTTGCTCAAGTTATGAGCCCTCCAACTTTGCTCTTTTCCAAGATTGTTGTAGCTTGAAACAAAATGGACCTTTTGAATTTCCATGTAAATTTTAGGATTGGTTTGTAAGTTTCTGATGGATGGAAATCTTATAAGGTTATGTTGATCTATAGATCAGTTTAGGAAGTATTGTTTTCTTTACAATATTAAATTTTCTAGTATATGAACACAAGCTGTATTTCCATTTATTTAGATCTTGATTTTTATCAACTATGTTTGAAATTTTCAGCATACAAGTTTTGTACCTCTTTGGTTAAATTTATTTGTAGTTTTTTTTTTTCAATGCTATTACAAATGGAATTGTTTCCTTTCATTTTTTGATTATTCATTTCTAGTGTGCAGAAATGAATGGTTCTTAGATGTTATTCTTTTATCCTGTAACTTGCTAAATTTGTTAGTTCTAATAATTTGTGTGTGTATGCTTTACTTAGGATTTCCTATATATAAATCTGCAAATGGAAATCATTTTACTTTTCCCTTTTTGATTGGATGGTTTTTATTTCTTTTTCTTGACAAATTGCTTTGACTAGAACCTCAAGTGCAATACTGAGATTTAGTGGCAATAGTTAACATCTTTCTCTTGTTCTTGGGAAGAACATTTTCAGTCTCTCACCATTAAGTATGAAATTAGTTGTGGGCTTGTAATAAATATCCTTTAACAAGTTTATTCTTGTTGTGTTTTACACAGTGCATCCATTAAAATGATCATGTGGTTTTGTCCTTTACATTGTTAATATGGTGCATTACATGCATTGGTTTTCATATATTGAACTAACTACCCTTGCATTCTTGGGACAAATTATACTTGTTCAAAGTGTATAATCCTTTTTATATGTCTTCATTTCTAGTATTTGTTGAGGACTCACATCTATATTCATGGGGGGTCTTGTTCTGGTGAAGTATCATTAGCCTCATTGAAATGGGAAGGGTGCCATGTGATTCACTTTTGACCAATAAAATTTGACATAAAAGTCACCATGTGACTTCTCAGGTTAAGTCATAGGAATTTTATAACTTCTGCCTAAGTTTCTTGGAACATTCCAAAAGCATGTTAGAATATTCCTTCCCTCTTAGAACCTAACTGCCTTGTGATAAGAAGCCCAAGTCACTTGAGGTGTGGACATGCCACTGGACATCCTTAGCTAGACTTCTAGCAGACATCAGCATCAAATACCGGCCATGTGAAGTGTCCATCTTCGCTGTCAGTCCTTATGATGCTTTAATGACTACAGCCTCATCCAACTTCTGATTTTAAGGGAAAACTGCTCAGCTAAGTCTAGTCAATCCACTAGACTGTGAGAGATAATAAATAATTGTGGTCTTAAGCCGTAAACTTGGGAGATAATTTGGTAAACAGTAGTAAATAGAGCAGGAATCAATCGACTCACTCAGCCATACCTTCCAACAAGAATTAGGAGAATATGCAACAGTGTTTCTTCTTCTGGGGAAAGCTCTGAAAAATGAAATGGTTAGAAGGTAGCAGTGAAAAGAAGAGGTAGTGTGGCATCTGAGAGGCCTACATTTGAGGTAACTGCCATTCACCATGGTGACCAGTGGCCGGTTTTCAGACAGACGCTTGCCCAGCTATACTTTGCCTCTGCTTCTGGCAGAGTGTCTTAGAAGCTCATCATGTGCATTTACCACTTTGCAGCCCCCATATCATAGGAGAGAGTGCCCAGAGAGTACCCAATCCTGATATTGGCTGACATTTGAGGCCAGCTGCTCCCACAGCTTCTGAGATGGGTCTGTCATGTGGCATTTGTCCTTAGTGCTCTAGCTTTTCTCAGCCTGTAATTGGTTTACCAGCTGAGTATCTCAGAGCCTCTTGCTAATCCCACCTTGAAGCCCGCAGACAAAGTTGGACTGCCATTCTAATGGTGGAGGCAGCCAAGAAAGCCTGTGAAAACATAGGTGTAGCTCAATAACCAGCAAGAGGAACAGAGGAGGCTGTGCCCCAGATGGATTGAAAAGCTTTTTAAAACCTATGCAACCTTCCCAAGTTCTACCCTACCCCCTGGAGGCCAGGATTTGCTTCTTGCACCGGATTTGCTGACCCTGTCTATTGGGTATTAAGTTTTTCTGCTATGATCCATATGTGGGTCAGCTTTGCGCATATATATCAAGCGCACTTCTTCAACAACAACAACAAAAAAAGACAAAGCACCCAAGGTTTCATTTTTAATCTCAATTTCCATAATATCAAGAACATAAAGAGATATTGCATATCAATAAATGCTCATCATTAGTCACTAGAGAAATGCAAACCAAAACCACAGTGAAGTTAGATATTACTACATAGCTACTGGGACAGCTATTATAGATATATGCTTTTATGCTTTCTTTTTTTTTTAAAGAAAATTCACAAATGTTGGCAAGAATGTGGAGAAATTAAAACACACATTGCAAGTAAGAATGTACAATAAATGGCAGAGCCAATGTAGAAAGCATTTCCTTGGAAGGTTAAATGTCACTGCTCTGTGATTGAGTAATTCCACTTTTAGTGTATAACAAGTTCATGTAAGTGCAATAACCACAATGGTGAAAATAACCCAAACTGATGAATAGATAGCCAAAATAATGGAATATTAATCAGCCATAAAAGGGAATGAAGTACTGAGATTAAGCCACTTGCAACATGGATGGGTCTGGAAAACATTATGCCAACTTATATAATCCTTTTTTGGGTGGTAAATATTCTGGAGCCAAGTGGTAATGGTTGCACAACATTGTGAGTGTTCCAAAATACACTGAAGTGTATCTTTAAGATGGCTAGAATGATGATTTTTATATTACTTTTATCTCTAAAAATTTCCAGTAAAGTTGTGCTGTATAGTTACTGCTGTAGGATGATAAGCAACATTGTTTTCCCTGTGAAGGTCCCCTCAAAGTTGGATGAGGGACTTGTCATGAATAGGTGCTTCCCAGAGCACCCCGCCATGGCATGAAAAATATGGTCTACACCCAAGGAATTTTAGTTTTCATGTTCCCTTCCAGCCAGGCAACCTCAGATAAGTTAGTTCTTCAGCCTGTCAGCATTCATGACTATATTTAAATCATCTAGAAATTTTTGCTCAATAAACATTCATCAAGTACTCACTGTGTGCTAGACATTAGTGTTGGTTCCATTTTCCATCTGGACAAACTGAAGCACCAGGAAGTAGAGTGACTTTTCCAAGATCAGATAGTGAGTGGTAGACCAAGTTCCAGTCCAGATATTCCACCTGCAGAATCTGTGCTGTCATGCTCTGCTCCCAGGATTTGTCTCCCAATGCTGTGAAAGAGTAGAAACATAAACAGTGCAGATATATAAGGCCCAGTGTTAACCATGCCCTAGATAATAGCCATTAGATTTCAGGAACATCAGGTGCCTGTCTACCACAGTGATCTTGGTCCCACCCTAATGTGTTCCTTCTGGAGATCACCAAAGAATTTAGGACGGTCATTTCACATCCAGGTTTCTGTAGACAAGAAATGTCCCAGAAAGATCTCTGGGATGATTCCCAAGGTTACCTTACTGCACAGGTCCAGGATTTGTGAGCAAAAGTAGACCAAATGGACCCTGGAATCCTGACACCAGGTAAACCCAGAAGGGTGAGCTCAAAAGTTATTTGTTGATTGCATTTGGAATGGATCCGTGTGTAGCATCAGGTGGGGAGTACACTCTGTTTCTCTCTTTGAGCTTCTGGTCCTGCTGCCCATGGAGATGGAGAGGAGAATAGGGAGCTTCTGTGGCCCAGCATTCAACAGTTGAGGTGTGAGAGGTTTGGAAGGTATGGTGGTGGTGGTAGTGGGGTGGGGGAGTAGGAGGCATAATCTGTAGAAGATATGAGATAGAACTGCAAGCAAGAATGTTGCTTAGTTTCTGACAACATAAATTTGGAGATTGGGAAGATTCAGAAAATACAGCAGAGAGAGCTGGTGTGTTCGGACATAACACACATCACACTTTTTAACCCAGGTGGTACGCAGCTGGCTGTCAGGCAGGCTCTCCCTCCTTCCTCCAGACCTGAAGCACTTCTGCTCTGGTCCCTTTCCTCTGCCCACCCCCACAGTGGCAGTCCTTATCCATGTTCTCTTTCATCAGAACCTTCTCAGAAGCCTCCTTTCCAATCTTCCTCCTAGTTACTGCTTCTCCAGTCTGGGTTTACCATGTCCAGAATAATTTTTCCAGAACTCCAATGTGATTGTCACTTTTCTCCTTAAATCATGTCAATGGTTCCCTGGGAACTACTGATTAAAGCAGGAATTGGCTCTTCACAGCTGCCCCACTCACCTTCCCTATTTGTTTTTGTTTCTGTTTCTGACTCCTGTTAGTCGGCCTGGCAGTGTCCTCCTCATCTATGAAGACACAGCCCCATGCACAAGTAACCAAGGCCTCATCTGTTACAGTATCTATCATATCATGTTATTGTTTCTTACTTCACTTTTATCCTGACAGGCTCTGGATTCCTTTGAGACAGGGCCTCGGTCTCATGTACAGCCCTACTGCCTATGCCTGGCATATAGTAGGTACTTAATAGTAGGCATATATTTTCATCGAAGTTCTTGAGCAAGAGGACATGTGTACATGCAGGCCTGGGCCTAATGCTGCCATTGTGGGATGTTGATGTTCTTCACTCTCTTCTGAAGGATCCACAGAGATGCAGGGAGATAAGGGAGACTACTCATCTCATCCAACCCTGTGCTTGAACTGCTTAACAGCTGCCATTTAGGCGCCCCAGATGGACTGTCCGACACAGGCCAAATGTCCAAAACAGATTCATACGTGCTAATCAGGTACTGTCTGGAACCCGATCCAAATGGGGGAGCTGCCAGCAATTATACCCATGTGCCCAACAAATTGGGAGTGAGGACCAGTAATGAGTGTAGGGCTGAGGTGTGGAAACCCCCAAGTTGGATTTGGAGTGCGAAGGCCAGGGAGACATGCCAAGCTATCAGACAACCATCTCTCAGATTTGAGTTTGGATTTTCACTTCAAGTGCACAAAATCCATAGCTTTTTTTTTTTTTCTGCTTGCAGCAACAACAGCTTCCTAAAAACCTTTCTCTGAGCTGCTGCCCATAACAGCATGCCATTTGGCCTTTGTAAAAGGCAAAACCTCTGCATTTATGTCTAGAACACCTACAGCCGAATGTGTCAGATGCTGGCTCGTCTGGTCATTGCTTTGTATAGGTGCATTCCGCTTCTGGTTTTCCTAAGGTTGAGTCGACCATTCCAGTTGATTTTGGCTGAACTGAAGAATGCGTGTTTGAGCAAGGCTCACCCTTCTTAAAAGAATGCATTTCTTTGCTTTTCTGTTGGGAGTAAAGGAGCGCATGCGGATATCTTTCACCAGTGAAAAGGAAGCAGAGATGTGCTCCAGCTAACCCTGCAGAAGGGGCAGGTGGGTTGCCAGCAGCTCATTCCTAGATTCCGGAAACCTGGCAGGCTTGGTTCCCCGGCTCCAGGAGTTCAGGCTGTCTCCACATTGCCCAGGGCTCTTGCTTCAGTGCCAGATTTGGAGAGTAATTAGTAGGGAGTGGAACATTCAGGGGGAAATTAAGTTCTCCAGCCACGGGCCCTTTTTATTGTCTCTGTGATTGAGCAGGAGGCTGATCCAGGTGGGATGGAGATCAGTTTTATTACCTGGTCTGTTGGCCCCTGCTCCTGGCAGGGGTTTCACAGTATCTAACAAATCTGTGGGAGTGACGCCCCTTGTATCAAAAGGCTGAAATCCCTGGGGGTGTGGCCTGCATGGCAGCTGTTTCTCTTCTGATTTCCAAGGATAGGATAATGTCAAGTGCCTCCCGAGTGTGTGAAAATCTGGCTGAATGATTGAAATGCTTTTACCATTAAATCGTCTCCCTTCTCTCCTTCTGGTATAGGTATTTTCCTAACAACCCTTATGCAAATATGGTATAAAGTAGGAAGTGGTAAAATGTCGAGTGTCATTGGTTCCTGGCAACATTCTCATTTGAAATCTCCTGATTTTCCACCAAAAAAGAAAGAAAGAAAGAAAGAAAGAAAGAAAGAAAGAAAGAAAGAAAGAAAGAAAGAAAGAAAGAAAGAAAGAAAGGCCAAGAGACCACCAGCCCTCGGTGTGGCACAGGCAGACACAGCCAGGAGGCCTCTGTGGTTTTCTTGTCTGCTCTTGGAGGACAGGATTATGTTGGAACACTGAGCCATTATGGGTCTCTGGGATCACATATTGCGCTTTATTGTCTACACAGCCCATGTAAGTTATTGATTTGCAAATGGGCAGCATTCCTTTCCAACTCCCTTGAAGGAGGTTGGAGAGAAGCTGTTTTCTGAGGAAGACTTGGTTCATTCTTTGCAAAACATTTCCTGTGCAGCCGCCTCCTGCTTTTAGGACCTGCATCACAGCGAGAAAATGCACGGATGCTGTGTTGTTTCAGGAGGGAGGCAAGCATTTGGCAGAGGCACCCAGGGACCCAGAGCAGCACCCACTGCTTGTCCTAGGAAGGCTGCACACTTGGCCTGGCATCTGGCACACTGTGAGAAAGGAGAAGGGTGTGCCAGTGGCCCTGTCCACCAGAGAAGTAGCTCCATGGGGGAGTCTTAGCAACCTGGGCTTACTCTCTGCTATTGATCTTTTTTCATGCATCACCTTCTTATTAGCTTTTCCCTACCATATGCAAATTCTAGGATGGGGAAGGGGGCTTACCCCTTTTTTGGTAGTAGAGAGAAGGACCTGAGAAGGAGGGAGAGCTGAGTCATGGTTCCATGCACCCCTTCCCCAAACAGTCAGATAGTAGTTTTCAATCTACCATACATCATGCTGCTAAGATGCCAGCTATCTTCACCTTTTAAACAACGTCTCTACAGTTGAAGTTTGTCTTAAAAATCAGTGCTGTGTTGTAGTTTTTTTTTTTTCTTTCCTATCAGTTTTCAGACATCACTTAATGGCATTTTGGTCAATGATGGACTATCTCTGTCTATAGCCTATGTGTACACTCATTTAGGTTTGTATAATTACACATATGACGTTTACAGGATGATGAAATTGCCTAGCAAAGCATTTCTCAGAATGTCAAGTGACACCAGCTATACATACAGTAACAGTAGATTCTAAGAAATAGAGCGCAATTGTGAATTTTGGTCAGTGGCCCGATGGCAGCCTTCAGATACCCTCGATCTGCAGATATTTGAGCGTCAGTCCAGAGCCAGGTGCTATGAAGCAGGCAGGGGCTGGAGAGCACCCCCGCCCTTTGTATCTCCAGCCCGGCACTGGTGTGTAGGCTCTCATGCAGCCTGATCATGTGTGTCATCTGTCCCTGGGGATTCATTCTCCACCTCATCTCTAGAAGTGTCACCCTACCTCCACCACACACAGGGGACCTTGTTGCCCTAACATTTAACATCTGGTTTTCTCCCCACTTGCTCTCTCCTGGACTTTTATGTGTTCATCTCATTTCATAAAACTATTTGTCTGGTCCTTGGATCACTTTGTTGGAGTGACCCTGCAGCTCTTACGTGACTTGGGCACTTGCATCTTGAGGTGTGACAGAACATTCAGTTTTATGGTTAATTTCTCTCCCATGTGATAAAAACATGCATTATTTACTGGTAATCCTTGGCCCTGTTGTCACTGTCCTCGGCAAATTAATTAGTGCTCTCAGGGCCCTGCCAGGATGAATGGGACCTACTGAGGTTCTGAACCAGTGGAAGCTCCTCATTTTTCTTGCAGTTCAAGACAGTCAAGAATATTTGCTTGCTACCTCCAAAGTCTGTGCAGCAGACACATTCCTTTCACCAGAGTGTTCACGTTCCCTGAGTTTTGTCTCTTAGTCCCCATCCCATTCCCGCCTCCTCCCCCTCTTTGGGCCTTCCAGGTCTGGGACACTGCCTTTGGTGGGGGGGGGGGCACTGGCTTCTTTTAATTGACTCTGAGAGCGCTGCTCCTGTGACTCCTTCCCTGTGTGTTCTCTTGCAGTGGTATGCCACGTCATTTCACCTCAGAAGGAGATAGTTCTTACACTTTTACTTAACACCAATTTCCCCTCTCACTTCTCTCCCTTCACCAGTTATCTCAAAAAAGTTCTGTGTGGCTCCCCCATCCTACTTTTCTTCCCTCTTAAGAACAAAAAGATGAGAAATAAAGATGTCATTAGCTGGACTTCTCTAGACAGATATTTTTATTTTGTTTTTTTTTAATAATATAATAGTTTATTTTTATATCATTTTGTACATTTTTTTTTCATATCACTTGAAATTCCCGTGGGTTTCCCATCACTGAGTCACCCATGGGCCATCACCATAGTAGACAGATATTTTTAAAATAAAAATTATAGCCTCTGTTACCAGTCCTATGAAAGTCCCCTTCATGATCCCTATCAGTTGGGCTTTACTACCCTTTATGAAAATCAGGTCTATTTTGATTTCATGAGTGGCAGCAAAGTTCTTGCTAGCTGAATGGAAACTCTCCATCTATATTCCAAATTCCAAACAAAAACAGTGAACTTTTGGAATAAAAGTATATCCCTGTGAAAAGTGAGGGCTATTTCTCCAGTGAACTGTACAACTGAAATACTAATATACTGCAGGTAAGTCAAAATATTAGTATGCTGAGTCCAAATAGCGACCTCAAACAGTCATCACTACCTGCTTACCTTGTCTCCTTTACCTCTAGGAACTAACATTTTTAGTAACAAAGTTAAATAATAAAAATCAAAAAGAAATCCTCAGAAATCCACAGTCCAGAGGGGCATAAAGACATTGAGCTGCCCCTCTCCAGTGCAGCACCTGGGGGGTGACATCTCCCTCACTCTGCATCCTGTGCTCATCTTCCCTTGTGCCTTGCTTGTCGTCTTCCCACCAGAGTTGATATCACTTGACCCTCATTTTGCCTCAGAACCACAAGAATATGTCATTGTTTGGGTGAACCATAGTTTCTTTAGTGACTCCCAGAATCTACCTTTAGCCCCAGGAAATTCATTCTGGGCTTCTGTGGTGGGTCTCAGGGAGATGTCAGTCTTGCCACCTGTCTGCAACGTTCTTCTCAAGCACTGGGTCAGAATCTTTTCCCAAAGAGAAAATTTGCAGAAAGAAAAGCACCTCTCACCACTTTTTCTGTGAGATATGGCAGGTCTTTTCACTGAGCACCTGTGGATCATGGGGCAGTACGTGGAACCACATGCGTGGAAGCAGTGGTGGAGGCAGAGGGAAACACTAGCTGTCCCTTATTAAGAAGTCTACACGCTGACCAGCTAATAAGAACATATCCACTCAATGGCCCCTTTTCAAGAAGGCAGTTGGCTCTATGTATAAGAATGAGAAAATGTTACGACATTTGACCCTAGTGATTGCACTTTGGGAGTTGTACACTGAGTAAACAAATATGCTTGTTATACTTGTGTATGCAGATTTATATACATGGATGTTATCTACTTCTTTTTTAATAAGAATGAAAAATTGAAGAGTGGCCTACAAGTCCAAGGAGAGGAGATCTGTTAAATAAGTTGTGATATTGCTATCTAGTGACATGCTATACAGCCAGTGGAAGCCCTGTTTTCTAAGATAGTATTGACATGGGAAAATACAATAAAATACTTAGTGAACACCATAATCAATATGTTGTCAAATTATTTTTCCCAACACTTGATTATAAAAATTCCCAAAGATACAGTATAGTAGAAAGAGCATTGCACTCAGTTCTATCCTATCACGATTAGCAGTTCTGCCATCAACATCTTACTTGCCTGAATACACACATACACACACACACACACACACACACATCTCCATTTATTTTCCATCTATCCATTCAACAAACCCTTTTATTTTCTGATGCATTTCAAAGTAAATTATAGGCATCTCTTACACAGTAAGTGTGCTTTCCTATAAATATTTCTGCATTTATATTATTAACCAGTGTTTGATATTTGTTTATAATTATTTCATTTGAAGGAAAATTTGCATACAGTGAGATATGTAAGTATAAGCATACAGAGTTTTGACAGGTGCATAATCTTATTATAAAACTAAAATCCCAATCAAGATATAGAACACTACCAGTGATGTTTGTTATTTTTCTTATTCAGCACATACTTTTTTGTATATGTTTATATTTGCAGTAGGATTCTAGGAGTGACTTTATTTTCTTCATTATAATATTCTTTATTTCCCAAATAGCATATAATGAGTACTTCTAGTTATTCTTTTATTTAACAAGAATTTTATTGATTATTAGTATGCGCCATGGTGTGGCATAAATCCAGTGGTCATAAAACCTGCAATCTTTATGAATCTTACAATCTACTGGGAAAGAGTAAACCTCTACTAGGGGAAAAAAAATAAACCAAAGGTAATGCAGTGAGAATATAAGGAATAAACAATGGATGTGACACCTCTATAAGCAGATAATATTTGACCTAAAAACCAAATGATGTCAGGAGAGAGTCAAGTGAGGATCAAGAGAGTCTGGGGACAGGAACTGGCAGGTTCGAAGGTCCTGAGGCAGGAAGGGAGAACAGCTGCTATTGCTGGAGGAAACTGAGGAAGAAGGTGTAGGATGGGAGGTGGAGGCCAGAACCAAGCCAGATGGACCATTGTAGATGGTGTAAGGAGTTAAGATTTTCTTCTAATGAGAGAAGCCACTAGAGGGTCTTAATATGGAAGCAATTAGGTCTGACTTTAGTTTAAAAAGTCTGTCTGGTCAAGTCATTATGTTGACATCTTAAACAATGTTATATGTCTGGTTATATCACTGTAAAACTGGAAATAAGAAACAATAGCTCTGTTGCTCCATGGAGAATCAGTTCTACTGGGTTAAAAGAAAGAGGGAAGCCAAGAAGGGATGTGCGCACCATAGGTAACAGTGCACCACAGCCTGTCTGGGACACCGTGTAAAGGTAAAGCTGATCCTGCTTCCTGAGAGGGGAAAGAAGGGGTGTGGAAGGGAGCTACAGGGAGAAGTCTCAAAAGTGATTCTTAGTTTCTTGGTCCAAGGACTCAGGTGAATGATGGTACTATAATTTAGATGAACTTGGGAGGAGAAAAATCAGATCTGTTTTGGACATCTTGCATACACATTGTGAACTTCACCTCTCATACCCTTAAGTAGAGAAGCCCAGCAGGCAAGGACCTGAGAAAGGCACAGCTATCTCAAAGGGAGTCCTTGCTGTATAGATGGTATAGCAAGGTATGTAGCCCTCTTGGGGACAGATAGCTTTCAGAATCAGCACTAATGCTCTCAGTGAGCACTAGGCATTTGCCAGCAGGCAACCTCACAGGTATTTCTGCAGTAAATAATCACACTTCTATAGATAAATAAAGAGAAGAAGTAGCCTCATATCAGGTAGGATCAGGTATTGTCATGAATCAAGTTTTGGCACCAAGCTACATGAAATCTTGGTTTCAGAGCTTTGGAAGGTCAGAATTTCAGAAAAGATATTTGTGGGCCAGTATATAAAGTTTAGCCAAGAGAAAACCTAAAAATGCAATAAATGGAGAGATAGGACTAGTCAGAGGCCTGGCTAATGTGAAAAAGCTGGAGGGTGTGGACTCCCAGTGTTTCCAGAAGTGATGAATACTGTCAAGTGAATACTGCTGATGAGTGGAGGGAAGTGAGAGTTAACTGGCAGATTTGACAAACTGGAGTCACAAGTCTCTTTGCCAGAAAAGTAAAGCAGTGGAAACAAGTTTCTTTTTGAGTGGCCTAAGAAAGCATGTATTTATTGTGTCCATAGGAGCTAGGGACACATTTTTAATCACTATTCATTCGTTCACTCATCACCAAATATTACTGGAGGTGTACAATATTCCAAACATAGCTCTAAGAATACAACAGTGAACAAAACAGGTGAAGGTCTTGTAGGTGGAAAACATAATAAATAAGTAAGCAAGATAATTCCAGACAATTTACCAGGTGGTAAATCACCCTGAAGAAATTAGGGTGATGTGGTAAAGAGGGTTATTTTAGGAGAGCACGTAGGAAAGAGGAGTTCTGACCTTTGACCTGAGATCTAAATGTGAGAAGAGAAAATGTACATGCAGGCATAGGCAGTGTGCTGAGGGCAGGAGGCTGGCCCCAGAGAAACGGCCTTTGTCCAGGTTAGGATGCTCCCTCCTAGAGCCAGGTGGAGGGACTCAGGAGGTGACATCTGCATGCTGAGGAGACGGCTTGCTTCCTCCAAAGGGGAAGGGGCAGAGGCAGCCTGATCCTGGCAGAGGAGGGCAAGGGCCAGAGACTCGGGGAGAAGCTGTGAGTGAGCTGGTGGACCCTGGCTGTAGGTTTCATCTTCTAGCACACAGGTCTGGACTGCAGAGCGAGATCAGAGCTCTCCCTGACCACGCCCCAGGCAGACAACGCCTGTGCTAAATACACTAAGAGGTTGGCCCTGGAGGCAGGGGTACCAGTTCATAAATTCTTGTAGGAAAAAAAAAACAATTTAATATTCTCAATAAAAATTCTTCCTTTCCTTTTTTCCTTCTTTGCCCTAACATTATACATTTTATTTTTTTATTTTTTTTTACATTTTATTTTTATCAAAATCATACATGTGCATGGTTTTAAAAATCAAACTATACTGTAAGTCTTATGAGAAAGATCAGTATTCCCCTACTTTTTTCAACTTCTGCTCTCCAGATACAAACATTTTCAAAATATGTTTCACTGCTGTTTCTAGTGTTTACTTCTATAATTGAAAATAACTGGCATTTTCTGCCATTTCTAGTTGATTTTTTTTTGTAGAGTTTCATATTAACTAATAGCTTCCTGCCATGTAAGGTTTATTCCTTTGATAGGTTTTGCACACATAAGACTCCCACATCATCCTTCCAATATAGTTACATGGCAACTTGTATCATTGTGACCATGAGTCACACTGAGTCACCTCGCGTCCTGTTATTACATATCCGTTCTTAAACAACTTTGATTTCTATCGTCTTTGCTGAATGATACAAAGAATATATGGTATGAGGTTATGCAGACTTTCGAATAGGTTTCCTGTTTAACCTACCACACACTCCTATTTCTGAGGGTAGCCTGGTCCTGGGCATTTGGGGCTCAAATCAGCCTGTACCTCCTCACACCCCACACCACAGGCTGAAGTTTACTAGCTTTTTTAGCATTTGTCCAGCGGCTCTCCTGTAGCACCTAAAATTTTGCTGGCATCTTGGGTCTACTCTTGCTACCGATCATGTTCACATTGTTCTTGTACTTTAAGCCTTTTTATAATTAAATTTACTGTCATTTTAGTGGGGCTTGGGGGTAGAGTAGAGAGAAATGCGGTGATCAATCTGCCATGTTTAACCAGTCTCCCAAAGCATTTGTCATCCTTCCTGGCCCACAACCTGTTCATAATGGATTTCAGCAGATGTTCCTAACATTAATGATTTTGTCCACTGTTGCCCATCACAGCTCAGAGTTAGAAATTGGGGATTGGCAGCACCATTACCAGGCCCAGTTGCATTTGTGATTTTCCCAAAGAAGTTCAGGAGACCACATTGGGCCTGAGGTGTTTCCAGCCTTTCTCACATAATGATGACACTACACACATTCATCTTTACTTCATATTTTGAAGCAGAATCCTTCCTGTAACCAGTGTGGAGAAAGGGCAGACTGTTGAGCAGTCAGACCAGAGCTTGTCTGCTAATGAGCTGTGTGGGTGTGCACAACTTACTCTCCCTCTCTGGGCATCATCTATGATGCATGATATAGATGGACTAGAGCATTTTGTTTCTTATCCAGACTTTACTTAGAGTCCACTGTGTAAAACACAAGAAGAACTCCTCTGGTTGAAGGAGGAGGATCAGATGGCACGGGAGTGAACCCTGAGAGATTTCTGAGGTGCTCCAAGATGCCTAGGAACTTGAATTAAGAAGCACAGGACTTGAAAGTATCGCTAAAGTCTCAATATAACAGTTCTTTGAACCCTGCCCTTCAAAATGTTTACCACTCTGCAATAATCTACGACAAAATACTGTCTGTAAGTGGGATCACAGGTCTCCTGTCTTAGGGTCACTGCATGTGTGGGCATGGCACACGCCATCCTAATTTTTCTTGCCACCGTGGTTCTCACTGCCTCTTAGAGAAGGAATAGATGTGTTGATTTATGGGTTCAGAACCCTGATATGGGAATCCTCCTAACACAGGCCCTGTAAGAATATAGGAATTTGCTTTCCCACATTGTTTGCTTTTGATTTACTGTTTTGATGTAGTGTTGCTTTATGACTCACAGGTAACATCGCCAAATCACACCTTAGGTATGTATAACATTCACACGTGATGCATCCTGTCCTCTTCCATAGTTACCACTAGCCACACCCCACATCCTATACAGCCTAGGCAGGTAGGGACAAAAGGGTTAAAACACACATACACTCCAGTCACAAATCCAGGCTTGCCACAGGCGCAAGCAGTGGTTTTCAGAGTTGTTTTTGTTGTTGATGTTTGCAGAAAAGGACAGTTTAAAAAAAACAAAATCTTAAGTAAAAGTCCAATCAATAAAACAAATGAACTGCGACCTCAGCTCAGGTTGAGGCAGTATGAGGAAGACTGGACACCTCTGGCAATCCCTCCAACCCCTTCTCCAGCTCTACCAGAAAGTACCTGGCTGTGGGAACAGCCCTGTGTCATTTCTGATTCCACCTCTTGTACTTGATATGACCCTGAACAAGTAGCTCGCCTCCCAGAGCTGCTGCCGCCTCACGTGTAGCAAGGCGTTGCAGCTGCTCACTGTGCATGCGGCCCTCAGTGTCTTGAGCAACAGGAATTCTCTGACACCCTCCTACTTAGAACCCTGGCCCTGACTCCACAGCCACACATGGGAAATGTTTTAAACTCCATCTTGGGCAGCAGTCTACAATAACTAGATTTTTTTTTTCTGATCCCTTCTTTCTAGAAAATGGCCTTGTAAGGTCATTGTAACATCCAATTAGGAAGTGCTTGCAATTGTGTTTGGTATGTAAACAACATGCTATCTTTGACCAGTTCTGAAAGGAAGTTTTAATATTTTCCCCTTTACCAGAAATAGCCTTACTTTGGTAAATGAATTTTGATTGTTCTCACTAAATTCTCTAATTTTGGTTAATGCTGAAGATGGAGAAGTTGTACGTAGTATTGGTCTTCTCAGTGAGTGTACATGTATGTATGTTTTGTCACTGGCAATTAAATTATAAAATTACACAATTATTTCTCTTCCCTCCACTCTGGCCAAGGGAACTTTCTCTCTGTAGGAAATGGCTGTATTTTGACTTTGCAATGTCAGAGACATTGATTGCTGCCTCCAAGTTGGAGATCAGAAGTTACACATTTGCTCATCCTCCCTGTGAAAAAGCAAATAAGACTGCTTATCTAGTATTTAAATTCTCTTTTCATTTACTCTGTCAAAGGTATTATCCCACAAAGACATAATTTGAATATCTTCATAGAAAATAGCTCTCGTTGCCTAAGCAGTGAATACCCTAACCAGCAAATAAGCATGTATTTCTCTTTAGAAATCAGTGATGCTCACAACCTCTCATTAGCCTGGGTGAGTGTTCTGGCTTCTAAATCCTGTACTTTTTCTTTGACTACCTCCTTCTTTTCTTTGAACTCTGCCTCTGATAAACTGTGTGGATTTCACCTCAACCTCCTCAAATGGTTTGTTCCTCAAAAAGTTGTTGAATGAATAAAATGCAGTATTGTACATAAAGTGGCGAGTGTGGTATTTGATAGTGTGCTTGATAAGTAGCTACTGTTGTTTTTTCCTCATTCTCTTCTCAGTTCTCACTTTCCTAGTCCTCTGTTTCCCTGCCTGTATTTACCTGATTCCATCCAGGTCTTTTCTGTATTCTTGCCATCCTAACTTTTATGTGGAAATCCTTTCCAAGGCATTCTTATGTGCCCATAGTTGGTTGGGGTCATGGTCTTCTTGAGACAATGCTGAGCCTTGGCCTTCTAACAAGTCATCCTCCCACTTCTCATAGATAGGAGATATTGATATTCCCTGGTTCTCTAACACATCAGCAGGGCCCTGGATGCTAGGTTCATAACCACTAGTCTGATAAAAATGTGATTTATCCCCTATGTCTCCCCTATATCAACCCTAATCCTAAACTATAAACCATATAGAAGAAGTGATATGACAAGGAAGTAATATCTGAGGTATTCTGATTTGAGTAACCCAATGAGCATAAGAGTTTGGAATAAGATATTGTGGACCTGTGGCAGCTACTTTATAGTGATGTTGGAACGATTAAACAAGGTATTTTACATGAAACTCTTAGAATGTTTGCTAGACTTAGTCAATAAACATTAACTATTATCCTAAAGACATGAGAAAGTACAGTGGCCTTAAGTATGAATGGTTTACTTTACCTCAATAAAAATGTTAATTTTTTAATGAATGGTTTAAATGTTTAATGAGAGTTATAAAAATGAACTTTATTGCCTGCACATAAAGTAGGCTGTTTATTTTGGAGAGATTCAGAATTCAACAAGAGAAGACAATTTAAACAAATGGATGCCACTCTATCAGAATTTTTTCTGCACTCTTGATTACCAGGGCTTGCTTATGCTGGCACAGTCCCAGCCTTTTCTTTTCATTCTTGGTACCTGCACATCAAAAGAAGTAATGGTATGAAGATGATCAAGTGAAGTGACAGTCTTCCATCCTTACTTAAAGAAAAAAAAAATAAACTCAAAAATCAACCTCAAGCTCAATTCCTGCAGCTAATGAATCAATAGTGTTCTCTCCATTCACAGAACAGCACATTTCTCCCAGCAGCTCCAAGGGTGTTATGCTCTGCTTACTGTAAACATTAGAGATATTGAAGAAGTAAATCTGTTGTTAAGAAGCAGCAGTGTCTGTGAGATTCAAAGCCTTTCAGTGTGTCCAGCTCAGCCGTAAGGGAAGCCCTGCATGGCCTCAGCCCGACAGGTTGCAGGCTGTCTGGTGACCAGTGTTCTGTGCCGTACGTAGAGAGTAGATCAGTGGGAGTTGTTTGGGCCTTAAACATTTTGAATATGTGCAGTGTCACAGTGTAGCAGAACTGCCTGTCTGACAAAAATTGAGGATTAATTATGCAAGGGGAAAATAAGATGTTTCGAGTACCAATTAATGTAAGTGCTGTTAGGACTATTAAAGGTACTGAGCACTGACTTCCTTTATGCCAGCCTGTACACGCGTGTCTCATTTAATCCTTACTGCTTTCACTTCCATTTTATAGGTAAGGAAACTGAAGGTGAGAGAGGTTAAATAACTTGTCCATATCCAGGATGGAGTGACAATTCACACCCAGGTCCCGGAATCCATGCTCATAACATTCTGCTCTTCCGCCTGTAAAATGAATGCTGTTTCCACCTTTCATGACAACTTGGCTCTCATAAATGTCCATTTAACTGACCTTTTGTGGAGTTCTAAGAGGATCAAAACTGGAAGGAGCCTAGCTAAGGCCACACTAGGGTAGAGCACCTGGCTTCCACTGCCCAGCACAGGATCTTAAAGTGGCAGCAGGTAATAGACTGGCTTATTAAATCCAGGTCTTTTAAGAACACAGAGGAAAATTTGCAATTACCAAAACCAAACAACAACAATAGCCAAAAAAAAAAAAAAAAACTTTGCCCTTTTACCTAGAACTGGAGTGCAAGTGGAAAGTGTTAGTTTTTCACATCAACAGCTTAGCAGATGGCAGCTGCATGCCTGAGCCTTGCCGTGTGAGAGCTGTGGCTGTCTGTCCATTCAGTGGGGACTCCAGATTCCCCTGGGGACCAGGTGAGCCTTAGAGAACCACTCCAAATTTAGCACCTCTGTGCATTGCACAGGGTCATCTCCTGCCCCACACCCATCCCATTTTGTCTTTTCCTTGTTCTTTCCAAAAAGTCTTGCTCTCTGGAAAGACACTGTCCATCATTCATACCTCAGTATGAATTTCAGATCAGTATGTAGTTTTATCAAAAGCTTACTGGTCATGCAAACTGCAGATTTACTCAATAGGGCCCAAACTTTTGGAGACACCCTTTCTGGAGGATCAAAACTGGAATTATCTTCAACTGATAGGATGGTTTCTTTGTTTTTAGGTAAAACCATCCTATCATAATTGATTATTCTGACTTGAATTTGCACCATTACAGAGCAAACCCCAAAAGCCTAGTTTTCTGACACTCTGAACATTCTAAGACAGCTGGCTGGCTCCAAAACTATTCCAGAAGACAAGAATTGTAGCCCAGATTTAGTATCAGGATGCTTTGGAGTGTTTGTGAAAGCATCAGTCATTTCCTTACAGTTTTATTTGGGATAATGAGAGTTCATTATATTTTACATTATCTTAATTTTTCATTTGGAAATAACTTCAAACTGATGAGAAGTTTGAATAGTACAAAGAATACCCTATAGCTTTTACCCAACTCCAGCTATTAACATTTTGCTCTATTTGCTTCATCATTCTTTGGATGGATAGGCAAAGACACACATACACAGATAGTAGAGATTTATAGATAAATGACAATAAAATTCTGAATAATCACAGAATATTTTTCTGAATATTTGAAGCTTCAAGTTACATACTTCATGTTACTTTACCAATTGGTATGTCTAAGAGTAATATTTTCTTACATAACCTTAGAGCAGTTATCACTATCCAAGCATTTAGTTTAATGTAATCAGAAGAAACCGCCAACAGACAGTGGTTTCTTTTTTTGTACACATTGAGCAACAAGCTTCCATTTTTGTGTGTAGCAATCTTCAAGTCTAATTGTTTCAATCTTCTTAAAATTGCCTTCTCCTGTATCAACAATAGGTAGAGGGTGCATATTGACATTTCTGTTTTCAATCAAATGTTTGTTTACTTTCTGCACTCATTAGGGTTTCTAAATACATCAGAGAGATAGTAAAAATAAATATATTGCTCCTCTCTGCACGCCACAGCTCCCTTTAAAGATGAAAGAGTAAACACGTATAATTTAACACTTTCCTAGTGTCTGAGGAAATGTCTTTATGCCTACAGCCCTTCAGGAAGACAGTCTTTCCATTAAATACAACACCTTCCACACCCTCTTTGCTCAGCTTCCCCATGTGTATTGACTTTCACCGTGAACTCTGTCAGTGGAGTGAAATATTGATGAGTGACCTACGTCTGTTCTCCCTTGATTGTTTTCTAAACTCTGATTTCACTGTCTGTGACACCTGTCATCAGCCACCTCTAACCCTACTCACCCCACCCTATGGCATTTCCTAGAGTTCTTGGCTTCTCTGACCTAGGAAGCCAAGGTTCCAGAAAATTCCTGAACATTCTGACCTGCAGCTGAAGGCAAGTGTCAGCACATGTTTCCTAATGGGCAGCCATCAGCTGGATTGAGAAAAGATATCATGAGGGAGGTAGTGATTTGGGGAAACTTCTCAGTGGCTGAGCCCTCCCGAAGAGATTGCCACAGCGGAGGTCCCTGTGCTCTAGGTGTGGGCAAAGGAGCATGGCATTACAGGAGTGCTGTGCTTGGAAGTTTCCAGCAGCAGGAAAATCACAAACATGAATTCTGAGTCAGAATCAGTTCATGCTAAGAATTTTGTAATATTTCCACTCTCTCCTCCTCCACCTTAATCTCTCATTTCGAGTTGCTTTGTCACTCCATTTTCCCTATCAAGACTTCTTTCTATATAAAAATGCATTATTTCTTTAATTTTTATTTTATCAAACCTTGGCGAAAATGTAGTTTGAAAGTTAAACAGCACTCTTCTCAGCCCCACCCAGAAGTCCCTCCCCACAGTGATCTCTTTAAAATCTTTTAGTTTAATAGAGTAATAATGAAAACAATGAGCAACTATAAGCCAGAGACATTTTATGGGGGTGGAAAGGGGAGTGGGATTAGAACTGGGCTGGGAAGAGTGCAGTGGACTATGGTGATGGCACATGGGTGAATTGGCAGTGGGAAGCCCATGGGGATTACAACTGAGATGAAA
Source organism: Condylura cristata (assembly GCF_000260355.1). Taxonomy (NCBI): domain Eukaryota; kingdom Metazoa; phylum Chordata; class Mammalia; order Eulipotyphla; family Talpidae; genus Condylura; species Condylura cristata. The sequence continues at coordinate 44,342,573 of NW_004567106.1, read as the reverse complement.
AAAAATGCATAAAATGAAGAATGATGTAAAAATATATAAACATAATAAATAATTTTTAAAAATAAAATCTCTGGCCCTCCCTGGTGGTGCAGCGGGTTAAAGCACAGCACTAAGAAGCTAAAGCCACCTCCGCATGAGTTCGGTCCCTGCCTGCCCCAGAGGTGACCCCTATGGCGCGGCAGACCTCTCCTGACCCACCCGCTGCTCCCCTCAGTAGTGTACTTCATCGATCTGCCTGTTCTGCTCCCTGCTCTGTCTCTGGTGAATCCTCCGCATCTCTGGCCTGTACCCCAGTTCTGTATGAATGAATGAATAAATATTTAAAAATAATAATAAAATCTCTTAGCTACCTGTCTGGTATTGACCTCCATAAATGCTTGCACTGCATTTCCTAAATTACAAGTCTTAAACATTACCTTCTGACTCCCTGTTGGAGGGATCTGGCTCCTTTCCGACACCATCCTCACATAGCCTCCCCATCTTAGTAATGGAGTAATATACAAAGTAGACAAAAATCAGTGTTTACAGGATGATGAGGATTTAAATACTCATCAGAGAATCAACTCTTGTACTGGAACTGCATCTCCTTTCTTGCACAATTTTTTGTTTCCTTAGAGAATAATTGCCTTTAAAAGATTGCTTCGTTAACCGCATACATAGTGCACATTTCCCCCAGTACCCCTGTAGCTTTAGCAAATGCCTAACATGCCAGATGCTCACCAGCATCACCTAGTCAGTTCTGCACTCCGCTCTGTCCTCCTCCTGACTCCTGCGTCGTCCCGCTGCTGCCTGGACTTACCTTCTGGGTGCGCTGCTGAGCATGGTCCAGGAACTTCTGTCCACCTCCACTTCATGTCTTAGAGCTTCTTGGACACCATGCCTTCCTCTTTTTCACTTTATCCCTGCATTTGGGGGAGCCTAACCTCCAACAGCTTCTGAGAAAAGGGCAAATTTCTGAAGTCATGGTTTTTGAAAGTGCCTTTGACTAACCTCTACCTATTTAAATGGCAGTTAGTTGGGTATAGAAGTATAAGTTGAAAATTATTTTCCCTCCTAATTTTGAAGGTAACACTTCATCCCTTCTTCAGCCTCTGATGCTGCTAGTGAAGAGTCTAATGCCAGCCCTGGTACTTAATGTGACCTGTTTTCTCTCTGGAGTTTATGAGCTCTCTATTATTCAAAATAGCATGCGTTGGATGGTGGTTTCCTGCTTTTCTCCCTCCTGCTTCCCCCTTCCTTTTATCCTACTTTCCTTCTTCCTTTATTTCTCCCTCCTTTTTTTTCACCTACTTACTGAGTTGACTGTTCATCAGGAATTTTACATCTGCAGATACCTCTCTTTGTTTCTTGGAATGTGATCCCTTTCTCCCCTTTTCCTTCTTTCTGGAACTCCCTGGTATTTAGATATTGGCCATCCTGGAGCAAATGCTAGGAATTTTATCCTTTCTCCTTATTTTCTCTATCTTACATTTTCTGAGCTATTTCCTTGACTTTTAACTTTATTCTCCAATATCTTTTACTGATACTTTAATTTCAGTTGATATATTTTAATTTCTAGGCATTCTTCCTGTTCTGATACTTTACCAGAGCACCTTGTTTTCCGGATGCAATATCTTATATCACTTGTGACATTAATTATAGGGTTATAGATTCGTTTTCTCTCTTCTCGTAATCTTCCTGAATTAGCTTTTTTTTCAGAGTTTTACTTTTCCTGATGATTTTGGTCTCACTTTTTCATTTTGGGAGGCTTTCCTCAAATGTCTGGTGATTCTTATCAACAGAGTTTGATCTCCCTTTGAAAGACATGTGGTCATTCCTTTTCTCTAAGAAAATGTGTCTGTTCCCCCACCTAGGAGGCATTAATCACAGAGGCAGTGGCCTGTGATTGGCCCACTGTAGAGGATGTAGACTTTCACTTCATTCTGTTTATACCCAACACTATGTTTCTGCTCTGACAGGAGCCTGCCTGGATCATTCCCAGGAGTTTCTCCTGGGAATGTTCCCATTTCCTCAGTGGTGCTCGGCCAGGGGTGCAAGACCTCAACCAGTCCTCCTGCTTTATAGTTCCCCATCCCTCCCCAGGTAAAGATGCCACCCGCCCTGCCTCCCTAGACCTGCAAGTAAACCAGTCCATCTGCTTTGTGTTCACGCCTCTCTGTACGGCAAGCCCGCAGAAGAGGCACCATCTTGCAGCAGGGCAGCACAAAAATCTGCTCACATATCTCTGTGCTGGGGGTTCAGCCATTTTACTGTCTTTCATTGATTCCTTAGGAAAAGAGATGAAATACATGTGATCATGTCATTCACGTTCCAGGACAACTCTATTTTTTGTAAGCTAAGTCATTCTCCAGAGAATATTTAGAGCCCTGCTCTTAATAGTAAGGTAGAAAGTGAGTCTGCAATCTTCATACCTTTTCCTGGAGATGAGTAGGACTCGTAAGCTTTCTATGGTTTCTGACCTACAGATGAGCTTGCACCCCACACTTCCCCACCTCTTCACACCACAGTTCCTGCTTCTCCAGGCACAAGTAAGCACTTTGCAGAATGTCTGAGCAAGGGAATGAACATCTTTACTGACAAGTTGGAGTGCTCTCTCCCCTCCCCCCTGCAGAGATAACAGTGAGGAGACCAAGAGTGGGAGAACATTCTAGGTGCCTCTCCCAGAAAGGACCACCCCCAAAGTAAACCCCCCCCCCTCTTTTTTTAAAGAGTAACCCTGTACCTTCTACTTTCCCGGTAAATGATCTTGTGCAACAGCCCTGTGAACTGATTGTTCTAGACTGGCAATTTCTGTGAAACAGTAATAAATACAAAGCCCCAGGAAGAAGCAGTTCAGAACATTCTCTCCTTATTTAAAGAATTTATTTTTACATCAAACTTTCTGTATCTCTTCTGAATGTCTAGCCATAAGGAGGTGAGAGACAAATTAAAATGTTGTCTTTTAAACTATGCAACGATTTTGCAACTGTGGATGTCTCCCTTTAGGCCTTTTCTTTTCTGTCCTCCTTTCTCATACATTTCTTTTTATCCTTCTTCACATGAGTCTTAAAATGTGTAAAGCTTTGAGTCAATGGATCCCTGAGGAAGAAATTGAGAATGGAAAAATGAGGGAGAAAAAAAAAACAAAAAAAGGCCACCTGGAGGTCAAGTAAAGATAAAACACCTACAATTAATGACCTGCAAATACGTGTAACTATCACCTGGGAGCCAGATGGAGAGGGGCAACCTAGCTCTCATATTCCTCAAACTTAGACACTGGAAACACTGAATTTTCTCCCTTCTTCCCTTCCTCCCTTCTTCACATCATCAAAACTCAAGGATAGTAGCCAATAATATGTTTGAATTTTCTAAAAGTTTTACTGGCATGCATATACCAGAGACATTTTGTGGAGGTGGAATGGGGAATGAGATCAAAAACTGGGGGGGGGAGGGGGAGGGGGGTGCATGGGACTATGGTGATGGCACATGGGTGACTTGGTGATGGGAAACCCATGGAGATTACAATTGAGATGAAAAAAAAATGTACAAGATTATGTAAAAATAAACTATTTGGGCCCTCCCTGGTGGCGCAGCAGGTTAAAGCACTGCACTAAGAAGCTAAAGCCACTTCCGCATGAGTTCGATCCCCACCTGCCCTGGAGGTGACCACATGGCGTGGCAGAACTCTCCTGACCCGCCCGCTGCTCCCCTCACCAGTGTACTTCATCGATCTGCCTGTTCTGCTCTTCTCTCTGTCCCTGGTGAAGCCTCTCGCCACCCCTGAGCCTCTGGCCTGTACCCCAGTTCTGTATGCACAAATAAATACATCTTAAAAAAAATCTATTATATTATTAAAAAAATTAAAAATAAATAAACTATTATATTAAAAAAATTTTACTGGCATGAAAGCAACAGAAGAACAGGCTCCAGGCCCAAGTCCCTAGTGGTGACAGAAGCTACAGAGCATGCCAAGGCCTGTGCACTTGTCTTTCTTCATAATATTGCCTGGGACGGCATATTTTTAGGGAAGACAGCATTTAACTGAGGAGGAATGGGGAAACAGAAAATCAAGGCTAGGGGGGCATTATATGAGGGAAGATTTTCTAATGGATATTTCACTAGTGTCTGCATAGTTTTTAAAGTTATTAATGCTCAGTCATTGCATCATTGTTCACGTCAAGCAAGACAAATTGAACTTAGTATTTTATGACATTTACAGTGTATCTTGTCCATGACTTATAAATCTTAACTTTAAAGAACTTGGTAAAGCCTTCATATAAATACTTTTATTATATAAATGTATGTGACATTAATCTAATAGGTAACTTGCAACTTTTCAAAAGAAAAGGAGGAGGAGCAAAGAGGAGGGGAAGTAGTCATAGCTAGTAAGAGGAAAATAGAGTATAAGTAGAGAAATAACTCGAAATGACCCAGCTATTTGAGTTCAGGCTTCAAGTTCAAATAATGATTTGCCAGAACACTGAAAAAAGCTGAGATAGAATTGTTTTTTGGTGAACCTGGTAGAATTATAGAGAGAGGTCCTACAAACTGAAAGTACTGTATGAATTTTTTGGTTTCCCAAAAAGGAAAGAAAATTAATTCCAAAATTAACGGGCCAACGGAAATTCTAAACATTTGTTAAAGTAATAGATCATGAATAGTATAAGAGAATCACTGGGGGGCCAATCTGGGCTTACTGGAAACATACATACACCAGAGAAAATACCATTTCCTCCTGGGCTGAGAGGTCTGGGAATATTGGAGACACAGTGTATTTACACAAGGTGTTCAGCAAAGATCTTATGAAATGTTTGTGAATAAGCAGAAAACTCATCCTAAAGTCATACAAGTGAACAAATTCATAGTATTTTGAAAGGCTACCCATGACTATGTACAGGTACTTGTTTGACTCAGTGATAAATCCATGATCAGACTCACAGTAGATGCTTAATATCTTGAGTGTATAGGCCACCACTAAGCTACAGGGAGCTTTAAAGGAACATTTTAGATTAATTCCTGCTCCTCTCCTATTTAGTGTTGTGTCAGTGAGCTGAGTAAAGACATAGTTGACCTTCTTATTAAAACATGTGAAGAATGGAAAGCTAGTTCTGAAAAAGATGGTATTTCAATTGATAGCACTGAGACCTCAAATGTATCTCACTAGTATGGTCAGATCTGTTCATATATTCACTTTCACAGGAATATATGTACAATCTTATTCTAAGATTTAAAAGTTAACTGAACAGGCACAGGAAGAGGAGACATAGTTTAATGAACTTTGTGTTAATATAGGCTCTGACAGTGCTGCCAGAAGAGGACCATTTCACTTACCCATTTATTTATTCATTAATTTCAGCAAGTATTTGTTGAATATCTGTTCCAGGCCAGGTGCTGTGCCAAGGAGCAGGCTTCATGCAAAGAAAGACATACCCACAAACCCCGTAATACCAGGCAAACTTTAGAATAGAGGTAAGGATAGTATTGGGGTGGAAGACTTGTGAAGGGAAAAGCAGTCAGTTCCCTTCCTGGGGAGAAGCAAAGCATTCACAGGGGGTTGAGGGTGGGGCTCTTAGGCTGAGACCCAGCACACAGGGTGGGAAAGGAACAACTGACAAAGGAGAAGCTATGTCCAATGACAGGAGCTGAGGTTTGTGTGGTTGGTGATGTGTTCTGCAGCCCAATTTCCAACGGGTGTGTGGGAGTCTAAGCAGTTTTCAGACTCCAGCAGGGTGTCTGAGAATTCAACTCAATTATGAAACTATACCCAGTATACTCTGATTCCCAGAGATTGACTCAGATTCCACATGTTAAGGTCTCAGTATCTCAAAACTACCCTCCGCTTCAGACACAGGTCAGAAGCCCCAGGCAAACCCCCGTTTCTGACTAACTGGCTATAGATCAGAGGTCCCCACCATCCCTTGTCACATTTCAGGTGCTTATTGCAAGTTCCAGATTATTATCCAGACTTTTCACCGAAGATTTAAATCAGATGTTTCCCAGGACACCCACCTAAGCTTTAACTAATTTACTAGAATGGCACACAGGATTAGGAAACCCGCTTACTCACTAGATCCCCCCCCCTCCATTTTTCACAAGGATAATGTTAAAAAGCAAATCCAGGTGAAATTGATGATACAGATTGTGAGTCTTTACCCATACTTAAGAATTTGAGAAAAGACCCAAAAGCAGACATGCAAAGAGAAGTTTTTAAAAAGATTATAAGAGGAGTAAGTAGAGGGAGGAGAGAGAAAAATTAATTGGTCGACAGGGCCTACCAGCAATACTGTCCAGGCTGCTGTACAAGTCGAAGCCGGAACCTGGAGTACAGGGAGGGACAGATCCATGGCAGGCTGGGAGTTGCAGTTCTTGGCACTCTGAGTCTGCTCAGGACATCATTCACTGACTTAGTCCCTTAACCATTCCTCTGACAATACCAAAGGATACAAATCAGGAGCCAGATGGGAGAGATGCATGGAGCAAGGCACAGAGCTTTCCTGCCCTCTCTTAGTGCATCATTCTCCCCCAAATCTTCACATTCACCAACCAAAAGGCTCTGAAGCCCACTCCTCCTGGGTGTCATTACGTAAGCATTAGTGATGAACTCATTAGCTGCTGGCTATTGGACTCACCTATAGACCACCCCCTTTCCAGAAGGTCTAGGGATGAACTGGAAGTTCCTCCCTCTATTTCTGTAGTTTTTTCCTTGGCAAAAACCACTCCCTCCCTCAGGTGTTTTCCAAAAGTTATCCTCATTAACAAAATGAGATAAACCTTATCACTCAAAACACTTAAGAAATTACTAGGGGAGCTGTGTCCCAAGAACTGTCTGTGACAAAGTTTGGTCATCTGAACCAAACATTATCTATGAATCACAATGTCGCAGGGTGATTGAGAGTGAGGGGTTCAGTGCTTGGCTGAAACTGGATGTGTGGGAAGGAGGAGAGAAAACTGTGGTAGGTCAACAAGGTGACCTTGGCTGGGGAGTGGCGGGGAGCCGCTGAAGGAATGCACCCTTTCAGGACCTGTGTTCTTGGTTGTCCTCGCTCAATCTCTGCTTCACCTCAGATTCTTTTGCTAGTTTTCCTTTCTCCCCCTCTTCTCAACTTTGATCGCTCCAGGTTGTGTCATTGTCGTCTTCTCTACTCCATCTACTTTTCTACCTTGCTGCATTTGCAGGCATCTCCCACATTTCAACCAACAGCCTGGGTTTCACTCTTGATCTCAAGACTAACATCTCCTACTGCCTTTTACCTCTACATTTAATATATTGAAAACTGAATGCCTAGTCTCACCCCAGGCACTAGTGTGCTAGGGGTTCCATAACAGAGTACCTCAAACTGGATGACTTAAAACAAAACAAACCATAATCTCTTAAAATTCTGGACAGTAGAAGTCCAAAATTGAAGTGTTAGTAGAATCATACTTCCCCTGCGGTTTCTAGCAGCGGTTCTGGGGTTTCTAGTCCCATGTCTCATGCTGTTGCCAGCAGCCATTGGCTTTCCTTGGCTTGTAGACACATCACTCCAGCCTCACCTCCTTTGTCACATGGCATGTTCCCCATGTGTCTTCACATCTAACCTCTTTGCATGTCTGTGTCTTTTATCCTCATCTTCTAAGGATGCTAATCATACAGGGCTAGGGTTTACCCTGATAACTGCATCTTAATTTGATTACTTATACACTCTAATTCCAATTAAGATCATACTCACAGGTACTGGAAACATAGTTCAACCTCTAACATCCCCTAATTTGCTTCTTCTCTATACTTTCCATGTTAGCTGATAACCATTTTAGTCTGCCAATTGCTCTGGACAGAACTTTGGTGTCATCTTGGACTCCCGTCTTCTCTCACCTCCTGCTATAGTCTACCAGGAAATGTGACTGTCTATACCTCTCTGATCCACTTACCTTCCTGCTCTTTCTCATACATCCTAGGCACCTCTTCTCAGGACTTTGCTCTAGCACTTTCCTTTACCAGAACTAGGTTCTCTAGATGTCCCCCTGTTTCATGATTGACCCTTTCACCTTCCAGTCTTTGCTCACATAATGTCTTTCCAGTGACACCTGTTTAAAAGTTCTAGCTGGCCTTCCCAACGGCACTCCCGCCTCCCTATCCTCTCAAGTGCTTCTTCCCATAAAATGATATACAACTGTATATCATTTGAAGTATTTCTTATTACATTTCCTTCTATAGTGTAATTTCCATGAGAAAGAGATTTTAGAGGTTTTTTAAAGGTTTATTTATTTATGCATATAATACTAGAACACAGACTAGAGATGCATGAGTGAGAGTATTCACCAGAGACAGACTGACTAGAATACAGTGCTGAGGGGAGCAGTGGGCGAGACAGGAGAGGTCTGCTGCACCATGTGGGTCACCTTCTTGGCAGGGCATTGAACTTGTGCTGCAGTGGCTGCCAACAGCCTGTCAGTGCAGCTCTTTAAACTGTTGATCCACCAGAAAGGGCCTGATTTTAGAAACATTATTCACTTTTGTTTTACAAATACCTGGTGAAGGAGTAGAGCCAGAATTGGATTCTAGTCTCCTCAGCTCCAAAGCCTCTCCCCTTTCCGCTCTGAAGGAGCTCTTCCAACTATACGAAGATAAACCCCTCAGACATCACCTCTGATTTATTCTCCCTGCCCCATCCTTTGCCATTATCCCCGGTTATATCAAGATCTTTATAAACCTTTTTTGCCTAAAACAAAACAAAAACAAAAAACAACTGTGCAAAAACAATGTTGTGTTTTTATATTTGCACCAGGTAAGCTTGGGTGTATTGCTTTCCTTCCCTTTGCCACAAAAAGAGATCATGATACTCAACCTCACAGGCATTTTATGAGGATTAAATGAGTTAATATATGTAGCTACTTACCATGCGAATCCCTGTAAGTGTTATTATGAGAATATAATTTGTTTGAACCTTGAGGACATTATACTAAGTGAAATAAGTCACAGAAGGGTGAGTACAGCATGCTTCTACCTATATGAGGTGTCTAAAGTAGTCACACTCCTGGAAACAGAGGAACAGAGTATAGTGCGGGAGCTGCGGGGGCTGGGGGTGGGGGAGATGCTGCTGCTCATTAAGTATAGAGTTTCCAGAGCACAGGTGTACATTGGGCTTATTGTTAACTTTACGCTTAAAAATTTGTTATTAAGGTAGATCTCATGGGGGTTTTCTTGACATACACGTGCATACACAGAGAGAATTTATTAGTCACTGAGTGCTTCATTCTATTGAATTTTCTCAAAGTTAAGGGACTTGTCCAAGACCTCACAGCTAGCCAGTGACAGAAGGTGACAAGAACCCAGTCTCTGACTCTCAAGGCTCTTTGCTCTGCCCTAAAGTTGCCAGCAGTCTTGTCTGTCAAAAATCTAGAATATTAAAGGGTCATACTCTACAATACTCAAAAGACACATCCATATCCCTCAGCAGAAAATGCCTCATATTTGGGCTCCATAAAATTCCTCTATGCCCCATAGGTTGGGCAATGAGAAATAAATAATCCAGACATTGGTGTTATTGATGGGTGGCTAGGGCTTCGCAAACAGGGAGTAAACAAAAGAACCATCTTCATTTCAAGCTTCATTAGAACTAGCAAAGACAAAAGTCATTTTTCAAAATGGTGGGTGTTGTCAGGCATCTGTCCCCACCTGAAAGGGGCACTTGGTCTATAAGAGCTATGGAAATAATTGTGTCTCCCGTGTCACTTGGGCAGAAGCTTCTGTCCTAATTAATTCTCATCTCCTCCTTCATTTATAAATATGCTTGAGAAAAGTGACATCCTAGCTTTTTGTTTTGTTTTGTTTTCCCTCTTCTTAACAAGGAATTCTCTCTGCTCAGGCATTTTAGGTGCTGATTTTTCTCATGTCCTAGAGATGCTTCTAATTAGTTGATGCTTCTTTCCCATAATAGTTCACCATAGAGAGTGGGTTTGGACTGGAGGAGGGAGTGATTTTGTCACCTTATCAAAGTGCCACTGATCAAGTTGGCTTTCTTGGGTACTCATTCATTTTTATACCTCTCTGGGAACGGAAGCAGCAAGCTCTTTGCTAAGTGGAGCTGGAGATTGCTGGGTTTTGCAAAGTCTCCCCAAAGAGCTCCTCCAGCACCCTTTGATGAAGTGCTGCCTCGAAGCCTTTGCAGTGGGGCACACTGAGGAGGTGCTCGCCTTCTTTCTCGTCAGTGGAAAAACACTAGCCCAGAGCCAGTATGGCAGATGCGTGCTACTATGTCACCTTGTCCCCAAATAACCTGGCGTCTGCCAGGGGCTGCCTGCTAACTGGGGACAGGCCCACACTGTGTCTCCCAGAGGCAAAGTATGTAGAAGCCCGTCCCTTTTCCAGCTCCCTTTTCCAGGAACACAGTGACTCCTCAGGCAGTCGAAGCTGCTGTACCTTTGGAGTGGTTCATCCATTGCTGAAGACACCAGAGATACAACAATTTGTATCTGGAGCTGGAAGAGGAGCTAATTTAAGCCTTCTCCCAGGACTTGTATCAGCTTTTGCTGCAAAAAAGCCACCCCAAAACTTGAGACAAAAAAACAGGATTTAGCATGATGCTATAAGTCATCAGGATGGTTCTTCCACTGTGGAGAGCTCAGTTGGGGCCGGAGGGTCTGTAATAGCCTCATTCACCTGTGTGGTGGTGGGGAGACTGGTTGATTTGGAGTGACCTTAGCAGAAAAGGCTTATCCTTGTTTTACATGACCTGTGCATTCTGCAGTAATTCAGCCTGGACTTCTTCACACGAGATATCAGGGTTCCAAAAAGAGGCAAGAGAAGACGAGCAAACCCCAATTCACAAGTCCTTTACATGCCATTGTGTCATATTTGCTATCATCCTATTCACCAAAGCAAGTCACATGACTGAGCCCAGTATCACTGTGGGAGATGAAGACCCAAGAACATGATATATGGAAGAGTAAACAAATTGAGGGTCTTTTCTGCAACTACCTGGCCTGGGAGCAGTGTGTCAGCGGTGTGTTCTACTCTCAGTATGGGTGTGTGCACAAGGTCAATATGAGTGACTCTTAGAGAGGCATGAGTGAGCGAGGTGGTTTGGAGGCAGCAGAGCAGAGTGGAGTTTGACACACATGAGTTCAAATTCCATACACCCTTTCTTAGCAGTGTGACTCAGGGCCAGGTAACATTACTTATCTCAGACCCAGCTTCTTCACCTGTGATCTGGACTTGAGCAAACCTCTCTCTCAAGAACAAGAATGAGGTGATGTGGTGAAGCTGTGTTGCCTGCCATTAGGTTGGCTCCCAGTGCTAGTTGCTGTCACTGGGGTGCAGCAAGAGGGTCCTGGCAGCGGGGCAAGTAGAAGATGGTGTAGTGGAGTGCCAGAGGGGGGTCACCCATGCATAGAAAGGGGAGTCTTTCTGGGGGTCTCCCAAAAAGCTTGGTTGAGTGTACTTCGACCTCAGCAAAGACTTGGGAAAAGCAAACAAGACTTTGCAGATTCAAACCTCCTTCAAATATTAAAATTGAACAAAATAAACCACTCTTGCTAGTGGCTTATGCCCCAGCAGTGGCTACCTGGCTCCCCTTATCACCAAAATATCAATAGCTTTAGTTCTCGTCCTCCAAGGCGTTTGGACATACTTTCTAGAATTTTCTTACCTGATGTCTCTGTGCAATGGACTCTCAGCTGTGCCCTCATTGACACCTCCTCAGAAGACTCCCCCAGAAGACTCCCCTCCCACCTGTCTGAGTGTGTCTTTTCAGCTTCCTCCACAGCCCCTTTCCCTCCACTTCTCCTTTCCTGGTTAGGTTTCCCTAAGTTCTAACCTTAACCCTGTTGTCGGTAACATCATTTTACATAGTGCCCCCATCACTTTTCCAACTCAGAGACCATCTATACTCTCATGGTTGTCTTAGTCTTTCTGTGGTCCCAACTTGTCTCTTGAACTGAGGTTAGTTACACGAGCTCATTAGATTGCCAAACATATCTCTTCTAGTCAGTTTGGGCTGCTATACAAAATACCACAGATTAGATACCATAGATGAGATTAAACAAAGGAAACTTATCCCTCTCACAGTTCTGGAGACTTGCAGTGCAAGATCAGAGTGTCAGCATGATAGGTTCCTGGTTGCAGACACTGCCTCCTGTCTGTGTCTTCACATGACAGGGGAGACTGGTGTCTCTTCCTCTTCTCATAAAGGCATTAATTCCGTCAAAAAGGCCCCACCTCCATACACTCATCTAAACTTATTATCTCCCAAAGATGCATCCTCCAAATACCATGACATTGCAGGTTCATCCTTCCATGAGTGAATATGAAAAGACACGGGTCAGTCCATAACTCCCTGTCCCCTGCCTCACTGCTGTAGCTCCTCTGCTCGTCCCTCTTCCCAGTTTCCCAAGCCAGAGAGCTCTAAGGCATTTCCCACAATGGGCCAATGCCTTCTTCCTCCATCTCCCTGTATCCACTGTCCCCCCAAAAACGGTATTTTTCCCACAGCTCAGGACAGCAACCACCTCCCTCGAGGCTGACCCAGCCAGCTCAGCACTGCCTGCAAAACAAACCCTTCAGTACAGCTTTATGCATCTCCTTGTCTGTATGCACACAGTAAAACCCAGCCTCTCCATCTCTCTGGCTCCCTTTCCTGCTCTTCTGCCTACATCCTTGTCCTCTGCTACCCTCGCTTACCTGTGTTACCCTGAACAGGTGTGCCCTCCCACTCCTCTGCTGTTCCCTCTGCTGGATACTCTTCCAGTCTAAGCTGCCTGGGAACTACCCAGGTCTTGTCAGGTCCACCTGTCAGAACCCAGTGAGGTCATCCTGGTAAAGCCTTCCTAGCACTCCGCCAAGTCGCCAGCCCTCAGTACACTGTCCTCTGTAACAACACATGTATCACTCTCCATAGTGTTTTATGGACCAGTTCCCCTTGATGACTGGTAAGCTGCCTGAGGGCAGGAGTTATCTCAGTTGTTATATCCTCCAGTACCTGACATCTAGTCATTGACAACAAATAAGTGTTGGACGAACGAATGAGTGACTGACTGAGGCCAGAGAGTGGACCCACCATCCTCCCCTTTCCTTCAGTGACTCACTTCCGATGCCCTTTCGGTACAGGTGCCATCAGCTGCCAGCCTACACACAGGATTTACCAACCCCAGAGACACATGTGTTCCCCGTCCCCAGCCCCACCCCCAGCACCAAGGGCCCTGCCAAATCTGCCCATGTAAACCCCCCTCAGAAAGCAAGCCCCTTGCTGGAGTTCAGGGCTCCCTCCTCGGGCCCCTTTCGTCCTTTCTGCCTGTTCTGCCCACTTCTTACATTACGTTGTGTTGTCCTATTCTCAGACTGCCTGGCACAACTTAGCCCTTTATTATGCCAGTACATTCTACTGTCTGGCTCATTCATTGTGTGCAGTGTCTATGTTGCCCCAGCTTTGCCCCCATGGACAGGAATTTCATGTTATGCTTCTGTATTTCCTCAGCCCTTGGATATTTGGCAAATGGTGCTTCATAGGTCTTTATTCATATCTGAGCTGAGAGTTCTTGTCACTTCCTCAAGGGTCTTCTTTTCGTTGAGCTGCCATCCTCATTGGAAAGACAGGCACTAAGAGGTAGCAAAGTTGAGCCCTCCCTGGTGGCACAACAGGTTAAAGCACAGCACTGCAAGGCTAGTCACAGCTGCTTCAGCATGAGTTCAATCCCCAGCCAGGGAGGTGACCCACATGGTGAGTCAGACCTTTCCTGACCCGCCTGCTGCTCCCCTCAGCAGTGTACTTAATTGGTCTACCTGTTCTGCTCCTCACTCTGGGTCTGGTGAAGCCTCTCACTGCCCCTGCACCTCTGGCCTGTACCCCAGTTCTATATGCATAAATAAAAAATCTTTAAAAAGAGAGATAGATAGCAAAGTTGGCTCTCTTCACATTTCACACTTCAGCTCCGCCAATTCCAAACCTTGAGATGGGGAACACATTGCTTGTCCTCTTTGAGCTTCTATTTCCTTATCTATAAAACAGAGATAAAATCCACCCTGCAGGGCTATTGTGAGGACTAAATGAAATAATCAATGTAAAGCACTTGGCATAGTGACTGGCATGGAGTCAATATTCAATAAGTATTTTGGCTGCTGTGATTCATGTTGTTTCCATGATATTACTTTATCAATAAACCTTCCCCTTAAGGACCAAGCATAGACCCACCCCGACTAGTGCTAATACATGGGATAGTGTTTGTAGAAATGCCACACCAGGATGCAAATGGGTTCATAGGGCTGCTGATGAAATTCTCTCCCTTGTCAGCTGGAATGAGAAGTTGATTTCCTCCGGGATGGGAGAATGGAGATGTTTCTAGTGCACAGCCCTCTTCCACCCAGCCACCCCTGGCAATATAGGCAGCACTGCTACAGCCCATCATTGCTGCACCATCACGTGTGACCCGCCTTAGGGTCATGTTAAAGGTCCATGTTGAGACTGGCTGCACAGCGACCCAGTTGGGTAAATTTGACACAAAGGGCGAAATCAGAGTGGGTACAAGGTCTAGGTTGACCTGTACAGACAAACGCTGGCTACAGTGAATACAGCTGTGATCTGAGCATCTGGCCCCTCTAGAAAAATGAGTTTATTCACAGATACCAACTATTTATAGTAGGAAACCTGTAGAATAGCAGGTGTAAACCCTTACTGAGATAGACTGTGTATCTGGATTGAAAACCAGGGCAACAAAAATACATGGGCAGCATGGGAGGGGAAAGTTGTATGGGGTGTGAGGGCAGGGAGTGGGGTGTGTTGCCTCCAGGAATTAAGGGTCCAGAGTTACAGTCTCTTTAGGAGAGCATCTCCCTCAAAACCACTGCCCCCAGGGCTGTGGATGGCTTTTGTGTTAGGGAGGCTGGCAGAAGACCTGTAGGGATGGGAAAGGAAGGTCGAGTCGCTGCACTGTTGCTGGTAGTATTGCAAGAGGTGGGATTTTTTTTTTTTTTTTTGTCTGTAAGTGAGCAGCATTTTGATGGCACTATGAAAAAGCTTCCCCAGACATGCAGACCTTAAGTAAATAAAAGCACAAAAATAGATTTTTCAAACCATGTCCTCCTAGAGCATAGTAGGATTTACTGAGAAATTGGATTGAATTCTCCCTGACTCACCTGACTGCTGAGTGGAGAAATTCAAAGGGAAAGTATATGTTTTTCCCCATTCTATCAGCTGAAACAGGGCCAACTGCAGGGTTTAAGGTTCTTAATGTGCGACCTTTTGAAAGGCAGTTGGGGTTATCTGAACAGCAGATCAGGGATTGAGGCTGAAGCTTAGGTGAGTCACCCCTACAACTGAACCCCCACATCCAGTGATGACAGAGATTTATTGTAGAACCTCTACTCTGCTCTGGAGTCATAGGTTGATTTACTTACTGCAGGTATCAGGACCACTGGGCAGCCCTCAGGAGGACAGGGTTGGTTTTCCTAGTGGGAATGAGGCACTAGCCCAGAAGCAACCATACCTGATTCCATCCTACTTGGGTATCAAGACTGTGACTCGCAGGAACCCCAGGCTTTCACTGAAGTTAAAGTATGACACGGGACACAAAGGTGGTTTTCTCTACAGCCAGATTATGAAGACTGCAATATCAAAACATCATTAGCATCATGTTTTAGGTAGGTTTTCAGAATGTCCCTAATCCTTTCAAGGACCTAAATATAGTGCCTCGGACCATGTTCTGTAGAATTAGGGCTCCAGCATAGAACTTTATTATGGATGAGAACCAGTGGTGTGCTAGTATACTGACTGAAGGAATTTTAAAACTCTGATCTGCAGTGATTTCCTAAGTATAAATATTCCCACTCTGGTGAATTTCAAATAACCAAGGTGAAGTCACTAAAGTGGACTTAAAAGAGACACACACAGTTAGCTCTCAGAAGTGGTTCCCAATGGATCTAGTTCACCCTGACTTTTGCCTCTAAGTCACCCAAAGAACGGCACACTAAGACACTGGTGGGGTACCCCCAATGACACCTCTACAGAATATTCCTCCCCTTGCCTTACTATCTTTTAATTAGTAAGATATTCCAGATCACAACAAATGCAGTATACACCAGGAGGCTCCATGCTAGGAATTTCCATGATAGGACAGTGACTAGCAATTTTAGGAGTTACCACATCCTTGAACTTGTTAAAAGCTCATCTGCTTGGGCTGCATGAGAATCTGATTCCACCAGTCTGAGATAGGTTCCAGGGACCTGGATTTGGCCACCAAATTACAGATAGAATTCACAATTCAGAAACCTCTCATCTGCTCTTTATTCACCCTGTGACTTTGATAACTGAAAGTGAAAAGTATGGTGACTTTTAACAGTGATTTCATTCTCAACATTCACTGTTTTGTTAGTGAAACAGTGTTGTTGGCATTTTTTTAATCCTGCCATGCAAAATATAATTCCAAATCATAATAGGTAATTTTTGTTGGTTCTTATAGCAATCCTATTATTATCATCATCACCTTGCAGGTGAAGAAGCTGAGGTCCAGGGAAATTTCCCAAAGAGTGTGCACCATGATTCAAGTCCATGCAGTCTGACTGCAGAACCTGCAATCTCAGCAGTGGTCTTTATAAAGTAGTTTTCCTCTCACTGGCTTTGACTTTGAACCCAGTTCAGTACATCATGGGATTTAAGTAATTGCTTATAAAATACTAGCACTAGTACAAGTTATCTCATTTAAACCTTGAAGCAACCTTATGGGGAAGGTATGACTGCTACTTTTAGAAGACGATAGATAGGTCCGGAGAGGTTCTGTGGCCTCCCTGGTGTTACACAGACAGCTAAAAGCAAAGAAAGAATTTCTTGTTCATTCCACTACCACACAGCTGCCCCAGTTAGATCTCCTAGGAAGACAGCTTTGATTCATGGGCTCTCATAAGCATTTGAGTGTGTTTCTGGAAGCCTTAATTTTTAACTGTTAAATGTCTTGAGTCCATACCTACAACATTAGTGAACAAATGGGGAAGACAGGCAGACCCACCACTACCTGTGAACACCAGGTAGAGAGGGCAGTAAAAGCTTAGAACCATGCAAGGAATAGAGATTGGGTTAGTTTCTGCCAGAGTCAGAGAACTCCCCCTGAGGAGGCCACACTAAAAAAACTGACCTAGAAGGCTGCATAGGACTTCAACAGGGTGGTGAGGGAAGGGGCAGAGAGCAGATGGTGGGGTAAGAGGCAGAGAGCAGAGTGGCAGAAAAGGAGGGAGGGGGTAGGACTTGGCAGAAGCTGAACGTGTGATTCAGGGGAAGGGCTGGGTTGAGCCGCCTCAATCTTGCTACAAGTCTCCCTTTTTCCTCGAGCACAGAACTGGCTTCACACTTGATTCATGATTGAAGACATTGTGATTTTTCTCCTCCAGTTCATCAATCTTATTTTCCATTACCTTGAAACGAAACAGCTTTCTGTAATCCTCTCTACGGTGGATTTTTCCTTCCCGGGCCTCTACGTTCAGATGGCCAACGGCTTTAAATCCTACCCCATCGAAGTGTGTATTGCTGGCTTGAGAGCCCTGGATATAATCAGATGCCTTGTTCTCTCAGGCCAAGGTACATGCTGGCCCTTCTTGGGCACTGGTGTAATGGCAGGTTCATCTGGAGTGGCTGTCTCCTCTGTAAGCTTCCTGTTCCTAGGAAAATGCCTTGGGATTTCTGTCAACGTTTTGCAGTCTAGCTGTCCCAATGGCTTAATTACTTTGAACACTGATTCCCAAGGACATGAAGCAATTCTTTTTTTATTTTTAATTCAAAGATTTATTTGTATATACATACAAAACTGGGGTACAAGCTAGAGGTGCTGGGGCAGTGAGAAGCCTCACCAGAGACAGAGTAGTACACTGCTGAGGGGAGCAGCAGGCAGGTCAGGAGAGGTCTGCCTTGCCATGTGGGTCACCTCCGGGGCAGGGATCGAACTCACACTGAAGCGCCTGTAGCCAGCCTGCAGTGCTGCATCCCAAACTGCTGTGCCACCAGGGAGAGCCCATGAAACAATTCTTTACCCTGCCTTCTGGCTACACCAAGTAGTTGCTTCTCGTGACAGAGTCAAATGACATGTTTACCCCTGCACTCTGGCTGCGTCATTTGGGTGGTCCTTATAATCCTGAAAGGTACGTATGTGTTCCCATATCCTTGACAATCAATCTTCTGAAAACAAATACCACAGTCCGTTTGCCATTTACAGCAAAAGCCAGTGCTGCTTTTGCTCGGAGCTGCTGACAAGTGCCCCTGGATTTAGGGGTCTCTGGCCTGAGACCTCCATTAGGAATCAGCTCACCACTGCGGTGGGCTCATTCCAGCCTGCCAGGCACTGGCACTTCCTGTTGTTCCTGGCTGCAGTCTGACAAATTCCGAACATGTGAGTCCTTCTCATCCCTGAATCGGCAAGCAGTGTTGTTGTCAGGCTCCGCAGCTGAGCAGGATTGGTATTTCTGAGCAGTAATGGATGGGGGTACTTTCTGGGGTGGTCTCCATTGAATGTTCTGGTTGGCATCAGTAGCAGTAACTTGATAGCTGAGGCCTGCCGAGATACAGTCTGACAAAGCCCTCTTCTTATGCCTTTGTAAATGCCACATGTCCTGCAGTTGTGAGACACAGCTAGAGAGCATCTGCATAAACTCTGTTTTCAGTGTGGTCCAGCAACATGGCATTGAAGAAATCTCCCAATTGCTGTGTTGGGACAGGCAAGGTATCTTTGTAGTCGATGCTCTTTGACTTTTCCAGTCTGTTTCTAAATTAAAAACCTCCAGACAGTGACAGAAGGCTTAGTGAGAAGTGTCCTGGTCTTAGCACGACTGTGAGAGCCACCCATAGGGGAGGTTTGACTCCTACAGACAGCTGAGCACCCCATTCCCACCATGTTGCTTTGTGCAGGGCACTCTGTCTTTTTCCTTCTAGAGAGAATGGAAACCTCTTTGTGTATGAATCTCAGGAAGCTAGTTTGGCAGACATCGACTTTGGTATGCCTCAGAACAGCCAGCTTTTACAATCTAGAGTTTATCCAAGTTTCTGAGAAAATGCTGAGTTTAGTTGCCTCCAAGGAGAACTTGGACTCAGGCTTCTGCTTCGCTCCTGCTAGGTGGGGGCCTGTGCTGTGGCATGGGGACAGTGCAGCAGTGCAAGTGGCTTATTCTTGCTCTCATGTAGTTTGTAACATCAATGTTATTTTTTGCTGTTGTCTAGTTTCTTTTACCCCTTATTTTCTTCTACTTAAAATTATATTTATCTTCCTAAAGCCACATCTCATTCTCACCACTCCAAAACAGCATTTGAGTAGCAATAAAACTAAGTCCACCTCAGAACCAAAACCACAGTACTCAAACAATAGAATGTCTCCTCTGATAGACAATGGAGATGGATAAGATGTAGGATACCAGGTCAAGATAGATGTTATAGATCACAAGATAGAGATGAGAGACAGCAGAGAGAGAGAGAGAAGATAGAGAAATGGAGAGCCCATACTAACTCCTCTTAAAAACAAAACACCTGGCCCTCCCTGGTGGCACAGCAGGTTAAAGCACAGCACTGAGAAACTAAAGCCACTTCCGCATGAGTTTGACCCCCGACTGCCCCAGAGGTGACCCACATGGCGTGGCAGACCTCTCCTGACCCGCCCGCTGCTCCCCTCAGCAGTGTACTTCATCGATCTACCTGTTCTGCTTCCCGCTCTGTCTCTGATGAATCCTCTCACCCTCCGCATCTCTGGCCTGTACCCCAGTTCTGTATGAATAAATAAATAAATCTTTAAAAAAAAACACACCCAATTTTGTCCTTATTTCACCTTGTTTTACCAGGTGTTTTCTTTGTAACATGGGTGTGCCCTTCCTTTCCTCTTCCACATCCATTCTAACTTGACATATTCCCTGATGGCCATTATCCTAACTGAAGGACCAGAGAGGAAATTAAGTGACCAGTTAGTCCCTTCTCCAATGTGAGTCAGCTTGCCCCAAGAAAAGACACCAAGAACAATGTTTCCACTGATTTCCCCTTGACCGTTCATAGCACTTTTCTCTTTGGTCTAAAATTCTCTTTGTCTTATATAAAATACTCTTTGCCCTCTCTCCTGAAATATAAGACTTGCCTCTACCTAACAAAGATTTCTCTTGGGGGCAAGAGAAGTGTGAAAAGAGGAAAGGCATCACGAGTTATGCCAGAAGACCCAACCCCGATCCCAAGAGATACCTCAGAATGGAAGTGGGAGAAGCAACCAGAATCAACTGGAAAGTAGCCTCACACAGAAAAGCTTTAAATTTCTCTGACCAGGGAGGCTCAGGGTAGGAAAAATCTATTTCAAAGAAACAAAGCAAGCCCTGTTGAAGAAGAACTGAGAAAAAATGCCCAAGGAGGCCTAATAAATTTGTGAAAACAAATATTATCTCAACTGTTCTCAAGTTGAAGGTAATGTAGGCATAAGGATGTAAATGAACATGCCAGCATTTTAATGACTCGGGTGGTAGAATTCAGAGAAGAGTGGGTCTGGTGATGCCTTATGATTACTCCAAAGCTTTTGCCAGCCTCTCTACTTATCTAGCCACAAGTCAGATGAAGGGACTAGAATTCCCTGCAATATGTTGTTGCTGCTTTTCTCTCTCTTGAGTCATTGTGAGCCTTGAGAGCTCTTCTGAGTCTGAGTGGAAGTCAGAGGAAGGCTATTGAGAGAGGATGACTTTAGATACAAGGTCTGGGAGAAGGGGTAGCTCTGGAACCCAGTGTAGCCCCTCTTGTTTTAATACACTGTAAATACATGTTTGCTAAGTTTCTTCTCTGGAGGAAGATGAGATCAGGATGTCTCCTGTGGATCCACTGGTTGGCTAGGGCTTGTGGGTTGGTTGGGTTGGGTGAGGAAGAGATGGTTTATGCAGCATAAAAGGGAGCTTCCACTGGCCCCCCACCAACTCTCCCAGTGTCCCCTACTACCAGGCCTGGCAAGGGGGTGCTCTCTGAGCCAGCCATAGCCAGAAGAGACTGGGGAACTTTTTTTTATAAAATAGTTTATTTTTATGTATTTTTGTGCATTTTTCCATCTCAGTTGCAATCCCCTTGGGTTTCCCATCACCAAATCACCCATGTACCATCACCATAGACCAGTGCATTTACCTTCCCCCACTGTTTTTGATCCCATTCCCCACTCCACCCCCTCAAAAATGTCTCTGATATATAGCTGTTCATCATCATCATTATTTTCTCACCTGTTCTATTATATTCCTGCTATGAGAGAAACCATCCAGTATTTTTCCTTTTCTTTATGGCTTATTTCACTAAGCATGATCTTTTCCAGTTCCATCCATGTTGCTGCAAAAGACATGTGTTTCATTTTTTTTTTTTTGGTTGCTGAATAATATTCCATTGTGTATATGTACCACATCTTTTTAATCCAGTCATCCATTTTTGAGCATTTGGGCTGTTTCCATGTCTTTCCAATTGTGAATAAAGCAGCAGTAAACATGGGGGTGCAGGTATCTTTTTGAATCAGTGTTTTTGTGTCTTTTGGGCAGATACCTAGGAGTGGGATTGCTGGGTGGTAGGGAAGCTCCATGTTTAGCAGTTTGAGAGACTGGGGAACTCTTTAGTGCTTGCTTTGTAAGGGAAGAAAAGTGAGGTGTTTGTACCTCACACACTGTGCACCCTCAGTGAGGGAGTAAAGCTTAGTGTCACCACCTGCTTTTCCAGTCATGTGTTTCAGTTTCCATTTCCATATTTATTGTTTTTGATACCTTACCTTGGGGAGGAGAGGAGGCCTCAGAGATCAGAAAAACAGAAAGTGACCACCTGTTTCTAGAAGAGTGGACAGGTGTTTGGCTGGGGGTGGGGTGGGGTGCTCAAGTCTGAAGATTCCACATTGTTCTGGCTTGGTGACTTTAGATGTTGGATGCTATCCAACATTTGCTCCTATCAAAGCAAAGGAGAGACTTTTTTTTAATGTCCCCTCAAGCTTTCCATTTGACATAAGTGATTAAAATACAGCTGAAAACTCCACTAGCAGAGAAAAGACAAATTAATAAAAACTGTATAATAAGAATATTAAGATTAATGGGGGAGAGGGAGGCTCTCAGGGCTAGCCTCTCCTGGGAGAGGGCCGCCACCTGAGAAGGTGTGTGTCTTTCTTGCAGGTGGACACATCATAGGCACACTCGGACCTCAGCGACTGGTTATCCCAGTAATTTCCCTGGGCTGAGTTTATGTTGGCCCACAAGTCAAAACCACCGCCAGCCCCAGCCCATGTCTTTGATTTTTTCCCAAGGAAGTCCACTGGTGCCTAACTCCCCTGCCCCCATTACAGGCTTGTCATTTTGTCAGGTCCCCTGGAGGTCTGTGTTTCTAGTCATCCCATCGAGAGGTTTATATTTCAGACCGGGCTCACGTTTTTGTTCTTGGAAAGGACAAGGTGTGTTGAAATTATATAAATACAATCGATTTTTTTTCCCATCACCATGATTTTTTAGACCCAGTTAAAAGGGAAAGCTAATTTTTTAACTATATGAATTTTTGTAATATACTGGAATGTTGTTGCACGTGCGATGTTGACATTTTTATACTTTCTATAGTAACTGGGGTGGCCTCGCAACCCTGGAAAAGCCTTTTAGGGAAACATAAGACCATTTTCTAGGGCTTTTTTTCTCAAGTTGTCTCTTTTGCCATCTATTTTTTCCCACCGACGAGTTTTCTATAACATGTCTAAGTATCACCAATACTAGCCACTGCCTTAAGGCAGGCAGCTCTTTTGCAGCTTCTCCCTGCAGCCCAACTTGCAAAAGGAATCAACCCTTGCTTACTTTCCCTTAATGAAGTTTTTCATCTTTTGCGCTATCACCAGTTGTTGCTTCATAATGTCAAAGTCTCATGATTTGGAAGTTGTCCAAGGGCAAATTCAGAAGCATATAGCATCTAGTTTGATCCTGAATCCACAAAACCAGCTGTCTTCCCACCTTAGACACAAGTCCTGTACAAATAGAGAATTGAAGACGTCATTCTGCCTTTTCCTTAACCGCAGCCATTTTTGCAACATGAATACCAGATATAAACCAAAGTTTATACACACACATGACTTTGCTTGTGGAAACTGTTCCCCTCAGAAAGCTGTTTTTCTTGAATGAAATACTACTCCCATTCTGTCAGTTTCTTTTTCAGTATTGACATAGAAAACAGTTCACCAACTATACAGGGAAATCAGTGTTATTATTTTGTTTTCATAGAAAGCATTCTGTCAGCCTAAACTTTGTCTCTCCTTCCCCCTTCCTCCCTTCTCTGACATCTGGGAGAAGAAAGGGTATGTGTGCAAGGAAATGGAGGTGGTAAGGACCACAAGTTTGAGGGGCGGGGGGATGCATCACATGCTATCAGGGAGCAGTCCTGCAATATGAATGCAATTGATAGCTGCCACTGCTACAAATGAGAATTTTACCAGGAGTTAAAGAAGTGAAGAGCTGCCTGCCTTAAGTAGGTACAATGAGAACAGCCTACATGATAAATTTATACAGAGTATTCGTTTAATGCTGGTAACCTAATTTATGAGTACTCTCCATTAATAACCCTTAAGCATTCAATTGGCAGGCATTGAACAGAACTTCAGGAGTTTAATCCTCCAGCCCCACTATCCATAACCCCAAACTCACCCACCACCAGACCATGGACAACTTGTAACCTTTATATGCTCATTTGGTACAGAAAGTGAGCAACATGTTTACTTGACTCTGTTATATACATAAGTTCTTGGGTTAATTATCAATACCACACCATAATTTTATATAAATATAGTGATTTCTTACAAGTACACAAAAATCTTTCTGCAGTAGATGATGAATAGCTTTCTCTCCAATGTGGACACTAGGCATTGACCTGCTAGTAAATGTTTTAACAACCAGCTCTCCAAGGGAAGAAACCTTGATTTGTGGGAGCTGTTGACTCCCATGGCATAAATACTCCCACTTTGGGTGATTCAAGATACCAGCTTGTCTTGTGGAATGCAGAGCTGGAAAGAGATACAGGCAGCTCTTATGAGTTGGGACAGTGGGCACCAGCAAATAATTGACACTTGTGACAGCTCATGGCTTCAAACTCCTACATGACCACTGAAGAACATGACCACTGAAGACCAGCTAGGCCCTGCAAGTCCCAACTCAACTCTGCTCAAATCAGTAGGTTGCCTGGAAGAGGGCTTTTCACACTTTGAGTTGTGACCTTTTAAAACATCATGAAATTAATTTAGAGATCTCAACAAGCATCTTCTATAAAATAGAACACAGCAAAACAAAAAGGAACAAGTAGAACAAGTAGTATCATA
The DNA here is from genome assembly GCF_000260355.1 of Condylura cristata. Taxonomy (NCBI): domain Eukaryota; kingdom Metazoa; phylum Chordata; class Mammalia; order Eulipotyphla; family Talpidae; genus Condylura; species Condylura cristata. Next base: position 44,318,330 of record NW_004567106.1, on the reverse strand, counting down.
ATGCAATGCACATTTTTTAAAAAGATTTATTTATTCATAGAGAACTGGGGTACAGGCCTGAGATGCGGAGGGTGAGAGGATTCACCAGAGACAGAGCGGGGAGCAGAACAGGCAGATCTACGAAGTATACCGCTGAGGGGAGCGGTGGGTGGGCCAGGAGAGGTCTGCTGTGCCATGTGGATCTCCTCTGGGGCAGGCAGGGATCGAACTCATGAGGAAGTGGCTTAAGCTTCTTAGTACAGCGCTTCAACCCGCTGCGCCACCAGGGAGGGCCGCAATGCACATATTTTAAGGATGCATGGATAGATAGGTGGATAGAGATTTTTATGTGTGGTTAGTGGGTTAGGGTCAAAAACCAAACAATACTGACCCAGGAGCAAGTGTACTTCTGTTTCTCCCATCTGCAGAAGGAAGCTAATGGAGCTTGCTTTCTCCTAGCCTGTGATCAGGCCAGGACGATGAATGACTAAGGTAGGTAACTATGGTGGTTATGCCATGGTGGTGCTATCACCCTTTTTGATGTATGTGTGACCCATTTGCAGGCAAAATGCAACAAAGCACAACTTTGGCTTTGTTAGTTTACATGGTTGAAGAACATTATATTTGAAATCAGACAAAGCCTGTCTTCTTCCTGCACATTTTCTCAGAATTCAGACTCCAGAGAGAGCACCCTCCTAATGATTATCAGCGCTTGTCTGCCCATATATGTGCACATAAACACACACATACATGAAATTCTGCAGGTCACAGAGACCCCCCCAGGTTTCCCAGGAGTTTTGCTATGAATGGTTGTGGAGGAGAGTCAAAGAATGTGTTGCCTGCAGCAAGGACTTCTGGATCAAGTTAGTTTTGAAAAATAGAGATGACTTTGATTAAAGCTTTCTCCCCACTGCTTCTTAATCCATACAGTTAGAAGATACAAGTACAGATAGCTTTGCAAGCCATCATAGCAAGCCCAAGAGGCAGGAACCGTTAGCCCATTTCATAGATGAGGAGACTGACACTCAGAAAAGTTAAACACATTCCCTGAATGTGCACAACTAACGAGCACTGTGCTCTAAACCTCTCATTCTCACTGCAGACCTATGCTCCTGCATAGGTCTCACCTGTGCTCATCCAAGGCTCACAAAGCCTTGGAACACCTCATTAATCACCCAAGCAACTCTTCCAAACTGGTGTCTTCAACTAGGAAATGGGATCTTGCTCTTTTAATAAAGAAGTGGCCTTTTGTTGTGAAGGGAGTATTGACTTTAGAGTTCAGAGTTTAGAGTCAGAATTCACTGGAATCCTCATCATACCTTTCAAATAACTGCCATGTAATCACAAGCAAACTGTTTTTGTCTCTGTTTCCTTGCCTGGGAAGTGGATGTAATGGTAATTTCATAGGTTAATTCTGAGGATGACCTAAGATAATGTTACCACATAACAAAGTCTAGGGGTACCTAGACTAATATGTCAACAGTGGTCATCCCTAGTTAATATCACTTTTCCCTCTTTTGTCCATCTTTGTTCAGTAGTCTGTTGATAAATCTTCAGTAACTGGTTTTCCAAAAGAAAAGACCTGATTTGTAGTGGTTGTGCATTTCTGTGGTGTAAATAATACTTCCATGATGGCTGATCTCAAACAACCACTGTGACATCACTGAAGATGGATCTGGGGAGATGTTTGCATTGTTAGCTCTGGCAAGCTGGGGCAGGTGTACACCAGTGTTTTTATTTTTAACCACATGGTGTTTTATTTGGGTAGTAAATTCAGAGAGAGAATTAATTAATAGATCTAGCACCATGCCAAACATGATAGTTGTCATCTTTCTCTGTCCTTCCTCCTAAGCCTTTATTAATCTAGTCAAATAGTACACTAACCATGGACTCCTATGGACACAAAGTGGTGGATTTCAAGAAGCCAAGTGTCTTTTCTTACCAGGCACTGTTTAGAACCTGGGCAGCCTATAAAGAGATTCTAATATCTGCCTGCCAAGGAATTATCAAGCAGGCAAACAGGTCCTGTCACTGACCCCACGAGACACTGACCACACTCTGAACAGACATGTGTAAGGTTGAAGCTGCCCTCGAGAAAACCAAGGAAAGTCCCAAATGGTGGAGGGCCTGCGATGGAAAACACCCTTGAGTGGCCTGTCTCTGATTCAGTGATGTAAGAGATGTGTGTGTGTTTGTATGTGTGTGTGTGTTGTGTGTAGTAAAGGTAGGTGACTCTACAGATATCTGAAGGAATCCAGAATTGGATCAGCTGCAGCCCTGACAGGCCTCAGATGAGTGGTCCTCCAACGTGTCCCACAAAGATTCAGGCATAGTCCCCAACTCTACTATGTCTCACCTCAGCCTTCCATTTGCATCCTTTATGATGCACATTGTTGCTTTAAGAAATTTTAATTAATGGAAACTTGTATGCCATTATAGCTTGAACTATTGGAGAAGAGATACGAGGCACCTCAGTAAGAGTTTGCTGAGTGATAAGGGAGTCTGAGGCTTCACCTGTTCCTGGGTTCACCTGTTCCTGGATATAAAATGTGACTAAACCTAAATGAGGCAGTAAATGTTCATAAAGGTTGCCAGTGGTTTTGTTTGTTTCTTCTCATTTTCCTGTGTTTTTCAAATGTATCTTCAAAGAACATGGATCTCTTTTGTTATTTTAAGAGTGAATATTTACCATAAATATTTTTATACTTTATACTTCAGTAAAAAAGAAATATTTTCATAAATAAAAAGTAAAACAAGCTTGGTGTTGGCAATTAAGGACCAGGAAGCATGCTCTCTGTGCTAGGAAGCTCTGGGCCCGAGGTTCCCAGACATTTTAGATCAGCCCAACTTGGTTTCCTTACAGTTCAAGACTCTCATCATGGCTCTGTTCTCTCTCAGCCTCGTTCCACAGGCTTCCCCACCTACAGGCACTGAGTAATAACACTCTTCTCCAGTAACAAGTGTTAGTCAGATGTGGAAATAGACACAGGTCTTAGAGAAGGAAATAACAGGCCCCACCCAAGACACCAGTAAGTTAGAACTTACAGGATTAGTCTTCCTATTCCAGCCACAGGTCCCCAGGGCAGCAAGGCCTCACATCTGACCAAGGTGTCAATTCAGTTTCCCTCTAAGCAGCAGGGCTGCTTTCAGTAAAGAGACCAAGCCAAGGTGCCTCCGTTAAATATTTTTTGAGTTATAACAGAGCTGTCTCCACATCACGAGGAACCAGCTCTTCTCTGTGGCCAGGACTGTAGCTGAAGTTTTCTAGAGGCATAGGTTAAAAGTGTGGGAGTGCAAAAGTTTGAGAAGTTTGTGGCTTTCGAGTGATTTAATACTTTGAAGTCCTTTGTCAAACCTGTCAACAGTTATGACCACCCTCCTCTCAGAGCCAAAGTGATTCTAGAGTCAACTGAGAAATGTCAAGCTGAGGTGACCCCAACACTCTGCCTCCACCCCAGGGTGAACCAGGAGATGTGACCACCAGTTTCTTTAGAACTAATTTTTTTTTTACTGGTAACTTAATGAGATATAATTCAGGTAGTATATAATTACCCACTTAAACTGTACAACTCAGTCATTTGTAATATATTCGTAGGATCACTGCTGTCAATTGGAGAACATTTCCATCACTTTGAAAAGAAACCCTGTACCCTTTAACAGCCATCCCCCAGTTCACTCTAGCTCTCTTGCCCCAGTCCAAGCACTAATCTAATTTTTGGCTCTATATTGTCCTTCAGGGTATTTCATATAAATGAAATGATTCAATATATAGACTTTTTGTGCCTGGTTCTTTCATTTGGCGTGATGTTTTCATTGTTTACCCATGTTGTGACTCAGATCAATACATAATTCCTTTTCATGACTGGATAGTATTTCACATTTGTTTATCCATTCAGCAGTTGATAATGTTTGGGTTGTTTAGACTTTTTTGGCTCTTATGACTAATGCTACTATAGACGTGAATGTACTAGTTTTTGTGTGGACCTACATGTTTATGTCTCTTAGGCCACATCACTGTGTATAGCTGATTCTGTCACTTATTTGCTTAAAAATCCTTAGTAGCTTTCCATATTATTAAAGTCACATTCAAAATGCTTTCCTTGGTTCAAGACTTAAACGTTCCTCTTATTCTTCTGATCTAGTCAAGACGTTTCTCTGACACAGACCTGGAAATTTCCCAGACCCTTTATTTCTTTAACCCCATTCTCCTGAGAGCCCAGCTGACTGTCCTCGCCCAGGGAAGTCTCTCCAACACCAAGTTAGGTCTACCTGCCACACTCTCAAGAAACCATGTACATCTTCTGCACATACTAGCTACCGTCAAATGACTTGTGTGATTACAAAGCTACAATGTTGTCTCTTCTTGCTACCATAAGCTGCAAGAGAACAGAACCCTCCTCTTGCCCAGAAGGTATCCTCAGGCACCCAGTATGGCACAATGGGGCATGAAGAATGGATAATGATGTCAGCAAACAAACCACTTGCCTAGAACCTTCCTTTTGTCTCAGGGTCTCCTTCAGATAATATGTGCCTCAAGAGGCACACAGGGAACTGCTGTGGTCAGGAAAATTCTCCTCTCTCCCCCCTTACTCCTTTCTCACCTGGAAAAAAAAAAAACAGTTTAAATCAGAAATTACTCAAAGGAACTCCCCCCATCCTAAGATAACTGGAACCCCATTGCTTCCCACTAATACTTGGGATCTTAGGGTAGGATGATTCCCCCACAGCCTATGTCTCAGGCCAGTCCCCAGCACCGCTGACTAAACCAACAGAGGTAGCAGACCATTTCCTATGGTGGAGTGAGGTAGGAAGCAATTGCTTCTCTGAGAGTTGGGGAGCTGCTTTATGACAGACTGAGTTCCCATTAGTAAAGATAGTGTCTTTGTGCATGTCTTGTTTGAGAAACTGTCCTTGAGGAAATTCCAAGAGGAAACTGTACACCTTCTGAGACTTAATTGCTTTTTCAAAGAAACCTATTTTCATCTCCCCCACAGATATGCACTTATTTGGCCATTATCCAGCACATGACGACTTCTATCTCGTAGTGTGCAGTGCCTGTAATCAGGTCGTCAAGCCACAGGTTTTCCAGTCGCACTGCGGTAAGTGGACTCCTGCACCCGCCCGGCACATTGGCAGCTGCCACTCCCAGGAGAATGGCCTCCTCTTTGACTCCCCCAACGCGGAATGCTGGCCTTGTGTCTAGCTTAGCCCAAGGCTGTGGGTAGATTGTTCCTGGGGCTCTGCCTCTGCGAATAGTGTAACTATTTTAAGAGCGAATGTAGTCCTTCTACTGAAACGCTCAGCTCTGTCAGGACAAATGAGAGAAAACCTGCAAGCTGTTTAGGTAGATGGTACTAGAGTGAAAAACTATCAACCATCCTTTCCATTGGCAAAGACAGGGGAGAGCAGTGGCTTGAAGAATCGCTCCTGCAGCCTGACTTTTGTCCCCTGAGACAGAGGGCCAGACAGAGACTCCCCATATTGGCACAAAGGAAGGAGTGGAGCCAAGGGTTGCCCAGTGTGGGGACTGCTGGGTTATCCTGCCCCCTGAAATGCCTTGTAGTCAAACTTCAGGTACAGCTCTTCTTTTCCTTGTTTTAAAAAAAAAAATCCAGGTGTGTTTAGAAATTGGCTTCCCCAGTATCTTTGCATCTTTGGTACAATTAATTCCCTCACCTTGGTCAATAGCAAACCCTGGACTCCCCTTAGTGTAGGTGCCACGAACATACAACAGCGTCCACATGACCGTTCCTCTCGGCAGTGAATAAACAGCTATTTGACCTTAAGGAAACACTTAACCTCTCGGGATGGAAGTTCCCTTATCTTTAAAGGGGGCATTGGACCAGGTGATTTCCTAAGTTCCAGCATGCTGAGTTCCAGAACAGTATTTCCCAGTCTTTTTATTTAAGCCATATTCTTTTTTGATGAACCTTAAACTTTAAAGCACATTAAATATTTTGCCTAAGCAAAAATTCTAAGTAGTAACAACATGAGTATGCTCTTACCAATTGCACATTTATCCTTTCTCACACTTAGAATGTTTAACTTCCCCCACCCCTTCAGTATCACTACTATGTAATAAATGAGCACAAAATAAAGGGAGCTGAGCTTATCTAAGCTTTTCGGTAAATATAAATAGGACCACAGAATAGTTTATATTCATCATAGTATCTCTGAATATGTGTCTATGTGCATATTGTCTGTATGTATCTAGGTATGTGTATAAAATCTGATGTTGTAGGTGTGATGTATTTATAATATGTAGAAGAATCCAGATGCCCAGCAGGTTCGAGGTGCCTCTTCCAGACTATGACCTACACAAGCAGAGAGAACCCTGGAAAGTATTGTCCAGAAACTCTGCATAGAGGCCAAGTATTTTGCTCTCCTGCACAATGCTGAGGCCTTGGGCTACTTGCTTAATGTCTCAGTGCTTTGGTTTCCTCATCTCTTCCATGAGACAGTGACGTCCATGGGAACTTGCAACTCTCTTGTTTCTGGCAGAGTGTGCATGAAAGGAGCATGCTCCACAGCAGCTGACCTTCATCCTCTGTGCTCGCTACCCTCCCTTCCAGAGCAAGTGAGAAAAGATCAAACTTCTCCAAAGGGAAACTGAGGCCCAGTGGGCACTGTCAGCTGTGGCAGTAGGTGGGCATCAACAACCAGGCATTGGCAAGACCCCATCTAGCTGGTTGTTCAGTAGATGGCCATGGATGCTCTGTGGGCCATTGTTTCTGTCATATGTCATGAAAATACAGAGGTTGGTCACCCTGAATATGACAGTCATTCATTCACTCACTCACAGGAATGTGCTGCTGTTCTGGACAATGAGAGACAGCAGTGAATCAGACAGAAAAGAATTGTGGGAGCCATCAAAACCTTTATGGAAAATTCATTCATTGGCAGTCTTAGATGGAAAGAGCCTAAAAGGGACTCGAGACCCCACTGACCCGCAGAATTCTGCCCATGGCAAGGCCCCAGCCAGCCAGCGGAGGAAGCCTCCAGGGTTTGCCTCCTTCTGCTCTAGGCTTTTTGGTGCAAGAGCCAAGTCGAGCCAAAGGTTTCTGTGACCATCTGCTGTGAGCAGTGGCAATAAATTAATTTGGGTGTTTGGGGTTACGGACTTCATTATTCACAGCCCCACTGAGCTTCTTGCTGAACCAGCTAAGGAGCAATGATGAGGACACAACCACAACCCAGTAGGTTGGGGCCCACAGACCCCGCATCTTTTAGGTGTGTTTTCATTGGTGCTAGCCCATCTTTATCAAGGCTAGGAAAATACGAGGCAAGCTCAGAATCTCAGCAACTCCTTTGGAGAGGAGGAAGATTTCTCAGTTTCCCTAAGAATTCCTCCTACAGTTTCTTGCTGTGTCTTTGCTGTATTACCTCCTATGACTAGTTTTACTATTTTCAACAAGTTAGTAGGAACATTGTGTGCTAAGTGCCAGACACTGTATCTTTTGTATGTTGAGCTCAACAGTTCTACGAGATTTGATGGCCATTTTGAACATGAAGAAGATAAAACTGAGGCCTCTCTAGAGGTGCAGGGTTCAAGGCCTCAGTGGTATCAGGCTATCGCCAGCTACTATGGTATCAGTTCGTGAATTTGATGCCCAGACAGGGAGCTAGCCCACATGTCACAGCAGACCTCTCCTGTCTCGCCCACTGCTCCCCTTAGCAGCATATTTCAGTAGGTCACCTCTTCTGTTCCCCACTTGTTCTCTGATGAACCCTCTCACTCTCCTTCATACAGACTCTGGCCTACACCCAGCTCTTGTGTGTGTGTGTGTGTGTGTGTGTGTGTGTGTGTGTGTGTAAATAAATAAATATATCTGGGGGCGGGGGGAAGAAGCTAAAACAGAGGCGGGGGAAGAAGCTTATCCAGGGTCACAAAGCTAAGCATGTATAGTAGTCCTGATTTTGAACGCAGGTCAATTCACTCCAGAGTGAGGAAAGTGCTTGCTTAGCCACAGTCCTTACTGCCTCTCTGCATGGGTCATATGCTTTTTCTGCCCTGCCCAAACTCCAAGGCCTGACTCATTCACTCATCACATAGTATGTGTAGTGCAGGGCTTCAGACTTTTGTTAGCAGTAGAACTTTTATTGCAATGGAATATCATTTTGAAACCCAGCTATAAATATACAACCTTGTGCTACATACTGACATTTTGTTCAGCCACATATGCACATATACAGACCACATATACAAAAGTAGTCTCTATATAAACCTGGGTGGGTATTAGGCTTTACTATCTAGGATTGTATACCCTGTGACATCTGAACAATGACTAAATCACCTAACACATTTCTCAGAAAGTATCACCATTGTTAAAGCATATGCGACTGTATATTCCAAGCACAACTACTACAGTGAAACTTGGGTAGGGGCTCAAACCCCACTTGCCTGATCTACTCCTGACCTCGCCCTACCTCCCATCAGCCAGGGCACCATTGAACAGCATTTGAAGTTTGTTGTAGTGACGACAACACACTCTGGATGCAGCAAAGCAGCTCACCTGACCTACCCGCTGACATGCCACCTTTGGAAGGTTGGAAGGCCACCTCCTTTCTACCTCATCTGTAAACAGGCACTCCTCCTGATGCATGGGATCGTTGGTGCTGTGACTTGTGAGGAACCTTCCTATGTATATACCCAAGGCATGGATTCCCTTCTGTTCCCTTTTCCCCATGACATCTTCCTTCATTGCCCCAACTGGAAGGAATGCATCATCTTGCAATCACTAGAACTCTCTTCTCTCTTCTATTGGGCTATTTCCTATCTTCTGCCATGCACTGAAATAGTCTATGAACTATCTCTGTATTGCCCACCAGCCCGTACATCTAGAGTCAAATCCCAGCACAACCTCTGCTCAATCCTGAGACCCTGCATCAACTTGTTTAATAACAGGAAACTGAAATGGATTTTCTCCAGAAAACTTGCTTATTCTCAGCACCTGTGCTTTGGCTGCTAGATTTTAAGGATCATGCTATATGTCCATAATGGAAACGTCAGATTTCAAAATCTCATGTCCTAGTTGAGGGGTGTGTGTGTGTGTGTGTGTGTGTGTATGTGTGTGTGTGTGTGTGTGTGTGTGTGTAGGCATTTGGTTCTGGGGAGTTTGGAAGTTGGTGATAATTAAAAATTGAAAGTCATAGTGAAAAGTCATGAATTTTGGAGTCAGACAAACCCAAGATTCTTGACTAACATTCACTAGCTGTGTGACTTTGCCCTTATTAAATAACCTTCTTGAGTCTCACTTTCCTTATCTAAAATAAGAGTGATCATTCATGCCTTGCAGTTGCTATGAGGAATAGAGATAAAGTGTGTAGAATTTCCTGGGAAGAAAATAAAGAGTAGCTATTATTGTGAAAAAGTGTGGTTAATTTTTATTAAATTGGATGTTTTTTATGAAAAATGAGAAAACCAATTCAGTCAAGTGTTTCCTGTCTTCATTGCTTGCCCTGTCTCAGGAGATGCGCACACTGAGGCCATCTACAGACTTTGGCCTATGATTTGTCTTCAGCGTCCCACACTCTTGGAGGCAAGAATTACCCACCTCAAGATGATTATGTAGCCAGGAGTCCTAGAGCTTTGGCTTGTAAATATTGCTTATTCACATTAGGCCCCACCTCAGCTCCTTGGAAATGCCATGGAGTGCCCAGTACCTTTCTGGGTTTCCCACCAAGGTTCACTGGCCTTGGCCGCCTCACTGTAGAGGAGTCACGTCACTTCAGGACTGTCTGAATTCCTTTTGCTCCTGACTGTGCCCCAAGCTGGCATCCAAGCTGTAAAAAGTAGATGCCCCCACTGCCCAGGAGCCCCTCTACCTGGCATGATGCAGAAGCCCTCCAGGAACCCCCTCTGTGCCATGCAGTGTTGGTTTCCTTGAGTCTGCTTTCCAAGGCTGTGCAGAGAGGCCCTTTAGATACTTTTTAAAATTCTACCCAGGAAATTTAGGATTCTGAAGGGTTGTCTTTTTTGTAAAGTTCTGTAGTTCAATCATGAAGAAAATCAGGAATAGTTGGAAAGGGAGAAACAGAAATGAAAAGCCTTACCTCGGGAATCCTGGTATCACTCAGCGAACATCCCTATTCTGTATAGCTGCTGTGACTTATTTGCTGGCATGATGTGAGAGCCATTCAGCTGGAAATAGCCTCTAGGGCCAGTTTTCTTAGAGTCAAGTTTCAGCTCTAGTGCTTAGCTGCATGATGTTGGACAGGTTACTTTGCCTGTCAGTGTTTCCATCTCCTTCTTCTTAATAATAGGGACAGTAGTTACCTCAGAAGGTTGTAGTGATTGAAGGAACTTGCATGTGAAAATTGCTTAACATAGTGATGTTACTAAGTTTGCTTAAAAAAAAAATGAATCCTGGTTGTGAGTATGTTGTGATAACATGCATCTAAAGAGATGTAAACTTATAGCTTCTGAATCAGATACAGTGTTGTAAGTCAGTCAGTGTTACCTCAATTAAAAGTTATGCAGTACTATAGATATATGTGTATGTATATCTATACATATATACATATACAAAGCTGTCATATATACTAAGATATATATATAAAGCTATCATTAACCAAGTGATAAGCCTGAATCCAATTCTGTATGCATAAATAAATCTTAAAAAACAAAACCAAAGCCCTCCCTGGTGGCGCAGCGGGTTAAAGCACTGCACTAAAAAGATTAAGCCACTTCCTCATGAGTTCGATCCCCACCTGCCCCGGAGGTGACCACATGGCGACGCAGACCTCTCCTGGCCCGCCCGCTGCTCCCCTCAGCAGTGTACTTCGTCCATCTGCCTGTTCTGCTCCCCACTCTGTCTCTGGTGAATCCTCTCACCCTCCGCATCTCTGGCCTGTACCCCAGTTCTGTATGAATGAATAAAATAAAACCAAGTCTCATCTCAGAAGAGATGCCTATGATGGAAAGAATAATCGCATTGCTGTTAGTAGTTGTATATTTTTAATTAAATTGGAATATTTTAATTGAAGAGAAAAATAATAGTTCTGTGCTGTAGTTTTGTAATTGGGTTAAAACTTAGAAAGTTATGTGATTTGCCTAAATGAAATGAGGATGATCTTTTTTATTTTTCTCCTTAAATAGACATAATGAACAGTAGTAGCACATGGGCACTTAAGGCTGTTCTGTGCAAGGCAGGGTCTTGAACCTCTAACCATGGTCTCTGTCTGCTAGATGTCAGTAGCAGCCCACACATCCTGCAGTGATGACAACCAACACAATCTCCGAGCATTGCCTGGGCCCCCTTGGGGAGAAAATCACCTCTAATTGAGAAATCACTGCTATAAAACATAGTGCTACATTTGCCATGTCATATTCTATACTTTTACATATTTCAGTTTTTCTCCAAAAAAAATGTATATGTGTGTACATTTTCCAATCCAGGATTAACTTCGGTGGAATCATACAGCAGCATGTAGAAAGTTGACTATTTCAGTTTCCACAGAGCCTATTCACTAAGATAATATTCCCATCAGAGTCAGACACAAAGTGTAAAACAAGATATCTTACAGAAGTCCCTAAGTTGTAGTCCCTCCACCTTAAAATCAAGAAAGGGAGAAAAAAGCAAAAGAAATAACATAGCTGTAGACACTGATCCTTTAGAATTTTCAGCCACATTTAGTGCTCACCCTCCGAGCAAAGAACTGTACAGTCCACATGCCATCCATCAGACAGAGATAATCCTTGGATGTCACTGCTATTTAAAAAAAAGAAGAAGAAGAATTAGAACCAAAGACCCTAGATGTCATTCAGTAGACAAGAGAGGATTAATTTTCCCCATCTTTCTCAGAGAGCTTTTTATTCCCTTTTCTGATTATATTTTTGAATGCCCTTCAAGTAGCTGTTTTGCATGTTGATGGTGTTGCAGTGGAATTTAATGAACTGTGAGCTAAAGCAGAGAGACTGAGCTGCAAAATAAATGAATGACAGCCACTCGCTCCTGGAGCGAGCATGGCACATCCTGGCTGGCACAGCCATTCCTTCTGCGTACATCCAGATGCCACTATTGGTTGGTACCCAGAGCAGCTTAACCCAGCAGAGCTTCACATGGGAGCTCATTAATGTGGCTCCAGGGTTTCCTGCAATTGTTCTTTATATTTTGTCTATTTCCAGGTGACCTTTGGTTGAGGAGGAAACAAGCCATTTGTACTTCTGAGCCCTAGAAAGTCAGTCCCTCCCAATGTCAGTGCCCCTGGCCTTCCAGGGTGTCATCACCAGATAATTATCCTGCCAGGAATTCCTCTCTGAAGGTGCTGACTGTCACAGCATGGGGCTTGAAGATTTTTTGGGTTTTTTTTTTTTGTTTGTTTTTTTATCAACTAAGTTGGATATGTTTGTTGAGATTCAATTTTTGTTGTTGGTACTGTTGGCTGTCTTCTATGAGACTAGATTATTTACACCAGAGAGTGTAAAATAAAAAAAGGGAATTGGTCTCATTGAACATATTCTTTGTCAAGTCTGAACAGTATTAATTAATAAGATTTGGCAAGAGCATAGAAATCTGTGCAAACTTTATTTTGTTAGTAGGATTCTTTTTAACTTTAATTTGATGAATGTATCCCTGATGCAGAATTAACTCCAGAATTGACATATCTTTGGGGCTTCTTATAATCAGGAAGCATGCCTGCTATTCTTTCTTCTCATTTCATCCTTCCACCATTCCTTGGAAAGTGCCATCATTAACATAGATCCTAAGAAAGTCTTTATAAAAGCTTCTAAGGAATTCCCTAAGGAGAGAAATTATGGGCTGATTAACAAATACCTTAAATCAAGCAGTATGACTAAGAGAATCTGAGTAGAACTACAGATTGCTCCACTTGAAATTGTTGTATTTTAAACTCGTAAGCTGCTCGAATTAAAGTTAATGCTTAATCTAGACCCTAAGAGGTTAAACTGATCCTAAACGCTGGCTTTCCTTCTTACTCTGCTAATGGAAGACAAAAATAACAATAATGCTAATATACTTATTGAGCACTTGCTACATGTGTTATTTCATCCTAAGGTGCTATGATCATAATAGCTCCATCTAACACCCAAGAAAGGGGAGACAGAGGATTTAAGAAATTTGCTGAAGACCAGACTAAAGTAAGTGGCAGAAGCAGGTTTCCAAACTGCCTCACTCCAGCTCACCTTAACCACTCTACTTAGGTTTAGGATCTCGAACTTCCTGCAACACTATTAACTAAACTTTGATGCAAAGGCCATTTTTGCCCCATGAAGAATGGTGGAGATTAAGTGACAGGTTCATGGGGCACCTAAGCTCCCTTTCTCTTTTTCACCTTTCTCACCTACCTATTGCCCTTGTCTACTTATTAACGCAGGTAAGGAACTTGCGCACAGTTTTGAGGCAAGGGGAAAGGGAGGAATAAGTCGGTAGTGATATGTTTAGGGCCGTAGCTGTAGTATTTGAAATACATCTTTCAGAAAATACAAAGAAGAAAGTTAGTAGAAGAGCTGGAATGAGGACTACCATCAATTCTGCCTATAGTTTCTTGGGGTTTTTTTAGATTTGTTTTTACTTATTTTTGCATACAAGAACTGGGGTATAGGCAAGAGATGTGGGGAGTAAGAGGGTGTGTTGAGAGGATTCACCAGAGACAGAGTGGGGAAGGGGAGCGTGTACTGAAATACACTGCTGAGGGGAGCAGCAGGTGAGACAGAGAGGCCTGCTACACCCTTTGGGTCACCTCCCTGGCTGGGGATCAATCTTATGCAACAGTGGCTAGAGCTAGCTTGATAGCACTGAGACTTCAATCCCTGCCCTACCAGGGATGCCCAACAAAAGAACATCACAAACAAAAGAACAGATCCATGAGCCCCACAGCAGTAGGCAATTTCCTCTAAAATGAGTGGAATTCTTTTTTTTTTTTTTTGCTTCTTTCTGTGAATTAAACAAAAATGTTACAAATAAACAAATAGCAGATGTAATAGTTTCAGCTCAAATTTATAACTAGATTAATAGGCTCTTTGTAACTTCAGGATTAGTAAAAGCATTTTTTAAAGATTTTTATTTATTTATGCATACAGAACTGGGGTACAGGCCAGAGGTGCAGAGGCAGTAAGAGGTTCACCAGAGACAGAGTGGGGAACAGAACAGGCAGATGTACTGAAATACACTGCTGAGGGCAGCAGCGGGTGAGACATGTGGGTCACTTCCCTGGTTGGGGGTTGAACTCATGCTACAGTGGCTGTGGATAGCCTCACAGTGCTGCGCTTAACCTATTGTGCCACCAGGGAGAGCCCTAGTAAATGTATTTTTAATTGAAGTAAATTTGTAATTTGTAATTTTCAAAGTCTCTTTCTTAACATGACTCTCTTGGATTAATTTCTTCAGAGGCACATTGATTTGAAAAATATTTATATGCCAGAGATTAAGAGCTGCAGATAAAGTGGTGAAAAAGGATGTAACTTTCTTGAAATCTACAATGCAGTAGGTTAAATTATGAATAAAAATGCAATGAACCCATGTGAAGAGCTGGCACAAGGATTTCCCAGCAAGAGCATAGTAGGTGGGGTAGGTTTCAGGGCTTCAAAGAAATAGGTAGGACCTGTTTAGGATTAAACAACAAATAGTCTATAGATCAGACTCCAGAGTTTTATTCTGGCTATAGTGAGTAGACACAGGAGGGCACTGAGGGAAAGACATAATCTGCTTTATGGTTTTAAAAGATCACTCTGGGCGATCTCGCAGGAACCAATGCAGAGTGGTGCAGATGGGTGAAAAGGATGATTTTTGGAAATAGAGCCAACAGAAATTGCTGTTGAATTGAGTTGAATAAGGGAAGAGTTTAAAGTTAGAAGGAGAATGGTCAGTGGATCTGGCAGAGAAAGCAGCAGAAGATGACAACATGGAAGCCAAAAGAAGAAAGTGTTTTGTAGAACTGGCCAGATGCCGGTTGATCGTTGACAACTATCATTGTAGTTGTTGTGTTGGGCAGCACCACACTGATACAGAGACGGGAGTCGTGGCGCAGGCTACATAATGCACGATGCTGCTGAAGAGCAAGACCCTGGCCTTTTTATTGATACACCAATCATACAGCATTCGTCATATGAGTAAAGAGTAAAAGAGAGGGGGAAGTAGAAGAAGCAGGGGCAGGGTGGGACTGTGCTTCTCATCTGCTGATAGCTTGGCATGTAGCTCAAGCCCTGACTCCCCAGTCAGGATTTCAATCTTATCAATAAGGCATTCCACTGATCAACTTCTGGGGTCCTTCATTATACATCAATCAATGGCCCCCCGGGCATTCACGGTCATACCTCTTGAAGCACACCCTGCCCAGAGTGATACAGCTTTATGCTCTTAATTGATGTGAAAGGTACCTCATAGGGTTGGGCTCCTGTGACTGGGCAGCTCTGACCTTGCTTTAGGAATACAGAACTATAGGTAACAAAGTGGAGGCTGGATAAGCTGCCTATAATTAGCAGACCCACAAGTTGTATCTTGGGATTTTTTTCTAAGTGAGGATGACTTCATTTTTGCATCACTAGTACACCTTGTTGTAGACTGGCAGCCCTGTTATTTTCTCTGCATTTGTGCTGTGCCCCCCTACCAAATTGTCAACAGGTCCTTTTGCCCTGCAGTCTCCAGTGACTCCTGAGGATGACACTGAGTATGTGCATGCCTGAGGCCCAACACAGAGCCCATTTCCTGACTTGATGCACAGACAAGTAAAAGGAAGGATTTCTCCAGTCTCAATCCAAGTGCTCTTTGCACCTCCACTTCAACAGAATTAGCATATGTGACAACTATTGCAAATGCTTGTATACTCTCTCCTCACTCGCTCACTCTTTCTTTCTCTCTCTCTCTCTTTCTCTCTCTCTCTCACACACACACACACACACAGGTGCACACACACCCCAAACTAAGAGTTTCAAGGAGCCAAGAGCTTTAACTTCTGTTCACCATTATATTCTCTGAGTTAACACTGTGTGTGCTGAGTCTGCAATTGGTGCTTAATACACTATTTTTAAAAAAATGAATCTTGGCAGAAAGAAAGGAGGAAGAAGGCAAGCAAGGGAAAGTGCCTTGCCAATTGTGAATAGGCCAAATTCTACACGTGAGCACATTCATTTAGAAGATACCCCTCCTTGAGAGAATGCTGGTCTCTGTTCAGATGCAGCTAGACAGGCTGGAGAGTGGCCTTCTTCCCTTTGCTCTTGTGAGGCCACTGCTTTGATTTCTAACCACTGCTGGTTTCCGAGAGCTGTCACTGTAACATTACCCCTGCCTGGCTCATTACTCATCTGTGGCTGGCCCTCCCTGTACAGGCTCCATTCCATTCCTCAGAGCTGTGTCAACTGAGGAAAATTAGGGAACAGCCATCGCTTTATTTAAATCTGAGGAAAGAATGTTGCCAGTGCTGATTCTAAAGGTCATTTTGAAATTGTCCCTATGCTGAGCACTGAGTCAACAGGCCTTTCCCCAGTGCTCCTTCCTGAGCTGTGAATCAGGACTCAGAGCTAGAGCCTCAGCAGTGCTGTCCGAGGGACACGCCACTTGCCCGGTCTAGGTACTCGCCTGGTTCACAGTATTGAAAGGCCAAGAGGTCTTGCTATAAACAATAAAAATGTATCTCTTTCACTTTGGAGTCACATCACTCATAAATTATCTCAACTCAGTGCTTACACTGAATGATAATATTAATGCACTTGTATTTCTAGTAATGTGGTCTCAGACCACACTTCCTCCTCCGTCTGGTTCTTGAGCAAAGAAACGAAGATCTTTTCCAACTCTGGAGCAGAAACTAGCCATGGAGACAGCCTATTATCTCCAAACTTGGGGACCAAAAGGGTTAGATTTGATTATATGTGATTTTTATCTTATGCCCCAACACCACAACTCAAATAACATCTAAATTGCAACTTGCCCATCACAGTTTCCTTTGGAAGGAGCTCTTAAATATTTGCTGGAGGAACTGATTCTTAATGCCCCCTGGGGTCCTGCACAGAAATGGCTATGTGGGCTCTGGCCTCTAAGAAGGTTCCAAGACCTATTGTTTCTAAATTAGAAGTACTTCTTCCCATCATACGCACATTTGCCATGGCAGCTTTTATTGCTCCCCGCCCTGGAAAAAGGTTCTGTTAAAGAATGTGGAATCTTGCAATTAATGGCATCCTGGAATTGAGGAAATACTGCAGTTAGCAGTTGGGGTGGGGGGGAATCTTTCCTTTGCTCACTCAGGGCCAGACACTTCTGAAAAATGAGTGCAGATTGGGGAAGGCTGCACAAGAGACACATGAGAAATAAATAGGTCCGGGGGAAAATGTAAATTGGAGGGAATAAATGATGAAAGATTAAGTAAACGATTCACTATGATGAACCTACTTCACATGGAATGAACAGAATTTTTTTTTTTCCAGAAAAAGCAACTGTAGTCTTTGTGTTGCAAAAGCAAAACTACAGATTTTTGTCTCAGGTCTTCTTTCTGATTAACTACTGTATGTTTGCTTATTAGCATTATAGATATTATGTTTTTGTCTGCCAGGAATTATTTTTTCAAATTCCCTAGCCTTCTCCAGAGGTGCATTTTTCTAAGAGTGTGGCTTGGTTTGCATCACAGCTGTGGTTTCTGCTTTTCTCTACTAGTAACTGCCCCATACCTATGAGACCTGATGAGACAAACTCCTGCCTCAGCCCCCATTAGTAAGGCAGCATTGACTCCAGCCCCCGCTGCCCATCTTACTCAGTGACCCGAATTACCGTCAGCACTGGGGTGTGATCCTGATGGTGCCCTCTGTCCAAATAAAAGTTTCTGCTGGGTTTAAGGAGACCAATACTGGACCCGAGATCTATTAAAATCCTTGTGATACTTCCTCAGCCACTCCTGTCTTGTCCTTACCACTGTGACCCTCACCCAGGATTTGGTGATAAGGGGCCTCTGTCCTTAAACAGATCTTTGCTTCACCTGCTGTTTGAAAGGAAGAAGTATTGATGGTGCTGTTTGCAGAGAGGCCCTGGGAGGCAGTGGGGGATCCCAGAGGAAGAGGAGTACCCCTGATTGCTGCCCTGCTCTATTGCTGTTTCAACCAGCACAGGCCTGTAGCATATGCAGAACTGTGGCTCTCTTTTATTTGATTACTGTTCTGTCCGCCACCCCCACTTACCTGCAGAACTTGTGGACAGGTTGTCAGTGTGACTTAGTCAATGTTACCATGATCCTTCATTCCACCATATTTAGGGTATTTGTAATATCTGTCTCACTATTCAGCAGACACTAGAATTGTGTTGAGTTGGCAATGCAGCTCAGGGGAAGGACCATCAGTTTAGATTTGGTTTGATTTGGGGGGATTTCTTAGAAAGAGTGCTCTCTGTCCCCAGGACACATAGACCTTTATCTTTCCTGCTTGTCCTGTGTGGTATTTCCAGAAGTGACTGACCTGTGAAAGAGCAGATAGAAGGCCCCACACAAACTGTTAACTACAGTATTTGCTTGATTTCAGCATATTATTAATTATGAGATGCTACATCAGTAGAATAACACCTTTTTCCCCAGGTGGCAGGAAGGCTTCCAGGGAGTCTTTTCATCCAACCAGCATTGGTGAGCAGAAAGAGATGAGTCTGTGGCAAGGCAGGGCACGGTTTGGGGAGTAAGCCAGTAGTGTCTAGTGCTGTACAGTGACGTCATAATTACCCCATGCACATGCTTTCTTTTCTTCTGAGTCTGCCTCTTCCCTTTAGTTTAGCATTTAGTTCAAAGTACAAAATTATGAAGCTGTAATGGCTCGGGGAATTTCCTGTTGCAGTGCTACCCCCACTGATGTCATACAAATCCACCTGGTCCCGTAGCAACAGGACCACACAGAAAACAGTTATACCACTGCATGTGGTAATTTAGGGGCTAATTTTAGTTTTCAGATGTAAATGGGTGGGGGATTGCGCCTTTTTTTTTTTCCTTAAGATTTATTTATTTATGCTTACAGAACTGGGGTGTAGGCCAGAGGTGTGGTAGGTGAGAAGATTCACCAAAGACAGAGTGCAATACAGGTAGATATACTGAGTACACTGCTGAGAGGAGCAGTGGGCGGGTCAAGAGAGGTCTGCCACGCCATGTGGGTCAGCTCCCTGGCTGGGGATCGAACTTATGCTTTAGTGGCTTTGGAGAGCTTTATAATGTGGTGCTTTAACCCATTGTGCCACCAGGGAGAGCCCATGCTTGTTTTATTTTTATTTTTAGTTTAATTGATGATAGTCAGGGAATATTAGCTGAGTTACCTATTTTGTAATATATGATACTTCTTTGTTAATTCATTACCATGTATGATTTTTAAAATGTGCCATATGTGATGTGTGATTAGAAAATGTGTATGGTCTCTCTGTTGTGTGCAAGTTCTATGTATTTGTTGTTATTCAAACTTTATAGATCCTTGTCATTTTTGTCATGATCTATAATTTCCCAGAAGTGGGTTTTAACTCTCCTATGATGCTTGGAAGTGTGTCATTCTCTGCTGGAACTTGGATAGAATTTGCTTTACAACTTTGAGTCTATGCTGTTAGATGCATGTTTATTTATGGCTCATATCCTTTTCATAGTGGAATCTATATCCCTATTACTGCTTTTGTTTAAGTATTATTTTATCTGATTAACATTGCTATCCAATTTTATTTTGAACAATATATATTTGCCTTATATCGTTCCAATCTTTTATTTTCAACTTTTCTGTGATGTTTTATTTTAAGTGTTTTTTGTAATCTGTATAGTGCAGCATTTTTTAAAAATTCTACCCTGATAGTGAGTTTTATCCATTTACATTTATTGTGATCCTTTATGTATTTGGACCAATTTCTGTCTTTTAACTTGTGTCTCTGTTTACCTTTGCTTCTCTATATTCCTTTCCTGACTTCCATTAGATTAGTGAAGTTTTTCTTAACCCACTTCCCTGTGTTAGCTTGGCCAGAATATAGTTTATTTATTTCTAACTATATCTATATAAACCTACCTATTAAGTGATTGCCATTACCTTTTTGTTAAATATTGAACGATATTTTTTTCTAATAGTCTAAAGTCGTCCAGATCACTTATCTTTTCAAGCAACACAAAGACTTTTACATACATTTCCCACTTAAAATTTTAGATACTTGGCCCTCCCTGGTGGCGCAGCGGGTTAAAGCACAGCACTAAGAAGCTTAAGCCACTTCTGCATGAGTTCGATTCCCGCCTGCCCCGGAGGAGACCACATGGCGCGGCAGACCTCTCCTGGCCCGCCCGCTGCTCCCCTCAGCAGTGTGCTTAGTCGATCTGCCTGTTCTGCTCCCCACTCTGTCCCTGGTGAATCCTCTCACCCCTTGCATCTCTGGCCTGTACCCCAGTTCTGTATGAATAAATAAATAAATCTTTTTAAAAAAAATTTTAGATACTTTTCCACTGATAATTAAAACAAAGAATTGAAATTGTGGCCCAAATCTCAGCCCAATAACTTACCGGAGGATTAGAGGCATCCCTGTTGATTTATAAATAATGAATTTTTTGCTGACTCACATTTTTAAACTGATTTTGGTCATCTCTCAAGTTCAGAGTAGTACATTTATGCCCAGCTCCTAAAAATCTTTCAAGTTCCTGAAAATGTTCTGAAATAAAGTCAGACAAAAGAACACTCAGAATCTTACGGTCTGGCCTATTTTCATAAATTCTATTTGTCACATATAATGATTTACAGTGAGAAAACCAAGGAACCCCTTCCTGTTAATACCTGCTTCCTTACCACTGGAATCCTAAACATCAATGTGCATAGGAATCCTCCGGGGTCTCTTGCTGAAATGCATATTTTGATTCAATATTTCTAACTTCCCAAAAGCTAGTGCTTTTGCTCCACAGACCACTATTTGAAAAACAATGCTTTGAGAATAACATTTAGCTTGACACATTGGGGCTCCAGCTCTGGGTCAGGGTTCCCTGGTCCTTCATCCACCAGAAGAAGCATTCCCTTTGAAGTGGCTCAGGATAACTTAACTCCAAAGTCTCCTAAAGGCTTAGCAGAGCCCTCCCAATCTGCCCTGGGCCCAGCCAGAAGCCAACGCTCACTCAGTGCTCAGGGAAAGCTCCTCACCCCCCGTGCTCCGCTGCTAGCCCTCTAGAGGTCAGCACGGCACATGCTTCAAGTCCCACGCCTGTCACTGTGTCATTTAGATGTGACTCTGTGAGTTAGTGCCTCAAGGAAGAGCCTGTCTGAGGCCAGGGGCAGGCAGGCATCCAGGTAATTTATGTTTAAGACAAGCTGTTAATAGAGATACACTTTTAAATAGTAACCAGCAAAGAGGTTCTCTTCTCCTACCGGGTATCCATTTATATAGGACTCAGCTGTTGAAGCTCAAGGGTAGCATTAGGCTTAAGTTTAATCTTCTGTATGCCGTAATTTACAGCACTGAGTAAAACATTGTACGTACAACTATTTCAGTCATTTGCCATGATAAATAGCTTTTGCTCTTGGCGGAACAGAAATGCCATCTCTGCTTTCCATTTATGAATATTGAATGGTCTCAGACAGGCTTTGCTGCAAGCTTTTAAAGGGAAATCCCCACTGAATACATATCCTCATTGGCCCAAACTGCAGTTTCCCTTCTATGTGCATCAGTGAGTGTTTGATCCAAACATCGATCCTGCAGCACATGTATGTTCCTGCTGAATAGTGCACAGAAAGCCACCAACAATTCCAAGTGCAAGTCCTGCTGAAGACTGCAGTTTTGCATTAAAAGCCTCACGCTGTTAGGTAGATTTAGCTGGTGGCAGGAAGCCACCAACAGGGACCAGGGAACTATCTTCGAGGCAATAATCTGATGGAGGAAAAATAGAAGTTATGTGATTCTGTTGGGTTCCTAACAGCGAGGAAACAGTGTCAGCTTGGGAAACTGAAACTAATGGAGACCAAAAAAAAGGGAAGTAAAAACTTCCCAGGCTATATAAATTTCTAGGCTTACACTTTTTGGAAACTCAGAGACACACATGCCTCCTTCCAGTGATCATTCAGATACTTCAGTCTGTGCCAAGTGAAAAGAGGCAAAATGGATATGCCCCTGTGACCCTCAGGTACAGGGACCAGCTTGTCCTAGGAAATCCCTTCAGTCCATGGTGGCTGGTCACCCTGGATTCAGACTTCCAGAACTCTGTCTCTCTCTCTCTCTCTCTCTCTCTCTCTCTCTCTCACACACACACACACACACACACACACACACATACACATGCACAAACATTTGCAAATTTTCTGTGCAAAATCCTCAGCCTGGCATTCTTTGATTTGCCTCATGTTTTTGAGTACCTACTGAGTGCCTAGCATCACATTAGATAGTGAAATAAAGATGCAAGGACAGGCGTTGGCAGAGATGGTGAACAGGTGAAAGGCTGCACAGCAGCCTGTTTCTGAGTGCTGTGACAGAGGCTTCCTTCCGTGGTCATGCTCCCAAATGCCACTTCTCAGCAGTGTCTCTAGATGATTCCTTTGAAAACAGGAATGAGAGGCTTCTGTTCTCACTACCACCTTTAGAGGATGATCATATATCTTTAGAAACATCTTACATTTCTATGGCATCTTGCTGCTTACGAAGCACTATCTCATTGCCCACTTGTTTTGATTCTCATAGCAACTCAGGAGGTAGGCTGCTAGGTGCAGATTGAAAACTACAGTAAATTAAACATCTTTCCTGAGGTTGCAGAGCTGGATCTAATTCTCAAGACCCCTGACTCATCACAGCATGATTTCCCCTTTCTTGAAGAGGAAGGGAAATAATATATCCATTTTGGGAGGCAAATTTACTTTCATGAAACTTCCAGCATTTGCCATGTCTAATTCCCTGCTGCTGCAATGAAACATCCTTTAGCTTTCTCATATGTCCTTCAAATGGGATCCCATATTTCTGGAAAAGCTACCTGGAAAACAGCCTGATAGTTTTGACTGCAAGGAATCATTCTTCAGTCCACTTCTAGGTTTTGATCTACCCTTATATTTACTGACCAGAAGATTCCATCAGAAGGAAAGTTACGGTCATTTCAGCAGATGCTGAAAGCAGTTGGTTGTGTTCTGCATGAGAATAAATCCATTCAGCATTCTGATTAGTTACGAGTGATGAGAGAATTGTGCAGACCAAGAACTCCAAGTATGTGTTTCGCTCATGTAAACCTACTAATGAGAATGGGTTCTGGCAGAAAACTAAGCATTGATGTTCTTGCCACCAGAGCTTAAAGCTGCTTGTTAGTATTCAGAGACTTGTGTACAGACAGATACAATACGACTTGATCTCGATAAATCTCGCATTTCCAGTTTCCCAGGCCTTAGATAACTTTGTTGAACAGGAAGGTGAGAGAAAGCAATCTAGAGAGAAATGTATAGAAGTGGCTCCCAAGACCTGGCAGTCTCCTCCATTCTTGCTGTGACCTTCTGCCTCTGTTTGCCCATCTGTGGAATGGGCGTGGTAGTTTTTGCTCCAAGGTTACACTAGATATGAAAATGTTCTGGCATGTGATTTGTGCTATAAATATGCCTACTGCCACCTGGAAAATAGGAGTTTTTTTTAGTTGAAATATATAATGAGATCAGGAAGAGAATGTCAGTCACTGGCAGCAGGAGCTTTGCCAGAGACGGGAAGTGTGAGGAAAGGGGCCAGGTGTTTGTCTAAGGATGGAGAACAGACTATCCGTGAGTCTATCTAGGGCAGCATGGCAGAATATACAAACAAGCACTGAACAAGTATTTGGATGTCCAGCCTGGATTTCGCATTGTGAGTTCCGTGCTCCAGCTCCAGGCACCAACTGAATCCCATAGGGGAAGTAGGCCTGGACAAACTGGTGCGCACATGAGGGTCAGCTGCTGTGTTTGAAGGAGGGCTGTATTCTAGAGACAGCAGAGGGGTTAGGGATGAGCCAGACCTGGAAGCAAGCCATCTGTGCATCACTGTGGCTCTGCTTTTCGCAAGCGACATGATCTTCAGTCTGTTGTGCCTCACTTTGCTCACCTACAAAATGAAGATTATGTTAATATCTATCTCCAAGGTTATCAGGAGGATAAAATGAGTAAATGCATGTGCAACACTTTGAAGAGCACCTGGCATCTGTACATGCAGGCACAGTGAGGCTTTAGCATATGGCAGGAAAGAAATAAACTGGATTGGCTAAGGGATTTTACCTCCAAAGGATTGAGTTGATCATGAGTTGCGTGGTCATTTCCAGAGAGGAAAGAGGAGCCGGGAAGGAGGTGGGTTCAAAACTAGAATGATACTGAGCCTTGGCTGGACCACTAACCACATCCACAAAAGCAGATTCTAAAGGCCAGTGTCCTAGAAACTTTTGTCTACTTATCTTACAAGAGTTGGTCTTTCTCACAGTCATCTACTGATACTGTATCTATGCTCTGGAATCCTGCAAAATCACTCCCCTATGTTCTGCCTGTCTTAACATGGGAAAAAAATCCCTCTCATCTAGAACTCTTGTCTAATCCTATTATCCCTCCTCACTGCAGTGTGTGGGCAGGTTTGCTCTCTGCTGCACATGTCTTCAGAAGGCCTGGATCAGGCTTTCAGAGCAAGTGTCTTTAACTCCACTGGTGAAAGGAGACAGCAGTCATCTCTGGTTGGTGTTTGCCAAAATGTGGCCTTCTAACGGGATAAAGTGCTGGCTCATGGCATGAAACCTGGTTCCCCCAGGGCATACACCCAGCCTGAACAGCTCCTTTAAGACCAGGAGCAATTTGTCATCTTTTGATTCTCTTCCAACACTGTCCCTGTCACAGGTAGATAAATGCAGTGGCAGATGGGTATCCAAATGCAGGATGATCTGATCCCAGTGGTTTCCCATTGAACCGTCACTCCTCAAGGATGGAGAAAACAGCAGGGGGTCCTGGCTTTGAGCTTATAACCATAAGGAAAATTTTTTATTGCATGTCCCATTTATATGCATGACATGCTTTCTCAGAGTCCCCCAGCCCCCAGTGTTCTATTGGTAGGTGTGTTTCTCATTTCAAGAATCCTGAAATGAATTATACTTTTGTGAGCTCAATATCTCATGTCAGTAGTTATACATAATGCTGCTGATCAAATCACTGTCTCATCAGAAGCCAAGAGGCACCCCTGAATTAGAAATAAATAAGAGTTAGACTTGGGATTCCAAAAAATCCTCCATCATAGAAAACCAATAGGAAAGGCAAGTACCTTCTAGTTCACCTGAGTTGCCTGTTCTGTATGCAGCGTGCATGGTTTTCTACTCCACCCACGTGGCTTCAGATTTTCTTGGCTGTGTATAACAAAAGTCACTAGGTTATACCCAAGGATGCAGTAGGCAAAGGAGGCCTCCTGGTTTCCAAAATGCGGATGACCTGTGATTCCTCTGTAACTGAAGGCTAGGCCTGTGTGCAGATGGACTCAGCTAGCCAGGGCAGGCCTTGTGCCTAAGCAAGGTGGAGTGTGTTTCTGGTCTAGCCCACAGCACTGGTTTCTTCTGTGGCTGTCAGTCATAGCTTCACACCTGAAGCTGCCAAATTAACTGGGCATCCACAGTGACAAGGGCCCACACTTTACAGCATCAACTCAAGTTCATTACAACCATAGAAAATTCATCTGCCTTGATAGTGTCACAGGAGTATTGTTAAGTATCATTAAGTCACCTGAGAAAGGAACAAAATGTGGAGTGTCTTCCAGCTGCATCTGTTGGGCATGAAGCAGATGCCTACCTGGGCCCTCATGTTGGTGGCCGAAGGAGTTTGTCGCCAGTTCTTAACTATCTGTGGTACTGAGGAGAAATCGATCACCAACTTTTCATTTTTAAGTAAGTCCCTTAATTCGAGTTCGCAATCTTTTAGGGGAAGGTGGTATTTCCTTTTATGCTTGCCCAGTTGAGTGTACTTTCAATGAGCAACTAATGACTCAGTGAGACTGAGAGTGCAGTACAAGCTGATTCACAAGACCTTAGAAAATGGGTGTACTTTCCTTTTCTGCCTTTTCTAGCCTCTACAGACCATGGGTCTGTTCCTCATCTACAGACCATGGGTCTTTATGCCACTACTCTATAAGGTCAGGGGAGGATCAAGTAAGTTCAGGAATGTAGAGCTCTCCTCTGTCCCAACTGTACATCTTAGTGTTCTGATGGACTTAGTAGAGTCACAGAAAAAGAGGGGAGAAAATTGTATTTCATGGAAGATGGTGAAACAACCAAATAGTTTGTTCATGAAAAGATAGATAGATACATAAGTGAATCTTTAATTCTGCATTTCATTCATGGTAAAAATCACATAATCCTTTCTTCTTTAATTCTTAAATGGCTGAGCCAGCTGCACATGATATATTAAACCCACACATTTCTTACTTTAGAAAAGTTACTATTTTGAGAAAATAATCATCCCTGAAGGGGGGAAAAAAAGTAATGTTGGTGTGCCTTATGTCCATTGAAAAGAGTTACATGTAAAAAATGATTTGCTTTCCCCAGATTAGTATCTTCAGATTCCTGCTTTCTTCAAGCTTTGTAATGGCAAGGAGGGGCCATGAGCTACTTGAAGAAAAAACACCTTATAATTCCTCTTTATTGCCCAGTGTGTCTGGCAAACAGTAGGCACTCAATGTCTTATGAATGGAAGAATGAGTGAATGAATGAATAAGTTAGATGTTTTAGCCTTTAATTCAGTGATTTGCAACTATTAGTTTTACATTATATTTAGTTGGGAGGCTTGCTAAAACACAGATGGCCAGGTCCCACTCCCGGAGCTCCTGATTCAGTGCATCTGAGGTGGGGCCCCAGAATTTGTATTCCAATAAACCTCCAGAGGATGCTGATGCTGTTGATCCAAAAGCCGTAATTTGAGCACCACTACTCTAGGGTCCTCTGATTTTCTACCTTTTCCAAATCTTACAAAAGATTGGCACCTATAACTGTTTCTGCCCACAGAAAACTGAGATCAATTTTGTAAAAGTTATTAGAATTTGATCAGATAGAAGAGCAACCTGGATTTTTTTAATATATAAGAACCTCTATTTCATTCCTTGTATAATTGTGGGAAAAGTAAAAATGGTTGGCCTTCTCCTTCGTGATCGTGTTCTGTGCTGGCAGGACACAGCCAGCAGGTGTGGAGTGGAGAAGCATACTTTGTGATGTTGAAGCCAGATTGCATCTCCATCCAGTTTTGGAATCCTCACTTGCAGTCAGATGCTCTTACCTGTAAAGTTCAAATGAGACATGACCTTTTGCAGAAACTGCAGATGAGCAAAAAGGATACAGAAGATGAGCCTCTGATACAAAAGGGAACATGTTGTTCGCAAAGCCTTTCATGCTGGCTGTCAGCCTGACTGAAGTCATTTGCCCTGCCCCCCACCTCGCGCCCCCACCACCACCACCACCACCACCAGCAGGTTCAGAAACAAGAGGGGGATTTCATGGTATAAGGAAGACTGCTGTCTGCAAAAAGTCATTCTCCTAATTCCAGGTGTCATTCTGGCAAGAATTAGAATTCCATACTCCATCCTCGGGGCCTTCATCTCCCTGTACTTAGGATAGAGCCTGTGGCTGTTAGCACACACAGTAGAGGCCAGGGACCACTTGGCAGATTGTACCAAAGGGACCCCAGACCCCCTGAACAAAGAGAAGAGATCAAAATGGAACACCTGAGAAGGGAATTAAAGGAAAGTAGATCAAGGTCTTCCTCTGAGGTAATGAAAGTGCATGAATAACCTGTTGCTACTTAGCAAATGACCTCAACATCTAGCAGCTTAAAATGACAAATATTCATAATCTTGTACATTTTTCAGAGAATTGAGAGTAGCCAAGTGGGGTGGCTCTGGATCAGGATCACTCATGAAATTGTGGTTGAACTGGGATCCAGAATCATCTGAAGGCTCAACTGGGGCTAGAAGACCAACTTCCAAAATGGCCACTCATTTGGCTTTTGGCAGGAGGCCTCAGTGCCCCATTTTCATAGATAGGCTTCTCATAGGGTGTTCACATAACAGTTAACCTCTCTCCAAGTCAGGAGGGAGAGAGAGGGGGGCCAGTGGGTGAGAGAGAGGCACCAAATGCCTTTTATGACCTAATTTCAGAGGTGACACAGTCACTTCTGCTTTATGCTGGTCCAGGCCACTCTCTACTCCTCTCCTGAAGGACCCATGCCAGAAAGACTCAGCCTCATTTATCCTTCTCTTTCTGGGCTCAGAAGAGCACAAGAATAACTGGTAGAGGGCCTTTAGTGAAAAATACAGGGGGCCTCTTAAAAGACTCCAGAGGAGCCTGGGGTCACTGAGATTATGTTTCTGGTTGAGCTGAGGACAGGTACTTGGTAAAGGAAGCGGCACCAGAAACTTGTGACCTTTGAGCCCACCATCCCACAGGGGTCATGCATCCTCCTCCTCTCTGTCAGTCCAGGGGCAATCTTGCTTAAGCAGCTGTCTGTTAGGTTGGTTCCAGAAAAGAAGAAGCTGGCTGCTCAGAGCCAGCTCTGCTGGAGAGAATAGCATTGTGCATCTCCTTCTAGATTATCTGGTCTGCCAGGTCCTGGTAGACAAAGAATGGAGTTTTAAGGTGGAAGCAGTGTCCTAAAACAAAGGGGAGCTTCTGGGCTGTGCCTTTCATGAAGGATATTTAGGAGACAGAAGGCAACAGCAGGAGGAAGAGGAACCTCACTAGTTTTTATTAAAGCAATCCCACCCAAGATAAAGACAGGGTGCCATAGACACAACAGCCACCAGCCCTTTGTGGCTACAGTTCCTAGGTCCCACCTAGAGGGGCAGATGTTTATTTTAACCACCCACTTCCCATAAATGGACTGTCACTTAGGCAGTCCATTCTTTTGAGGATGCAGAACCATTGGTGGTCATATTGTACTCTGTCTGTTCTTATCTCCCCTATCATCCTGAGGGAATAAGCTAATCAAACTTGCTGATGATTTTACACTGAGAAGGAGATAGCTAATAACTTGGATGACAAGTATTAGAATACAATGTGATGTGGATAAATTGGGTCCATGTATTAAAGGCTATAAAATGAGATTCCATCAAGGCATGAATAATGGTGCCTGTGGAAAGGATTAATCAAATATCCCATTAAAAGGTATAAGAATTCTGGTCAGACAGCCCTTGTTTAATTATATTCCTGCCCTTACTCTACCCCCACTCCCTTTCCTCTGAAACTGCTTTCTAGTAAGAGAAATATGGAAGAGTCTAGAGAAAATAATAGAAAAATGGGGACATAGGTTTTGATAGAACAAGATCATGAAGACAAATTTAAGCAGCCAGTGTTTAATTTAGGGGAAAAAAGGGCAATTGGCATGAGTAATCATTTACAAATGTAATTTCCAACGGAGCCCTGTTGATACCATTCAGCAAATGCCAACAAAGCATTTACTTTCCAAAGGGAGAAAGCAAGACAAGAGAAGTGAAAGCATCTCCAGAAATGGACCAGAGAACAGCCAAGCCCTAGAGAAGAATCAGGTGTGAAAATGGACAGTGCAGAAGATAGGCTCGACTTCTGGAAGATCTCAGAGGACTGGCTTTGTCTGGAGAAGGCTTCCTGGAAGAGGAGACTCGAGCAGAACCCTGAAGTGTGGACAAGCTCCCATGTACTGCAAATGCGTGAGCACACTGTGATGATAGGGTTTAGGGAAAAAATGGGCTTGAGTAGAGCAGGGGGCACCTATGGGATTCTTCTCTCCATTACCACCACCACCACCCTGGTCCAAGCTACCATCACTTCTCACCTGGACAACTACAAAACCCTTCCAGTTGTCTTCCCTGCCTCCATTCTTGCTCTTCTACAATCCATTCTGCACACAAAGTCAGAATCAAAATCAACTCTGTCATGCTCTTGACTTGTGGCTTCTCATTGCTCTTAAAAACCATTACCATGGCTATAAACTCTTGTGTGGCTGAACCACATCCTGTGCCAGGCTCTCTTTCATTTACTATATGTCAATCAAGCTGGCCTTCAAAATTCTAGCACACTGTGTCTTCCCGCCACAGGGCTCTTGAACACTCTTTTCTTTCTCTGTATATGATTTTTTTTTCATCCCCTTCTGCTAAGTTAACTCTGGTTCATTCTTTAGAATATATCTTAACAATTACTTCCTCCTGGAAGACTGCCCTGATTTTTATAACTTGGTCACTCTCCCGCATACCTGGAAAACAAATGTGCATTGTATAAACATATTATTAATGTCTTCCCAACTAGACCACAAACTAAATGCAGGGATCCATGCGTTCACTATAGCATGACATTTAACTGGAAACAGTAAGATGAGTCAAGAAATTATACTTGACCAGTATGTAGGAGGATGTCATCATGAATTCTTACCAGGATAAAAGCCTAAATTCATATCTGGACTGCCACCTGCTGGCTATACTATTGTAAATAAACCACAAACTCTCAGAGCCTGTTTCCTCATCTGTAATATGGGGCTACCAACAAGCACTTCACAACTGTAGCAAGAAACTAAATTATATATAAATGTACTTTTTAACCTGTAAAACCATTCATATGTTATTTTTTCCAGTACCTGGCATGTTTGGTCATTAAACTCTTACCAGATGGGTAGGTGGGTGGGTGGGTGAATGGATGGATGGATGGACAGACGGACAGATAGATGGATGGATGGGTGAGTGGGTCAATGGATGGGTGGGCAGATGGATGGATGGATGATTGGATGGTGGACAGGAAAACAGGTTCATAGTTAGGGAGCTAGGATGAGAGCCATGAGGGAGCCTGACACAGGATAGCATGCTGGAAGCCAAAAGCAGAGAGAATTTCAAGAAAAGGCAGCTTATTGGCTGCCTACTGTATCCATATGGTGGGGCAGGCAGTGAGAATGAGGGGAAATCATTTAACTTGGGTAGAAGGAAGTCACTAGTGACCTTAGGGCAAGTTTTCCTTCGCCTTTTCATGTTGACTGTATTTTCAATGACATGCCTTAATTGTAACTTAATCACTTTACTGATTTTTATCTTTTTGGGAGGAAATCAAATTGATTTGCACATGCAGCAAAATTGGAGAGATTGCTCCAGCTGCTGCCGGCAGGTGCTGACAAGTGAAGAAGTGAACGTCACAGGATAAGAAAATACACTAAACATTTATTTTAATAAGGCCTAGAAAGCCATAGTTATTTAATAAATTGCCATGGATAATTAGGTTTCAGTTTCAAGGGTAGTTTCATTTTTAACTCTCTGTGTTCCAGTAGGAACAGAGCTGTCTACGTTGCCGGGACCTATGGTATGAGACCCACAGGGCAGCTGCACATTTCTGCAAGGCTTTTTCCCTCTTCAATCTCCCACTTCCTACCACAACCATCCATGCAGGGCACTTCACTCTAACACACACACGCATGAAGTGTCCAGTCCTTGGTTGGTCACTCCTCCAGGCACAGCAGGACCCCACTTCCTAGCCCTGACCCAGCCAATTTGTGTTTGGACCTTGGAATTGAGAGGCCCAGCTGAACCCGAGGCCCACACCTGCCTTCTCAGGGCTGACTCCCTGTAAGTAAGAAAGATATGATGATGATCAAATGAAACTCCATAGCTATTTCACCATTGAGCTTCATCCTTAGTGCTCCATGCCTGGCTAACCAGATTAGGTAGTCAGTAGGAAAGAAGTTAAGAGCAAATTAGGAAAAAGGGCACAAATATTTTGTTTCCCTTTAATAGTAGTGGGGTATTTAGAAACCTCAGGACAAAAACCTACTTCAGTCAGAAGAGCGTGGGGCTTCAAAACTGGACCTCAAGCTAAGTTCACAGGACAGTTTTGCCTTGTCAAGCTCCTGCCTTCTCTGAGCGCAGGCCTACTTATGTGTAGAAGATGGGCAGACCGACTCTCTCTCTCTCAGACAGCTGGTGTGAAGATGAAATGCCATAATGTATGTAATATGCTTGGACTGAGCCTGGCCCAGCATGAGCAGTGCGCCGACAGAAGCGTGGAGGCCATGCTAGATCCCCTGAGTTCTGTCTCCCTTCAGAACCACTGCAGACCCCAGCCCAGCCTTCCTTTCAGGGATTGCACATGGTGGGAATGCTTTGAAGCTGGAATTGGAAATCTTGAGAGGAAAAGAGTCTATGATGGTGGTTGCAGTGGGGGCTCAGGTGGGAGTAAGACAAGGGATAGCCAAGTGCTCTGTGGAATTGCTAGTGAGCTCGAGATGAAGTCTAGAAGAGAAGCAAAAACACCAAGAAGACAAGTCTCTAGACTTGAACTATAAGAACCCAAGCAGGAAGGAATTCCAAAGAGTACCCAATCTTTCAGAAAGGTAGACTAGGACAGTAACTAA
This sequence comes from Condylura cristata, assembly GCF_000260355.1. Taxonomy (NCBI): domain Eukaryota; kingdom Metazoa; phylum Chordata; class Mammalia; order Eulipotyphla; family Talpidae; genus Condylura; species Condylura cristata. Next base: position 44,286,127 of record NW_004567106.1, on the reverse strand, counting down.
TGAAAGAAAGCTTGTGAATCCAAACTACTTTGGTTTTGAGAATGTTAAATACACACATTGTAATCATTGAAAATGCCCTAAAGCATTGTAAAAACCAGAGTTGGACAGCATTTACCATCTACAGTGGAAGAGCAGGAACCCAGGTTTGCAAGCCAATGTCTTCAAACTGCTGAACCCAAGAAAGAAATCAGTCTGCCTGTCAGAATTACAATTTCCTTCCTCCAGCTGATTATCCATCCCTCCCGGTCCCTTCCTTTCCCCTCTTTATCGCCAATGTGAACAGGGAGGAGGATATTCTAACTCTTACAAATACAGTCTCTAGGAAGTAAGAATAGAGAACAAGAGTGTCATCAGTTAGAGTCTCCACTTTCTTTTATTTCCCCCAGTTGTCCTCTATATCCTTCCATGACTGTATGCCAAGTGCTCACGTAAAGTTTTGAAGGTAGTGTTGGTAGCATGTTAGGCTTAAAGAATTCTTTGACTTTTCAGTCTTTTGTATTGTGTCCATCTGTTCTGGAGCTCATTTTCCCCTACAAATCAAAACAGACCCCACACATACTTATTAAAAAACCTCCCAACTCCTAGTGTGACCCTACTCATTCCTATTGTCCATTGTGTGGGTCCCATAGTCTCTAGAGCACATAAATTGAAGTCCTGGGCTTATTAATGGTATCTGGAGGTGATTGTTCAGTGTATGTGCTCTTTATTAAGTCAAACTTTGACCAAGCCTTTTGAAAATGCAATAAGTATGTGTATGGGACTCCCTGCTGAGATTAACAAGGGGGGGGGGATAAAGCTAACTTTTCTTGCTCCAGACCATAAGTAAATGGCCAGATCTAATCTTCCTTCCATCTATAATTTATATTTAGTATGTTTGGTGAGTCTGGTTAGTGGTTTAGATTCCTTAGGATTTTGCTACATTCAGACTCCTGTTATGTGATCTTCGATAAAACCTACTGGTATATAACTCTGGACCCTGGAGTATAACATGATGCCAAACCCCATTTCAAATGTGTTCCCCACTAAAGTAAACTGTATTGAAACACATTAAAGAAAAGCATTCCCTGGTCACTTCCTTCCACAAAAAAATTCATAAATCACTAGTTCCACAGAAAGCTCCCCCCAGATTACTTTTTTCCTCCCTGCCTCATTGCTTCTATTGTGTGAGTGCCCTTTGCCCACACACTCATGAGAGAGTGATTATGGTGGGCAATGCCCTCCGCAAGAACATGGCTTGCATACAGGTTTGTTGTTGGTTTTTTTTTTTTTTAAGGGATGACTATTTGCATTAAAACTGAGTACACTTGGACATATTGGCTTACCAAGGCAAGACCTGGATGGTAGAAAACTGCAGGTTAGATAAGCTGACTCTTCAACAGATAAGTTCTAAGAAAAAGAAAACGGGGGTAGAAATCATCACTTAAACAAATCTTATAAGACATGTGAAAATTGGGCAAGCCTAAACTTGGATGCTGAAACCATAAAAAAACATAAGTGAGTAGTGTGGTTACTAGGGCGAGGGGAGGCTACCTGGAAAGGGGGTTTCCTTCACTTCACTTCACTTGACTGGTAGTTTCCAGGGTGTTTGCCTTCTAATTATTCCCAGTGTGGTTCATTTGTTTTGTGTGGTTTTGAGGGTCAGTACTTTATTTTACAATCAAAAGTTTTTCTTTTAATGGGTCCACTTGGGATTTGCACTACCACATTAACGGCTGGGGGAAATACTATAATATAATATATCTTATTTTTCTCACTATAATGATAATTATAAATCCAGCTAGAAATTTATCAGCTTGATCAGAATTGAGGAAAAAACTAGAGGGGCTGAGAGTAGAGCTTTCTGGCATTTGGCTACTAAAGACTCCCCTGTTTGTTTTTTTTTTTTTTTTTTTTTTTTTTTTTTTATTTCATTTATATAGTTAATTATCTTTTAGGAATAGGATAAGACTGTAAACTCACTTTCACTAAACTAAAACTAGTACCCTATTCTAACCCCTTCCTTATCTTATGTGTACTTTAAAGACCACAAAGGCTCACTTTGGGGAACTAATGCTGCTATTGGCATCCCCCATTCTCTCCCCAAGTTGTCCCTGCAGAAGCCTGTCTGAAGCAGCCACCTGTGGTGTGAGTTGATAGCATGACAGTACTGAGCAGGGAGGCCCCTTGTGGTGTGATTTGCCAGAGAGAGACCTCTCACTTGCCCCTCTGGCAGCCTCAGCGGGGCTTCCTTCCTTTACCTCAAGGCTCTTGCCCCTATTAAGTGCAGTTCCACCAGAGTATCTACTGCCTCATTATGGATAAGATGGGTGACAGTCTCAATAAAGTCTTAACAAACAGGACTCTGAAAACCTGAAGTGGGGACATAGTCAGGCAAGTCCTAATAAGGGGGTTGCCAGGACTTTCCCTTTCCTTCTTTTTTTTTATAAGACCTAATCTCAGTATGTTGATATTTTTCAGCCTCCATCTCAAACCCCACGAAAATGCATTTTCCTCTGCCCACAGGGCTGCATGAAGTTAGTTGGCCAACTGTAGGGGCATTAACTTGAGTCCAGACCTTTGGGAATAAACAGGGTAGATTCAGCTCCATGAGGGCAGGGACTTTTATCTGTTGTTATTCACCGTTCAGTTCTCAACCCCTTGCACAGTTCTTGGCACATAGAAGATGCTCAGTAGATGCTTGATATTAAAAAATGAAGGAAGAACATGGGTGATCGGTGATGGGAAACCCACGGGGATTACAATTGAGATGGGGGAAAAATGTACAAAATGATGTAAAAATAAAGTATTATATTATAAAATAAAAAAAATAGAATCCTTAAAAAAAAAATGAAGGAAGAAACAAGGGGCCAGGCTAAATGTCTGTAGCAGGAGAGATAACACAGACGCCTCCCAAGGTAGGCATCGAGAAGGCAACTGCTATTACTCTGCATACACCTGGTGACATCACCTTCCCCTCACCTGTGTCCCTGAGCATCCTTATCTGCAGCCTAGAATTAACCACTTCTGCTCTGTGCTCCCCTATCCTGAACAGGGAAATCAGCCAGTATCTTGTTCTTGAAAAGTAACAGCTCTTATCACACTTGTCCCCACACAGTATTTTGGGGGGCAAAGGGTGGAGTTTAACAGTACACTAGTCTCCCCCTTGTCACAGTTTCATTCTCCATGGTTTCAGTTACCTGTAGTCAGCTGTGGTCCAATATAATGTGCTACAAGATACTTTGAGCTTTATTACAGAATACTGTTTTAATTGTTCTTTTCTATTATTAGTTATTGTTATTAACCTCTTACTGTACCTAACTTATAAATTAAACTTTATCATAGATGTGTATATATAATAAAAACTTAAACAGGGCTCAGTGCTCTCCAAGGTTTTGTTCACCCACTAGGAGTCGGGATATTGCCTCTGCTGGGGAGGGAAGGGGGCTAGAAGATGTCTAGTTTGCACTACACAATATTCCGATGAAGTTGGTAGTTCTCACTTTTTAGAGGAGGAAATTGAGGCCTAAAAGGGTTAGAATGGCTCTTGAATGATTAGAAAGGCATTTGAAGAGCTTTAACTGGAGTGTGGAACTTAGGGCCCTACATCCAAAACCTTCCTACCATATAGTCCTTGGCACTGTTGAAGATACAATAAAATGGTCAAGATTCAGTCTTGCCCTCAGGAAGCTGGAATCTAATTTAGGTGCAGAAAACTACCTTAAGCATTGATTCATAACCTTGTAG
>NW_004567106.1:44272609-44280689 GCF_000260355.1 Condylura cristata | reverse complement strand
CCCATCAAGGTCAATGGCAAATAACTATCATTTCAGCTCACCCTTATGGTGGTTCCAGTTAAGGTCTGTGAGTTCCGGGTTTTTCTTGGTTTCTCCCACACTTTATATCCTTCCTTCCCAACTGCCTGCTCTGTGGACTTCATGTCAGATGCTCCAGCATCAAACACAAAAATCTTAGCCTTACAGAGGCTGTTTAACAAGCAGTTACTACAGCAAAAGTTCAGCTACCATAGTAGGTCCCTAAATCTCAATACACATACATATCTTTACCCTTGTTGTCCTGCTTCTTTGACTGAACTATAGGCAGTTTTCAAAATTGCAGATTGAAGTGATGAAAGCCTAGTATGAGAGAAAGATACAATGGCTCTGACTGAAGGAAAAGGCAGATCTCACAGCTCCCTGTCTCCGCCCCCACCCCAACAGGCCACCCCAGAGGCCAAGGTGGCCCCTGAAGAGAAAAACCTTTGGTAGCTTCAAGGTCTTCAAGTCTGGTGGTGTGGGGGAAACCCCTAAGTAGAATCTTAAAAATGCAAGTTCCTGTGCTTCACAACTGGAAGTCAGAAATCTCAAAGGATCAGATCCAACAGTGAGAACTTTTTTAAAAGAAAACCTCCCTCTTCTACCGTGTCTGGGGTGCTGCCAACTCTCTGTTGATGAGGTCCTGGTTATCTGTGTATGGGCATTGAGTCCAACATCCTCGGGGAAACACTTGGGGTTCATGTCCTTTCCAGCCTGCATGTTATACTTCCAGTTAGCAACTAGCAGAAAGGCCCTGCATCCTGCTCCCCCTGTCCCCACGTAGCAGTGGCTGGCTGAAGTTGAGAGCCACCACAAGGTTGCTTCCTTGTACCTTTCTGGCAAAATTCAGGGAAGAGGAACAGAATAATCAGCAGCTGGGGAGCAGCTAAAATGCATCCATAATCCTACTGATACAATCCTATGCAGCTGTTACACACGGACGCAGAATATGGAACGGTGAGGCAGCCAGCCAGCTTGAAGGGGCAGGAGTAGGTTTCGAAGGGGGTGAGAAGGAGCAGTTTTGAAAATCACAATGGAGCCAGGCCATGGAAAGCTTGGACTGCCAAGCTGAGAAAAGAGAAAAGCCACTTCCAATGAGTGAGGTCTTTATTTTTAGGAGCAGTGGGGGAGCCCTTACAGATTTTGAGAAGAGTGATTGATGAAAGTGGCACTTTTAAAAAGTGCAATTATAAATATAAAATCACATTATCCATCATATTTAACTACTCGCAAAATATATTGTTTGAAATAAACTGGTAGTGACAGAACAGGCCTTGGCACTGGAAATGGAGATTTTATCTTCCTCTGGTGTCAAAACAGGCTTATCAACTTCAACTTCTTTCTGAAGTGCCTGCAGTCCATACACGCTGTTCTGAAGTGCATTTGAAGGTCCTGGAGGTTCCTCTGGGGCACAGAGGTTGTTACAGGTATGTTAAGATTTTACAACCCTAGCAAGGGAGAGATTCTATAGACTGATTGACTGTTTTAGGCAATGAGTATCTAGAAAAAGCCCAACAGTGGTCTCAACAGGAGGTTGGGAGAAGGTGCAGGGGTTACAGAGAATCATATTGAATTACAATCTTCTTTGGGGCATTTTGAAATAAACAAGTGCAGCCCCTACCCAGACATGCCAAGTCAAAAGCACCTTGAGTGATACTGACCCTCTCCAGGTTTAAATCCACCAGCATGCTCTCTCATGTCTTCTTTAATATCCAAGATCAGAATAGTAACAACCTCTCTTTTTTCTTTAAGATTTATTTGTTTATGCTGACAGAACTAGGGTACAGGCCAGAGGTGTGGTGGGTGAAAGGATTCACCAGAGACAGAGTGGGGAGCAGAACAGGCAGATTGACAAAGTGCACTGCTGAGGGGAGCAGCGGGTAGGTCAGCTCCCTGGCCGGGGATAGAACTCTTGCTGCAGTGGCTTCAGAGAACTTCATAATGTGGTGCTTTAACCCGTTGCGCCACCAGGGAGAGCCCATAACAACCTCTTTTAATGGCCCTTTTATTAGCAAAACTAGCTGATCCACTTCCCCCACCCATCCCCATGCCATGAGACAACTCTAAAGATTGGAACTCTTGAGCTTTCAGAATAAGGGCAGAATTAGACTTTAAAGCACTGGTTAAGAAAATCAAACCATAGGCATCATCTTTGAAGGACACATTTTCTTTCCCATTTTTGTTTAACTGGTAGTATTTTTATTTTACCCTTTCTCACTCTCCCATACTGTCACCATATCCTCAATTTTATTTTGAGTACTATACAGAGACAACTCTTTGATCTCACAGGGAATTCCCTCTGGAACCCAGCATACTCCCCAACATCTCTCCTCCAGCTTGCTGGCATGACACAGCAACTCCCCCTTGTGCCCAGCTCCCGCCTGGGACTCTGCAGGTGCTTTTCCTCCACCTTCTGCCTTGGAGAGCAGCAGCAGACAGCTCACCCCCCAGGCCGCCGGTGCCTGTGCAGGCTTCTCTTGTAACAAACCCATCCCTTTTGAGGGCAGCTCTTTCTGCCCACTGTGTCTGTGCAAGTGTCTTTTACTCTTCTCTCCCTTTTTGTAATAAACTTGCCCTTCTGGATATAAAAAAGAAATAGGAATGCAAACTGATCTTAACTAAGCTCAGTCTAAAACTGTTAGCAAGACCAGTCTCGGGCTCCAGAGTAAAGGGCCATTCTTGTGCACTGGTGCCATTTGCTTCCTTCCCCTCGTGCAGGGAGTCTAAGAATCAGTGTCCCTGCGCACCTCCCCAGCACAGGACATTCATTTCTCCAGACACATTGAGAGTGTTTCTCCTTCGCTTTTCTTTCTTGTTAGCATTTTTCAGGAAAGGGAAGTTTTCTTTGATTAAACTGCCCTGTGGCTCATGAAACCACCTGACATTTTTCCTTGATCTCCTGAGGTGGGCCTAGCTCTGGGGACCACAGGCAGCCCAACTCGTGCTTGGCTCCAAAAGTGTTTTGCTCAGCTCACGGGTAGCAGCTCCCAAGAGCCCTTCACTTGACTAATAAAAGTTGGCAAAGGCACAGAATTCAAAAGCCCCAAGGAGGAAACTTGTGGAAGCAAGAAGCTGAGGCTCAGCTTTCTGGCTTAGTCATCCTTAGATTCAGATGTCCAACTGGGACCCTGGCTGGCAGGAGGATTCCTGCAACATGTGTGTTAGCGTCCTCATAGATCTCAGCTGCATGACATCTGTCCAACAGTAACACCTGCTCAAAACAGAACTATAGACTATTAGAACTGGAAAGATACTTCTAAGCTGACAGCCCCCATGCTGCACCCCCTGGCCCAGTGGAGGAACTCAAGGCACACCGAGGCCCCACAGTTGATTTGCCCAAGGTCCTCAAGTAGAGAGAGCTGGGCACATCTAGTATCCCCATGTCCCTTCTCCAAATGCCAAACTAAGGCGGCACTGACTGTGTCTTACCTTACTCCCAGGACTAGAGGTGGACAGCAGGTCCAACCCAGCCACAAAGCCCATGGGCCTGGCAAAGCCACTTACCCCACTTACCCCGGACCGAACTTGGGAATTGGGTGTCCATAAGCATGTGTACTTCTTAGCTACGAGTAAACCTTTGGCTAACTTGCCTGTGTTTCTTCATTCTTAATTCTCCTTTCAGTTACTTACGTCTCTAAGGGACTTCTGTATACATGCGATGTTCCTGAGAAGTCTCACTATAGGCACAAGATATAATGTGCCTGGGTTATGAGATGGACTGCATGGAATGATCTTTCAGTTTAAAAAAAAAAATGTAGCAGAAATTACATACTGTGCTTGTGGAATTTATGTTTCATGAGTTTATATTCATAACACATGTGTTTTCACATATTGGTGCCACTGTACCTGACAACATTTTAGAGGAGGAAATGTGGCTTTAATTATAGGTAGGCTCTTTTTGAGCTATAATTGACAGATAGCAGTGGTTGTATTTTAGGTATACTACATAGTTGTGTAGGTATGTATATATATTTTAATGCATCAAATTAATAAAAATTAGTAAGATGCCTACTAAAATATTCAAAAGATGCCAGAAAGTCTGTACTAAAGTGTCTCCCTCCTACCCTTATCCCAGTCGCCACTTCGTCACCACTTCACCCTCCCAGAGGTCCTGGCTATTAAATCCCCCCCCCCAAAGATAGGCAAGCACAGATGTGGGTTTTTCATTTTTTTTTTAAAGATTCATTTATTTATGCATACAGACTGGGGTACAGACCAGAGATGAGGGGGCGATGAGAGGATTCATCTGAGACAGAGCGGGGAGCAGAACAGGCAGATCGACATAGTACACTGCTGAGGGGAGCAGCAGGCGGTCAGGAGAGGTCTGCCGCACCATGTGGTCACCTCCGGGGCAGGCGGGATTGAACTCATGCGGAAATGGCCTTAGCTTCTTAGTGCTGTGCTTTAACCCACTGCGCCACCAGGAAGGCCCAGGGTTTTTCTTTTTAAATAAATGGGTATGTATTGTACACACTGTCCTACCCTTGCTTTTTTGACTTAGTGCCTTTATTCATTACATAAGTATATAGTGAGCCCCTATTATGTGTCAAACAGTGGCTGGAATACAGAGGAAACCAAATAGATTTGATGCCTCTAATTATTTAATGGGGGATAGAGACAATTAACAAAAAGCATACGATATCAGATAAAGGAAAGTCAATGTGGGATGGCCAGAGAGGATTATTTTTTTAAAAGATTTATTTATTTATGCTTACAGAACTGGGGTACATACCAGAGGTGTGGGGGGTGAAAGGACTCACCAGACAGAATGGGGAGTAGAACAGGCAGATTGACAAAGTACACTGCTGAGGAGAGCAGCGGGTGAGACAGGAGAAGTCTGCCGCTCCATGTGGGTCAGCTCCCTGGCTGGGGATAGAACTCATGCTGCAGTGGCTTCAGAGAGCTTCATAATGTAGTGCTTTAACCTGTTGCGCCACCAGGGAGAGCACCAATTTTTTTTTTTACCTGGGATGTCAGAGAAAGTCTATCTGAAGGGGCTTGAGGCCAGGTACTGAGTGGAATCAGAGGGGGAAGGCTTGTGCATACCTGGCAAACAAGGTCAGCCAAGAGTTCAACAGGAAAAAGATCCTGTAACTGGGCATGCCAGGTCAGCCATACTTTTAGGACAACAAAAACAGGATGCTCAGAGCTTCTGGGGGTAGGATTGGTGAGAAGGGAGCTTGACACTCAGGGAAGTTCAGACAGATACACCCTTACAAGAACTTAGGTTTTACCCTGAGGCAGAAGTCCTTGGGCAGGGGAGAATCAAATTCACTGTGCTTGTCAGGGGGAATGTGGGAAGTCAGAGTGCCTGTGGAAGGCCATGAGAGAGAACACAGATCAGGCTGGTGATGGTGACACTGGGGAAGCGGGTTCTGCATCTCTTTGGAAGGTAGGCCAAAGATCTGCTACTAGTCTGGCCCTGGGGTGCAAGAGAACAAAGTCTGGGTTGCCCCTTAGATTTTGACCCAAGCAACAGGGTGAGTGATAGTGCTGGATTGTAATAAGGAAAAACAGTGAGGGCAGGAGTCTGGCTTTCAACTTGGATGTGTTACATTGGGGTGCTGATTAGATGCGGGAGTTGGCAGTTGGCTATAGAAGTGTGTGGATGTCAGGGTCGAGAGAGAAATCTGAAACTCATTAGCATGTAGGTGTCACTTAGAGCCCTGGGAACAGATGAGATTAGAACAGCTTCCCAACATGGTTGATGTCATGGTCCCTCTGGACTAAACAGAGAGTAGGACATTGACATTGACAGCATGACTTCCAGGATCCTCCTAAAGTTCCACTATTGCCCCCAGGGCTGACAGCAGAACCATCGTGTGGTCACATGGTGTGAAGTAGAAGAAAGAACACTGGGGAAGCTTTGGACCTGCCCACCATGGCCCTCTCAGGCACTGGCAGCTTTGTGACAACAGGGCCTGGTCACAGCACCTGGAAGGGACTGAGTTAGGTGGTGTCTGAGGACCTTTCTAGTACTGTTACTTGCCTGTAAGTCAGCTGATATGAGAAGTACAAAAGGAAGTCCTATACACTGGCCACAGGAAAAAAACGTTCACAACGTGACAGTGCAGACAATTGTGGAGTGCTTTTCTGGGGGAGTTGCAAACTTTACAGAAAAGCTGCAAAAATAGTTCAGGCTCATACATATATTTGAACTCTTTGAGAGTAAGCCACAAATATCACATCCCTTTACTCCTAGAATTAGATATTTTAGTGTGTATGTCCTAAAAACAAAGATCTTCTCCTATATAACTGCTGTACAATTATCAAAATCAGGAAACATCACTGATACAAGCCTTATGCAATATTTGCCACTTTACTTCATAGCAAGGGAAAAAAGTCCAAAAAATCTAGGACTATGCATTGCATTTCATTGTTCTGTGTCTTTAGTTTTCTCTAACCAGGGACCATTCTTCCATTTGCCAGTCACAGCCCTGACTCTTGTAAAGCTTATAAGTCATATATTTCATAAAATGTCCATTGATCTGGTTTGGCTGATGCTTTCCCGTGGCCAGGTTCTGGTTTCGCATTTTGCAGGGGGGAGACTCTTTAAAGGGGGTAAGATCTGTGTCTGCAAAGTGGAGACAAGGACGGAGGGAGATGGGGCAATGGCACTGATATAAAGAGAATAAGCCTCTGGGGATTGCTCAGCACAGAAACTTGAATGAGAACTAAAAGAGCATATTCACCTGTTATGGCCTAGAATCTTTTAAATGTATTCTGAGCTAACATTTTGGCAAGCAAAGGGATCTTCTCCCCAGTAGATTTATTCTCCCCAATTATTCTGAGTGTGTCTAATAAATGATTGCTTCTGTGTAGGGCCCACGTGGGCTGTGCACTTAATATGCATTCTTCCACTTAGTCCCTCAGTGACGTGAGGGGTGACTGTGTTTCTCGTTTAACAAATGGGAAGATTGCGACTTGGGAGAGCCTGCATTTAGGGGCAGGGCTGGGAATCAAACGGGGCCTTGGCCTCAAGCTCACGTTCTTTCCGCTTTGCTGTGTGGTTTCAAACCTCTTAGAGGGTTTTCTCCAACTCAGCTCTGACGTGGTTTAGCTTAAAACAGGCTTGATAAAGTCTCCAGCTCCATTTTCTACTCATGTCTGTGATTGATACTTGATTAACGTTCAGGATTGCTGTCATTTAGAGCATAATTTTCACAGATGCAAAGACCAATTTTGTTGTTACTGAGGCGGAAAGATCTCTTTCCTCCTAAGTTATCAAACAAATTTGGAGAGCACCATTAACCCCTGGGGTATCTCACTGGCTAATTCTGAAAGGAAGCGCTGGCTCATCTGGCAATGTCAGCGTTGATAGGGCCGGATCAAGTACACACATGAGGATGCCACCTGGGCTTCTGCGCCACAATCCTGTGGCGCTCTGCCCTCCACACGCCTCCACTCTAAAGTAAAAGAGCCCCTCCGCCACTGTTGCTCCATTCTCAGTGTCTCACCACGGGGGGGCGTATGGAGCCTTGGAGAGATCACCTTGTTGCTGTTACAGATATTGTCATCTCTTTACCCAACCAAATTCCCGTTGAGAAAGCCCCCTTCTTGTCAGAACTGTTAAGTGAGACAAGACAGCTGGCTTGCACTATCTGGTGTAGAGGAATGGGGCTCTGGGTTCAAGTTTTTCTTGGGGCAGCAGACACCTCACCTCCCTGACTTTCTGGCTGTGGGAACAGTGACTGGGCAGGAAGGCAGTCATCATCCTTGCTTTTTTCCTCCTTTGATTTTTGTCTCTGGTCCTTCTCTTTCTCCATACTGCTGTCCTGTTCTTCCTTTCTTTTTTAAAGATTTACTTATTTGTGCATACAGAACTGGGGTACAGGCAGAGATGCAGGGGAGGTGAGAGGATTCACCAGAGACAGAGTGGGGAGCAGAACAGGCAGATCGACGAAGTACACTACTGAGGGGAGCAGCGGGCTGGTCAGGAGAGGTCTGCCACGCCATGTGGTCACCTCCGGGGCAGGTGGGAATTGAACTCATGCAGAAGTGGCTTTAGCTTCTTAGTGCTGTGCTTTAACCCGCTGTGTCACCAGGGAGGGCCAGTAAATAA
>NW_004567106.1:44261541-44272509 GCF_000260355.1 Condylura cristata | reverse complement strand
GAGGCTTCACCAGAGACAGAGTGGGGAGCAGAACAGGCAGATCAACGAAGTACACTACTGAGGGGAGCAGCGGGCGGGTCAGGAGAGGTCTGCCAAGCCATGTGGTCACCTCCGGGGCAGGCGGGGAATGAACTCATGCAGAAGTGGCTTTAGCTTCTTAGTGCTGTGCTTGAACCCACTGCGCCACCAGGGAGGGCCCTGTTCTTCCTTTCTTTACCCCTGTCTTGATTCCTCAATAAAAGCAAGAGTTAGTATTCTTGTACAAAGTTCAAATCACAGAGATTGCGAGGCAAGGAACCACCCATCTATGGCCAAGACAGTAAATATTATAATTTGAAATCTGGTGTGGAAAGTAGTGAGCTTGGCTTTAGGAAGTCTGGCTCCCCCCACCCCCCACCCTCAAAAAAAGCATTCAGCTTGTAATTTTAGCTGGGTTATCAGGGTTGGAAGTTGGGGTAGGCATGGGTAGGTGTGTTGAAAGGGGAAAGGGCATTCTGGACCCTGGGAGCTATCCACTAGGGGTAGCTGTGGAATTACCAGCAAGTGACCTGTTCAGATGAGGGACCGGATTTTGTGTGTGTATGTATGTGAAAAGTGGGTAATCTTTTTTCACCCAGAGTTAAAATAGCTTTCCTGGAAGTTTGAATATGGAAAAACATAAACAGTCTGAGAGCTTAGATAAAGGTTTGTGAATGAGAAATGGATTAAGAATAAAAGTATCTAGAGTAGTTCTTGCCCCATAGGTAGTCAGCCCTCAGCAAGTGGTATCCATTTTTATAGTGATGAAAGGCATGGGCTCAGAACTAGGTCCTCATCCCAGCTCTAACATTTCTGGTTAGGCAAACTTGGTGGAATGACTTTATACCTGTATGTCAGTTTCTTCATCTGTAAAATGGGTACAATCGTAACACCCATATGATAGGGTTTGTGCAAATTAAATGAATTCTTGTACATAAGTCCCTTGGCAAAGTGCCTGACATATATTAAGTACTGTGTAAAAGTCACATGATGAGATCAGTGAAAAAATTGATAGTGGTTTGTGCTCTTATCCAAGCATATTTGAGAACATCAACAAAAAATCTGGTAATCTTGGTAGAACACAAGCTGTATTTCAGATAAAGCCAGCAGTCTTGACTATGGGTTAAGAGTCACACCTGAGGAAGTCTCCTTGGTGGTACAGGGGTTAAAGTTTCAGTGCTATCAAGCTATTACCAGCCAGCAAGTGCAGCATGAGTTCGATCCCCAGCTAGGAAGCTGACCCCCATATGGTATGGCAGACCTCTCCTACCTCTCACTCAGCTCCCCTCAGCAGTGTATTACAGTCAATCCTCCTGTTCTGCTTCCCACTCTGCCTCTGGTGAATCCTCCCACCCCACCACCTCTGGCTTACACCCCAGTTCTTATATGGTAAATAAATAAAAATAAATCTTTTTTTTTTAATAAGTCTGCTTTTTTAAAAAGTTCATGCATGGGCCAAAACATGCTTATTCTTCTGAAGTTCTAGTGCTTTAATGGAGACATTTGTGTGCGTGACAGTGTATCTTTGGACAGGGTTATATTAGTTCTCAGGGCTGCTATAACAGAAGTACCACAACAGAAATGTGTTGTCTCACAAGAGAGTCTATTGGGGTTGTCCTAAAAAAGTTATCACAACAGAATGTATTGTTAGCAGCTGTGGTTCCTTCTGAGGGCTATGAGAGAGAATCTGTTTCATGCTACTCCCCTACCTTCTAGTAGTTTTCTGTCCATCTTTGACCTTCCTTGACTGTAGGTATATCATCCACCTCTACCTTATCTTCACATAGTGCTACCCCTGAGTATATATCTGTCTCTGTGTCCTAATTTCTGTTATACGGACAGTCATGTTAGATCAAGGCCTACTCTAATGGCCTCAGCTTAACTGGATCATCTGTAAAGATCTTATTTCCAAATAAGGTCAAATTCACACATACAAGGAATGGGACTTAAGTATATTCAGGGGGACACAACCTCACCCATAACCCTCCCTACCCTTAACCCCTCGACTCCCACTTGCTGAAACTGCCTACCAGATGGTCCATATGTTCCCCACTTCCTCCTATACCCACTCACCTTCCACTCAGTGGGTGAAAAAAAATCATTCTCCAACTCCATTTTCACCATAGAAATATCTGTTTTATTCCTGATGCTACAATCATAAAAGAGCATCAAGCTCAAGTGGGTCCAAATCAGACACCATCATAGAGGGTAACCATCAAGCTTGTCAGTGTTACAGGCAGTACGGCCTGGTGCTTGGGCAAGGAAAACTAAAAGCTTGGTTTGTGGAAAGAACTCTCCATTGGCCCAATGTTGTGGCTAAAATTCAGGGAAGGAAGAGAGCAGCCATCTGGGGTCATATGAGTTTTCTCTGCGTTCTTTTTCTGTAACCAGAGAAGGCCCCACAGTGCAGTAGAATTAGTATTTGAATTAGTAGGGTTAGAATTAGTAAAGCATCATGTCTGCTCTGCTGCGCCCAGCTGTGTGAACTTGGACCTAACTTTTTGGGACTGAGTGTTCTCATTGTTCCACCAAGGAGGTTGGATTTATGAAGTAACTTTTGACTATGGTCCAAGGGGCACATAATTTTATCTTATTTAATCCCCTCAAGTAGCTGATGAAGTGTGTTGTTCACACTTCACAGATAGGGTACATCAAAGAAATTAAAGGGCCTCAAAGTCCACACAGTGTTTGTGATCCCAGCTCTCTAACTCTTAAACCAGTGGTATTCCATGCTGGCTACATTATCTCATGATTTGGAACAACTTTGGGTTATGTCTCACAGACCTGATAACTGGTATTTTGCAAGAATGCCTAGAAAATTCTGATTTATTTCCAGTTCAAAGCCACTTGTTTAAATGTTATGTGGGTCTGCCCTGGTTAGAAGCCATGGTGAATGCACATGGCCTCTGTAACCTTTGCTAAACTCCTCAGCCTGGAGTGTTGACCCTCCCACTCATCCCTTTTCTCTTTCCAAACATATCCAATCAGTGTCTTTTCTTATAGTTTCACATCTTGTGATCAATCACCTGCCCCTTGGGTCCTTTGTGGACCAGACTGATGAACATGGAGCATGTGCCCTCTGCCAGACAATGCTTACAGAGCCTGGCTTTCTGTCTCTGACAAAATCATCTCTGTTGACTCAAGCATCATCTACATCATATTGTCATCTAACTGCACCAGTGAACCATGAAATCAATAAAGCAATGCATTTTACAATGAAATAGAGCAATAAGCAATGTTTTATGAAATTTCTGTTTTGGGTTTATATACATCTAAGACATACACACACATTGGCATGGATTTGTATATATATGTGTGTATGTATATACAGACAGACAGACAGACACACATATATACATATACACATAGAGAGAGTCTCCATATAAAGTACTTCAATTCCTTACTGTGGGTTGTAGTACAGACAGAATATTTTAACTGCTTATCCTTGCTTTTAGAGCCTGGAACAAAATATTCCTCCTCCAAGGGCACACAACATTAGAAAGAGGGATCTTATGGTCATCTAGTCCATTTATCCCCTAAGCTGGTACCAAAAAGCTACCTGAGAATCCCCCAGAAAACTTGTTTAAAAATGTTCTGTGTATTTTCTGATTCTGAACTTCATGTACCATTATTCTAATCTGCTTTTTTCTTTGAGATTGAGTGATGTGTCAAAGTCTTATAGCTTGATAGAGGCCGATGGGATTCTTCATCCCTTGCCTTCTGCATCTGCATTGGGAATCTAGGGGAGGGATCTAGCGGAGACCCAAGCAGTGGTTCTCTGCAGTGAATGAAATGTAAACCTGAAAAGGGTTTTCTAAATACAGTGCTTTGGCCCCACCCCAGACCAATTAAGTTACAATTTCTGGAGCCAGCCTGAATGTCTGGCCTTGTGCAAGTACTTCTCAAGCTTTAATGTTCCTTCAACTCTCCCGAGGGTCTTTTTAAAATGCAAATTTTATGGTCTGGGGTGGAGCCTGAGACTGCATTTCTTTCTTCCTTTTTTAATAATATAATAGTTTATTTTTACATCATTTTGTGCATTTTTCCATCTCAATTGTAATCCCTGTGGGCTTCCCATCACCAAATCACACGTGTGCCATCACCACAGTCCAGTGCATTTCTCTCCCCCCACTGTTTTTGATCCCATCCCCCACTCCACCCCATAAAATGTCTCTGGTATATAGCTGCTCATTATTATTATTATTTTCTCACCTGGTCCGTTATACTCCTGCTATGAGTGAAACCATCCGGTATTTTTCCTTTTCTTTGGCTTATTTCACTAAGCATGATCTTTCCCAGCTCCATCCATGTTGCTACAAAAGACATGAGTTGTTTTTTTTTTTTGCTGAGTAATATTCCATTGTATATATGTACCACATCTTTTTTAATCCAGCTGAGACTACATTTCTAATTGATTCCTGTTGCTGCTCCAAGGGCCACACTTAAGGTACTGTCCCTGAGAGCCTGCAAACTATCACTGTTCTGCCAACATCTCCCTTGCCTTCCCCAGTTTGTGGCTTCTGCATATGCATTTGCTTACTCTTCAGCAGTGATTTAAGTATCTTGGCAATGGGTCCCTTTGTTCTTTACCCTTGACCTGGCCACCACATCCACTTAGTATTGTAATCTGCTCTGCAAGGTTGCTGATAGAGGTGATGATGCCATAACCAGTTCTGACTCAGCCCCATCCATCAGCAAATAGGTATGGCACATTACTGAGCAGACTGAATAGTAGCCAGACCCACAGCCTTTCCTGAAGGATCTTGCTATCTCATAGGGCATAGACAAGTATGAAAGTCTATGACTTATGACAGCTGAGAGGCATAGGTACTATGCAAATGGGTTAAGAAAAATGGACCCAAGTTGGCATGGGTTTGAATCCCAGCTCTGCTAGTAGCCATGTGGTTTTGGATAAATTACTGAGCCTCAGTTTCCCCAATTATAGGAATAAGGATAATACATAATTTGTAGGAATGTTTTGATAGCTAAATAAGTTTCCAAGTATAAAGTGCCCACTCGTGCTAAGTTGTATGTAAGTGCTAGTATTATTTAGTTATAGAAGGAGAAAGTTAAAACGTGTGCCACATACATGCTAGAACTTGAAATGTTCGTTGTGTTCGGATATCCAGAGATAAGGAAAGGGCATCAGTGGTAGGATCAGCATGGGCAAAGCACAGCCAAGCATGCAAGGACATACAGAACCAGTTTAGTTTGGTTGATGCGCGGGGTGCCTGAAGGGAACTGTAGCCAAGGGATGTCGTTGATGCCTGGTGCAGGTCCTTGCGTGTCAAATTAAAGAGCTCAGATTTTATTCTAGAAGCAAAAGCCGGTCCTGGAACACCTTTTGAGTATATCTATCAGTTCATACAAAAGTTGCATAGTATGTTGTATGAGTGGAATATAATAGACACTCTCTTCAGTAATTGCAGTTTTCTTAATTCCTCTTCAAGGGTACCCTGCATTGTTGGTACAGGCTTCTCTCACTGCATAAATAAGCAAGGCAATGATGTGACCTTGGGTTGAGTGGCCAAAAGGGTCACATAGCATGGAATCCATCTCATCATTGAAGTTCCCAGTCCGGAGCCTCTGGATCACTGTGCCAGTGAAATCTTATTATCCCCCAGGCCAGACTCTTAAAAGGTTGTACACCCACCTCACCCTCCCCCCATAGTTCCACGTTCTACAATGAATAAGCTTGTACATATGTGTTTTCACATTTTGGTGGCATATATGTAGGGTAAATATCCAGAATGGTATTATTAGGTCCAAGAGTAAAGGTAAACATGGCTTTATTAGATATTGCCAAATTTCCCATAAAGATGATAACCATTTCTCATTTCCATCAACAATGTATGAATGCCTGTTTTCCTGTGTGCATAACAATCTAGTGGGAGAAGAATGGTTTCTCAGGTTGAAGTTGCATTTATCTTTTTATGAGTGAGCACCCTTTCATATTTATAACAGCCTTTTTATTTTACAAATTGTCAGTTCATTTCTTTCCCTTATTTACCTGTAGTATTTTGGCCCTTCCCCTCCTGAATTTAATTAGTCCTTTGTATATTAAATATATTAACCCTAAAATTAAAAAAAAAGAAAAAAAAAGAAAAAGAAAGAAAATATGCCCTGATTAAGAGCTTTGAGCAGTATCCTATGAATCTTACACTTTTATTATCCATTCTCCCCACTCCACATCTTTAACAAACCCCGGACTAATATCAAGTGACAGGTTCTCTATAAACATACACATAAGCTGTAAGCTGCCGTGTGGCCTAGTGATGTTACAGGGCAGGGAGAGGGGTACCCCTGAACCCCCAAACCTGCCTACTATGAATAGGTTCTGCCATCCACTGTATCAAGACAAGACATAAGCGCTTTAATGGAAAGGAACTTTAACACAGTGAGTGTGCAATACAGAAAAAACAAGAATATAGTTTCTAAATCAAACACCCAAAGTTACCCATCCCCTCGTGGGTAAAAGTCCACCCAAAGGCCCTCCCTGGTGGCGCAGCGGGTTAAAGCACAGCGCTGAGAATCTAAAGCCGCTTCCGCATGAGTTTGATTCCCGCCTGCCCCGGAGGTGACCACATGGTGAGGCAGACCTCTCCTGGCCCACAGGCTGCTCCCCTCAGCGGTGTGCTTCGTTGATCTGCCTGTTCTGTTTCCCTCTCTGTCTCTGGTGAAGCCTCTCATCGCCCCTGAGCCTCTGGCCTGTACCCCAGTTCTGTATGCACAAATAAATAAATCTTTAAAAAAAAAAAAAAAGTCACCCAAAAAGGAATTGGCCCAACGCAAGGCTTGAAAGCCTGTCATAAGACTAAAGCACCTTTTGGCCGGAACCCATAGAAAAGGGTCAGAAATGGCCAGACAAATCTGGGAGGAAAAGAGCAAATCAAAATCAAGATAAACACTGCCATAGTCCACCTCCCCTGGGTCTCTCACCCACATCTGTTTCAGCCAGTTCAGAACCAAGAAGCCAATACAGTTTCTTCACGTCTCTCTCTGTTCCATGTGGCTTTCTCAGATCTCCTTCTGGCTCTCCATCCTGCTTCCTTCTTCTCCAGATTCCTCTCTTCTCTTCTCGGCTCCACCCTCCTTCTGGGTGGGGCAGGGAACCTGGAACTTTCCCTTGTCCTTGGACCTCCCTGTTACAGTCACAAGTTGCTTTATTTCTCTGTGCACACAAAGGTGAAGAATGCATCTTTAACATGAGAATCATAAGAGTAGCTATTTCGTGAACTTGTCATGATTAAATGAGTTAGTACACATAAAGCAGTTATGTGTATTTAACACATGGTTAGAGATCAATAAGTATTAGCTATGATGATGATGATGATGTTGGCGGAAATTTGAAAAGGTTATGATCTGCAACATTAGAATAAAAAAGAAAAATGTAATTGACAATTGAAAAAAGAAATAAAAGAATTACAAAAGGTGTGTGTGTGAAAATCTATGGCAAAAAAATTGAGAATCTAGAGGAAACGAAGAACTTCCTAGCAATATATAAATTTATCAAAATTGCTCCCAACGAGAACTCTTGAATAGACTAATAACCATAGAACACCATCGAAAGTTTGTTAGATTTAGCCTTTTTTTTTAAAAGGGCCTTCATGGTCTTAGAACCGGATACAATCAAGTCTTCAAAACCCAGGTATATCCTTTGTTATTCAAACTATTTCAACCCATAGAATAAGGTGAAATTTTCCCTCTATTCATTTTACGAAGCCAGCATGACCTGATTATTCAAACCTAAAAAAAAAGCACATGACTCTTCTATCTCAAAAGCTTTGAGGAATAGATGACCCTGACAAAGAAGGGTGAAAGCAAAGTCAGGGTCCACAACAGGCAGAGATTTATAGCGTTAACAGAGGCGCATTAGAATCACTGGGCAGCACCCGCCCCAATCCCAGAGATCCTGATTTAATTAGTCTGAGGAGAGACCCAGCCAGAAATTTTTCTCAAGATCCCCAAAACCACTGCTTTAAGGTAACTGGGAATTTTACAAACCCACACCCTGGTTTATGGTTCCAAACCACCCCAGCAGTTCAAGGAGACACTTTTTGCCAAGCCTATGACATGATCAAAGCAAGAGATGCAGCCAGCTCCCCTCGGCCCAAACAGTTCCATAAGCTGTAAGTGGTCTGTCTGTTCAGGACCCAAGATGTAGCCAGACCACTCCCATCAGTAAATTCTGAGCCAGCAACTCTCCTGCTGCACAGGAAGGCCAGGTAAACCCACAGAGCATGTTCATCTCTGAATCCAATAGGGTTTTAATGACAGACCTGCTCATTACTGCGCTGCAAAGTCGTTAAGCACACGTGGTAAGCAGTTCCATAAATAAATAATTAGCGGTGTGTGCACAGTCAGTCCGCTTCTCAGCTTCCTCCTTTCGCATCCAGTCCCCATTTCCCATAGTGTCCTGCACCAGCACCACAGCACTGTTAGCACTCGTGACAGAAGCCTTGTCTCACAGTCCTCTCCACTGCAGAGAGGGCAGGATGGCCTAGATCTCATTTCTCCAGGGGTTTTAGTTTCCCTGATCATGGGACTTGAATCCTCCCAGTGACCCATCATCATCAGAACCCAAATGACTGTATTGGTTTTGTCATCTGCCTTCAAACCCAGTCTTAGGTGTAAATCTAGTTTCTAGACTTTGTTTTATTAAATAGTAATATGAAAGAGGAGGAGGCATTTTGAACAAATCTTACCATAATATAACAAATGAGTAGATTGTTGGCTTAGTTTTGGTCAATTCCTGTGCACCACACCACCACCATCTTCAGTGAAATGCCAGCAGGAAATCTCACTGAGTCTCAGAATCACTGCGTCATGAAACAAAGTGAAGAAAAGATGAAAAATACCAAGGAGTGGTGGAGGGGTGGAAAGAAGTGAAATGGTATGTCTGATGTTTGCACTACAGTGTTCCCTAAAATAAACTGCTGGAGGTGGGAGGAGATGAAAGAAGAATGAAAAATATTAATTGTTGAAATGGTCAGTGGGTAGGTTGTGTTTGTTATATTCTCTTTTTGTGTATGCTCAAGTATTTTCCATAAGAAAAAAAGAAATCAGAAGAGAAAACACGGTGGTAAGGATGTGCTTACATCAGCATAAAACTGCCAGAAGGCGCTGGACCTGGGAGTAAATGGGAGACAGTCCCTGGAGAGGGACTGGTGTCTCAGCGCAGAGTGGCTTCCAGGCAGCGACCCGTTGGCAGCATTGCTAGGGTGTTTCACGTCGCGCCTGGCTCAGAGCAGGGGCTCCGTGAGAGGGAGTCAAATGATCATCTTAATCACTATGGATATTGCTGTTGTGGCCCAGAACATGAGGATCTAATAGGAAAGAGGCAAAGGGAAAATATTTTTTCAGGGTATTTATTTGAAATCTTTTCAGCCTGTATAGAAGAGAACAGATAGAGGAGGAGTCTTTGTTGCCACAGAATAAACATCCACCTCTGTCTGCAAGCCTTCACCTCTCAGGTAATGCTGACAATGTCATGCACTCCCATCAGGAAAAGAAAGCAGAGACAAGAGAATTCCAGAGCTTTTGGAGACTCCCACCACGGTTCTAGGAAGGATATGCTCGGTTCTAGGAAGGATCTCTGCTTGCTCCATCACCCTCTTGCTTTGTCTCCTAGTCTCCCTTTTTCTGTCTCCAGCTCTCCACCCCCACCATCTCTCTCTGCCTATTTACTTTGATTAGAATTTGGAAACTTGCAAATATATCCCTTTGAAGAGGGCCTGGCCTGGTCAATGATGTTTACTTGTCAACATTCAGGAATCACTTTCATTTATTAGCAAGCTCCATCTTTAAAAAACTCAAGGTTTTTAAAAAATATAAAAGGAGACTCTGAGGGCTGCAGCAACTTCAGAACAGCACACAGTAGCCCCTAGGCCTTTAGCTGGAAGAAGTGCTGTGGGAAGGGGTGGGTGGTGCACACTTGAATCAAATGTTAATTGAAGATTATTAATGGTCTACTTAATCTGCAAAGGATTACCTTGACAGGAAGTGGGCCACCTATCCTGATTTTTGTCCAGCCATAGAATTTTTGAGTGATGGCAGATTGGCTCCGCCAGTAGCAGCAGCTGCCTCAGGCTGTGAGGCCTACTGAGAAGCCTCTGAGGAAAGCTTTGAGTTTGGAGGGGGTTTTTTGTTTGAGGAGGCTATTCTTGTTTTGTTTTGTTTTGTAGCATTTGCTGGTTGAGGACTTCACAGTGTAGACAGCACATGTTTTTTGGATCATCTCATCTGATGCTCCCAGCAGCACTATGAGTGAGGCAGGCAAGAGATCTCAAAGCTGTGTTTAAAGGCAGAGCTGGGAGAGCTACAACTAAATCTTTAAGTTCACCCTCATGAGAAAGGTTAACAACCCAGAAAGTGATGTACCGAATACTATCTTAAATATTTTGTGTTTGGCACTTAGCAGGAGCTTACCGGGATCAATGGATGGATGCATGCATGGAAGGGTGGATTAATAAATGGACCTCCTGAAGTCTGGAAAGTGGGTCTTATTCACCTTTGTACTGCACCTGTGGAGCCCACCATCGTGCTTGGGTATATAGGACCCATTCTCTTCAAATTTCCCTATCCAGTAGGAAACCTGGCTTCTGCCATAAATAGCTACTTAATTGTTCAGTCTGTATGTTTGGCATTATCAGACTTGTAAATTAATGTCCCAGTGGGGAGCAACTTTATCAACTGGAGTTCCTTTTGCCTTTTGTCTTACAGACTCCCCTCATTTCCAAAGTTACTTAGGTCAGCACTCTTCCCTGTCTTCAGTGAGGTTGTCCCATACATTTGCAAATAGATTCTCTTTATCAGTCTGCATTTCCTCCTGAGAGGAAAATACTTTTTTTTTTTGAAATTTATTTTTACATCATTTTGCACATTTTTTTTTTCATCTCAATTGTAATCCCCACGGGTTTCCCATCACCAAATCACCCCTGTGCCACCACC
>NW_004567106.1:44163449-44261441 GCF_000260355.1 Condylura cristata | reverse complement strand
CGTTTTTGATCCCATTCCCCACTCCACCCCCACAGAATGTCTCTGGTCTATGGTTGTTCATTATTTTTGTTATTTGAGAGGAAAATACTTTTAACTTAACAGTTTATCTCCAACTAGATAATAAATTCACAGAGAACAACTATCACGAGAAGCAAAGTGGTACAATCATATATTTTCATTTAAAAAATTCTCACATTATATAAATAATACATTAATACAAGCTAGTATTGTATTTGATATTATTTTAAGTCCAGATATCTCTCCCATCATAAAAACTGCTTTGTCTTAAATACATGCATACTTTTTCTTGCATTTATATGCCCATGGAACATGTCTGTTATTGCTGTGTGTGTTACAGCATAAATGGTGTCAGATATAACTTCTGGAACTTGATTTTCCTCTAAACCATTCAACTTGGATATCTTTCAATTCTATATGACTGTCTGCCCTGTGAATAACATTCTATACAATGGATTTGTTGATTACAATTATTGGGTTTTTTTCCCTCTACTATTAACAGCAGTGCTACAGTACTGCAAATGTTTCAGTAGGAATTTCTGGATCATAGAGATAAACATTTTAATTGTATAACAGCTACTGTCAAAGTGCCCATCAGTATACTCAAGCTGGGAAAAATCTTGTTCCATGTTATATGGCTGAGTGGGACAGAGAAGAGAATCAGATTACTGATTTTTAATTTGTCTTAATGTTTCTCTCTAGAGAATAGTAACTAGGGGGTAAGGCTCATTATGTGTTACTTAAAACAACCTCATGCTGTGATGATTTCAAGTACTTTAAAACGTTAATAGTAAATTATTAGAAGAGGGGCAATGTGGTATAATGGTCTGTCTCTCTCAGTCACCGAGTTTAAGAAGATGTTGCAGCAATTGTAGGAATCTACAGGAACTCTTTTGCCTGACAGAGGTCTGGAATGCCTTAAGTAGGGAGGATCAAGATGTTAGATGCAAAGTGAAAGTCTTTCTGGCCTCTCACATGCGCCTATGTGTGGGAAGCTCATAAATTCATTCTTTTAGCAGCCATGGTTGATCATCTGATAAAGCTAGGCTTCTGGGATACCCTTTTGCTGACCAGAGATTCACAAAGGCTAGAAATGCCCAGAATGCATCTGCAGAGGTGACCACTGCATTGCTGAAGCTTCGTTTTCTATTTGGTTGCATGCATGTTGGCTGCCAAGTATGAACCCAGTCCTTAGGAGACAGAGGTGAGGGGGACTTGCTGCTGTCCTGAGTATGTTCACCCCTGGCGCAGGCGTCATCACACTCTATTTTGGTCTTAGTTTGATCAAACTAAATGGCACATGAGGTACGTTCTGTGCTACCTGAAGGACGGGCAGTGTGGAAAGTATGCTAAAATAAAGCGAATGGTGACTTGAAATTTGCCAGATGTGCCAGGTGTGCACCATTTCCAGCTTCACTTTCACCACTTTCCTTCAACTGGAATGATTTTCTAGTTGATTGGGAGTTTGGGTAGATAAGTGAAGACTAATAATTTGCTATGCTGCTCTTTAATTAGAAATGTAAAAAATTAAAGTTGCTCACAGTGTTTTGATTAAATCAAAACCCATGTATGTGCTTCACATTCAGAGAACAGGCTGCTTACAGAGAAGACTCTACTTTATGTGCCCTAGCCACTCTGGCAAGTCATAGATGGTACCATTGAGGAGAAAATGGGGAAAGATTCAAATAGACCTTTGAATCTTCAAATAAACCTTCTTAAAGGTTTATGGAGCAGCTTTCATTAGAACACTAATTACTGAGGGTTTATTCTCCCAGTGGTCCTATAATTTGCTACAACTGGCTCCAGAGTAGAGCATGCAGAATTGGAGGGGGTCCACTCGCTTCTACTTATGATCATGTTGTAGCTTTTCACAGAGCAGAGGAAATTTCTCTTGTTTTATTAGTGGCCAGTGAACTATCGCTTCTCCTCTCTTCAGTTCTATATATTAGACCTTGTTTGGCCTGTGTAGTGGATTAAATTTTACCCTCTAAAAAAGGTGTGTTGAAATACCACTTACCCCTACCTGTGAATGTGACCTTATTTGGAAATAGGGCCTGCAGATATAATCGAGTGAAGATGAGATTGTATGGGGTGTAGAATAGGCCCTCAATCCAATGATTGGTGTCTTTATAAGAAAAACAAGAGGGTGGTTTGGACACAGAGAAGAAGGCCATGCAAACACAGAGGCCGAGACTGGAGTAATACAGCCACAAACCAAGGAACAGCAAGGATGACCTATGAGACCAGAAGCTAGGAGAGAGGCCTGGATTCACCCTGAAAGCCTCTAAAAGGAACCAACCTTGGAAACAATTTTCTGGTCCCATGAGCTGTAAAGAATAAATGTCTGTTGTTTTAAGTACCACCAGTTTGTTACAGTAGTGCTAATAAATGAAATAAACCTGTTCTTTTTTTTCCCCTTGAAAAAGGATACTTTAAACCCAAATACACTGTTCCCATCAAAGGAAATTCAGTCCCACATCTAGCAGTGACTTTCAAGTTCCAAAATCTAGCCTTTTCAGCAAGCACCCCTCCGTTATCCGTGTTCTGTAGCAAAGTCAAGTGCCAATCAAGTGTCTCAGTGGCCACATGGACACTTGATGCCTGTTAGCTCTGAGCCCTCTGGCCCAGCTAAACAGCTAATAGAGCAGGAGCTTGGGTGGAGCTAGAATCCACAAAGAAGCCAACTAGAGAGTTTTGAGCTCCTGCTTCTTCAGCAATCCCAGGGAAGAGGCTACAGGGTCACAGGCTGTCCTGGTTTGTCCATGGGCTTTGCCACAAATGTACATACAGAACCAGAAGAGGCGTGGGCAGCATGGCCTACGAGTCTCTCTGGCCTCTTTCCCTTGTCCTAGAACCATGCAGGGTCCATTGAGCCTTCCATAATATAAAATTGTGGGATTTTAAAGCTGAGGTATGATTCAGTCCTACTTCCCACCCCACTTTATTTATAATAATACCATCTGCTATTTGTCAAATAATAATACAAATATTACCAAATATTTATTGAATACATACTATGTGCCAGGACATGTCCTAAGTGCTTTGTATATATTAACTTATTTAGTCATCACAGACACACTTTGCAAAAAGGATTCTTGTTTCTCCCAGTCTGTAGCTGAGGAAATTGGGGCACAGAGAGAAAAGGAACTTGCCCAAAGTCCAACAGTTAGCAAGTGGCAGAAACAGGATTCAAATCCAGGTCAATCTCAGGTCTATCCCTAAGCCCTCTTAGACCCTCTGTTCCACAGATACTCCAGCACAACATGATACCCTGCTCATGAAGCCAAGAAACAAGCGATAGCACAATACCTAAACACTGAGCATGGAACAATAGGTTCTTGATATAGACCCAACCTGAAACATGAATGCAACTGCAGGCACATACACACACACATACATACACACGCACATTCTGAGCTCTGCTTTCATAATACTGAGGGTAGGTTCTAGTGTCTGTGATGGAATTAAAATGCATTTTGAAGTCACTATGAAGATAAGTTTGTATGATGATCCAATTTTGGGATATGTAGGACAATGAAAACACAATTGGTAACCCATGCTCTTATGTGCACACATGCTCTCTCATACAGACAGACACACACCCCCGCTTAAAATGAGAGGATACAAGTTCTTTTCAAGGGACCACAAGTTTCCCTCCCCCCCCTTGTATAATAGACTGCCCAGTTTTCATTAATGTAAAAGATTTCTCCAAAACAAGTTTCCCTGAGAATTTCCTTCCCCAAAATATAACAGTCACAGTTGAACCTAAGAAGAGTAGTTACAGGAGGCCACAACCAACCATGTTGTCTCAAAATGAGGGAAAATCCTCAGCAAAAGGGAAAATAGAAGCCTGGGGGCTGTGTTCGGCTGGGCAGAGCACTAGCTGAAGTTGCCAGGCCAGCCCCTGGGAATTCTTCCAGGATTTCCTCTGGGAAGGCACTCCCAAGGGTGTTCGCAGATTTTGCAAAGTGAGGTCACAAAAGAATAATACCCATGTCAGTCCCAACTCTTGTCGCCATTACCCCAGACCCCAGGCTCTGAGACCAGACCACCATACAGCCAGGCCTCCAGCAATGGCGGCAGTAGTGGCATTACATAAGAGAAAACAGGCTGCAAGGAAGCCCTGCTCTCCAGCTGGACGCAGGAGACCCGCTCCACGACTTCAGATACGGTTATTAATGATGAGTTGCTTCACAGCTGACTGCGCCAAATGATCCAGGAGCTGTCCCAGCAGCTCAGTGTGGGGCCCTGATGTCCCCTACCCATTGCCATAGTGTGTGTGAGTTGGGCCTCAGTTCCTCCTTTGTCTTGCTTCCCCCATAGGAAGCTGAAGGCCAGAGTAGACATCAGCAGAGTCGGAGATTCGGGCACCTTCTGGACCCTGACTCTGTGTATATCATCTCCCCACTATGCCAGCCGACGGCCCACAGGTAGGAGAGAAAGGAGTGAGACAGGAAGGCCCCTGCACCTGAAACTGTTATGTGTCAGCTTATTGGGAGAAGGAAAGGCCTCCATGCTAGAGTTTCTGTGGGGTCATAGCATGAAGAGCCAGTGTGTGGGGCCAGGGAAGCTTCCTTTAGCCTGAGAGCTGAAGAGAGTGAAAAGGCCATGGGAAGGAAAAGAAACAGGTGGGAGGCGGGCAGGGCTGCCTCTAGGAGCGCCATCAGGGCTTACCATGCTTGGCAGATAGGGAGAAAGCGTCCTGGGATGTTCCAGTGGATGCCCAGAAAACACCCACTCCCTTGCGATCAGGAGAAGGAACCTGGCTTACTGAAGTCAAGAAAGTGCCCATGTCAGCTCAGTCTGTTCAAGTCCATACTCTGCAGCTTTTAATGAATTCGCTACCTGCATGGAGGAAGACTGCCCAGACAGGTCACTGCAGTCCAAGGGCTGTATCAAGCTCGAGATTTCATGCTCCCTAAATGGTAGATTATTTTTGAAGAAGCAAAAAGCAGACTCCAGGTTTCAGATTCGAACTCATGCCACCCGGCTCCTATGGCTTAAGACATAATTAACCTTTGGTAGTTGTTGATTCAGGAGACATTAAGGGGTGATACAATCACCTTGGGTTTGGGAAGCATGAAAAGTTGGGGGCATGGCTGAAGAGAGGCTCCTTTCCTCATTTCTCTGGCAGGGCAGTCAGTGAAGGCATTCTTAACCAGGCCTTTCACAGTGGATCTTTCTACTCCCTACTGCTTGCTGAAAAGCAAGAATCTGCTTTAAAAGGAATGTTCCTACCTCATGCCATTGCTTTTCCTCTTACAGTGGGTGTAATCTGTCCTTTGTCTATGGAGATGTTAAGTCCCAGTTTTCCCCCTTTCCACAGTAGGCTCCAGCTATATCTTTGATTTAAATAGCTGCCAGATTTACCCAAAAGGTAATCTAATCATTCGTAGTCTTAGTCTTCCTTTCTGAGAAGACCTAGATTCTTGACCCATATCTTCTGTACTTGCTTCTGCTCCAGCTCAAGAGGAAACCCTGGGGTACCTGTCTAGGGCTTAGTTGGTGCCCCAGGGTCTTTGAAATGTAACCTAGTGAATTAAGAGTCAAGGTTATCATGTACAAGTTTAGAAAACCAAACAGACCCAAAGCCCCAGGTGGAACTTTTGTATAAGGAAACTCAGTAACCTGTTAGGCTGTACACTGTCTGCGATACTGACTTTATCAATTACCCACATCTGGTGAAAGCCTCCCATACTCTGAGAGTTGGAAGAGTCTACCCACGAGAGCCTCTTAGACTGAGAGGGTGGACATACCGGAGTTCTCCAGGTGCTGTTACTGGAAGAAGGGAGAATGGGGAGATGAATGCCAACCAGGCCAACATGCCATTCTACTTACCCATCCACTCCTTCTTCCTCAACCTCCCTTCGTTTATCTGTCCTTCAATTACTGGTTATGAAATAAAAGAAAAATCTCTGCTTTCGTGGGTCATGTCTCTGGTGACCACTGCCAATGGTCTTTGTCCTAGTCCTACCCACTTCAGAATCCTGTGTAATATGGACAAGGCAGATCCCCATGTTCTTTCTGCACCGGGGCACCATAAGTTAAATGCTGTCTCCTTAACCTGCATTCCTGTACTGTAGCCTTTTCTCTGGCTTTTGTTTTGCTCTGGACTTCCTGTTCTATTTTTGACAAGTCGCAGCCCTGACACATGCCTTGGCAGAAGCTCAGCCCATGTGAGCCGTGAGCATCCGAACTGAATCCCTTCCCTGCAGTCAGTGACCCGGGATTGCCCCAAGTGCGAGCTGGTTAGTATCTTCCATCACTCGTCAGCCTCCACCCTCCCAAGCTGACTGGCCACATTTCCTTCTCCTGCTGTCAACTGCTGAGATGCAAATTGTGTGTGAAGAGGTGTTTCCTGGACTGGGAGATTCTAGAATTTGCAGTTTCTGCCCCTCCTGCCTCTTCGGGAGCCCTCAGAATCAGCTCCTTAGGGCGGTTATGGCCCCACCTCTTTAGAACTGTGAGCCAAGCAAGCTGTGTAGTCTCTTGCTTAAAGTTTCTTCAGTCCTGTGCACCTATGGCTGGAGGTGGATCCTGTTCATTTAGAGGGGTTCTTTGAGTCATTCAGCTCACTCCAAGTGACACACAGGAAGTATGAATTCAGACCACTGACTTGCTGGCTCTAATCCAAAGGAGAACCTCTGCAGAAGCCCTGCCTTTCCTGTGGCCGCTGGGGGGTGGACACAGGGCAGTGGCCACGTGAACACTTCCCCTTGGGGAAGGCCTGGTGCTGCCTCGTAGGTACAGGACTCAGCCGAGGAGGTCATCCTGTCTAGCGTTTTGTTAAGTTTCTGTTATTTTAAAAGTGGAACTGTTTTACAGAAGAATTCAGAGTCAGGTTTGATGCCAAATATGTTTTAATAATCCGTTTAACTTAATGCTTTTTTAAAAAAGATTTATTTATTTGTGCATACAGTACTGCGGTACAGGCCAGAGGTTCAGGGGCAGTGAGAGGATTCACCAGAGACAGAGTGGGGAGAAGAGTAGGTAGATCAACGAAGTACACTGCTGAGAGAAGCAGCAGGTGGATCAGGAGAGGTCTGCTGCGCCATGTGGGTCACCTCCTGGGCCAGGGATCGAACTTGCACTGAAGCATCTGCAGCTGGCTTGCAGTGCTGTGCTCTAACCCGTTGCGCCACCACTTTTTAATACGTGATTATAGTGATCATTTTACAGTTGCAGGTTTTATTACAAAAATATAACTTGCAACCTCTGATTTTAAAATATTTATATTCTTACCATTATCAAAAGATTATTGCAGGTCAGTGACAAAAAGAAAGTATACTAATTAAAGAATGAGCATGAATAGGCAGCTCACAAGAATAGAAATTCGAGGGGACAATGAATATGAAAAATATTCAATTTCACTGAATATTCAAAACAAATATTAAAACAGTATTTTTCACTTACCAAAATGGCAACTGTTTAGAAATTAATAATGCCCAGAGTTAATGAGGAAGAAGGAACACAGAACCTCGACCAAGCTGGAACATCTGTAAATTGGGGCACTTAACTCCATGTACTATGGACCTGGAACCAAAAATTCTGCTTCAAGGAATTTAGAAATGTATACAAGAATTTGCTTAACCAATGTTCACTATAGACCTATCTATAGTTTAAAAAAAAATAAAAGATTTATTTACTTATATATACAGAACTGGGGTACAGGCCAGAGGTGCAGGGGCAGTGAGAGGATTCACCAAGACAGCGGGGAGCAGAACAGGCAGATTGATGAAGTGCACTGCTGAGGGGAGCAGCAGGTGGGTCAGGAGAGGTCTGCTGCACTATGTGGGTCACCCCCTGGCAGGGGATCGAACTCACGCTGAAGCAGCTGCTCTTCAAGTGCTGTACTTTAACCAGCTGTGCCACCAGGGAGGACCCCAGAACTATCTATAGTTTTAAAAATTGCAACTAATCTGAATGCCAAATATTGAGGGCTATTAGAATATTTAATTTCATGTAAAAGAAATGTTCGTGATGGGGGAAGATAGGGAAAAGTAGCATTTAACACAGTGTTCTCAGTACATATTTTCTAAATCATGCCTACATAGATATATATTTTTAAAAAATATATACAAAAAGGCATGGTAACTATGGCTATTTTTTATTTTCTTCTTCATTCATAAATGAAACTTCTAAACATTCATTATATACTTAATTGTTTTCTTTTTTTTTTATTATAAAGAACCAAAAAAATTGATAACATTGCCAGAGTTAAAGGTGCATGAAAAATCACTTTGGTTTGGGGGTTTTTAGGGTTTTTTAAATCTGGGACAGCA
This sequence comes from Condylura cristata, assembly GCF_000260355.1. NCBI lineage: Eukaryota > Metazoa > Chordata > Mammalia > Eulipotyphla > Talpidae > Condylura > Condylura cristata. The sequence continues at coordinate 44,253,141 of NW_004567106.1, read as the reverse complement.
TCTAAAGGGATCAGAAAACAACAACTCAGCTTCCCCATACAAAATAGTCTGTCTTTGTGGAGACATTTGTAAATCTTGGAGGGAATAATGAAAGGATGAGGTCTGCTCGGGTTTTCATTTTGCCACCTGCACTGGTTCATTGAAATTTTTCCTTACAGATAAGAAGAGTGAGTACTGACATGTCCCAGTGGGATTTTAATTTATATAATGGAGCTAGTATTACATTTTTTCTAATCTTTAAAAAACTCTTTAAATTCCACTTGTACCCCCTTCTCCTGACTGAAAAGCAGGTTTGATAACAGCTTAGGAATGACATAAATGCTCCCTGGGGCTCTAGTCTTCCTCTTTCAAATTCATTTTTTTTTCTTCCTCCCCACCGTTTCTGGGGCAAAGAGGTGTCTTCGCTTGTGTCTTCAGCCTTCTGGTGTGTCAGTGGGATGCCCCCTCCACCACGAGTATGAAGAACTGCTTCCTCCCAGGCTCTACAGGGCTGGAGGTGGGAGGCTTGTGCTGTCTGAGAAAGGACTGGTATTGTTGCAGTCATTGATGTGTGCTGGTGCTGATTTTCACCACAAATTCCTTCTCCGCCTTGGGGTGTGGTATGATTTGTAATAGCTATGCCACTAGTAACAGTTTCACCAGGTGTGACTGGACAATAGGGATGGGAACACACTAGAATTTCAATGTCAATGTCCACCATTCACATGGGAGCTCTGTTCCCTTCACCCTGAGGGGAAGGAGCCTCTGACATCCAAAGGATTAGAACCTTTGACAGTATTTAGGGCACAGCCCCACATAGATATCACGCTATTTGTCATTGTTTAAGTGCTCATCACTTCAGTTATCCAATGACATAGTTGCCTTGTTCTTTTTGAAAGCTAGCCTCAGTTTGGCCACCCAGTAAACTCAGGACTCACGCTGTTGTAAAGCATGATACAAAGGGGCATGGATTTCAGAAAATTGGGATAGGAGAATTGAGGAATTCATGGGTTGCCCTTTACAAAGACTTTCCTTGGCACTAGCTGTGGCGCTTAGCACTTTATATATCAGGTTACCTCCCTGGGTGCTCAGTGAACTTCAGGAAGCAGGCATTATGTTCCCATTCTCCAGATGAGGAAAAAGGAGGCTCGGAGAGCTCAGTTCTTTGCCCCAAATTGTTCCAGGCAAATGACTGCTGCTGGAGCTGAATTTTTACCCTTGCTGTTCCTTTATCCTGTCTACCAAGTCGCCTCCCAGAGCACTACAGTAATCAGTGAAATCTCATTTAATGTTACACATGCACCATTACTATTAGTCTGAACTGGGAAATTAGTTTCTATCAGATTTGCTGCTGATAAGTGGGCTTTTCAAACTTCAGTGAGCAGCAGTTGGCCTGGAGAGCTAGCAAAAGCACAGATTCTGGTTCAGCAGGTCTGGGGCAGGCGAGGCAGCTTGCTGCCAGGTGGTGCTGAAGCGGCAGACCCAGGCCTCCACCCGGCAATGCACCCTGAGTACCCAGGCAGCGCAGCCAGGGCAGCAGTGCAGAGCAAAGACCCTGTTATGCGGCACTTGGATTTAAATTCTGACCCTGCCAATTAGTGGGTGGCTTGGACAAGCTACTTAACCTCACTAGACTTGCTTACTTCAGCTTGAAAATAAGGATTTAAATAGCAGTAACTTCTTAAGAGTTGTGAGGATTAGATGAGGTAAGCCACATGAAGAATTTAAAATTGATAGTTCTTAATCAGGATTTGCTTTTATTAGTAACATATGGAGCCATGTTTCCTGGGGTAGAAGAAAATGCTCTCGCCTTAGAGCCAGAGCTTTGAGATTTTTGTCTCAATCTCTCTAAGCCCAGAGTCTACCTTAGCGAGGGGAGGTCGATAGAGCCCTCAGATACCTTTGGGCAGAGAGTTGATGTTACTACTGTGAGCACAGTGAGTCACTTGAGTCCCAAGTCTCGCCTTAGAAGTCCTGTGGGGGGCCTTCCCTAATGGCGCAGTGGGTTAAAGCGCAGCACTGCAAAGCTAGCTGCAGCCGCCTCAGCACAGGTTCAATCCCCAGCAGGGAGGTGACCCACATGGCACAGCCGCCTTCTCCTGTCTTGCCCACTGCTCCCTCAGCAATGTATTTCGTCCATCTGCCTGTTCTGCTCCCCACTCTGTCTCTGGTGAATCCTCTCACCTCCCTGCACTCTGACCTATACCCCAGTTCTGTATGCATAAATAAATAAATCTTTTTTAAAAAAAAAATGTCCTGTGGGGCTCCTGCTCAGGCTCAGGTCAGATGTGTCTCAGGTAGAGTGCTTACAGTGAATGCACGACACTCACTCTTGGCATTCTCAACTTTTCTCCTTTCATCCTTATTGCCACTGTGCCTGCATTAATTTATGGGCCTCAAACCATTTCCTTTTCGTTGCAGCTTTTTACTTGTCCTGTTCTGTGGCAGTAACTTAGAGCCTTGCACAAAGGGTGGTTCTCAGCACTGCACACAGGATCACCCTTCCCCTCCCCAGCTATCTGAAGATGCAGGGTTTGTAGATATAAGCCCAGATCAGATTGCTGCCATGCCACTGAAAAGATAGTTACTCACAGTTTCTTAGAGAAAGGGCACCTCGTGGCACACAGGGCCACCTAGGGAAGCACCCAGGTCATTCAGAGGGAGAGGGGAACTGGTCTAGCCTCTTTATTGTGGTTTCTACAGGAAGGAACAGAGAGGCAGTGTTAGCAGGCTTAGGGTTGACTAGTTTGAATAATTTAAACCAGCTCTGAGGTGTGAGGCTGTTTCCAGTCACCTGGTGCCTCATCCTGGGGTGATGGGGTAGGGGAATCTTGGCCCAGAGTATAGGGACTCACTGAAGGAGGTAGATGGAAAAGTGGGCTTTAGATTAGCTGGTCTGCGTTTGAAAGGAACACTTGGAGGGGAGTCCTGTACTGTTCCAGGAACTGCCTTCTTCTGGGAGGGGCAGTCTCTGCAGGGCCACTGAGGCCCTAAGTTGTGTAAGGATCAGAAACACAGAAAAATAAAAAGGCACCATTAATTCACTGACCTCTAGCAGCTGCATTTTAACAAGGTCCCAGGTAATGAACAGGCACACTAAAACGTGAGAAGCAGTGCGTCAGGTGCTCTTCTCTGACATTTTGAATTAGCAACGGATGTCCTAAGCCAGTCTGTAGACTAATAGGAACCGTGACTTAGAGGTTTGTGAAACCACACCAAGATATACCAAAATAAGGTGGAAATCTTACATGGTAATCCAAGAGGAAAATGTCCTAAAACATTAGCAACGTCCCACTTCTTGGGCATAAGCTAGTAAATAGTATTCTTTTGATTATTAATCATGATTGCTACAGCAGCCATGATATGCTGCAAAGAGATATTGTGTACCTTCTATAGCAAAACTTATTTAAAGAGGGAATTTTCACCTTGTCAATAAAGGAAAATAAAAGTCACTGTTTATCCCATTTTACAATGGGAAAAGTTGGTCGAACTAGCCAATAAAACCCTGGCTTCCTATACTCGCAAATGACTAGTACTCCAGTTTCTTCTAATGGAGCCAAAGTAGCGATCTGGGTGAATCAGTATAACTTACATTTGGCATCACACACAGAAACTCCTCTAGAAGAAACCCCAAGTGGTCATCCCACTTGGAGAAGAGGCAACTCTCCAGACACCATCCAGTCATATCCCTCATTTTATTTATTTATTTTTTAAGATTTATTTATTTATACATACAGAACTGGGGTACAGGCCAGAGATGCCAGGGGTGAGAGGATTCACGAGAGACAAAGTGGGGAGCAGAACAGAACAGGCAGATCGATGAAGTACACTGCTGAGGGGAGCAGCGGGCAGGTCAAGAGAGGTCAGCTGCACCATGTGGATCACTTCCAAGGCCAGAGACCAAACCTGCACAGAAGTGGCTGTGACCAGCTTTCTGTATTGCATCCTAACCTATTGCGCCACCAGGAAAGGTCCTATATCCCTCATTTTAAAGATAAGGATGCCCCCCCCCCCCGGTAGCAGAGAGGTTAAAGTGCAGCACTATGAAGCTTTGTGCAGCCACTGCAGTATGAGTTCAATCCCCAGCCAGGGAGCTGACCCACATGGTGGCAGACCTCTCCTGTCTTTCCCGCTGCTCCCATCAGCAGTGTATTTCAGTAGATCTGCCTGTTCTGCTCCCTACTCTGTCTCTGGTGAATCCTCTCACTCCGTGCACCTCAGGCCTATACCCCCGTTCTGATATGCATAAATAAATAAATCTTTTTGGGAAAAGATAAAGATCTAAGGGGATTACAACTGAGATGGAAAAATGCACAAAATGATGTAAAAATAAACTATTATTCAAAAAAATAAAATAAAATAAAGATAAGGGCACTGAGGCCTGAGATGGTAACAACCTGTGCGAGTCCCCTTGACTGTGGGATGCTGAGACAGGGCAGGACCCAGGCTCCAGGCCCCAGGGCAGCCGGCCTTCTCCATTCTCCCCAACATCATGGGGTCCTCTCTTCCTCCTCCCTAGCCTACCTCCTTCCTCTTAAATTGAAGACAAAACACTCCATGCCCAGTATGGTAGTGCTGCCAATGTAGCCGTGTATTTCATTCCTTTGCTTATTTATACCCAGCCTTGTTGCAAAAGGATTTAAGGCCATTTGTAAAATTGCAAACAACAAAGCAAGAAAAAATAATTTTAAAACAAGTGAGAAAGGTGAAACAAAGTAACTTCCCATAACTTTGCCCCTTACCTTCCCACGAGGGCCTTCAGGATGAGCCTTTACATCAGCCACCAATGATGGGGCCTGGGCCTGTGCTTCCTTGACTCGGTGCTCTGCTGGGTTTTTCTCCGACTGGTGTTGGGGCCACTCCTTTGTGACCCGGATGCCTCTGAAGGTCTCTTTGTGGGACTTGGGGGTCCTCTGATGGGTTGTATGTGTGAGGTATGACAACAGTGGTGCCATTAGCAGGGTCATCATGTCTTTGCTTTGTGAGAGCTGGGCAAGAAGGGGTGAGTGTTCATGGGCACATGGCGCCTGCTATGGACAAGAAGGGGTGCTCATGGGTACATGGAGCCTGCCAGCCTTAGAGCCACCACCATCAGTGGCCTTCTTAGCCCTTTGTCCTATCCCCCTGGCAGTGAGGAGGATTCAGAGTCCTACCCAGACTTGTCCCCACTGCTGGCCTCTGCTCAAGCCCTGATCCTTGAGGCCAGCTCCCTCACGGCCCTAATGTCTTCATTCAGAGGACTCTGCCATCCTACCTGCCCTCAGGACCTCCACTTCCCCCCCCCCAAGACAGGCCTTGCTATGGGTATCCCCCTGCCTCAGGGGAGTGTTCTCTGACTCCTGGGGGTTACCCCCGCTAAACATTGAATCGGTGCTAACCTCACTGGGGATCCCAGTATTCCTGATGCCACTCAACTCTAGAGGTATTTGGAGTTGGACAGTTTGAGGGTGTCTTAATAATTGCCACTGATTGGATCAGAGGTGCTAAACCCTCAGCAGTGTACAGGCTAGGTCCACCCAAGGAAGAATTACTCCACCAAAAATGCCAGGTGCATCCCTGCTGACACACTGATAAGAGCTCAGAAAACCTAAATATTTACAATTGTACAGTAGCATCAGAACAGCCACACTGAGGATTTCTTGGTTTGTGCCCAAGAGTTTAGTAGGAGGAAATCACTAAATTATTTTTATCTACACAGTGTGGTTAGAAAGAATGACATTCTGCAGGGTCAGGCTATGCTGGGAATTGTTTATTTCATTAGGCCAGTGTCCCACAGTTGGATCAAGCTGTGGCTCTCCTCAGGTCCTGGGTTAGCTTGCAGCTGGGACTGGGTAACTTCTCGGCCTACAAGGGAACCCTGGACTCGGTGAAAGCTCTGTGACCTGTCACAAGGGGATGCCGGTGGCTGGCATAGCATCATAGTGGGAACTGTCTGCAATGGGAAAATCTCCAGAGATGTTTTCCTTTAACAAGAAAAGGAGCACAGCTCTCATTGTTAGTCTGTTACCTCTCATATAAACCCACTGTCATGCTCTTAGACTTAAGAAATAATTTTTATGTCCACTGGCTAAGACAACTAATTGAGGTTAACTGGTCTTTAGACCTCTGGAAACTGTTGGCCCGCTGATTCCCGCATTTTCTCTGCTTGCTGTAGATTGGCTAATTATTTCTCAGTTTATCCACTCAGTATCTAACACTCTGGGTGCCCGTTACTTGCCATACAAGGTCCCCACCTTGGGCTCTTTATACCATAGTGGAGGAGAGCATCACCAGCCCCTGTGCTGCAGGGAGTTGGGCTTGGTGTATCCTGGGAACGCGGAGGAGACGCAAGTGAGACCTGGTGGCAGTGCAGGGTGACAGAGGTCTGTGAACCGGTGTTAAAAGAAAACAGAGTTAAGCAAGGTGAAGAACGAAAGGGTGGATGAGCATTCCAGGGAAAGAACACTGTGCACCAAGTCACAGAGGCACGAAACAAAAGGCTCTCAGTAGTCCAGTGTGGCAGGAGGGAAGGATGCCTGGGGGGAGGGTATCGGAGTGAGCCAGAGTGCCTAGTGCCCTGAGACAGGGAGAATTGTAACAGATTCCTAGGGACTGATTCTTCCACAGCTCAAAGCCTCGAGAGGCCATTAGACATCCCTCAATGCCACATGTCAATCAAAATAATTAAAAGCAAAAGAAGCAGAAAGCTGGTTTATATAGTCCAACAGCCATCTAGTAAGCCCCTCCAAAAAAAAAAAAAAAAAAAGCTTTTGATAAAATAAGATGAAGTGCCAAGAAAGACGTGTGTGTTCAGTGGTATGGCATAAAGTGAGGAAAGTAGCAAAAATAATTAAATAAATGAAACCTCAATCCCTTGCAAAAACTGAGTGATTCTGGGTAACAGTGTGCTTGAGTTTGCAGTCAGACAGACCTACATTCAGTTTCTGACTTTACTAATTTAAGGTTTAGCCTCTCTGGACTTTTATTTCCTCACCTGAACATGGGAATGGTGATTCTAAGATCATCACATTATTGTGAGGATCGAACCATATAATCCCACTGGTTTTTATTACCAGTTGATTATTTGTTGCTTTTTTTAAGTATTAACTTATTCCAGGGCAAACAATAGATTATGATGTGTGAGGATCAGTTATCATTAGTGGGGTGAAAAACAATCACAGATTACAACTAAGAAAACAGATTCCAGAAGCAATAAGAGCCACTATTCATTTATTTTATTCATTCAACAAATATCTCTTGCACACTTTCAATGGGCAGGGCCTGTGTGAAGCTAAGGGACAAGGCTAATAAATAAACAGATTCCTTTTTTCCTGAGCTTCACAATCTGGTGAAGAGGAAAGTCTATTAAGGGATCCCATCTTGACATCTGAGATTCACCAAGTGGCAGGTTTGCTGTCCACCAAACTGAACTGGTTGACCATAGAGAAACTTTTCAGTAGGAAACAATTGCTAAAGTGGAAGGCTAACAAGACTGTGATAGTGGGTTGTTTTAGTCTTCCCCTACCCCATCAGGTTGTAATGAATTTGAGTGTTAGGCTGAATCACATTTATCAAATAAGCATTCAACAAGGAGGAAGAAAGTTCTCAACCTACTGGCAAAGTCCCAACCTTTTCACTTTGAGAAGGTCCAACCATAACTTGCACAATTTACTCAAGCGGCTGCAGGGATATTCCAGAGACAGGACACTGTCCCCCAAAATCAGCAGCATGATGTTATCAAACCTCCATACGGGGTCTGAACACAGGGCAGCCTTGAGTGCTGTCCCTAAGGCTTACAGCAAGGGGATGAGTCACAGGATTTGATGCCTTGTTTATACAAGGGTGGGGCGGGGCTCTAGGGTTTTTGGATCAAGACACATATCTTGAACATCTTTAATTTCTCACCATTTCTAGTATTCATTATAGTACTCATTTCTGTATTCATTATACCAAGTCAAGTGTTTCCTCAAAAAAAAAAAAGCACATTTTTATGTTCAGAATGTTGATCGAAACACCAATAGCAGAAGGACTTAACAGAGCCATTCCTGAAGTATGACCCCCTTGGATTAAGAAGAGTTGGCAATTCCAGACTTTGTGTTCTTGATAGGGTGCTGTGAGCTGATGACCGACCTCCTAAAGTCAAAGCCTCAGCCAGCCAATTCAGACACAATAAAATAGCAGTTAAATAAATAAAATAACAGTGCTGTTGTTTTACTTATTTTTATACTCAAGTATCTCACAGTATAGACATTGTAACCGTGTGCCATTTTTCTTTCTATTAAGTATGATTCCCAAGATGTGGGGAATGGAAAGGAGAGAGCGGCAAAGGATTGGATTATATCAAGTGTCTATAAATTCTGATTCACCTCACGAGATACAATTTATACCTGTTGCCCAATGCGCAACCATTTCACACCCCTTTTGACTTTCAAAAATGGCCAGTTAGAATAATAAAGCAAGTGGTTACTCTTATTTATAGAAAGGATGCTATGGCACAGAACAAAGAAAAAAACCAGGAGAACTGGGCTTGAGTCCTGTATTAACCAGATCCCAGTAGGGTGGCCTTGGGCATGACGCCTCACCCTGATAAAAAGTAACGCCCTTGCTGGCCCTCACTCCCTAGTCATTTGTATTTGTGTATATGAGATATCAGTTACCCTGTGGATGGACTAATCTTTGAAAAGAGAACAGCACTAACAAGAGTTAAGAGTCATGCCTGTCATGATTCCAGTATTGGTATTAGGCTTTGAATTGACTCTGACTTGGGAGAAAATTGGCTGCAGAATATAGATCAGGGCAATTTTTTCACCTGTCTTCCTGTAGAATGAGAGAGGGACCAGTAGCTTCTGCTACGGACATAACCAGCTGAACCACTGATTGAGATTTTACATTCCCCCTTAGTCCCTTCAGAGCAGGGGACCTGACACTTCAGACCATAAGCCCTTCCTTTGCCTTAAATGCGTTCTTGTAAAAACTGTCCAATGAGTGGGCCTTCCTGGTGGTGCAGGGGTTATAGTCTCAGTGCTGTCAAGTTAGCATCAACCATTGTGGCAGGAGTTGGATCCCCAGCTGGAGAGGTGACCCACATGGCCCAGCAGACCGCTCCTGTCTTACCCACTGCTCCCCTCAGCGATGTATTTCAGTCAGTCAGCATGTTCTGCTCCCCACTCTGTCTCTGGTGAATCCTCTCACCCCCCACACCTCTGACCTACATACCAGTTCTTGTATGCATAAATAAATAAAAATAAACCATTAAAAAAAAAACTCCCCAGTAAGGATTCAACTTTCCCTTCTTTATGTTATCAGAACTCTGTTAAAAGTTGAGAAGACATGATAGCTAGTGCAAGGGAGTGTGGAAGCTGGGAAGGGCGTACTCCCCCATGAAGTGGCACACATTCCCACGGGAATCATCGCATACGGTGAGGACGGGGTGTGGGTACAGAGAGTCGTGGTGCCTAAACAGAAGTACTGTCTTGGACAACAATGTAGAACTTTATTTTTTGAAAGTGAAAATTGCTTTATTCATTATAAAAGTAATGCATTGTAAAAACTGCCAACATTGCAGAAAATATAAGAAAGTAAAATATTTCCGTGTAAAACTTTCCAGTTATTTTCTGTGTATGTGTTTGTCTATGTGTTGTACCTATGTATCTATATGCATATATTTCCTATTTTAAAAAATAAAAGTGAAATCCTATTATAGACATTGTCTTGAAATCTGCTTTTTTTTTCCATCTAAAATGGTCATGGACACATTTCAGTAACTACAGTTGTACATCATCATTTTTATAGCTCCCCAGCTTTCCATGGAATACATGTTCTTTCTTAACCCATGCCCGACGGATTGTTTTTCAGGTTTGTTTCTGGGCACAGTGTTTATCCCGTTGACTATAAGTTTTTTAATATCAATATAAAATGTCTAACTTCAACACACACAAACATGACACACTCTTCAAAATACATCCAGACGTTTCATGTATTTATGAGACTGCTTTTTTGCACTTAGGGGACGTGTCCACTAGGAAATGTGACTCGTGTGCTGAGCACAGACCTCGCCCTATGTGAGCACACTCTGATGGGCTCATTACTTGCGAAGTAACCTCGGCATAGAAGCCCAGCTCTGGTCCTTCATGAAGCAGTGTTGCCACCAGGGGCCTCTGTCACCTCACAGCCTTCCAGCCTGAGGCCCATCATTAGAACACACCTTCTAGAAAGGAAAGCTGGTGTCCACATGCAAATGTTTACACATGGCGTGTCTAATGACGACTCAGTCCCTAGAACCCTGCCACTGAGCGAAGCTCCCTGGAATCCCAGCCAGGAGCTCCCAACATCGAGAAGCCTTGCCTGGCCACCGAGAAACGCTTTCCATGTAGCCCATGTGCAATCCTAGCAAGTTTAAGGGCCTCATTTCCATGTTCAGCAAATTAGAACTCTAAGGGTGATGGAGGCAGGCCTAAGAGAAGTGACCCGACCCCGACGCAATAGGAAAATGAAGGTAAAAGCCAGAAAGTGGGGGCGCTGAGATTCCCTTTTGTGCAGGGGAAAAGAGCCTGCTTACTTTTCAGTGTTTGCAAACCTCAGGCAATAAATTGATTGACCAACATTTTAGACGGTGACTAGAAGAGAAAATGCCAGATTGTTTTTTCACTTAGTAAACATAAATATTATCCTTAGAAATATTTGTCTCACCTGCATATGTTCATACTAGGTTATACTGTAAAGTCTGTGTCTTAAGGTGCATCCCTGGATGCTTGAAGTTTGAAAGCTGTAGTTGTAGGCCCTGACATCATTGCCATTTTACAGCAAAATATAGAAATGAATGCCCTTAAAAATGACCTTGAGTTATCAAAAAAAAAGGATCAAATAATGTTCAAAGCATACCATTTAAGAGGACAAAGTACAATGGGATGAAGATCTTTTAGAAAGATTCCTGTTACAAAGTGCCTTCAGTTTTTTTGAAGATTCAATATTTTAAATTTTATATGGAAAGCCTTTTTACCTTCTCCCAATTTGAACCACAAACACAACTTTAAAAATGCCAAATTTAACTGGAAACCTGAAAAAAAGAAAAGATACTACACTTTTAAGAAAGTAAAGCAAATAAAACACCAAATTTGATACATACATACATAAAGACACCTTCCAGGTATACATAGTAAAGTATACATATATCTTTGTGGTTCACTTTAAGACTAGTACATTCATTCAAAACACACAGCCAGCATTCTATGTTCTGGCTGAGCTTTGGCATGCAAAGATAAATGAGACTCAGAAGAGTCCAGTTAACCCACGTGTGTGGACCTTCACTGTGAAGACATTTTAGAAATTGTGGTGCACTTCTGACTAAGGCTGGTTGGAACTGGCAGTCTTGTGAGGAATCCAGGATATGTGGTCCCCATACATCCCCAGGACTTTGGTCATGCATCCATATCACAAAGGACTGAGCCAAAAGCCAGCCCCATTTAAAACCAGGCAGGGTATCTCAGTTCCTGTGTGTCCAGATAAAGGTTTGGGGGACCAACCTAGGCCTATGTAGGCAACATCAGGAACAGAATCCCAGCTAAAGCCAAAAACTGTGATAGACAAATTACTGGCCCCTTGCTTTCTGCCTCCTGACAACTCAAGACTCTGTCCCCTTTTTTGGTTCTATCCTTTTTTTGGTCAGCTTTCTACATATCCAGAATATGTATTAAAGATCTCAGTGGTCCTGACAGCAGCCTCCTCTGTTTAGATACTTCGGTGCATCTCCCTTTGCTGCCAGGGGTGGGGATACGTGGAGCGGGGGTGGGCCCTAAATGCCCAGGTCATGGCACAGGGCCTCAATTTTGTCCCCATCAATGCTGTCACCCTCGAGGAGGCTTGAAATACTGTGCCCATCGGCATGTCCGAAACCATCTTCTCTATCAGCAAAGCTGTATTTGTCTGGTTATGTTAGAACTACCTTTGTCAGGCATCCCATTACTAACTATAAAAAATATATGCCCCTATTCCATGTCCCCCTAATAGCCCACTTTTTTGATATTATAAGGTTGGTAGCTTCGCAGACTTTCAGAAGTTCTGATTTTTAATAGCCTAGCCTGTCTTCCCTAAATATGCCATTGCTTGTCAAACTGTGTGTCCTACTTTTTTAGTTTAAAAAAAAAAAAGGTCTCTATGCACAGAGGAGTTACATGGAGATACCACTTTATATCTTGTATGCAAACGAGTTTTCCAGCTGAGATGGTTCGCGTTTACCCAGTTCCCTCGTTCTTTTCAGGCAACATTGAGGCAAATGTCATGTAGTTACCAAAATAACCTCAAACTGTCTGGTCCAGACAGAGAGTTCTCCAATTAACAGAAACCCATAGATTTGAGTCGTCTTCATGACCTAGGTTGCTTTCTATCACTCATCATTAAGATCCACATTGACCCAGGGATGGCCTTTAGTTCTTTGTTTTGTTCTGTTGTGTTTCCTGGGAGAAAGAAGGGAACAGGTAGAGAAATACGGAAGTGGCAAGATAGTCTAGAATTATCTAATTTTCACCTCCTGACCCTCTTCTCTTCTGCATTTCATGTTCAGCATCTCAGGGCATGACCAGATGCTTGAACTGAGATGCTTGAACTCTTGGCAAATGTCTTCATTCACCCCTACAAACCTTGTAGCCATCTGCAGTGATTCCCTGTCTTGGTTTTCCCAAGAAGGAAAAGACATTGACCCTCAATGGACCTGCTCACATTTGTCAGGCAATAGTCACATCACTCCATATCAAGCTGTGAGTGTATCACCATACCCAGATAAAGAATGTAACAGTGGAACCCTACCTTTGGTCAATATTTTCAGTGGCCTCTGTGGCAAAAGAAGTCAGCAAAAGCAGAAATTTGAAAGATGTGTTGGAGAAGAGCTCCACCACTGCATGGGCTAAGCCAAATCCTTCTGCATAAGAGGAGCAGGCGTGGAGAGGAGGGCTGTGTAATGTACAGCTTTACGGGTCTGCCGGGCTCTTCCACTCTAGGATTCTTCTTAGACCAGAATTAGGTGCGGAGCCAGGTTTACCATGTGGTGAAGTGATCAAATCAACGGATGGAGTGCAAAGTAGGTAGAATTGCTTGTTTTTTCACTGAAAAATAGGTCTGAGGTATAGATTTCTGAAGCTCACCCGACAGTATGATGATAGGTCCCTTCCTGGGTTAGGGGTTGCATCTGTGAACTACTACAAAAAGCCATGAAGACATGGAGTTTTTAGAAAAATCAAAGGAGATGGTAGAGATTATAATAAAACAGCTTTGCTAACCTTTTTAACATCATGTGTACTTACAACATGATAGAAGCAAGTTAGGAGAATTAGGAATTGGGAAGCCAGATGCTGTTTGATTTGCATGTGGCCCTGGATCTAATTTGTGTATCCCTCAAATCTCAGTATACTCGTCTGTGAAGATGAGGATAGAAGTCGTCCACTTTTTTTTTAAACATTTATTTATGTATGCAGAACTGGGGTACAGACCAGAGATGCAGGGGCAGTGAGAGGCTTTACCTGAGACCGAGTGGGGAGCAGAATAGGAAGATGGACGAAGTACACTGCTGAGGGGAGCAGCGGGCGGGTCAGGAGAGATCGGTTGCACCATGTGGGTCACTTCCGGGTCAGGGGATCAAACTCATGCAGAAGTGGCTTTAGCTTTTTAGTGCTGTGCTTTAACCTACTGTGCCACCAGGGAGGGCCCAAAATCGCCCACTTTTAAAGTCTCCTGTGAATAATAAGTTGCCCCATTAGCCTAGGTGCTCCTGAGGCTGAGACCAACCTCAGAGTCTCGGCTTTCCTCCTTTGTTAAATGGGAATAATCATGCCAGCCCTCTCATCTTCTGAGGACCAAGTTATACGTTGTGCATCTAACTTTAACTTGTAAGCATGGATCTCTCTAGGTGAGAGAAAGAGTTGTAGGGCTGCTGTGTGGAATCAGGTGCCAACCCAGAGACCAGGCTTGTTTGGACTCACCCTGTCCAAAGAGACCCTTCTCAGTGGCTCCGGTAGCATCCTGTCCTTTCTCTCCCCCACTCCCAGCCTTGGCCACCACGCCTTCATTTATTTGTCTTGATTGCTCTAAATTGTCTTTATTCTTCTCGTAATCTCTCTGTTAATCACCGCTCCAGGTGGCTCCATTTCAGATTCCAGTGAAACCATTTCTTTGTGTAGTTTGTAATAAATGTGGGCTCCTTTTGGAGGGAAGGGGCAGCCTTCTTTAGGATTCACACCCAGCACCATTGCACTAGTGACCCCTGAAACCAGAGGGATGATATTTACTCTCTAAAACTTGAATCTGGCCCACAGTTACAGTGGCTTTTACAGCCAACCTGTTTGTACTTGTTCATCACTGTATCCTAAAGCTCTAGAGTGGGAAAGGGGCAATATTGTATCCTTCAAATCAAAGGTAGATGATAGGTAGATAGTAGAGGATGGATGAGATAGATAGACAGACAGACAGACAGACAGACATGGGGATAGGGCCAGGTTTTTATGTCCTTTCAGCAATTTAAAAGTCTCACTTTTTATCCTTACTCCAGTTGAAAGTCAGTTCTCAGTCAACTTAAATTTGATCTGCTTAATTGTCTTTTTCCTAAAATGAGATAGTGCTGAATGAATTCTGAGGAAGAAATGGAAAACCTTGTTAAATAAGTCATTTAAATCTTCCTATTTATTTTAGTTTGCCAGATGAAGGTCCTTTATTCCCTGTCACCTACAAGAAAGCACATACTTTAGTTCCGAGGAGGTAGACTGACCTCAGCAACCCTAACCTCAAAAGGAGTCAAGGATGAGGTCCCTCCCTTTGCTGCCTCCCTGCACAAAGCAGGGAACTCAGAAGTCCCTTTCTAGTGTCTTAAAAACTCCACATTCAACATGTCCTTTATTTTCTCTTATGGCATTTACTAACTTCCAAATTCCATGGCTTCTACAATCACACCCAGATGTGTACTAAGTCCTCCGGCATTTGAAAAATCTCTTAAGTCAATCTCTGAGAGAAAGATGCTTCGAGGAAGTACCCAGTTCCTTCTGCTAATAACCACAGCTTGTCACATGATGCCTGCCCCTCCCCCCACTGGTTGTCTCCAACCCCCCACCCAACCATCCCACCAATAAAGTAGGTTGACGGTAGTCCTTTATCTATCAACATCTACATTTCCTTCCAGTGGCAATCTTTTGCTTTTGTTATTTAAGTCCTTTTTTTTTCTTTTTTCTTCTTAATTGTTACCCAATTGGGACTTGCATAAACAGTTAACAAAAATACGCGCACGAGGCAGCCGTTTTTTCTGCGCTTGTTGTTCTTGGCACTGGGTCAGTTCTATGAACTTCTGGTGTCCAACTGGTAGGACCTGAAACTCTGTGTTTAACAAGTGCCTGTAGTCAAAACAGTTGGCGTGTGCAGCGCGATAGCTGGTAGTGACCGCAGCTGGTCAGCCGTCGGGTCCTGGACTTTGCAGAATACGAGTCACGTTGCTTTGCTTCAGGGTTGGGCTTTTGTTGTTTAGTTGTTGGGGTGTTGGGGTGTTTTTTGGTTTTTTCTTTTTTTTTTTTTTTGCCTTTTTTTTTCTTTCTTTCTTTCTTTTTCTTTTCTGGTGATGACATCCCGTGCTAATGTGGATCGCTTCAGGTTCCAAAAGTACAACATGTTTACAGTCGTCGTAGAATCAGATTAAGTTGGCAGCCTGAGTCTTCTGTGTAAGTGGTTTTAGTTTACATTTCTTCTTCTAGCAGGATGTTTTGCATAATTTTGCTGATCCTGGGTTATTTATAGACGTTTCTGAAGAAACGGGAATGCATGAGAATTTTCTATTCTATCTGGGGAAAGTGAAATCCGGTCCTGCAGTTAGAGAACCGGAATGCATATGCTACCGAGGGTAATTTTAGCTCTTGAAAACTAATTTCTCCTCCAGGCCATTTGATAACATTCTGGAGCACACTCTCCAGCCGCCCGACATCAGATACCCTGGTAATTGTCTTAGGACGCGTTGTTTTCCTTTGGTCCGTCATAAACGGAATAAAATGAAAGTAATGATGCCATTTCCTCTCGGGCGCTTAGGGAGGGTGGATGCAGTGATTGGGTATTGTTTCCAGCGTCTGAAATGGGTTGCAGTGGTTGTTTTGTCCAAGCCACGGGAGCAGCATTGGCTGGCGGTCCCCGGGCTGCCGGTGAGCTGGGCGGCGGGACTGGCTGAGAGCCTGGGGGAGGGGGCAGAGGAAGGACGGCGGCAGGAGAGTTTATGGGCTCTGAAGTTTGTCCTCACTTAAAGGGCAATGGCACTCAGATGATTATAACATTGGAAAAATGGTAATCAGTTGCACGGTGGCATACCGGCTAATGCATGATCTGTTTGATTTTCTGGCCCACCCGGGATAGTGTATTTAGGGGCTGTGCGCGTATGTGATTGAGAACTAGAGCTGGGAGCGTTTGATATTACTAAGCCAGAATTAGCACTCTATGAAAGGGTTTCCCATAATATTTACTAGAACAGTTGGCTAAAAATCGCTTTGCTTTGCCCACTGGATGTGTGTAATTAAATCAGTCCTTGATAGGGTACCTTGAACACTTCCCATCTCTGTGTCTGCTGCTTGTGGAATTTGCATGGGTAAGTAGCATGTTCATCAGCATAATGAGTGCGGAGTCCCAGTCTAATGGTCCAGGAGAACGTTGTAAATGAGACACTTCATTGTGCTTCGGGTTAAATATTTTAAACCGAACAAATGCAAAAGGAGGGAGAAAATGGTAAACATTGTTTGGACCGCGTGAAAGGTCTTCTGAGTAAGGAGCCTGCCCTGACTCAGTGCCTGGATCCCACACAGACAGGCCCAAACCTCCCCTCGCCCCCAGCATCATCAACACACGCACACTTGAAACGGAAATTTCCAAGGTAGTAAATGGGATCACTAGGCCGAGGCTTGATGTAGTCATTATAATGGCTGAGGGCTGCCAACTGCTAATTTCTTTTGCTCTTCCATGCTTTTCTCATCTATATGAAAGCTTTGGGGATCTTTTTGTTTGTTTTGATGACCGACTTTGCAGGGAATAATGATGAGGCTGTCTGGCTTTCAGTCTTTCACAGTTCAGAGCATGTCCTGTTTCCTCGCACTACCCCCTGAGCCAGGGAAGGACAAGTCGAGCCCCGTGGGCCCAGTAGGAAAAGACTGGAGATGGGGCACTGGAGAGCCGGGAGAGAGAACTCAGGCGTGGTCATTATTCATCAGAGCTTCGCATCCTCATTGCCCCATCAAACTGGGCAAACTGGCTGGAATACAGACAGATGTTAAGAAACTTGGTTCTGCTTTCATTCAAGTCTGCCTCCGTGGATAGGACCCTGGTTCCACTTCACTCTTTTCCTCCTCTCTGTCAGGTTGGATAAGGCATGAGGCACCTTTTGAAAGTGTGTGTGTTGGTTTACGTTCCTCTCAGCGGTGATTATGGGAACTCTGACAGGCTGTGATCAGTGAATGAAGAGACAGGAGGGAACCTACTGGCCTTTATGTCTGAGTTTGAAAGAGTGGGCAGTGAATACTGAAAGGTTTCCTGGACATCCTCACCCAAGGGCTTTTGCATTTGAATTGGCCAAACCTACCTCCCATGTGGGATCCCTGGGGAGAGTGGAGAAGCTGCCTTTCTCCCGCCAGTTCTCTCCAGACTAGGCCTTCCATTACCTTTCAAACACCCTCCTGCCTTTGATTTCCTGTGTCCCATCCCACCCCCTGATGAGTGGAAGCCAGCTTAATGACATCTCTTGTTAGATTGATCATTGATCTGGTGCCTGGGCCTCTTAGCAATAGTGAGCATTTGTGGGTCTATCCCCTCTTCTAGCCGCCCAGGGGACTTGTTGTACCTGGCCCACACTCAGTGAGAAGCCCAGGGTCTGGCTGGGGCCTGGGAACCTGAGGAAGGCAGCCCTTGGAGTAGATGCCTGATGAAAGGCAGCATTAGGCCAGACATTCAGAATTGATTTGTCAAACCTGTGAGAATGAACTGGAGACTACTTCACGGTACCACTAGTCACCCCCAAAGTCTTTTCTTTTTCTGGAACTATAGCAATGACATACAGAACCCACAGAGATAAGAGGCCAAACCAGAGTTTGTCCCTCCCAGGGTTGGGTTTGGTACCACACTGTTTTCATACCAGTTGCTGAGTCCCTGTGGACTATTATTATACCTCAGCGTCAGGCATGAAGGTAGGCAGGCAGGGTCAGGAGACAGTCCCCACCTTGACCTGGCTATCGTCTGACACACTTTCATCCAGGTGGCCTCCCCATGACCAGTAGGAAATGCATTTGGCCTGCAGTTATTTCAGAAGTGGGAGGCCCTCGCCCTCTGCTCCCCATGTTATACTTTTTTTTTTTACAACAGTTTATTTTTACATCATTTTGTACATTTTTTTTCCCATCTCAATTGTAATCCCCACGGGTTTCCCATCACCAAGTCACCCGTGTACCATCACCATAATCCCGTGCACTTCCCCCCCCCCACCCGTTTTTGACCCCTCCCTACTCCACCCTCGCAAAATGTCTCTGGTATATGGTTGTTCATTATTTTTGTTATTTTCTCGCCTGGTCCATTATACTCCTGCTATGAGTGAAACCATCCGGTATTTTTTTCTTTCTCTTTCTGGCTTATCTCACTAAGCATGATCTTTTCCAGCCCCATGTTATACTTTTTCTCCCTAATCCGGTGAACATGAATGGTTGTTAAGTAAACCAATGGTATTTCTAATTTGCTCAAGCTGCCATAACAAAATACAATAGACTGGGTGGCTTATACCACAGACATTTATTTTTGCTTAGTTCTGGTGGCTGGAAATCGAAGATCAAGGAGCCAGCAGAGTTGGTTTCTCCCAAGGCCACTCTTCTTGGCTTGCTGGTGGTTATCATCTTGCTGTCCCTTCATAGGGTCAGGTGACCTTTTGTGCACTCACAGTCCCAGTGTCCACCCGGTGACATCCCTGGTGTCCCCAGGACACCAGGAATGTTGGATTAGGGCTCAACCTTAATTGGCCATGTTTTAACTTCATAACCTCTTTAAAGGTCTCATTTCCGAATATGGTTATATCCTGAGGTGTTGGTGATTGGAACTGCAACACCAACATACGAGTTGGGGCGGGAGAGAAATCAACCCAAGCTCCAACCCATTAAGCCTGGTCCTGCCTCACATTAAGTTGCGGCATCCAGAGGCTGCAGTAACTGTCGTGATGTAGACTCACCTGTGACTCATTCCTGCTCATATGAGTGTGTAGAATCAGACACAGTCTCTCTGTGTGGGTCTGTGCTCAAAGGAAACACAAGGAGAGAAAGACAATATTTAAAAGTCACAAGAAGTCATCAGTGACTGTCAGAGTCTGAGTTAGTTTTCATGTGTCCTGTGATGATTTTTAGGTCACTTCAGCAGCCCACTTGTCTTGAGGGAGGCTTGTGAAGTGCTAGGCTTAAAGAAAGTAACTCGTGGAACAGCAGATTACAGAAGTTAGTTATCCCGACAGAAATTGTGACTTCCCTCTGGACCTCTAACTCCCATTGTCTTTGCACATAAACTCCCTGGTCTGTTAATGAATTTATTGGCATGATCCTCAATGAGTTGCCAATAATTATATATATATGTATATATATATATAAATCTACTCTAAATGTTCTACTCTAAATGTTCATTCACCCTGGAAGTTGGAGAATCAACCTTAAGTGGACTAAGAGAGGAAAACTTAGCTAGTTAGAGTCATTTAACTTTTTATGGGGTTATTAATTGTGAAAAATAATTATTCATAAAAGTATTTATGTATTAAATATAATTGCCATTGTGTCATTTATGTTATGAATATTTTTCCCCACCCACCACTATCCCTGGGTCCCTTGTCCCAAATCCCCTCCTTTTTTGTTGAAAATGACTGGGTGCTGCATTTCATCCTTTCTTATGGCTGTCACAACTTACCTCTCATTATAAATGCTGATTTTTCCTTATGGGTATATGGTAAGCCTTAACAAACCCCCCTTCACTCTCCCCTGTCTGTGAGACATCTTTGACACCTATATGTTTAGGGCCAGAATATTGACCTCTGATACCCCTTTACAAAGCTATCCCCCCAAGATCTTTTCTCAGTGAACACCATTTCTTCCCTGAGGAAGTAAGCATCCTCAGCTGAGCTAAGAATAGAGCCTGCCCTGACAACAGCAGAGTCAAAAGTCTGGTATCCCTAGAATCTGCCACTTAGGACCAAAAAGGAAAAAAACAAGAAGTTGGGGTCAAGTCATAGGGGAGCTAAAAGTAGCCCTTTGGCCCTTCATCACCTGTCAGGCCTCTGCTGCATATTACTCAAGTGCTGATCTCAGCAAGGTAGCATGGAGGCTGGTTCCATAGACTGGTAGGAGGATCCATTACCTTTTGTAAGCCAGCCTGGGTTTGGGCCTAAGATAAGAGAAGCTGATTGCTGCTGGGGAGGGATCAGGAGTCTGTTCCATTGCAGCATTACAGCTGCTTTGTGCTGAAAGACCTGCCTTCTGGCAGCCTGAGTGCATCTGGAGGTTTCTTGTGGCTTAACAGGCAGGTTTCTGCCAATGGCAATGGTATCTTAGATTTATAACAGTCATAATCATAATACTGTTTTTTTTATGTTTGCATAGCCTGACTCAACCTTTAAGCCTCTTTCACAGGCCTGATTTCATTGACTCCTCCCCACAGCCCTGAAAAGGTAGGTTAACAGAGTGGGGAAATTCTGGAGGGATTCGGGCACCAGCTCTTGCATACCAGTGCCCGTCTTGACTTCAACTGTTTCTTAAAGCCCGCCCAGATAAGGAGGGTAGTTTGGGAATGAGAAAAACAGGTTGTTTGATTTCTTGCTAGTTAAAAAGACAACATTTCATTGCTTACTACGTGCAATGCACGTAGTAAGAGCATTACATGTGGCCTTTTCAATTTCTAGGAAGAGGAGGGTTATAGTTAGGCCCATTGAGCAGTCATCCATGAGATCCTCACCAGGAATGATGATGAAATTGCAGGCCATTCGGGGCCTCAGGAGAGCTGTTCTGCAGGTTACTGTCATGCTGAGGAAAGTGTTGAGTTGCAGGCTTGCCCTGTCTTCTTCCACCTTATAAATGAGGCTTGGGAAAAGAATGAATGGCATTTGTGGCAAGCTTATCAAGTTTCACGTGGTAGGTTTGGGAGGGAGAATGGCTACAAAAAGATCTCAACAGACCAGAGCAGTAGTCTGACTCCAACAAGATGACATTTTTAAAGAGTGCCTGTGAATAAGTAGCTTGGCAGTGAAATGTGTGAAAGAAGATTTAAGGGTGATGCAGCTATCAGAAACAAAAATCTAGATTGGATCTCCAGCTGCATAAATTGGAGAATAATGTGCAGAATAGTCAGCTAGGAGCTGTTCAGGCCCATCTGTGATCTTCCCCTTTCTGAGTTCCGCAGTTTATGAAAGACAGTAGGAGTTAACGAAGATCAGGGACAAAGAGAATAGTGGAAAGGATAGCGTGTGAAGAATGAGTTTAAAAAATGTCTGGGGGCATTTTTCCTGCAAAAGGATTTCAGGAGACAAAAATTTGGCAAGATGTCCCATGGAAGAGGAATTGGACTAGTTCAAGGTGACTGTCATAAGGCAGAAATGAGATTTCTGTTCTGGCTTTTCAAAGCACCTAGGCATGGGGAGAACCTTCCCACTGTCTTAAGCTGTTGTGCACGTGCAAAGTACCGCCCTCTCCAGGGCCTGCAGTACAAAGGCAGGCTGCCAGCTGCAGGCAACAGGCTTCCTGCTGCGTGGCCCTGTGGCTGAAGTGCTGGGGGATGGGAGGCAATGGCAGCCCTGGGCAAGGAGCTGGCAGGGTAAGGAGGGGATTACTACCTGGGATGGTACCTCACATGTTGAAAGTCTCTTACTTTGTCCCAGCGTCAAGGTTGGAAACAAAGGTGGGATCCTTTGGTAGAAATGATGACACATCATTTGAATGGTGATCCCACTGATGGAAAAGATGGTTGTGTTGGGCTGGCTGAGGGAAACTGTGCCTCAGTGTCCCATTTGTACAAAGTCAGCAGTCCACTGTGCGTGTGCATTATGGAACTTTTTCATGGAACTGAATTGGCCATGTTCGGGAACTGTTGTACCTGAAGTGTCTGTCTGTGGTCTCCTGCTGGTGGCCTTAATTACCTTAACTTCCAAATTACCACCTTACACGTGATTCACAGAAGGGTTTTGAAGGTAACTCAGTTATCCTGAGACAGTTTTGTTTGTGGGTTGTTCCGGCCCTTACTTTCTTTGTGTTGGGTTTTTGTTGTTGATGAAATGAATATAACTTAAAGTAACCATTTTAAAGTGAACAATTCAGTGTCATTTAGTACATTCATAACGTATAATCACCGCATTGATCTAATTCCATATGACTTATCACTCCAAACTAAAATCTCAGCAGTAGTTTGCCCCCCTCCTTTCTCAAGTCCCTGCAACCACCAGTCTGCTTTCTGCCTTTCTGCCTCAGAAAGTCTATTATTCTGTTGCCTATGCTAGACATTTTATAGAAGTAAAGTCATATAAGGTGATCTTTTTTGTCTGGCTGATTTCTCTTTGCATGTTTCTGAGATTCAGCATTCAGAACTTCATTCCTTTTTTATGGCTAAATAATATTCCATTGTATGGATAGACCACAATTTTTGTTTATACATTCATTCATTGATGGGCATTTGTGCTCTTTCCATTTTTTTGGTCATTGTGAATATGAACATTATGACAAGGTTTTGTTTGTTCAGTTCTTTTGGGTACATACCTAGAATTGCTGGATCATATGGTAATTCTACCTTTAGTTTTTTGAGGAACCACCAGACTCACAGTTACCATGGTGACTGTACCATTTTCCATTGTTACCAACAAGGGTTTCATTTTCTCCATAACCTTGCCAACATTTGTTTTCCATTTGGAGGTTTTTTTATATGTATATAATGAGTACATATATTGATAAATGTATAGTCATCCAGTGAGTGTGAAGTGGTAGCTCATTGGCTTTTGATTTACATTTCCATGCTGATTAATGATTCTGAGCATCTTTTCATGTGATTGTTGGTTGTGTATATGCTTTCTTTGAAGAAATGTCCACATTCTTTACCCATTTTTAAATTGGATGAAAGCTGCTTGAGTTTTGTTTTTTGCTTGTTTTGGCTCTGTATTTCTTAAAACAATATAATAGTTTATTTTTACATCATTTTGTGCATTTCTCCATCTCAGTTGTAATCCCTGTGGGTTTCCCATCACCACATCACCCATGTGCCATCACCATAGTCCAGTGCATTTTTGGCTCTGTATTTTTATTGGGGTAACTTTGTTTTCTAATGTTATACAAGTTGCAGGTATATAGCTTCATGATTTGACAGCTGTATACACTACATTGTGATTACCACCAAAAGTCTAGTTCCCATACAGTTGCCCTCATGAACCCATTTTACCCATTCCCTTTCTCCTTTCCCCTCTGCTAACTACTGTTCTGTGGTCAGAATCTAAGAGTTCATTTTTGTTTATTTTGTTTGTTTGCTTTATTTACCTTTCACATGAGTGAAGAAGATATTTCTTTTTCGCCATCTGACTTATTTACTTCACATAGCACAATCTTCTCAAAGTGCAGCCATGTTGAATATGGCAAAATTTTTGTCTTTTTTTTTATAGCTGAGTAGTATTACATTTTGTATTTACCAATATATCAACTCTTCATCTTATCATTCGTCTGTAAATACTTGTTTCCATATCTTTGCTACTGAAAAAACACTGCAGTAAATATTGAATTCATATATATTTTTAAATTAGTGCCCTTATGTTCTTTGGACAAACACCTAGATGTGTGATAGCTGGATTATGTAGTATTTCTTTTCTTAATTTTTCAAGAAATCTTCATACTGGTTTCTATAATGGCTGGAGCCAGCTTGTTTTTGTATTTAGAATTAAGGTTCTAAACCTGCTTTTCCTTAGATTCTAGAGGAGTGTAAATAGTGCATCTGATTATCTTAAGTCATCTGTTTGTTTACCTAGGCTACCTAGTTGTTAATGGACACCTGAGGTAAAGAAAGAACTGAGTAAAGGCCTCTAGAGGAGCTGTTCCAGAAGGACCAGAGGGTTCTGGGAGAGCTGACCCATGGCAGCTGTTCATATCTCTGTCCTCCAGGTCACGCTAGAATTTCCGGCAAACAGATAATTGTTTGGTCACATTTGTCTCTGGAAAGACACAGGCTCCGGGGCCATGGGACCTGCCCTTTCATGTGTACTTCTTCTGAGTATTGCAACATCCAGCAGGCCTCCTCTTAAAAAGTTCTCGGAGTGGAGTAAGTGTGCCTGGGAGCCTTTGACGTAGGCTTAGGATCCAAGAACAAGCTCACTTTCTCCTAGGAGCAGAACATCTGGAATTAAAACTGCAAATGACCAGGAAAGGAGGGCTGGACATGCCTTCCAGCAGAGTGGGGCAGGGACTGGCCAGGTCATACCCTCCCAATCCCAGCTGGCTCTAATCCAAAGAAATGGAACTGTGGAAACCAGTTCTGCTTTGCCAGCTAGCACAGCCCCTCCCAGACAGGAGCAGACTAGCCCTCCCACCCTTCATTTTGGAAGAAATTCTATTATGAGAAGAAAAGAAAGCCAAAATCCCAAAAGCCCAATGTCATGTTCCCCCTGAATAATTCTCTCCTGAGGTTCCCTAGCCCTGACTTTGGTTATGGTGTTAACCTGCTGAGAGGATCAGTCCAACCTCAGAGGGCCTGATGGAGGCAGGTGGGTGCTGCCAAGCTTGTGTGGCATGGCTGGAGGTGGTGCCATCTCCCCTTCCTGCCTTTGTCCACTAGAGCCATACTTCTGAATCTTGGCACACTTCTGTCTCACCGAGGTTTCATTTTTCTTGTTAAAAGAAGAGAGGGAATGACTGCTTAATGGGTCTAGGGTCTCCTTTGGGGGTGATGAAAATGTTCTGGAACTAGAAAGAGGTGATGGTTGCGGTATGATGAGAATGAATTCACTGCCGCTGAACCGTCTGCTTTAAGATGATTAATTTTGTTAAGTGAATTTGACCATACACGCA
The DNA here is from genome assembly GCF_000260355.1 of Condylura cristata. NCBI lineage: Eukaryota > Metazoa > Chordata > Mammalia > Eulipotyphla > Talpidae > Condylura > Condylura cristata. The sequence continues at coordinate 44,228,140 of NW_004567106.1, read as the reverse complement.
AAAAAAGCCCTCAAAACTTAACCTAAAAATAGGGTACTTAGCTAGGGCTAACTTAAGATTTATCAGCAAAGAGACAAGTTTCACAAAGAAATGTTGAATGAAACAGAAGAGATTCAAATAGACAAGTGTTGCCCAAAACACACTTACACCAGTTAGTTTTGAGGTGTGTGTGTGTGGGGGGGGTGGTTCAAATTCAGTTAACAAATTAACCATCATAAAGCTGAGTTCATTCTCAGTGCCATGCAAATATCACCTCTTTCTAGTTCCAGAACATTTCATCATCCCCAAAGGAGACCCTAGACCCACTAAGCAGTCATTCCCCACTCTTCTTGCCTCAGCTCTAGGCAATCGCTAACCTGCTCTCTGTATGGATTTACCTACTCTGTATGTCAACAGAATCATACACGTGGCCTTCTGTAAACCATTCAAGGTAGGTTAGCTTGCTTCTCAGACCACTCCCTACCCTTTGCTAAGATCCAGGAATAAACTTTCTAAATAATTCAGCAAGAATAAAAATCCCTTGCTTAAATTAATAGTTAAAATGTTTCCCAAAAGTAATTTTCAATCATTGTAGGGTTATCTCTACTCCAGAGTGCCAAAGCCAAAGTGTAGTGTTAGGTATTCCAGTGAACTCTGCCCGTGCGAATGGACAGGCCCTGAGGGAAGGGGGAGTGGAAAGGCCCGAGGCTCCTGCTGCTGCCTGGGACCAGGCCAGGGTGTGCAGCAGCTCCTTCGGGAGCTGCAGGAGGCCCTGACCCTACCCAAACAGTGACTGCTCAGACGAGCCTCTGAAGAGTCGCTGCCTCTGACCACACCTCATGTGTGCAGTTCAGGAAAACCCAAATTCATCTGCCAAATTCAGGATACAACCCTGACTGTTCCGGGCTTTTCTTTCTGCCTTTCCCTAATCGCATCTGGGCGTGCTCTCTTAAAGGGGAAGTGGTGCTTTCTGACTGGCCGGGGCCGGCAGCCAGCAGCCAGGAAACGTCTCCCACGAGTCGCATTGCCCAGCGTGTCACTGGCTCAGCCTCCTTATCCAAACGGCAAGGCTGTCTCCCCGGGATGTGTAAGTGTGAGCTCAGGGCACGTTGGCCACACAGGATGGCGTGGGGCTGGGCCCAGGTCACGGAAGAGAGAGCCTGGCAGGCAGAGCATGCTGTCAGCTCACGATCATTTAGCAGTCAGAGCTTTAGCATAGACAAGGAGTGCTCTGGGGGGGCTGTGGGTTGGAGCCCAGGCAGGGCTGAGGCAGGCAGTGGGGAGAGTGGCCGCCTCAGAAAGAGGTCAGGAGTAGGAGGCTGGGTTGGGGACCAGTCTATTTTGGACAGCCCTTCTGGAGGCGCAAGCCTCGGGCCCTGGGCAGGAGTGGAGTGGAAAATTTTATAGCACACCTTTCAACAGCACCAGGAAGCCAGTTGAAATGAACCTTACTAACAAGTCACCCCCATTTCTCTGATTTATGTGTAGCTCACCTTCACTTTGTGCATTTATCTGCTCAGCAATTGTTTTTCTTTGTCATTTTTTTATATGTAGTTTGTGTTAGGAAGTGTTTCAAGTCTGTTTTACTCAAACTTTAAAAATAGCTTGAAACCAGCGACCTGTGTTTTCCTTCTTCCCTCTCTATGGCTGCTCCTTGGTCCGGTGTGGGTACATGGTGGACCCTGAGGACACTCTGGTTGCCAGTGCTGTGGCTCCCTGGGATGATAGGCAGTGTATCTGGGCCTGGTTTCTGGCTCTGGTTTTGTTTCCTGTGTACATACACACAGAGAAATAAAAGGGAAAGCTCACACACAGGCTCACAGTCAGTTACTAACTCCGTGTCAAGTGAGTGGCTGAGGGGGCAAATAGCCCCTGGCTATATTTTCTGCCCTACGTTTTTGTTTGTATTGTGGTGGTGATTGATGCAAGGTCATCGAAAAAGCTTTGTTTTTGCTGAAATCATTCAAAACTTGGTGCTCCTTGAGTAGGGTCAAAGAAAACAGTAGCGACCTGGAGAAGGGGGAAAAAAGTGTTTCTCTACACATATATTGACAGGGCACAGCCACACCCTACTTCAAGACAACTTCCTGTTTGCCACTGCCAACTGCCACTCCAAGGAGAACAGAAATGGTTCCGTTATTAGTAGCTGCTATGGGACCATGACAGCCTACAGGGTGAGTGGTTCCGAGTGCTGCTTGAGCTTACAGTGAGGTGAGACTTTGCACCTTTTATTGTAGGAGACATGGCCCTGCACTTGACATTGGCGTTCAGGACAGATAGAAATCAAGCCGCAGTGGCCTCTCCTAACTCAACCTGTGTTCCTTAAACAATATACTCCCCATAGGATTCTTGTAAATGGAATAATTGTCATTCAGAGACTAGGAAAAGACAGAGAACTGCCCTCTAAAGAAAGATACTACTTATATTTTTACAATCTATATTTTCACCTATCGAGGAGACTGATATGCAGTGCTGGTTGTTGGCTGGCACAGTGGTAGCCACCTTCCATGTGTTGTCAGTCCTCACCGCACTCATTTCGTCTTCAACAGTGAACACAGTGAGTGTCCGTCAGGGCGAGACCCTGCGCTCAGTGCCAGGGATGAAAGAACGATATATACCTGCCCTCCAGGCATGTCCACCACAGGCCACCTGTACCAGCAAAGCAGAACTGAAACATGATGATGCTGATGGGGGGGCGAGTGCTCAATCTGCTGTTGGCACACCTACCCCATCATTACCCTTTGGTGTGGGCTTTATTGTTCCCGTTGTGTAGATAAGGAACCTGGGGTTCAGAGGGTTAAGTTTCTTTTGCCCAAGCTAATGAGTGACAGAGTTGGGTATTTAGCCTAGATCTTTCGATTCTAAAGACAGCAGTGTTTGGTCCATATTTCCTGTGAGTCCCAAAGCTGCTACAGAGCATGAGAGCCACCTAGTAACTTTTTAAAGTACAGGTTTGGGGGCCCTGACCCTACTGTGCCAAGAGCAAAGAGCCCTGTCCTGCGCTCGGTGGGCTCTGGTGTGTACATGTGGCCTGGGCACTTTCCAGGCTCATGCATCAGGATCCTCCTTTTTTTCCTTGAGGCAGGGACAGGGTGTGTCCATGACAGTTTAGCCCAAGGCACCTGGGTAAAGGCCACTGATGTCACCACAAAACAGTATTTGTTTTTTCAGGATTTAGGCAGTGGGAGTCCTTGTTCATGTACCTTCTCCTCAAACATACCTGGACCTATGCCGCCTCCTTCGCTGCTGGTTATGCTTCCCGCCACACCTGTCCCAGAGGAGCCCCTAAGGGTGGCATTATTAAAGGTGTCATCTTTTTTTTTTTAAGATTTATTTATTTATTCATACAGAACTGGGGTAAGGCCAGAGTTGCGGAGGGTGAGAGGATTCACCAGGGACAGAGCGGGGTGCAGAACAGGCAGATCGACAAAGTACACTGCTGAGGGGAGCAGCGGGCGGGTCAGGAGAGGTCTGCCTCTCCATGTGGATCTCTTCGGGGCAGGCAGGGTTTGAACTCATGCAGAAGTGGTTTAAGCTTCTTAGTGCAGTGCTTTGACCCACTGCGCCACCAGGGAGGGCCCAAGGGTGTCATCTTAAGGTAGAATCCAGTAGCCTGTAACTGAAGCGACCATGGCTTCCTATGTGTACACTCCTACGACTTGTAGAGTGGGTAGGCTAGGTGGCTGCGGTGAGAGGTGGCTCTGTGGTGGCTCTGAGGAGAAACTAATACCGTGCAGGTGGAAGTCCTTGTCTGTTCCCCTATTACCAAGTTGGCTCAGGACACACAAGCAGCTGGGACAACAATAAATGGCCTCAAGTTGTTAAGAAGATGGCAGCAGGTCCTGAGGCAGCAGCCTGTCCCTGGAGGGGAACCTGTTCTCCACCAAGATGCTGAGGTGGGGGACCTGGAGAGAGCTGTCCCCTTCCTCAGGGAGTACTCTGCCAATGACATTCACCTTCTCACCACTGTGAAATCTCAGTGCTCACAGCTCAGTCCTGTCGCGCAGTACATGTTCAGGAGATGCTTAGAAAAATGGGTGAGGTTTGACTTTAACCCATACTTTACTCTCCTTTCAGCCTGTCAGATGGCACCCGTTTTCTCTCCTTTGCCTTTTTCCACTTAAGGATGCGTTAGCCTTGTGCTGGTGGTGGTTTGTTTTTATTTTTTTTTAATACGGATTTAAATAGCTCTAACAAAAACAGTGTATCAGGCAATCCACCCTATGTTATTTCTTTTTCCCTCTATATCAGTCTATTATTCTATATGTGTGTTTGTGTGTATACATAGATATATGTTTATTACATGTGTTCAGTGTTTTACAAAGTAGTTATTATTTGTGATATTTTTTATTTTCTTGTGGATTTTGTGCAGACTCATTTCCTTAGATGAAATAATCCTCATACTTGTTCTTTTCGATTATGATCATGATAGGTTGGATTATTTGTGGTATTTTACTATTATAAGCAGTGCTGTTGAGGATATCTTTGAACTTTGGGGGCTGGGGCAGAGTGGTGAGTTTCCTGGAGGTCTATTTTGCAAACAAAAATTAGCAGATTACCAGATCAAAGGACATGGGTATTTTTTAGTTCCTGTTATTATCACAGGGTTACTCTCCAGAAGAATGTCATCCCTTGAAAGTACCTCCAGCAGTGTATACATGTGCAAACACAGGTTTGTATTTGCTGTAGTTTTTCCTTTTAGTTAGTTGAAGGCATCCCTGGAGGCTGATGGAAATATTTCAGGACCCTGGAAAGTCCCTGGGACTCCCCAATTCCTACCCCACCTGATGCCAGAAATTTGCTGAATTGGCTCTGCACCTTAGTAGAAATAGCCAACTGAAGAGCATAATGAAGGGGAAGAACTACCAAGGGAAGAGAAAAGGAAGATCCATAGTTACCTGACTTTAGATTTGTGTCCTGGGCCAGCTCTGAAAATGAGGAATTCTTTTGAGAATTATCAGAGAAGTTGCATTTTTTTGAGTTGGAGGGAAGAGAAATCCCTGCGGGTGGCTTTGTGGGAAAAGCATTGACTTTGGTGTGAGGCAGGCCACAGCTCTCCAGCCATCTGCCAGTATGCCTGACCTTGGTCTTATCTCATAATCTTGAAAGCTTTCATTTCCCCACCCATAACTAGGCGGTGAAGCGGTAGCCACTTTGTGGGGTTGTTGCACAGATGGTATGGCTAGTAAGTGCAAGTGGCTTACGTGCCTAGACATAATAGACACTCAGAAAATGTTCTTCACTCCTACCTGAACAGATAGGCACAGATGACACATTTATCAGAGAAACCCACCCGGTACCTGGGGATTTGAAAACTGAGCCGGCGGGGGCAGCATATGCCACTGACCCACAATGGTGTTTGAAAAATGCCCGAGAGTGCATGTCATCTGGTCAAGGTAGGAGGTGAAGAGGAGTAAGGAAGACCTAGTGTATGCTGATTGGTCACAGTCACCCTTGCCTGAGGGAAGCTTCCCAGCTACTCACACCCTGATGTCTTTGAAAGAAGTTCTCCAGCTGGGGAGGACTGGGTGCTCCAGAGAAGGTCACAATGCCCCTGGCACTGGAACTACTTGGCAAGGAACTGCCTGCCACTCATTACCTACCTTAGTCACTTGGCTTTCTTGTGTCTTCATTTCCTCTTCTGCTGAGGGGGGCTGATTCAGTATCCCTTCTCTGACCACTGCGCCACTATATTTAGTGTCTGACTATAATTGTGGCCAATGAGCCTGCTAGCTCAGAGTCTCGCCCCAGCCACTCTACTGTTAAGTCTTTTGATTTTGGGGCAAGTTTCTCAAAAGTAGCCTGCTTCAATTTCCACAGCGGTAAATACCAGTTTGGTCACACAACTAGTGTGGCTCCCTGTGCTGAGACCTATGCTCTGCTCCTCACCTGTGAGCTCCAGTTTACTTTTTGAAGAAGATCCTTGAAATTCAGATTGTCCTTGATAGGAAAAACATCCTGATTACAGCTACTACAGCAGATTGAACCCACTGATAAAACAGAAGTCAGCTAATGATTTGCCAAGCACCGACCTCAGAGGTGAGGGCCGAAGGAGACTGGGTGCTGTCAAATGGGCACCAGCTGCTGGCCTGAGCCCAGAGCTTACACAACCAGGCCGGCCACACATGACTACGGTGCTCAAAGTCTGTTGGAGGGGATCGGTCCCTTAAAAACCGTATTGGAAAATTCCCAGTAAGTTCTTTCTAAAAACGGTACAGGGAGCCACACTGGGTGTTGGTGGCCAGCTCAGCCATTCATGAGACATCTGTGCTGAAGTTTTAAATGCAGGGCACTGATGCTGCAAGTATGAACATACCTCAGTGAATAAGCATAAGGAGGTTGCAATTATTTTTTTTAAATGGAATTCCATGAGAATCTGGTAGAGCTTACCAGTGGTGAGTAGGGCCTAAGGGGAGTGTGATTGTAGGCCCCCCACACCTGACAGGGAACTAGCCTTCAGCCTGTCGAAGGATCAGTTTCTGCCAGCCCCCTCAGCAGGTACTAGGAACTGTGCCCTGGAGTTACACCTGGGTGGGTAATATGCCTGTGGCAAAGCAGGCAGTCTTAGAACAGCTGACTTCTGAGGTCTTGGTCTGGACTTCTGTGATGGAAATGCCTAAAAGCTGAAGGACTGGGGTTTTTGTCTCTAGTCCTCAGTTCTCTAATGCTGAGACAGAGTTATAAGACTCCCTAGACTCAGGACTGCTGGGTTGCTGAAACACTTAAATGGTGATTCTTCTTCTCCCTAGGGAATTTGGGTGCCCGACTGATGTGCAGACAGAGTGGGGAGGAAGGGGAAAGCTGGCTCTTCCAAGCTGACCCCATCTCAGCACCATCCTCCAAGATTTTAAGGTGGCAGAACTCAGAGTCAGAACCACCAGTTCTGACATCCCAGGATCTGATGTTCCCTAGTTCCATGACTTTGGCAATTTGTATCCTTTGCATCTCTTAGAGCCTTGGTTTCACATCTATAGAATAGCAGTAATAATAGCACCTCTCTAATGGTATTATAAGAATTAAATGCGATCAGGTAGATTATGGGTTTAGTGGAGTGCCTGGCTCTTAGGAAATTCCTAAATTATTGTCACTATTGGCCAAAGAGTAGGAGGGGTGAGACTAGAGATTGCTCATCCAAGATCAATCACTGTGTTTGTTACTGTGTTTGACACTTCATTCTATATGGGTGTTCTGGCAGCCATTTTCTGTTTTTCTTCAGTGGATAAGTGGTACTGGTATTAACATTATTAGCACAACAGATTGGTTTTGTCTTTCTGTCACTCATTTTATAGGTTGCAAGACCTATACACAAATGCACCTTTCATTTTGGAAAGAAAGAAAGAAAACAATAAATCAATTCCTAAATAAATTGTGAAACAAAACCAAAAACTCTGACAATAATTATAGTAGAGTATGGCTAGACAACCTACATCATATGTCAGTGACTGAATATTACTTAATCACTTCAAATGGCCAGTCTATGGGAAATGGGGATGTATAAATAGAATACTGTTAGTTGGAAAAGAATGATCTATAATTAATTGATTATAGTTTTGTTAGTGGTTCTATGTATATTAACAAAGAATAAGAAAATTTGAAGGGAAAGGCTCTTTTTCTCCAAAATTAAGTCTATAAAATATTTTAATCATGAATAAGAAAAAAACACAGTGCTCTATAAATTAGTTTTAGGCAGGGCAAATGGAATTAGAATAATTATAGCAATCCATCTAAGGCAGTCCCTTGACCAAAACAGACAAAATGAGTAAGCCCTAAATAGGTGAGGGCTTCTATCAGAATGTCATAATGTAAATCTGGAACACATTACCTAGAGACACTCCATCCGTACAGAACATCTTTTTACAAGACACTTAGACACTGTCCTCTTATCACTGACCCACCCACTTTATACCCAAAGGAAATAACCACTGGCTCTTCACAGAGGAAACACTGAATAAGTATTGGAGCTTTCTGAAAAATCTACTCTGATTTACCCAGGACATCATTTCTCCCATTTTCATAAGCTTAGCAAGTGGAGAATGAAGTTCTAATCACTCTGGCCCTGGTTCTCTCTACTCTCCACACTTACACAGCTATTGTCACCGGGGCCCACAGCTGACGAGCTTGTTCTGGAAGCTCAGGGGACAGAAGTCCGCATCACTCTGGGAGAGAGATGCCATGAAATAGTGATAGACTATTCTGAATGATAAGGAATGTCTGCACAAGTAGGAAATGCTGCTTTAATGTATTTATTGCAATACAGAGTAACATTTAAAAAATTGTGTGAAATTTTAATGAAAAGTCTTTCATATGCAACTTTTTCTTTCATTTGGTCATTTCAGAAGAATTTATGGGACTAACAGATAACACCAAGAAAAAAAACGTTATCCTCTGATTACTTTTCTGGGAATTTAGCAGCAGAATGCGTGGTCTAGAGTTCTCTGAGAAGGTGATTTTAGAACCACTTGTTTGTCCTATTCTTCTTGTCCAATTGATTATTTTTAACTCTTAGTTTAGTCAAATAAAATTTGCCTTTGTTATCAAGGCATACTTCCCCCCAAGAACCTTGGAATATGTCTGCATATCCACCCCCAGAACCCTTTCCACCAGCCTGAACAAGACATAGCAGGTGAGGGGATGAAGACTGCAAAAAAAATACAAAAAGAGCAGTGGTAAAAATGAGTCTTATTTTAGATTAGGAGTCTTCTGTCAAGAAAGAAAGAAAAAGGGTGCTCCAAAGGGCAGGCTTAAGAATGGATTTGAAGAGAGAAGCCTTGATTTTAGTCTCAGTGACTAGGTGTGCCCTGCAGGCTGGTAACTGAAAATCTTACCTATCAAAAAGGGGATTGGAATTGACTTCTGAGATCTAGTTCTAACCTTCAGTGATTCTAAATTCTGTACTTCCTAATTTCCTGGCTTCAAATCTTGTACACACTACACCCCATTTCCTGCCTTCCTGAGAAGCAGCACAGAAGGTCCCACTCCCAAGTAGCCATTGGCCCTGACCTTGGCGAGTCATCTCGCCTTTCTGGGTCTTTAGCCAGTCAGGCATGAGGAGGGTGGAGACGCCTGGCCGCTTCCTGCCTGTCTCACAGGGGTTGTAAAGGCCAGTGCAATTTTACAAAAGATGAATTCCTCCAAGGAAGACCCTGCCTGAGTAAATTATTTCAATGCTTCAGCTGTAATTATTGCTATAACAATATATGCTCAGGAATCATGAGAGATGAGAAGAGAAGAAGCAGATATAAGTATACCTTGGATTTATGGCAATAGAGTGTGGAAAGAGTCTTAGAAGTCATCTAGGGACTTATTTCATTTACAGGAAAAGACATGGAAATGGAGAAAGTTTAAGTTGTGAAATCAAGGTCATCAGCCTAATAACATGGTATGGAGCTGGAGCGTTTTGATCTCCTGGCTCCCAGCCCAGGGCTCTTTCTAGTACATCAAAATGGAGGTCCTGGAACTAGATTTTCCCTCCAAGCTGGCTCCAGGAGCTGTGTGTGTCTGCAAGGTCTACCCTGGTTCAGTGAAGAAAATTACCCGGTCAGGTAAAAATACCCAACAATCAGATGAGCCTCAGAAATTCCCTGCTCCCCCTGACCCTCATTCCCACTTAATCACAGGGCTGGACGCAGTCTGTTTTGAAACAGAACGGCAGCTCCGAGAAACCCCAAAAAGCCCTTTCCCTAAGAGCCACACTCGGGTTGTACGTATCTCCCTGGTCAGGATCTAGGAAAACAGCAGCACAAATGTCTCACTCCGGAGGCCTGAAACTAGGCTTAGAGATGGAGGGAGACATGCGCTGACACCTTTCACATTCCCAGATTTCCAGTTTTGTGATCCCGCTGCTTCCCCTGAGGACATCTGTTTTAATTTCACTTATTTATTCAACACCTTTTAACTAAACATTAACTCTGCAGGTCCTTTATTAGGGATGGGAGAGCTAGGAAGATTTAGGATTTCAGAGCCTTTGTCTTTGGGGGTACAGCATTCTTTGCTATAATTCTGTACAAAGTCCTGGAGTGGCTAAATGTTCTTTTTTTTTTTTTTTTCTTGAGAGGGGTCCTTAACAGTGGTCAAATCTCTTACCCCCTTAAAGGGTAGGACCACTGTAGTGGGCATCCTCCAGCACGTCATGCACCTGCCGCTCTCATCAGTGGCCTCGTCCCCAGGACTGAGTGTGAATATGTAAGGCATGTCTGCCCAAAGCACTGGAATTCTCTGTTGAACCTCAGGAAGCTGTGCCTGCCAACCGAAGTGCAGGCTTGTGGATGCTTCATGAAGGGCAATGTCCTCCTTCATGGCCTGACTTAGTAGCTGTGATCTGGAGCTCAGTGGGCCCCAGAGAGCTGGTGGCTAATGCATACACAGATTCTGGGCCACTTCCTCTCTCTCAAATCCCCCCCCCATTTATTTTTTTTTCAGCGGTGCTGGTGATTCTGAGCTTAGTGCTTCTAATGGGGATCAGGTTCAAGAATTTTCTCTTTATCTTGGGGATCCTGCCCTCCCTGAGCCTTGGGGAACCTCCTGGTCTCTGAGTAGCTGTTTGGGGGTCCTTTCAGCTATGTGGTTATGCCACTGTGTTCAAGTGACACCTGGTGTCTCCTTTGCCAGTCCTAGTAGTGATTTTATGGAAGGATGGCCTAGTGGATGCTCCCTGTGAGAACCTGGTGTCCGTTTCATGTGCTGTTTAATACAGAAATTCAGAACGTAATCATTCTAGTTGCTGGGAGAGGAGCAGAGGTGAAGACACACTGTCGTCAACACTAAGGCGCCAGGGATTCCCACACTGCAAGATCAGCACTTTTCTCTTTGCCTGGGGTGTATGTGAGTCTAGGTGGTTGTGTGAGAGGCTCACTTGCTGTAGATGATGTGCTGAGTTCTATCCTTTCTTCCTCTGTAGAGAGAAGACACGGTTCAATGTGCAGGCCTTCTCCTTCTCCAGCGTCTCCACCCTCCAATGCCAGGACATCACTAGCACAGGTGAAAACAAAAGCCTGTCTCAGCGGCCATAACTCTGCCAGCAGCACCTCAAAGCCATTCAAAACGCCCAAAGACAATCTACTTACCTCCAGTAACAAACAGCACACGGTCTTTTCTGCGAAAGGGTCAAGGGACAAACCATGGTGAGTGTTGGGTGCTGGCAGCCAGCAGCTGTCTACCCTCGCTGCTTGTCCCTGTCACCACGGGAAACAGTGTTTACCCTCTCTGGCTTTGTTCCTGTGCATTGTGTCTAGGAATTTGGGGGAACTGAGGAGGGAGGGAAGGGACAGAAAACCAGAATGAAATGCGAAAGGTAACATAGAGCCTTTAGGCGCCACATGCCTGTCAGGGGAATTGTTCCTTCTCATGAGAGATGAGCCAAGTAGTGACTAAGAAAGGGGTGACAAGGAAATATCCCCCAGTTATACGGTCATCTCTCAATTTTCCACCCCAGTGAAGAGAAGCATTGGTGTAAATAATCAAAAGCACAGGCAGGCAGCCCCATGGGGAAGACAGCTACAGGCCTGCACCACAGGCCCCCCACAGCGCCTCCCCACCGTGAGCAGCCAGGTCTTCACTCTGTGGAATAGCTGCCAGCAGAGGCAGGGAGTTGGGAGCTGGCCATGAGGGGGAAGAGAGAAATCCAAAGAGAATGTCACCCTTTTGGTGGGGTGGGAGAGAGCTGCTTGCAAGTAACTGAAAAATCAGAGGCTTTTTAATTCCTTTTTTTTTTAATCTCAGTCTTTACCAAAAGAGTCAGAAAAGGTTACCTGCAAAATGGACAGATAGGAAACTAAAATGAAAACAGGGAAAGGAAGCAAATGAGTATCCCCAAATGCTGACAGCCCCAACTTGCAGCATGAAAGGGCTGGCTTACACAGAGCCTCTAGCCTTACCTTTCCAGCCTCAGGAAGGCAGTCAGGGGATAAGCTGGAGTCCATCTAACTTGAATATTTAAGGGGGGAAAAGTGTCTGTAAATTAATGATAGTTAATTGCACTTAAGTCCATACCATAGAAAAACTGTGGGCTAAAATCATTCATTAATTGGTTTGTCACTGCATGTTGGAAATGGTGATGATTTTGTAAAGAGCTAATTACACCAGATCAATTAATGAGCCTCTAGTGACAGAGTGGGAAGGTTTAGACACATCTGTCAAGGAGGGCAGTTACCTGTCAAGTCAGTAGGCCTCATGGGCAAGCTTTGTTTTCTTCTGATTGTTCAGACCTGGGGTCCATCCTGTAGAGGGACACAGCTGTCAGTGGTGGGACTTTTTTTTTTTTTTTTAAATCTTGGTGTGCTTCAGTTTTCCTTATCTGTAAAATGGGACTAAAATAGCACTACCTCGTGGGCTTGTTAAAAGGATTAAGTGAGTTAATTTTTATAAAAGTGAGTACAATGTCTGGAGCAGAGTATGCATTTAATAAATATTTGGTGATCAAGTTATTATTATCATGTGTAAAGGTCAGAGCTCCTGCAACTTGGGATAAAGGTTGAGAAGTCTCTCTGAAAAAGTAGAGAAATGACTCTTCAGAGTGAGAATGAAGTTGAAATGGAAAAGGGTAAATGTCATTTATTAAGACTTCAGAAACATGCTGCAGAGAAAATGAGGAGAGCTAGGCAGGTACTGATGAAGAATAATCCAGATAGAGACTCGGGAGCCATGGAAGATCACAAAGAGAACGTGCTAAATGATGAACGAGAGTGCAAGGTGAGAGGCACACATGGGTTCAGGAATTCTCCTGGGAGGCATACCTTCCAGGAGGTGCAAGGGGCCACCCGTGTCCACCTCCCTTCAGACATGCAATATACTCACTTTTTTTTTTTTGAAGTTTTATGCACACAGAACAGGGGTACAGGCCAAAGGTGCAGGGGTGGTGGGAGGATTCACCAGAGACAGTGGGGCACAGAACAGGCAGATTGACAAAGCGCATTGCTGAGGGGAGCAGCAGGCGAGACAGGAGAGGTTTGTCACACCCGTGGGTCACCCCCCTGACAGGGGATCGAACTCACACTGAAGTGGCTGCAGCCAGCCTTAACTCACCAGGGAGTTGTGTCACCAGGGAGGGCCTCTCAATCCTCACTTATTAAGGTCTGCTGTGGTCAAGGCATCTTCCATTAGAGGCAGAAGGTGGTTCTGAAAAAATCTGAAGAACTAGTCAGGGCCCAGAGAAGAGCTGCCAAAAGGATTGCAAGGAGGGAAATAAATTAAGGGGTAAAAGGCTCTCCCCAAAATCTAGAGCGCTTATCTGTGTGAAGAGCAGAAAGCTAAAGGGTGATTTGCCTGAAGACAGAATAAGGGCAGCACCTTTTTGAGGAGACAGGATGCACCCATCTCCTGCTGTTCTCACCTCAGCTATTCACTGGTCATTGTCCCCTTCCCACCACTGCCAGGGACACGCGTCGGGCAGCTTTGGTGTGATGGCTTGGAGGGCCCAGGCTCCGTTCTGAGAGGCTTTCGCAAGAGCAGTGTGGGAGAGCAAGTGCTGAGCGAGGGGCAAGAAAAGCCAGTTCAAGTCCCAGCCTGGCCTCTACCTTTCTTTGTGACCTCGGACAAGTCACTTCACTTCTCTAAGTCTCATTCTCAAGTCTGAGTATTTGATAAATCGCAATCCTCTAAAAATCCTCCAAGAATTCATCATTGCCTACTGAACCATATTAATCCCTCAGCCTAGTCTAAGGGACCCTCTATAAACTGAATGCTAAGCCCCTAATCCAATCCTGATCATCAGTACATCCCATTACTCCAGCTTCTCCACCATGTCTTCCCGTGGCATTTGCCCAGAATATCTGTCTATTTTTACTCAAATTAACTCAGTGAACACCTGCTATCATAATGTGTGTCAATTCTGTGTCAAGCACTGGGGTTATACAGGCCCCCAGATAATCACCTGTGGTACCGTCGTGCAAATTAGAAAGAGGCCCAGATGCAGGCTGTGTTAGGGTGCTCAACTGGATAATGGTCTTCACCCCCCACTCTCCTCCTCAACCAGGCATCCTGCGGTGTGGGGGTGCCACGTTAAATAAGACACAGGCTCTGTCATACAGAGGCTATGAAAAGAGACCTGAGTTAACAGAGTGCAGTGTGGTGAGGCATTGGTTCTGGTAGCACAGAAGGGCACCTGGACTAGAGCTGAGGACTCAGGAAAGGGCTTTGAGAAGAGTTTACACTTGAGATAAATTTGAAGAATAAATAGAAATGAGCTAGACAAAGGAAATCTGATTAGAGTGGCAAATGTTATATGTTGTATGCATATTAATACAGTAAAATAATTAACAAAGTGGGAAATGTAGCTCAGGCAACAGGAACAGAATGTGTAGAAATATTTTCATATGGGAAGAGGCAAGATGAAGCTGGGTAGGTGAGTGAAAGGCAGATTACAAAGTTCCCTTGTATGTGCTACATTTAAAAATTTGGACTTTACCCTGAAAGCTGCATGTAGCTGTAAAAAAGTTTTTGAGTGCAGTAAGGTGACCCTAGCAACAGGATAAAGGGTGGCTTGAGGGGTTTTTAAGAAGTGGGAACAACAGTGAGGACAGTCTGTGTAGCCAAGTGAGGCACACTGACAGCCTGCCTAGGTCACGTGTGTGTAGAAGGGCTCAGAATGTGTGTGGGTCACATGTGGTTAGAAGGGCCCAGGGTGTGGGGGGTCACATGCGTGTAGAAGGGCCCAGGGTGTATGGGGTCATATGTGTTTAGAAGGGCCCAGGGTTTGATGGGGTTCACGTGTGTTTAGAAGGGCCCAAGGTGTTGGGGGGGAGGGAGGAACCACGGGCAAGATTCAGCAGGACTTGGGTGCTGCTGTGTGCACAGCTTCAAAACAGTGGAAGCTTAATATGATGTCGAGTTACCTGGCTTGGACAATGGGGTAACTGGTTCTTTCACATCCTCACGAGAAGCAGAGAAAGGGCCAGAGTATACAGTAGGGAGGAGAGGACTCTAGGCTGAGAGCATCTGAGGACCTACCTAGAACACTGAATGAACACTGAATGTTCGGATCCAGATGTCGGGAGATTGGGATGGACCGGGAATGGGACTGGGCTGGGAATGGGAATTTCTGAGTCATCACTTTAGACCCAGGCACTGAAGCCACAGGTATAAAAAGGGCCACTGAGAGCGGTCCGTGGCTTGAGAAGAGCAGGAACCAACAGCAGGACCCTGGAGAATGGAGGACTAAGGGAAGAGGAACCTGAGGGAGCAGGACTGCTACGCCCTTGTTCTTTCCTCGGCCTCCTTGCCTCCTTTCCTCTCCAAATCCTCACTGTTCCTCACTGCTCACTCCGCCAGCCGCCTCCTTCTCAAGCCTTTCTCTCCTCAGTCGCCCTGTTGCCCACCACCTGATTTGCTGGGTTCTTCTTTTTGGTCCCCATGCACTTCAGTGGTGCCATAAGTTAGACCTGTACCCGACCGCTCTGCAGCCGACGCCAGCCTCCTACACAGGAAGTCCTCACCAACCTAGCGAACTCTTCCCTCTCGGTAATTATTTGTTGGATTGAATGAAAGGGATGTAACCATTCAGAGGATGGTAAAATTCTGCTCCTGGAGATGGTTAACCTTCTAGAAGAGTTTGGAGACTGGCACTCTCTATAGGAAATAGTGCCTACTACCTATGATTTAAAATTTTCTAGTATTGAAACACATTAAATGAATCCTTAAGAATATATTTGATTTAATCTCTCTACAATATTATCTTCAAAGCACATCATCAGTGAGGTAATGTTTTCTTTCTTCATAAATCTTCAAACTGCTGTGTGCTTTATGCTTATAACACCTGTCAATTTGGACAATAAATTTTTTCATCAGAAATACTTGATCCATATTTTGATTTCATAAAAAAAGAGCTTATAAAAGGATTCACATGCCCAAGTGGCTCCAAACATACTCAAGCATTTTCTAACATCTGAATCAAGTATTTGTTTAAGCCATGTTTTGTGTCCAGTAGGCACGTGTGACTAGTGGCTGCGGGATCAGATAGCAGAGAGTTGACCCTGGGTGGGGGCCTCAGGTTTTTTGATTCACAGGCTCCTTCTCCTTCATATTGTGTTATGCTCACAGGCAGGAGTTGCTAAAAATTCCAAGGTAGAAGGAATGCTTGTTCCTTCTACCATTAACCTGCTGCTGGATGTGGGATGTGTGGGAAATGCCCCAGGGGACCCAATTAGGTCATCCCCAAAGCCCTGCCCAGTCCCCCCTAGCTCTGAAGTCACGCTATATCAGCCCCAAGGCCAAGGCAGCACAAACCCTACTAATTGTACGCTAGCAGATCCTGTTCCCAAATAGTTCGAACATTCAGGTACAATAACCAAACAATATCGCTTCTGAGTTATGAGTTCAGGCCCCCTTTCTGGCATCTCATAGAAAGTTAAATAGTCTGTGGCTTGTAACTGTGTAAGAGAAAGGGAGAAACAGGTGGGCTTTCCCCTGCCACCAGCTTTGACCCCTCGATCTGCTTGGAAGAGCTCACAGCTCACCCAGCACCCCACTCTGCACTAGTTCACTGTCCAATTGGTGAGGACCACCCCTGGGGAAGCCAGAGGCTGGTGTCCCACTATGTGGGTGTCCATGGAACCCATAAAAGCAGAGGGATGTGAGTAAGATGATCCTCAACCCTGGCGAAAGTCAAGGGGGATTTCTGGCTGATAGGCTGTTTGAGCTGAGGTGAGCATTTCAGCCTTTCCTTCTAAGTCCCTGCTCAGACAGGGGACCTGCCCAGCACAGGGCCTGAGTCAGCCAAAGTAACTTTCCCATCTGCTGTCACCTGGCCACCCTGCGTCCAGCCTGGTGAGCCCCCAGGACCAAACCTGCTGATGTGGGTGGGAGACAGGGAGGAGGTTTCCTCCCTGGCAGGGCTTGTTGCCTTCTCTTTGGGCCTTATCAACCCACACGTGTGTGCAGAATGCTAAATATGCTCAGCGATTAAAAATGCAGGAGATGAGCCTGCTGCTCCAGAAGGAAAATGAGCCAGAGCAAAAGAAAAGTCAGCAGGCTCAATGGCCTCCGGTGTGTGCCCACAGCAGGGGGGGGAGGTGGGGGGGCCAGGGAGGCAGTGGGGGAGACAGGGCTCCTCTCCAGATACTTAGAATGGGAGGCGTGTCCTCCAGGAGTGGGGGAGGAGGGAGGGTAGCAGCCTCTGGAAGCCTTCCCAGCACTTTATGGCAAGGGGAGTGATCACTGAGAGGTCCTGGCCAAGCGTGTTGGGAGAAACAAGGCCGGCTTATCGCTTCTTGCCGGGTGCTGGCCTGAACTGACGAGATCACAGTTTAGTATGGACAGCTCCCAGAGGAGCAGGGCAGGCTCGCCTCAGGGCTTCCAGCAGGCTGGGAATCTTAGAGACCTGAGCAATGGACACCTGTCAGGTGACCTGACCCCTCTGACCACCTAGATTCCTTCCTTCAATGCATCTCCTTGCCCCTTATCCTGCCCCCCTCCACCCTTCCTTTGCACCCACCTAAGTGCTGTATGCCCCTGCCCTGCTCAGAATTCTTAAATGGTTCTGTTATTTGCCCACAGAATACATATTTAACCCTTTTGAGAGATGGAATATTTGATCTGGGCTTGTCCATTTGCTGCCACCAATATTTAAAAGATTAATTTATTATTTATTTATGCATATAGAACTGGGGTACAGGCCAGATGCACAGGGGCGGTGAGTGGGGAACAGAACAGGCTGACTGATAAAGTACACTGCTGAGGGGAGCAGCAGGCAGGTCAGGAGAGGTCTGCTGCACCATGTGGGTCACCTCCAGGGCCAGGGGTTGAACTCGCACTGAAGTGGCTGCAGCTAGCTTGCAGTGCTGCATCCTAAGTTGCTCCACCAGCCACCAATATTTTAACCCTTTCATTTCATATGCCAGGTTTCTGCATTGCTTAGAGCTCCTCAAACATGCCTGCATGTGGGCACTTGCTATTTCCCTTCCTGGGAACAACCCCTTGCCTGTCCTTACATGTACTTAAAATTTCTGCATGCATGTCACTTCCTCCATGAAGCCTTCCTGGCCTTTTCATACAAACTTAGATGCTCCCTCCTCCAGGCTTCCATTAACATCTGACATACCATTCTTAAGACCTTCAATCCTGTGTTATATTTATTGTGCTTTTGTGCTCCCTCCATATACTCCTCAGCTGGGCCAGGAGCTCCTTGTCTTCCTCATGGTTTAGCTTGGAGTCTAGCATCCAGCAGATATTTCACAGAGATGTTTCTAACAGCTAAAGGAAATAAATATCAGTCATAAATAAATATCTCTTAGGTTATTCAGGAGAAATCAGAATGCCAATTACCATTGTGGAAATATTTCCGCCCTACCTTACAATTATTAGTTAGGAAGGGAGAGCTTAGTGCTAAATGATTAAAAGGAAAACTGTGTACTTTGGCAAGATATTTTATAAAAACATAAAAGAGGAGGCAAGTATATAGTGCATCCCCATGCCAAGAACATACCCAGGACACATTTGACCACATAAAGCAAGCCCTTGTCAGAAGGGAACTAAATTGGGATGCTTTCCACAGAAATGCCTCACTGGATTCCCACTTTAAAATGCAACCCCTAACACAAGAAATGAGAGGAAGGCTAAGATTTCTGAGGTCAGCTTCTGTCCCTCCCCCCTCTTCCCCCCATGCAGGTCTGGGTGTCTGGAGAAAGGAATGAGGCAGAGGATGAGGCTGAACAAAAGGAAGCTTCCCTTCCAGGGAAGCATTAAAAAAGTTTCAATATCTGAGTGCTGCTGGCACTGGAGTTTTAGATATCAAAGTAAGGACAATGGACAGCTCCTTGGTTGTAAACTTAACTGACCATGAAAGTCACAGAAGTGCTCAGAAGTAGAAACTAGTTCTAAGGAGACAAACTATAAGCTAGGACAGCTGAGAAGGGGGGAAATGGCTCGCTAGTGGAAGGGATCTGAGCAGCCACGGCTAGGAGTCCTTCATATATGCATAGTACATTATAATTTTCAGATGCTTTTATAGCCCCAGTCTCTTTTGCGTCTGCTGGGTGTTGAAGATGAGATAGTTACAAAGCTGGGACTTGATCCTTTGTCTTCTCACTCGCGGTGCTGTGATACAGAAACTGGGGTAGCCTTTTAAACCTGTGGTTCCTCATCTGTAAATTGAGGACAAACATGACCCTCTGTGGATGTGCATAGAGCAATGCATGTGCTCTGTGTGTGTCAAGGGAGAGGAGAGGAGTGAAGAGCTGGAGGGTAGGAGAAGGTCTGCCAGCACTCCCTGTCTTCATGTTCATCATCATTCTGGTTCTTCTGCCAGAAAAAGACACAACAGCAGGCTGGCCCTTATCTAAAAAGTATGTCTTCCGGTTAAGAGCTACTTCAGTTTTTATTGCATGTGACTGAACTTCCACTGAGAACTTTAATTCATTCAATTCATCCTTTCCTAAGTGCCAAATTAGGTACAGTAAGTCCTCACTTAACATCATGGATAGGTTCTTGGAAACTGTGACTTTAAGCAAAACAACATAATGAAAGTAGCTCCTTGAATAATGTTATTTTGCTTAATATCAGGTGGGATTTTTCCCCCTCCAAGCTTAAAACAAAACAATGCCATAGGAAATAATATTATTCAAGGCCTATGTGTGTCCAACATAACTCTGAAGGGATATATACACATTAGGTAGAGGTTTCTGTCCCCAGGTGCCTTACTGCTTGGTCCAGCCACTAGAAATAGAAATAAAACTTTTTCATTTGATTTGATAAGTGCAGCTGAAAAAGCTAGGAAGGAAGAGCTAGTGTTGAGAGAGAAGATCTGGGCAGACCGGGGCTGGGGGTTGTTCACCAGGACCAGAGATCAGGGCCAGGCAACAGGAGGAGCCCAGGCACGGTCGAGCTCAGAGCAGGCGGAGCTCTCAGTAGGCGTTGGAGCAGCGGTGGGTGTCCTGAGAGAGAGAACCCTTTGGTACTCTGGGCACATGGAGCCCATGTCTCCATAGGGAGACAGCAGTGTCAGATTTGTATTTGTGTCTGAGAGGAACTGCAGAGGCAGGGACAGAAAGACTGGTGGTGGGGAGTCCCTCCAGGTCCAGACAACCAATGATGAAGCCTGACCTGGTCATGCAGACAGTGACCTGGCAGGCTTGTGAGCGACTGTGTGCCGGCAAGAGCCAGTGTGTCAAACTAGACGGTGATGTTGTGAACATAGAGTGATTTGAAAATAGAAGGTTACTTAATTTTGAGACAGAGAGTTTCCTGAGTCTTTTCCAGGTCTGTGTGGCCACTAAAACTCTTGACGGTTTAAAAAAATATGTATAGTGGGGCCTCCCTGGTGGCGCAAGAAGTTAAATTGCAGCACTGTGAAGTTTATCCTCAGCCCCACATGGCGTGGCAGACCTCTCCTGACCCACCCGCTGCTCCCTCAGCAGTGGACTTCACTAGGTCTGGCTGTTCTGCTCCCTACACTGCCTCTGGTGGGTCCTCTCACCCCCTGCACCTCTGGCCTGTACCCCAGTTCTTGTATGCAGAAATAAATCTTTTTTTTTAATTACATAATATTCTGGATGAAGTAGAGAAGGATAGGGCTGTCTGCATACTGCTGGTTCTCTTTGATACCGAGAAGGAAAAAGCAGAGTGAATGACAGGCAGAGTTTCCCACTCTGGACCCCTTGAGAGAGCAGAAGCACCCCATGGTTGTTGCTCTGAGACTAGAGAACAGAGGGTGTCAATATCCTGCCCTGTAGCCAGTGATGCTATGCCATTTTCTCACCCCTCCATGTGCTCAGAGTAAGGTTCCTGAAAGCCAAGCAGAGGTCCTAAACCCAGATCCCTGTCCCCAGCATACCCAGGCAGGGGATTGTTTTGTGAGGAGTCTCTCTCCCTGGACAAGTGTTAGCTCCAGGGCTTGAGAGAGACTGAGTTTAAGTCGTGCACTGCTGCTGGAAGACTAGGAGGACTGTAGGGCATCCAGGACAGCTTTCAGCTCCACTTGCAGGAGCCAATGACCTCTGGTGGCTGCCGAGGGGAGCTCCACTTGCTGCTCCAGAGAGCTCACCTGGACCAGGAGGCGCTGGTGCAGGGAGGGGGCTGTTTGCTCAGTACCAGCCCTCCTTCCAGAACCCGCTTACCTCCTGGTCTCTACCATCGCAAATCCTGTCTTCAGAGGGCCTGCTACCATTTATGCATTGATATGAGTGTTCAATGAGTGTTCTTTCTTTTTTTTTTTTAAATAATATAATATTTTAGTTTTACATCATTTTGTGCCTTTTTCTATCTCAGTTGTAATCCCTGGAGTGTTCATTTTTTAAATAGTGAGGCTCTTCTCAGGAAGTGCAGGCATGGGCCAGGTAGCTATTTCGGCTGAGGGTTGTCTTAACTCTCTCCTGACTCACTGCCTGAAGCTGTACCACTGAGGCAAACTAGCCCCAGAGACGGTGGGCCCAGTGGCATTCACCTCACTGTGCCGGAACTGGTTCTCCCGTATATTTGTTTTCCTTTCCATGTATGTGTTTTTAATCGGTCAGTTGTTTACATATCTGTATAACATTGAGGTTACATTTGTACACCCCCGTGTGTGCACATGCTTCACTCACTTCTACCAAACCTTCCAATCTTCCCCTCTTTCTCTCCTTCTCGTCTGTAGCTTGCTTATTATTTTCTACATTCTTGCAACATTACAACTACCCAGAAAGGCCGGGATACTTAGGGCTCTTTTTCTCCTAGTGGGCTCAGAGACCACCTTCTGGGAGCCGTCACTCAGGATCTGACTAGCCAGAGAGTGCCTAAGAGAGGCTGCTAGTCTCCTGGGCCCTCCCAGGGCCTCTTGCTTCCAGGATATTTGAAGCAGCCTAGAAAGGGCACCTGCAGCTATCCTTCCAGAAGACCTGTTAGAGCTGGCATTGCCTAACACCACAGGGTAACAGGAGACAGCGTGTTTGTCTGGGCGGAGGCTGGCGTTCCCCGCTCACTCTTCTTGCACAGTATGTTTTTGAGGTGGGAATTTCAAACCAGTCCAGTTTTCGCTAGGGATAAAAGAGGAGCTAAGAAGCAGGTGGGATTATGAAATCGAACTGACCCTCTTCCCTTTTTATTTTCACTCCAGTTTATTGGGGGCCATTTGTGCTGAACAACATGCTAAGCAGTTTGTATTCTATCTCATTTAATCACTTCAGATATCCACAGTGCGCTTCACTTTACCCATGAGGCCCTGAATGGCAATGTCTTGAGACCAGTTAGGCAGGGCAGCCACCTGTGCCTGTGTGGCTTTTGCATGGTACGAGGCTGCACCGAGGAAGCAAGGGAGAACTTACACCAGCCAGGCCAGATGACCGTTTCTAATGCTCACAGAAGTCCTCAAGGACTCACTGAGACCCTGCCTAGAAAAAGCCAGATGATTCTCTCCTCATCGTAAGTCTAGCAATAGAAATAGGCGAGCCCAGATATAGGTTTTTTCAAAGCCTGTATACCCAACCATTATCCTAAACTCTTTTGCAACACCCTCCACAGTCTGAATTTGCCAGAACAGTGACACCACACAGACTATCAGCTCAGCCCTGTTTGTCATCCTTTATTTTACTTTACTTGCTTCTGTCCACTTTAATTCATCAAAGTCAGCTAGCTCACTCCCCTTCCCCACCCCACCCAGTTTAAGGGAAGTGCCGCATCATTCTTCTCACCTCCTAATCACTTCTACCAACTGAGGGGTCTTGGTTCATCAGCTAAGTCACTGATAAAGATGCTTTAACCTCCTTAGCCAGGGATGTGTCCCTACAAGCTCCACTGAGTACTACTGCGAGCTGGCACGAGACCCTGCTAACCAATCTTTTCTGGCCTCAGCTGCCAGAGCCACTCACTCCTGTCACTATGTGGTCTGACCACATTTTCCCAGCTTACCGAGGGTGTGTTATATGGGAGGGAATCCAAAGCTGTGTAAAGGCCAGGGAGATTATACCCAGCAGTTCCTCTCCAGTCCTGACACTCAGCCTCAGAATACTGCTGATTAATCTGGCAGATTTTCTTATTTACCATGCTCTGGGGTTGATTGCCCTGTTTTCTGTTTGCTTAAGGTGTTTACAAATTGGCTTTCTGAAAGTTTTTGCAATATTTTTCAGGATAAAAAAATACCATTTATTCATGGGTCAGGATTTATGTAGTACATCCTGTATATACCTGCTACTTAGGCTCATTTTTGTGTGTGATTACCTGACTCCTAGTCTTTAGAAACATCCCATTTAAGTATTCAACTTAATTTAAGTTGGGGGCCCTCTCTAGTGGCACAACACGTTAAGGCACAGTGCTGCAAAGCTGGCTGAAGCCCCTTCAATGAAAGTTCAATCCCTGGCCAGGGAGGTGACCACATGGTGCGGCAGACATCTCCTGTCTCTCCCACCGCTCCCCTTAGCAGCGTACTTTGTAAATCTGCCTGTTCTACTCCCCACTCTGTCTCTGGCCTATACCCCAGTTCTGTATGAACAAATAAATCTGGCCTATACCCCAGTTCTGTATAGGCACCTCTGGCCTATACCCCAGTTCTGTATGAACAAATAAATCTTTTTTAAAAATGAATTTAAAGTAGGTATAAATCATCCCAATAGACCTTCCACAGTACATCTAAAAGCCCCCAAAAGAACTCCTTTTCTGGGGCCTTTTAAAACAAAACAACTTCCCATTTCCTTGGGGTGACTTAAGCTATCAGTGCTTGGAAGACAAGGCTTGGTGAGCTGGCTTTCACAAGGATCTGCTAGAAAATCAGAGATCCTTAAAATTCTGCCAGGCCCAAAGCACAGGCACATGGGCCTCTGTTGAAGGAGTTGGTGGGCAGAAATCAAACAGCTGAGAACTCTCATCAGACACATAACCCACAGCACAAATACCATATGTCTTCACACGCCTGTCAAATCCATCTTTACCCCGTGCTGGTAAGCGTAGCAGGACTGGTAATGATTTCTGCAGGTCTAAAAAGACTTTCTGAACCATCCTTTTAAAGCTTATTTGTTGATGATGAAAGAACACATCATGATCACCAAGAAAGCATAGAAAGTAGCTGGCCCCCGAGATGCCTTGGTGGCCCTCAAATAACACCGTGTGATTTCCACCTCCGCTCACTTGCAGGCATCACTGAGCAGGGTGGGGAATCTACGGGTGCCGGGAGGACCCTCTTTGGCTCAGAAAGGCACATTCTGACAGGCAAGACCACAGCAGCCGCAACAGCACACTAGAAGCCAGTGTGCTGCATCCGTCTGTCGAGGGACAAGGATCCCTTCCTAGGACCTGAAACAGAAGTACAGAGATAACAAGGAGATAACTACTCCTGGTATATTACACACAGCAGGGGAACACGCTGCAGCCCTGGGCTCCCTGAAAGAGTTCATCCCTAGCGAACAAAACAGCCATTATGAAAGCAGCAGGGGAAGAGCAGTTCTTCTTTCTCTTTCAAACACTGCTCCTCCAAGGGAGGATAGCAGTGAGGTGATAGATGCCACTAATTGTGGGACTTAGGACTTGTGAGAGTACATCCCTTAAAGCTGAAAGGGAAGGAAGTTTAGGGGCTCCAGCCAACCTTAGAACTCACTGCCAGGCGTGTTTATCACCTAAGCAAACAGAAGAACAGGCAGCTTAGTTAGTCAGCTAGGTGTTGCCAACTAGCCACCCCCCCAGCTCCTAACCGCACGGAGGTGTTGGCGTGAGTGTGAGTACACTCACCACAGGCAGATGCCCATGCTGTGAAAGCAGGGGCTACAGTCTTGGCTCATGTCCAGGTGGAGAAAAATTAAACCTGTTACTCACGGCCCACCGCCATCTGGAAGGGACCTTTACCTGCCCAGGGCTGGGACTCTTCACTGACTGGAAAGCTGGAGTGAGAAGGGGGCAATGGGGGGGATGCAGAAGACATCCCTGAGGTGATGGCTCCCCAGCTGTCAGAGGAGAGACGTGGGCAGGGGTCTGTGTGTACATGAAGTAGGGGTCTGGATGCTCAGCCACGTCTTAACGTCAGCCAGAACCCAACTGAAGAAAGGATTGACTCTCTGGGATTGGTTTCCAAATCGCACAACACCATCTTGTGATCGTTTCTTCCTTTCTCCATCAGTTCAGAACCTGGGGCTGTTGGATGTAGTAGTAAAGAAAGAAAACCAAGTATTCAGCAGGACGGATACCTGACATTTATACTGGGAGATAAGGGTGGCCAGGGCAAATAGGGACGATTTTCACTCCCTCCCCGCCCTGTCCGAGGCGCCTTGGAGCCTCCCCACTCCCGGGGAGCTGCCTGCTTCTCTGTCTTGAGTCAGAAGCAGGTTTGGAAAGGAAGTTCAAAATCTTTGGCGGGGAGAGAGGATGCCCAAGATAAAAGTGTTAGGGCAGTTGCCAGCCTCTTCTTGACTCTATCTATAATTTCATTAGCTAGTGGACATGCTTGCGAATTCCCACCCAAAGCAACTCCATCTCCCTTCTCCTCCAGCTGCCAAGATGTGGCCTATTCACCTGACATCAGGAGTGTTTACTCTGTGGTTCAGCTTCTTACTGACTCACTAGGTCTTTGCAATCCTTTTGAAATGTTCTTAAAAAGAAAAAATTTATTGTATTTATGTATGCATAAAGGATCTGGAGCTCTAGGCCACAGGTGTGAGGGGAGGAGGGGGTGAGAGGATTCACCAGAGATAGAGTGGGGGGCACAACAGGTGGGTCTACTGAAGTACACTGCTGAGGGCAACAGTGAGCAAGGCAGGAGAGGTCTGCTGCACAATATGGGTTCACTCCCTGGCCAGGGATCGAACTCATGCCGCAGTGACTGCCTATAGCTTGATAGCACTGAGATTTAACCCCTGTACCACCATGGAAGGCCCCCTTTTGAAACAGATATTATCCCTCTCTAGGATATTCAGTCCCAGAGGACTATACTTCAGGCTTTCCTTCTGGTTTCTGGTGGGCTTCAATTCCACATCCTGCCAATAAGCCCTGGGATTGAATTGCAGCTAGAATTCTAGAAGCACCAGTGGATAGGAATAAGCCACGCATGCAATAGTGGAGAAATTCCAAATTAGGAGGTCAGTCATAGGTATGAGCTGGCCTGACTCAATCTCAGTGATACACAGTTGGGAAGAAGCATTGCCAAAGAGATGAGTCAAGCAGCAAAGTTCCAGGTGACCAGACCCAGTGCACCTGCACCCTCACAGGAACATGTTGGAGCCAGACATAAAATTAAGGGAGAAACCAGCCTGCAGTGTGAGCATCTCAGGACCTGTTGGCCTTTATTAAGTGCATTTGCGTTTATACAGTCATTCTGGATTATTCTCTTCCAGCATTGTATCTGTCTGCTGAGCACATGAATGCTGAACCTGAGCCCTGGGTACTTTTCACAGAAACTGGAGGCCTTCCCTGTACTCACGCTGGCTTGTCTGACTAGAGCCACGTCTAGAATTTTAAGGTCCTGTTTTCCTTTCCTGAACAAACTTGGTTTTGTCTATCAGAGAAGGTCACTTGGAAGTCTAGCAAACCTTCTCACCTGGATAGTGGCCCACATATTCACAGTTCTTGAAGTTTAACTTTTTAAAAAGTTTTAAAAAGCTTATTGACTATAAAAATTGTATAAGTTTTATAATTTGTGTGGGTGGTGTTTTGGTTTTTACATTTCAAAAATTTTAAATTATGATATACTACGCTTAATGAAATTTATCATCTTAACCACATTTAATGTACAGGTCAGTAGTGTTTAAGTATTCACATTTTTGTGCAACAAATCTTAAGAACGCTTGTCTTTCAAAACCAAAACTCTTTAATAATTTTTTCATTACTTTAAAATCATATATTTTTTACATCATTCTTCATTTTCACATATTGTGTGCTTTATCCACACGTTTGGGCCCCCCCAGGAATCCCCATCACCATTAACCCTTGTGCTCTTCTCTTCCGTTTTAAACCATTTTCTCTCCTGGCACCCTGAAGAATGTCTCTGGATTATAGTTGCCTGTGGATTTTTTTTTTTTTTTACTTTGTTATAATTATTATATCCACCCCCTCCCCTCAGTCCCTTATTTGGGCCCCTACAATCCTCCTTTGAGTGAAACCATCCGGTATTTTTCCTTTTCTTTCTGGCTTATTTTATTGTGCGTGATCCCTTCCAGTTCCGTCCATGTTGCTGTGAATGGCATGTGAAACTCTTTAATAATTAAACTCCTCATTCTCCCTGCCCCCAGTCCCTGACATTCACTATTGTACTTTCTGTCTGTGAACTTGGCCACTCTATGTGGGACCCTATGGCATTGGTCTTTTTTTCCATTAGCTTAGCATAGTGTCCTCAAGTCCTTGTGTAGCCAATTTCCTTGTTTAAGGTTAAATAATATTCCTTTGCATTGAATAATATTCCATTCTTCCAGTCTTGGAAGTTCCACCTTTTGGCTATTGTGAATTATACTGCTGCCAACACAAGTGTACAGATAACTCTTCAAGACCCTGATTTATATAATTTGTGTTTTTTTAAAATTGAGTGAAGGAATGAACCTAGGAGATGATATATCCCACAATTTTGCAGTATTTACCATTTGGAAAATATCAGGAATGCAACACTAATTTCAACAGGTAACGTCTTCATAACCTCTCAGAGTGCTGACTTTTCAAGCTCTTGTGTAGTGTGTGAGTGCTTTGAGAAGGTAGCAGCATTTCAGCTATATTTCAGTGATTGAGACATTCTGATCAAGAGTAGAGTTGTCAGTAACTAGTATTGCTAAAAGTCACCATCCCAGTTCCCTCACCTGGGACTAGGAGGCCCACACCACTTTTCCCTAGACCAAAAAAGCCATGGTCCTGGGGCGAAGCCCTGTGGTAAACTGCTCCCCACTGAGTGCCCTTCTCAATGACATCAGTATCCCTATTTCAGAAGAGGGGCAGGGGTTGCCTTTAATTTGACAAATTAAACAAAGAAATGATCTGTGAATGAATCTCAGAGAAGGGAAAAGCAGCCAGCCATGTGGACAGATAAGACTCCTCCCCTGCCAGAACCAGCCTCCCATTCATGCCCCACATTGTCTGCAGGCATGTGTGAGCCATATCCTAGATCATTTGGCATTCAAATAGCTAAGTCGGCTGCACACTCAGCTCAGATGATTGGGGGCCTTAAGTGTTAGTGTTCTGCCCTCCTGCAAGGAGGAAAGGGAATCTTGCTCAGGAACCAAAGCAAAGCATATTCATCTCATCTTTTAAGGCCCCAAGACAGATTCCTCCAGGCCCCCAGACGCAGAGTCCTCCAGCATTAAATGCACAGAAATCAAATGCACATCCATTACAGGAGAAATAGCAGGGAAATGGGGCTAAGGTGACAGATTCTGAAGAGCAAACATATACCTTTGTGCTCTCTCTTCTTAAAATTCATCCTCTCACCTGCCAGCCTTGAGAATTGCCTATTTACATAACTAGCTGCCTAAAATGGAATATTAGATAATGTTACATGGCGGCTCACTCAATTTGAGCCCATCCCCAGGATGCAAGAGTGATCCAGAAGTCCTCTGACAGCATGTAGCGTGGCATGCTGGCCTGCAGCCATGCCTCCGCGTGGTGTGAGCCTGTCAGCTCTATGGAGCTAAGCAGATGTCAGGCCCCGTCTCCGGGTGGGAGGCCAGCTGAGCAGCTGGGGGGTGGGGGCGTGATTCAGCAAGTGGCACAGTGGTGTCCCAGCATCAGGGGACAAACAGCATCTCTTCCTGAGCTTCACAGCAGGCACCTTGTTCTGCCCAAGGTGCTGTCTAAGAGACTGACATACAGAGACTGAGTAGGGGGAGCTGCAGGATCTCTGGGGACAACAGGAACAGGAGGTAATCAGTCAGCTCTGATGCCATCCCTGGCACCATTCCAGCCTTGAACCCCCTGTTGATCCTTTCCAAGGCATGAACCTCCCTCCCATCAAAACTGGAATCATGCTGCTCCCTTACAGGAGGAGTATAAATAAGTGATAAGGAAGTGTTCTGATAATGACAAGCAGGTATAGCTTCTCAGCCAACCAGATGTATGAAAGAAGGCAACTGTATGTGTTTGTTCATTTATTTTTCAGCGTTCCAGTTCCTGTAGTCAGTTTAGAGAAAATCCCTAACCTGGTGAAGGCAGATGGTGCCAACGTCAAAATGAACTCTACAACCACCACTGCGGTCACCTCCTGCTCCACCTCATCCTCTGTTGTCTCCACCCCACCTTTAATTAAACCAGTCTTGATGTCCAAGTCAGTGCCACCTTCCCCAGAGAAGATCTTAAATGGCAAAGGAATTCTATCTGCCACAATAGACAAGAAACACCAAAATGGCACCAAAAACAACAACAAGCCTTACAGGAGACTTTCAGGTATGTATCTGTGTCCTTAACGTCAGTGAGATGAGTCACAATAGTAACCAAGGAGTGATGTGCTCTTAGAATTAAGCAGATCTGTTTCATTTTAGGGGGATGTATAATTGCAAACAGGACCCCCACATAAAAAGTGCAGCGACCATTGTCTTATTTCTGGGCTAGTGCTTGCTGGGAGTCACCCTCGTGGCCGAGGAGGCAGGACAGTCTGCTCCAGCCACGCTAGTCCGTTCATCCCAAGGGGCTGGTCATCGTGCTGATAGATGACCCAGGACAGGTAGACGTGCCATAGCCATGAGGTTGGACAGTCTTTCTGACATCTCGTAGCTACTCAGGGCAGGCTTGGGACTGTCCGTCAGAAACTGCTCCAGAGGAAGATGCCACCTCTGCCCTTTAGCCTAGTTGGTTTCCAGGTTGGGTCTGGTCTGGGCCTTTAGCTGCCTTTCCCGCGTAATCAGGCTGGAGTTCCCCGATGGTAGGCCTTGGGCTGGCACAGCAGATGGGGTGTTTGGAGTGGGCGGCTTCCTTGGGTCTCTTGCTTAGCAGCTCCCCAGAGCACTCAGTAAAGGCAAATGGCTGCTCTCTGGCGCAGTGGTCACCATGTGGAGGATACTTGCTTTGGATTAGTTGCAGAACTAAATATGGCAGTTCTGCTTTCTCCAGAACATCAAAAAAAGCTATAAATTTTTATGTTCTTCACACATGGTGGCATTCAAATAACACAATAGTGTACCCTGAAAATCTCTCTGTGTACCAACACAGAGGTAGGACCGGGCACTCACTTTGAATATCAGGGGCCCTCACTGTATAACAGGCACCCCAACTCCTGACTGAGTGATAAGTTCAGTTGCCCTCTGCAGAAGCGGGTGGCAAAGTCCCTGGAAACCAGTGGGTCCAGCTGGACACGTTGTCCAGAGGGTGTGGATTTCTTGTGTCAGAAGTGTGACTGGACCTTCCCGCTGCAGCCCAGTCTGAAGTCGTTGGGGCGCTGGGGGATTTTTGAGCTATTTGTTGTTACTGCACTTTGTTGGTTGTTTTGTCTCATTGGGTCTCTTGCTTGTTTCTGTTGTTGGCAGCCAGCTCCCACCCACAGCCAAACAACCCGCTCAGTTCCAGGCCAGTATGAGTGCTGCTGTGGGTCTGGACACGGGTCTGACTCTCACAGACCCAAGGGAAAGAACTCCATGCCAGGTAGCCTGTGGCCTGGTGCCCAGGTAGGCAGACAGGACTTGTAAATGGGCATCTCCAGGCATAGCAGTTTTCTATTCTGAAAAGTGAAGCTTAAAAAAAAAAAAAAAAGGACAAGCACAAAAGCAGTGGGAAGTATTTTGATAGCCAACCAGGTATCTGGATCTAAGAATGGTTTTATTGCATCAGTATCATGACCTCCGCTGCAACCACCACCCCAAATCTTCTTTTAAAAATAGAACATTTATTATGCTCAGGGTTTACTCCAACACATTTGGGCAGTTTTTCGGGTTAGGTAACCTCTTTTTAAGTTTGTAGCTATTCAGGCTCTTAAGAGCACACCACCAAATTCATAGACACCCCCCACACACACACACATTGCTGCCCGTCACCCTGCCTGCCCAGAAGAGCTGTGTCACTCCTCCTGTGTAGGGCACAGACGCCTTCCAGAAGCAACACACACCATCTGAGAGGTAAAGCTTTCAAGCCTGCAGGGTCCTCCTCCCATCATTTTTGTAATTCAGAAAGGGGTAAAGAATCCGAAGTGGGCATAAAATGAACAGGTTCCCTAAAAGTAGCGGCAATATATGACATCACTAGTCTGGTCAGAAGAGAGGAGCTGGGGACACCTGGCCTCCTGCAATTGTCCTTCACCCCCCTATGTCATTCCCACTTGGAGCACCAGGCTGCGTACTGGGAACTGTGAGCCTTCCGGTTCTCACCCACATAAGGCACCTACCCAGACATGTCCCTGCCCTCACCTGCAACCCTGCCAAAGTGTTCCTGCGTCAGGTAAATGATTTTTCTGGTCAGCGAGACTATGTGGAAACCCTGTGCAGAGGACTCTGCAGAACCTCAGAGGCAGGTCACTGGCATGTTGAGGAAGGAGCTCCCACGTCCAAGGCTAAAACCAGCAGGAAGCCAGGGCAGGAAAGGGGCTGATGTACCTTGGAGTCACCCAGGAGAGTGACTGTGGCCCGTGGGCTTGCAAGGTCTACAGCCCGTCTCAAGTGAAGTCAAGTGTGAGAGCCCTCTGCTCCTTTCCCTCCCATGCCTCCCCCACCCTGTTCCCTGAGCCTTGTGCTGCATTCCGCATTCCCATTGAAGCTGGACTTGGGGACTCTGGGTTCAGAGAAGAGCGCCATTTCTCCCCCACCCCCACCCCCACCCCAAGAGGGTTCCTGAAGCATTTAGCAGCTGGTTGAAAAGGAAAAACAAAACAAAACAAAACAGATTGCCTGACAATGTCTCACTTGTTGGTGCAAATGTGCATTTTTTAATGTAGTCTTAATGCCAAATCCTATTTAGTCTCCTTTTTTCTTATATTTTGTTTGTTTCTTAAACCAGAGAGAGAATTTGACCCAAATAAACACTGTGGAGTATTGGATCCCGAGACAAAGAAACCTTGCACAAGATCCCTCACCTGCAAGGTATTTCTCTTTCCATAAAAAATACTTCCTGCTCTCGCTGGGGCCTTTGTCGAAATGTTTGCATGCCACTCACTGCACACGGCAGGGTGTGGAACCTCGACATGACCCCCAGCTGTTCTTTGTAAGGGAAATGCTTTCTTCTCTTCCATGGTAGCAGAGTGCCTGCCTCAAGCTGGCTGGCTTTTTAAGAAGGAAAAAAAAAAAATAGGCTTCCCCTGTTACTTGTGAGGCCAGACAGTAAATTGTATTTATAGGCACTCACAGGCGGTTCTAAACCCTGCTACGTTTTAATGTATGCAGGAGCAGCAGCAGCGGCGGCGGCAGCGGCAGCGGCGGCGCCCTGAAAGGCGGCCCTGGAGGGAGGACGCTCTGCCGCGCCCCTGATCCAGCCACACCGGGGTGGCCAGGGGGACACCTGGCCCCAGGCGGCGCCCGCCCTTGGATATTTCCAAGCCCCATATGGCACACTGAACTGCTAGTGCTTCTTGGGCTCCAGGCGTGGCCCTCTCTGCCTGGTGGCTCTGTGTGTCGGGCCAGATCGAGCCTCCCACTTGCACCTGGATTAACTCTAGCACTCCCGCACGGTTGCCTTGCCTCAGAGAGGTTTTCGTGGGTTCTGCGCTGAAGCTGGTCATCTTATGCCATTTTTTTTTTTTTTTTTTTTTTTGGAAGAAGCTTTGGCTTCTTAACATCAGCAGTCTAGGGCATGGTTGCGTTTGTGTGGTCTCTTCCCAGCCACAGAACAGGAGCTGTTGCCTTGAAGTTGACTTTTCAAGCACCTCTAAATTCTCATGAATTGCTCTTTCTGAAATGGAGGGCCTGGGGAAGCAGGTTTATGTGCTGATCAAAGAGGCTGTGCTTTTCATCTCTCTTCTCCTTAGACACACTCGCTAAGCCATCGGAGGGCAGTCCCAGGCCGGAAAAAGCAATTTGACCTCCTTCTGGCGGAACACAAAGCCAAGTCCCGGGAAAAAGAAGTGAAAGATAAAGAGCATCTCCTGACTTCAACAAGGGAAGTGCTTCCAAACCCACCTGGGCCGGTGCAGGACTCCCTGCCAGGATCTTCAGGGAGCTCTGGGCCAGAACCTAAAGTTGCATCCCCTGCAAAGTCCCGGCCACATAACTCTGTGCTTCCGAGGTAAGTCGCAGCTTGGCACAAGGAGCCCGAGCCCGAGTTCTTGATCCGGTGACGCTGCCTACCTAGCTGGGTCGAGCGCGACTGGTCACATGTTTAGTGAAAGTGGCAGTCGCCCTACCTTGCCCTATGTTAGATGAGTGGCAGATTCCTGGGGCAGAGGGTTGGGAAGAGCTGCAAGGATGGGAAGTCAGCACACCTTAGAAACCCATGTGCCACAATATTTTAGGATTTTTTTCTACAGCATTCTTATGATCAGGGTGAAAAAATAACAGAGGCCATTTGTCCTTATGTTTCCCTCTATACCAAAGAGATGAGCCACCTGTGTGGGGGTCTTATTCAGTGGTCCCAGGCAGAAAGGAAAGAACAGAAAACGGAACTGAAAGCCATTTGAACTGAGAGTGTTTTAAAACCCCCTGATACTTGTTTTGACAGGCAGTGGCATGACTCACTGAGCAATAGACCCATTTCCAGGTAGCAGGCCAGGCAGGGCCCCCTTCATGCAGAAATGTGTGTCAAGTGCTTGCTCGCTAAGCAAGGTGCTGTTAGGTACTCTTGAGACCTAAATCCTGCTTTTTAGGAATTTGGCATTTAGAAGATAGTATTCCAATATTCATCATTTTATAAGACGGAAACAATAGTACAATATGAGAAATCCAGATAGTGGTATTGTCTGGTAATTTTTAATGCATCCAGTGTGAGTCTTGAAAGGTAATTTTCTAGTCAGTAAGTAGACATTAAGAGAACATAGTTATGAAAAGGGAGAGGAGCTGATTTTTAAAGGAAAAGAAAGTGTTTGATGACAGCTGTTATGACCTACCAGATTCTCCCTCAGGCCTTCCAATTTGGGGCAACATTGACCCGGTTTGCCAGGCAGCAACCCCTGCTAGGATGGGCAGGCTCAGCTTCAGGTGAACGGAGTCAGGTGGAACTCCCACCCACGCAGTCCAGCATCAGAACCATGGTTCGTTGTTGCCACCATTTACACACCACTTCCTTTGCTGGCCTTCTTCTGCAAGGTCATTTTTTGATGACTTCTCGTTGTAACACCAGAAAAGGGCTATTACCCCAGCTTTAGAATTGAGGCGATAGTTCCGTCCCAAACTTCTGGGAAGGACTTCAGCTCCATATACATTAAGTCCTCATTTAATGTTGTGGATAGGTTCTTGGAAACTGTCTCTCAGTGAAAGGGTATGTAACCAAAGTGGTCTTTGAATAACGCTGCTTTGTTCAGCACTGGCTGGAATTGGGTTTTGTTCATCAATGGTATAATGAAATGAAATGGTGTTATTTGAGGACCTTCTGTGCAGTGGCTTTCAGACTTCCTTGTGACATTTGCATCCCCACAAAGCCTTACCTGCTAGCCAGTAGAAAAGCAGACTCAGCTGCACCTGAAACTAGCTCAGTCCTTCTCTCGTCACACATGTACCCAACTTGAAAACTTGGCAAGTATTCTCCTTGCCCCACTGAGCGGACTAGTGGATGCACTTTTACCCAAGCAGTGGTACCTGCCTTAACGAGAAGCTTTTATTTTATTAAAAATAAAAAAGAGTCAGTGGTGTCTTAAGAGTTTCTCTTTTTCTCTTCATTTCGGGTTCAGTTTTCAGGGGATATTTACCAGTAGAAAAATGCCACCTGTTTATCTTTTAGGAAGGCAGAAGAAACAGAGTTGGATTAATTAGCAAAAAGATGTGTCTGGAAATTGGGATTGGCAAAGGAAAACATTACAAATGTTGGTAATACAATGATCTCTTGAGGATGCTTTTTTTTTTTTAAAGATTTATTTTTATTGGGGCCTCCCTGGTGGTACAAGGGATTAAACCACAGCACTATTAAGCTTTCTGCAGCCACTGCAGCATAGGTTTGAGCCCCAGCCAGGGAGGTGACCCACATGGTACAGCAGATCTCTTATGTCCTGCCCACCCCACTGCTCCCCTCAGCACTGTATTTCAGTCTATCTGCCTGTTATGACCCATGCTCTGTCTCTGGTGAACCCTTTCACCTCCCCTCCCCCACACCTTTGACCTACACCCCAGTTCTTGTTTGCATAAATAAAAAGATTTTAAGGTTTTATTTTTATTTATGCATACAAGAACTGGGGTGTAGGCAGGGGTGGGGGGGTTGGTTGATAGAACATGGAGTGGAACAGGCAGGTGGACTGAAATACACTGCTGAGGGGGTCAGTGGGCAGTGGGACAGGAGAGGTCTGCTGCGGTATGTGGGTTAGTTACTGGGCTGGGGAACGGAACTTACGCTGCAGTGGCTTGGAAGCACTAAGACTTTAACCACCAAGGAGACCCAAGATGCTTCTCAAGTCTGATGGAGACACCCAAAAACTCAAAGGTGATTCTGATCCATAGTTAGTGGGAAATGACATCCTCCTTCACTCATTTTAGGTAAGATGAGTCCCAAGGAAATAAAAAAAAAATGAAAAAGAATGGTCAGAGTTTGATATATCCTCCAATAAAACTTAAACATTTATTTTACTCATTAATCATGTATGTAGGTATGTATATGTGAATGAGATATTTCAGTCACACTAATTAGCTATAATGGGGGGGGGATCACACATGAATGGAATTACTATGGTCCCTTCCAATCATGAGTTCTTTTGTAGGAAATGCTAACAGGTGTGAATTTGTTTCATACACAACTTTTTGGTAACCTTGAAATTATTGCAGTTTTCATGTTCTTGAACTGCAGCCCCTTCTTCTCACATTCAGGAATGCCTAAAAAGGATGTTGGGTATACAACTGGAAAAGGTAAAGTTAGATAATAAGGGTTTTAACAGAATTGGGAGTACAGGTCTCCATGCTTACTGACTAGACAGGCTTGGTGTTGTGTTTCCTAGTCTCAGATTGCCCATCTCTAAAATGGAGCTGAGAAGAATTGAGATAACGGACTAAGTGCATAATAATCACTGTTATTAAAAGGTGGTGGCTTTTAATGGAAAGCAATGTGAGGTGTCGAAGACCTTGGTACTACCTGAGACTTGCCTCAGACCTTTATCCCCCAACTCTAATATGTCCTAAGAGAATCTATTTCTCACCCCTAAGAGCCCAAGGGCTATGGACAACCACCAGCCCAGCCAAAGACATCTAGACTATTGGAAAAGGGGGGCTGCCTTGGTCTCTCACAAGTCAGGTCCTGGGGAGAAAGGGGTAGGCTGTGGCAGCCTGTGCTGACAAAATCTGGTCACATTTCCCTGTTTTGGAGATACCCACACATATCATCTAAAGTTAAAAGAAAATTAATTTTTGAAGTATCAAATGGCAAAATCCAGTGACTTTGTAGACTGACAAGGGAAGCAGAAGATCCTAGAAACTTAACAAGGGGTCAGAAGTGAAAGCAACTCCAGTTCATGACTCATTAGGACAGTGTTAACTGCCAGACTGCAAGCCATTTCTCTCCTTGACTTTTGTCTCTACGCTTCTTCTACATCCATTTCTCAATATGGATACTTCAAAGCAAAGGAGGGTTGCTTTGAAATCAAACAGGGTCAAGTCTCATTTTTACCTCTCACTAGCTTTGCAACCAATCCTCATCTCAAAAATGTCAAGAATAGTGACAGTCACCAAAGGCAGTCGGTAACTTGGGTAAAATGAACGTGACATGCTTAGCACAGTAGAGACTCAGTTACGGGCCGCTGCCTCCCCACTTCCCCACAGCACTCAGCCAGACTGATGCCTTGCATCCACACAGTGGTGAGGTGGGAGCTAAGTCCCGAGGAGCAGGTCTGGACTGCGCCATCATCATATCCAGTCTGTGACCAGCAGTGGGCGAGAGGGGAGAGGTGATGTAGGGATGGCGAGGAAAGAGTGAGTGGCAGCTTTACAGTGACTCCCTCAGCACTTTCTTGTGACCAGTTGCCCTGTTTCCTTCACTCCTTGCCAACCCTTGCTTTTTCTGAGAACACAGACTGATTCCGGCAAACTCCCTCCAGGCCCCACCCTGGAGTATAGCAATCAGAGCTGGAAAGTCTTGAAAGCACCCCCACACCAGCATCACCAGGAGGGTACACGCGTCCTGAGTGAAAGCAGCCTACAAGGGGAAGACTGGCACTCCTGCCCTCGGTCTGCATGCTCGCAAGCACACCACCAGCCTTTCGAGTTTCTGTCTTTGCTTTCAGCCAATTCTGCTCTGGGTCACAGTCTCCATGCTCAGCTTTATTCTCCAGGATTCTCGTCCTTTTGATCTCTTCTCTTTTTTTTTTTACAACTGGAATTTCCTACTGAGTGTTTCCAACCATTTTTTTCCCCATTAAACTAAACTTCATTTTTTAAATCAAAGTAATAGAGGCAAATGGTACAAAGATCAAATAGTGCTAAAAGACTATGATAAATAAAAACAATAGTCCCAGCCATCCTGGAACTTTTACCTGTCTGTACTAGAGTTTCTGTTTCCTGGATCCCATTGCCTTCCTGTCTCTTGGTTTTGCTCCTTTGTTTTGATAAAGTATTGGCCCAGTTGGCTTCCTATGAAAAGGTGGTTTGGAAGTCAATTTTTTAAAGATTTATTTATTTATGCATAAAGAACTGGAGTACAGGCCAGAAGTGCAGGGGTGGTGAGAGGATTCACCAGAGACAGAGTGGGGAGCAGAACAGGCAGGTTGACCAAGTACACTGTGAGGGGAGCAGCCAGCGGGTCAGGAGAAGTCTGTTGCACCATATGATCACCTCCCAGGTGGGGATCAAACTCATGCTGCAGTGGCTTTAGCTTCTTAGTGCTGTGCTTTAACCCACTGTGCCACCAGGGAAGGTCCAGACATCAATTTTTTTTTAAAGGATTTATTTTATCTATGCATACAAGAACTGGGGTGTAGGTCAGAGATGCAGGGTGTGAGAAGATTCACTAGAGACAGTGGAGAGCAGAACAGGAGGACCTGCTGAAATCCACTGCTGAGGGGAGCAGCGGTTGAGACAGGAGAGGTCTGCTGTGCCATGTAGGTCACTCCCTGGCCAGCCGGGATTGAGCTCAGAGGTAGCTGGGGCTAAGACATTAACCCCTGTGCCAGCAGGGAGGCCCATGGGGGTCAATCTTTAGAATACTTAAACATCTAATGTTTTAATTATACTATACCCTCACCTTACTGCTGATATAACTGGAGTGAAAATAATTTCTCCACAGAAATTTGGAGACATTTTTGCATTGGCTTCTAAGAGTGAAGATTTTGATTGAGAAGTTTAATATCATGCTGACTAATCCCCCTTTCTTTGCACATAGCCAGCGTTCATCTCTGAGGCCTGGGGCTCTACAATTTCACAAGGATCACTCTTGGTGCAGGTCATTTTTCCTTCATTGTACTGGCTGCTCGGTAGATCCTTTCAGTATGGAAACACCTGAGATCCGGTCCTCTGTCATATCTTGTTTTCTCTCCACCACTGCCATTTTTTTCCTCCCTTTCTTGACCCCTGTAACTATATGTTGGTCCTTTTGCTCTGATCTTTCCGTTTTATTACTTTTCTCCTATTCTGTCTCTGATCTCTTGTTTCACTTTTCTAAGAGTTTACCTTCAAAAACCACATATTAAAATAGTCGACTTATTACACATGTAAGATCTTTTTATCTGATTACTTCTTACTTTAGCTTACAAGATACTATTATTTTGTCAGGGTAATAGCGTTCTAGTACTTTCAAAAGATGGGTTTTCCAGTTTGTCTTCTTTCCTCCTTTACCTTTGTTTCTTCCAGGTTTGTTTTATGTATATGTTGGTGCACTTGGTGTTTGTTTGGTCAGTCTCATGTTAGAGAATGTTTGCTGTTCCCTAACCATTCATATTTAGAAGACTTTTAAAAGGCTGATTGGAAGTCTGTATGTGGGGCTGTCAGCTAGATGATCGACAGGTCACCAATCACTGGTTGGAGAAGTCCCAAAAGCAAGACCTGGGGGCCTCTCTGTGGATTTCTCATTCAGTTCTCCAACCTTTTCTCATTCAGTTTTTCAAGGAAGAACCTGCCGAGTGCTGTGCCCAGGAGCACTGACTAAGAATCTGACAAGGGATAACCATGTTAACCATGGTTCCAGTCCTGTGCCTCATTCTTGCTCTCTACCAAGCCTGGCCATCCTCTGTCGTGAGTCTCTTCAATTCAGCATTATCTCTAGAGAATACACTTTTCTTCTCTTGAAGAGTTTACTTGAGGGACAGTGTTGCTCCATCTGGTTATGTAAGGAAGTAGGTGGGCTGAGTCCAGCTTTACCTATCAAAACTTTCAACCCTCCTGCAATATTTAACCCTCACCTCTTCCATGACTTCTGCAGCTCTAGGGAGCCCCAGGTATGCTGCTTGGCTGAGGTTTTGTGAGAGCTCAGCTCCTTTCCCCATCAGCGAACACCTCTCTCGCCATATTCTGTTTTCTGAAAATATGTTAAAGCCTCCCACTCACACTTTTGTCAGTTAGGATGCTTGGAATGCAAGTCGCAAACCATCTAGATTCTAAACATTTAATATCAAAGAGTTTCTTATCAGATGGGACAAGAAGTCCAGAAGTGAAGGGGTATAGTTCCCAAAGATTCAGACCTGGCTTTCTTTCCCCACCCTTCTTTCATTTCACCTTCATCAATCTTTGACTTCAGCTCAAAGTCTATATCAATAGTGCCGGAAACATCCCGGTAAAACAAGGTCCAGATGTAGGTGGAAACTACCTTTTCCTTGTGCTTTTTGAAATGTGAGGAAAATCTTTACAAAAGTTCCTGCACCCCCCCAAATTTTCTTTTATTCCTCTTGCTCTTTTCCAAAGTGATTTTAAACCTTTCAGAAATGAGGTTCCATGTTGCTTTAGGGGTTAGAGGGAAGACATTGCCATCGCTGTCACCATTTCTCTGCTGATCTCTTTGATGCTCATGCCTTCTTTATCTCTTTACAACAATTTCAGTAGGATTTTGGGAGGGAGAGGAGGTAAGTGTTTTTAATATATCTCCCCATTTATCAAGGCAAGGCATTCAGCCTTGATAAAGTACAAGCTTCACACAAGCTTGTACTACTTACTGATTTTTCTCTGTTTTTACTTTTTGTTATGAAATTTTCCCATTACAGAAAAGTAGAGAGAAGACTCTAGTGAATATTTGCATTCCACATATGAGCAGTGGTCATATTAATATTTTGTAATATGTATTTATTTCATCTATATTTTTTGATGATGACTTTTAAGCTAATTGCAGAAAGCACATATTTTACCTCTGAAGACATCCAAAAGCATCTTGAAAAAGAAAAATAGTTTTCTATGTAAGCATTATACTGTTATCACACTTAGTAGTTCACTTTTATCTCCTGCAGGACAGGGGTGTTCTGTTATGGTGGGGAAGACTACGAAAAGAACCTATTAGGAAGTATGGAAACAACTAAAGTTAGGAACATTGTGATATAACCAAACTGTGAGATATTAAAAGTGACGACATATTTCTCTACATGGAAATATTTCTATAACATCACTAGATTTTTAAAAAAGTATGTCTGAAAATAGTATGTACCCTGTAATCCAGTTCTTATGTAAAAATGCAGGTGCTTGTGCATACACAGTAACAAAAGTCTGAAAGGATAGAAATCAAGATGCTAATAGCACTTGATCTTGAGCACTTGAGTGGCAGGATTACATTATGGATGCTGTCTTCCTTTTTTATATGTTTCAGCATTTTCTAAATTGTGCTGTTATTTGGGTCTTCAGCTATAAGTAAGCAATAGTGTTAGTGTGCTCTAGATGCAGGAGAGTAGGTATCTGGGAATGCACCTTGGGGAGGTATGTTCCCTGGACTGTAGGCTTTTAACATGCAAACTGAATGACATCTTTGATTTTATAAATTGGGAAGGTGATTGCCAGTAATTGTCACACCAACAGAGTTCTTGTATTGACTGAAAAACTACTTGTGACTATGCTTTTATTTTGTTTTTTTTTTTAATTGTGATTAAACTATCCACAACACAAAAATTTACATTGCTGTGAAACCCCCATCTCCAGAACTTATTTCATCATCCTGCACTGAAACTGAACCTATTACTAACACTAACTCCAATTCACCTGCCCTGCTTCCCGATAACCCCTATTCTACTTTCTGTCTCAGAATTTGATTCTCTAGGTACCTCCTATAAGTGACCTCATACAGTACTTGTCC
This sequence comes from Condylura cristata, assembly GCF_000260355.1. Taxonomy (NCBI): domain Eukaryota; kingdom Metazoa; phylum Chordata; class Mammalia; order Eulipotyphla; family Talpidae; genus Condylura; species Condylura cristata. The sequence goes on along the minus strand of NW_004567106.1, from coordinate 44,187,064 downwards.
TTAGTATGTGACTTATTTCACTTAGCAAATTGCCTTCAAAGGTTTATTTATCCACTTTGAAGCAGGTACCAGAAGTACATCCCTCTTTTAAGATTTAACTATTATGCCATCGTATGGATATACCAGATTTTGTTTACCTACTCCTCTATTAGTGGACATTTGAGTCGTTTCTGCCTATGTTTTCAAATAACTAGGCTTTTCAGACCTGATTTGAACTCAGGTATTTGACATCTAGAAAGATTTCAAAGATTCAACAAAAATCCAGGGCTAAAATGAGAGAGAAAAGGAGACCAATTAGTACAGTTGCTTCATGTTTCTTGAAGGATCAAATTTCAAAGCAGAATGTTAGAAAACCAATTTTTTTAAAAATCTCAATATTTTCCGCAACACTTTTTTTGTCCCTGGCATCTCCCTGTTCACTCACCTGATGAAAGAGAAGAAGTGGGAAGAGTAACTAACAACTAACTTTGATTTTTTTTTTTCCCATCTTACTTTTCTACGAATGTGAACATGGTTGCTTTGTTAGGACTTTGTGGTTTGTTTTTACTGCTTAGGAAGCATGTCTTGCTACCTCTTTTTTGTCGTTGCTTTTCTATAGGCTTAGTCATGATTAAGGTGAGACTTGTTTAATTGTTTATAGACATGGAATTCATTCATTCCTTCATTGAGAAAAGACATTTCTTCAGCATCTACTATGAGCCGTTCATGTCAGAAAGCCTTCTGGCTTGCCAAACATAGAATAGAAACATTCATCTTCAGAAGATTAAGCATTAAAACTATATGTTGCTTGATACTAGCCCTGGGCAGGGCTGTTGGGATAAGGGGCTTGTGACTCCATACTCAGACAAAATTTCTTTGTGTGCAATTATGGTAACAATTTCATAATGTTTTAAGTTTTTATTGAGTTAATATTGGTTTACATTATTTCTTTTGTGGAAGTCTAGAAACCCCCTTCCTCAAGCATTGCTGACAAAGTGCACCGCCACCAAAGCAGCCCATAGTCCACCACAGTAGACCCCTGTGCACACTCTTCTTTGTTCTTGTCCCTCCCCCTTCCCCACTGGTTGTCCCCATTCCGTAGTCAGCTTAAAGGGCATAGTTTTTCAGCTTGACTTTATCTGAGTCTTTGCTTTCTTTTTCTGTATTCCATATAGAAGTTACACCATTCTGTATTTGTCTTTCTCCTCTGACTGATAAGCTTAGCATTATCTCTTCCAGCTCCATCCATGTTGCTGCAAACAGCAAGAGTTTATCATTTTTGATAACGGAATAGTATTTTCGTGTGTGTGTACGTGCATGCACACACACTATCTACATAATCCATTCATCTGTTTTGGGACATTTAGGTTGTTTCTATAGCTTGGCCATTTTTTTTTAAAGATTTATTTATTTATTCATACAGAACTGGGGTACAGGCCAGAGATGTGGAGGGTGAGAGGATTCACCAGAGACAGAGAGGGGAGCAGAACAGGCAGATCGACGAAGTACACTGCTGAGGGGAGCAGCCGGCGAGTCAGGAGAGGTCTGCCTCGCCATGTGGTCTCCTCCGGGGCAGGCAGGGATCGAACTCATGTGGAAGTGGCTTTAGCTTCTCAGTGCTATGCTTTAACCTGCTGTACCACCAGGGAGGGCCAGCTTGGCCATTTTAAGCAGTGTTCCAGTAAATATGGGAGTTATTTTATTTTCAAAATAGTATACTTGTGTTCTTTGGGTAGAAATCTAGGAGTGGAATTGCTGTGTCTTCTGGCAGATCCATTTGTAGTTTTGTTTTGTTTTTTAATTTATTTATTTATGCCTACAAGAGATAGGGTGCAGACGAGAGAGGCAGGAGAATGAGAGATTCACCAGAGACAGGGTGGGGAGGAGAACAAGCAGTGAGTGAAATACACTGCTGAGGGGAGCAGTAGGCAGGTCAGGAGAGGTCTGCCGCACCATGTTAGTCACCCCCCTGTCCAGGGATTGAACTCCTGCTGCAGTGGCTTCTGATAGCTGCATAGTGCTGTGCTTACACCACCCTTACACCACCTTACACCACCAGGGAGGGCCCCCATTCATAGTCTTTAGAGAAAGCTCCATATTGTTTTCCATCAGGGCTAGACTAGTCTTCGTTCCCACCAACAGTGTAATAGAATTCTTTTTTCTCCATATCCTCACTGGCATTTAATATGGGCCACTTTTACAGGTGTGGTTTTGATTTGCATTTCTCTGACAATAAGCGATGACAAACATTTTTTCATATACCTGTTGGTCATTTGTATGTCTTCTTTGGAGAAGTGCCTATATAGTTCTTCTGCCCATTTTTTAATTGGGTTATTTGTTTTATTTTTTGGGGAGGGGTTTGAGTTCTTTGTAAGTCTTTCCTATCAAATGTTTGGTTTTGTGAAGATTTTTATTCTCATTCAGTGGGATGTCTTTTTAATTTGATTACAGTTTCTTTCACTGTGCAGGAGCTTTTTAGTTTTATGTCATACCATTTATTTATGTTTTTCTTGTTGGAGACAAATCTACAAACATGTTCCTCAAGCTTATGTCGTGAAGTGTTTTCCCTGTTTTCATCTATGTATTTTGTGGTTTCAGGTCTTATGTTCAAATCTTTTATCCATCTTGAATTGTTTTCTGTGTATGGTGTGAAATATAGTGATCTACTTACATTCCTGGGCTTGTAGCTGCACAGTTTTCCCAACATTATTAATGTCATATTTTAGTAGCCAGTAAAAAGCACTTGTAGATCTGCCTTTCATCTTCACTGATATTTTTGTTCATTCGTTTGGACTTGTTTACCTGGTTGATCTTCCTGTCAGACTCCACTTTAAAGTAACTACATAGCAAGCATAAGCTCTCTACGTGCCAACTGAATTCATAGAAAATTAATTTGAGGTGAAACTAACTCTCTTGTCACATAACTATTTTCCATTCTGCTTAAACTGTTGGGCTTTCCCCTGGTGCCTGAATTTAAGCCTCTGCTCCACCTGTTCCCTGTAGCGAGCTGGTTTCAACTAACATTCTCAACCTTCATTTTTTTCCTTTGTGCAAATTTGCCATTGACCTGCCAACCTTGACACATCTGAAGGCTAATTGGGCTGCCTTCTGAGCTCCATTTTCTGGATGGGTCATAGTACCTCAGAAAAGTTTATTCTGTTTGTTCTTTCCTGCCCTAGACCATCATCTGCAAATAGCATAAGCAGCAGCACGTCTTCAAATCATAGTGGCTACACCCCGGAGCCCCCTCTGCCCCCAGCTGGAGGTGACCTGGCCAGCCGACTATCAAGTGATGAAGGGGAGATGGACGGAGCCGAAGAAGCTGAGAAGTTAGACTGTCAGTTCTCTACCCACCACCCCAGACCTCTTGCGGTAGGCCACCTTCCTTTCCTTCCATGCCTTTTCTACCCTGCACTGTGGGGTATTTATGTGATGGTGTCACATAATGCTGCCAGGACAGTGTTTTTCAAAAGGCTTATCCTGAGGTTGCATGATAACCTTAGAAAGACTCACAAATCACAAGAGGAAAGGAAAAGGCTCCCTACTCACTAGGATCCTTTAAATACCTAAGAATTTGCAGTCCTTCTTGAAACAACAATGCCTGGGGAATGGTATTTATGTAAGTACATTAGCAGAATGGCCCTCTGGCCTTGCCCATCTGAACATGAAAGCATCACTGTTAGGAGCTGGTCTCGCTCACCTGCTTTAGAAACCCTCTCTCTGAGCTGTGTGCCAGTCCCTACATGGTCTTCTTCTCTGTCAGTTCTGAGTTTTATGGTTATAAGTAAATGTGACCATATGGCAGTAGAATTCTGTGTGTGTGTGTCTGAGAGAGAGAGAGAGAGAGAGAGAGAGAAGAAAGCATATCATGTCAGCATGATTGCTGATTAACAAAAAAAGCTATTCTCTTATTCCTTGAAAGAGATCACTCTTTTCAGAAAGTCATTGAGATCCAGATGGGAAGTATAAGGAAGCATGACCTGGAGGCTTGTTTGCCAGGCAATCACTTGTGAAGGGAATGTCTGGTGCTACTATCAATCACAGAGTCAAGTGCAGGAAGGTTCAAACATGGGACCCCATGATCACATTGCTCCAGCACCAGCTTGAGCCTTGCAAATTTTCACTATCCATCAATGTCATGGAGTGTGTGGCTGCAGTCAATGCTACTTCAAGTAGTGTGATCCCCTCCTCCCTTCGACCTGTGTGATGTAGGAAGGTCAAATTCACTTCCTCTTCCTAGGCATGGTGATCTCATCATGTCTCACCACCAACCTGAGACTTTGCCCCTCTCTAATACAGAAATAGCGACAATTGGGAATGTCTTTGATTGCCACTAGTAGAAAACTTAATTCATACAGTGTGTGCATTATGATCATTTAATTATCTCACTTAAGAAGCCTAGAAGGGCCCTTCCTGGTGGCGCAGTGGGTTATAGCACAGCACTGAGAAGCTAAAGCCACTTCCGCATGAGTTTGATTCCCGCCTGCCCTGGAGGTGACCACATGGCGCTGCAGACCTCTCCCGACCTGCCCGCTGCTCCCCTCAGCAGTGTACTATGTCGATCTGCATGTTCTGCTCCCCACTCTGTCTCTGGTGAAACCTCTCGCCGCCCCTGAGCCTCTGGCCTGTACCCCAGTTCTGTATGCACAAATAAAAGTTAAAAAAAAAAAAAAGAAGAAGCCTAGAAATAGGTGATTCTAAACTTGATTCAGTATCTCCATGATGTGAGGAAATGAGGGCAAACCTCTACAACCCTCTACCTCTCTCCATGGTCTTGATGTGTCTGCCACAGCTCCAGTATCACCCAGGAACATTCTACACAGGATGCAAGTGGATAAACAGAAAGGGGGTCTTCTAAAATGCCATCATTTCTTAGGGAAGAAAATCTTCCTGTCAATCCCCGCCCCCCAACCAACCTCCCCTTCTAACTACCAAAGGTGGATCACGTGCCCACCCCTAGCCCATCCATGGCAGAGAAGGACAGATTGTAGTGAAAGTGATGGCAGAGAAGGACAGATTGTAGTGAAAGTGATACTTCATCCCAGGGTTCTGGCCTTCCCTGCTCACTGCTCTCTATCAGATACCAAAACATCATTGTAGTTTTGTTAGCAAAGAAAAGGCAGGGAGAGGTGGGAGTTTGATGATTGTGGATGAGATTGACAGGCAGCAGTGCCTTCTACAGTGCCCAGTGAGGCTCTGCAGCTCTGCTGAGGGCTACTGTGTGGCAGCGCTTCTGTGCATCCAGCCTGAACTGGAGATGTGGATATCTAAGGACAAAAAGGTGCCTCCAGCTTCCAGGCCTGCAAGGGAGAAACGGCTCCACCCAAAGGCCAGTCTTTGAAACACAGCAAGATGTTGGTCCAAATGACAAGCCAGCGTGTTAGAATGGATTAGCTCAGCTCTGGGCATGAAGGATTTATGCAGCCCTAATGTTTTACTGATTTAAATGAAAGGGACATGAGTTTGCTTCTTTGCTTTGTCCTTTCTCTCATGGTCAAATGATACATTAAATTATTTTTTTGTAATGAAGCTTGTTCAGTGTATGTTGATCAAATAGGATGGAAGAAGAAAAGATGTTGAGACCTGGAACAGCTCCCAGTGCTGCTGGGGACGACCCCCAGGGCAGAGGGTTCCCTTTATTGCTTACTGGTGTGGTCCACTGACACTTAATATGAGGGTGCATCAACAGGAATTGCAGATTTGGTGGCAAGATTTTAATGCAAAACCTCCAGAACGCAAGCAGAAACAAAGGGAAGGTCTTGCATTTCCTTTGAACTGTTCCAAAGGCTGGTTCCAGGAAGGTTTGTGGTACGCGTGCCAATCCAGCACTGGGTCTGGGATGGAGGCCAGGGAGCTGCTGGGGAAGGGGGAGACGTTGCCTTTGAGTTATAGAGTCGTTTGCAGACTCGCCTGAGCTCTAGACCAGCCAAATGTCACCTTCTTAGAGGCCGCTTCCTGCATTTCTGTCTACTAGCCTCTGTTTGTGCTGACATCATAATCAAATGATGTCTATTCAGTGTCTAACTCATATTTGAGCCATGCGGTTTAAATGTGATGGTGCACTAGCAACATTTTGTTCAGGGCCTTGTCTCTCCCATCCCATCCGTTGTTTAATCCAAACCCCTACTATCCTCATACTGAGAAGGAAGAAAAGGCACATGAGTCCTACCCTTCAGACATTTGTAACCAAGTAAGGCACGGTGGGTGTTAGGCCTAACATAAAGCAGCCATGCAGTGATTTTGAGGTGAAATGTAACAAAATACATGAGGTGTATCAAAGAGGCAAGGTTAGTCAGAGACAGGCCATTGGAAATGAGTCTTGATAAAGGCGCTGAGGTGGCTCCAGGTGACAGCAGAAGGAAGGAGGCGCCAGCCAACGGAATAGCATGATTATATGTATGAAGGTAGAAACATGTTCCAGGTGCTAGTAGGAGGCAGGAGAGGAAGTCAGGTCCAGGAAGGGGAGGGGTTCAGCTGTGTTGGAAGTTGCTCTGTTGACAACAGGCAAGAAAGGTGTGAGCGCTTGACAGAAGACTCAGAACATCAGAATAAGCAACTTCCATCACAGTGATAAGGAGGGAGCCACTGAGTTCCTTGAGAAGACTGAAGACAGGATAAGCAGATGGGGCTGAAAATCATCCCTGGGCCCACCCTGGTGGCACAAGTGTCAGCACTGTGAATCTCCCACAGCCGCTGCAGCACAAGTTCAATCCCTATCAAGGAGCTGACCCACATGGCACAACAGACCTCTCCTGCCTTGCCCGCTGCTCCCCTCAGCAGTGTCCTTCAGTAGATCTGCCTGTTCTGCTCCCCACTATGCCTCTGGTGAATCCTCTCATCCCTCTCCCACACCTCTGGTCTACACCCCAGCTCTTATATGCATAAATAAATCTTTTTAAAGAAAGAAAGTAAGTCATCCTGGCCTTTTTCCCCCCACCTTAGGTGCTGACTGGATCCCAGAGGTAGAGAAGGTAGCTCTTGGCACCACAGAAACTTGAATGTCACTATTGTTGAGTCATAACACGAGGCTCTGTGGAAAATGTGGAGCTCCAAGTGAAACACCACAGAATTATTTTTGGCTTCAGTGCTATTTGCTTCTTTATTTTGAGTAAAATTGTACCCCTGTGTGTATTTATGCAAATGTTATTTTTCTCTGTATGGTTTATATTAGCTTATTAACCTGTAATCAAAATTAAAATGTTTTTTTCCTCACAGTTTTGCTCATTCGGGAGTCGCCTCATGGGACGAGGGTACTATGTGTTTGATAGAAGATGGGATCGTTTTCGATTCGCACTAAACTCCATGGTAGAAAAACACTTGAATTCACAGATGTGGAAGTAAGTGAACGGTTTTTGTGCAGTATCAGATCAGAGCTGCCCCACAACTCTCTGAACCCAGCGTTGTAAATGAATGTCAGCAGTCGGCTTCTCACAGGACAAAGTTACTCTGAAGTCAGAATCCATGACTAATTCTTAAATATGAGCTCTTCTTAATGGTCTGCCTGTAGTTTTGTAAAAACACAGATGATGTGTTAGGTATGAGATGTCTTCTTTGAAATTGTTTCCATGTTGATACTCTTTCTAAACTGAATGAAAAGGGTAGTAGCTAGAGTCTTGTTTATTTCACAGTTTTAGAGGGCCTTTTTGCTACAACTAAGAACATCTGAAGATGTTAATATGCTTCTATTTATATATGCTAAATATCGATACTAAAATTTTCCTAATGGTTATGGACTAATTTCTAATTGTTCAATGCCCTGTGCGAAGAATGCACAGCACCCTACAGGGCAGATCCTGAGTGATGCTGTGCAGTTAGTTAAGCTTGTCTTTGGCCCTTCCCACCTCCCTAGAACGCTCTCCTCACCTCTGCTCACACCTCTCTCTACCCTAAACCCAGCTGTGTTCCATTTCTGTAAGATCCCTTTGTTCTCCAACTTTATTAGGAGACTTATAAAAAGGAAAGAAACTTTCTAGACTTGGGGAAATGCTCCTAAAAGAAATGACAGTCCTAGGCTCTCAAATCAAAGCACTTGATACCATAATGCTCGCCCCCGGCATCCTCACTCCCTCACTCATAAAGGTGAGCTCCTAAGATACTGTATTCCCTTAAAATACTGAATCCCTCAGGTCTAAGCCCAGATGACTCACAAAGGCCAACACGAAGACCCTCACTCTGCCCAGTGGAGCCAGAAGAAGGCAAGGCAGGCATTCCTGGGAAATGGGGGGGCCCTGGGGGTACGGATGGCCCCCATTCAGAACTGGCCCCCACCCCCCACTTCCTCCTCTCTCCCAGGCAGCAGAGGCACCCATCATAATGCAGATTTTAATTCCTGTAACTATAGAAAGAGATCCCGTCGTGTCTGCCTATTAACCTCCCAGAGCAGACCAAACCCTTGATGTTGATGACACTACAACCTAGGAAAGGGCCACAAGAGAAGCTTATCGTTTCTTCCCATGAGCGACTGCCCGTGTGTCTAAAAGGCACCCTCGATGCTACCAGTGTCCATTCAAACGGCAACAATTTGGCGCTGCCTGCGGGGAAACGGTGTTCTCAGTTATCAGGTGGTTCATTCTCTGCACTTGCTCCCCCCGAGATGGCAGCCGGCCCTGGTGATTCTCGCAGCTCTTTGAGCTCCTGTGTTGTGGAAGTGTAAAAATCCTGGACACGTGAAGGAATGTGTTGATCTGTATTTCGCTACCTGGTGTCCTGTCAGCTCAAGCTCCATATTCCTTTCCTCCTCAGGCACAGAAACCCGAGTCACAGGGCATCAGGTCCCTCCCCCCTTTTCAGGACTTGCCTAACCAATCTGCTGTCACTGAGCAACATTGGGGCTGCCTGGGTGTCAACTCTGGAGAGCGTAGCACCCCGCTGCCCTCTCAACCTCGCTGCCCAAACCCCAGGCCGCGACGGGCCCGAACCTGGAGGGATGGCAGCCGATGGGGGCGTGGAAGACATTAGGAAGAAAAGGAACGGCCAAGACTCTTTTTTCTTTAACAAGCATTTAACTCTGCATCAGGAGACACCAACACAGTATTCTCTTTCAGCCAGGTCAGCATCTGGATCTCCATGCCAGCTGGCAGGGGAGGATGGGCACTGTCAGTAATTTATTTGCATCTGTGGGCTTTCGTGCGGGACTTCCCTAGACCAGCGTGCAAAGCTGAAATCCACTGCCATTTGGCACCTAGCAAAACACTGTTTAGCATGGGGAGAAAGGCCCCCCGGGGACAGCGAGCTGCCACTTGCCCCTTGACCTGTCTCCCCTGCCCTGCCTCCCCTCCTGCCCTTGCTATCCTGTGATTAGTGGGGAGAGGAAAAAGGGGGATAAAAATTATATCCCAGTCCTGTGTGGCAGTCTGGTAAGATTAAGGACGCCGGCTCTGCTTGTCAGTTCAGTTGAAACATAAATTTGTGTTTATACAAATAATGGGGAAATGACAAATCAGGGCATTCAGAGCAGCCATGGTGGTTGACTGGGGTCTTCTCTAAGTGAGCCAGGTGGTATTTGTAAATAACTCTATTACATAGAGTAATAGAGTTGCCCACATATATTTCTACCCAGAATGAGCTGGTAAGACACCCAAATCAAGGAAAGATCGAGGGGCTGCCCGTAGCAGCACAGCCAGGCAGCAGAGGCAGCAGGCACACATGCTGACCCTGCACACGCAGGATCTTGCCTGGCGCTGTAGGAGGGGTGTGCTATGCCAGACAGGTGTAAGGGAGTGTTTCGACCTCTCCAGCCTGATTATATGGGAGTCCTTGCCCAGCATGCATAGCCCCAGACAATATGGTTTTGTTGCTGCTGAGAATTCACCTGCTCACCCCTTCATTCATTCATTCATTCATTCATTCATTCATTGCAACAGGTACAAATGGAGCACTCGCTTGGTGCTGACAGGATCTGCTACACTCTTTAGTCTTGAGAGAAGTTAATTTTCAAACGCCATCATGGCCACCGTAGCTTTGGCAGTGATCTCTTGTATTTAATATCCTACTTGGTCTGATCATTTTAAGGACACTGTACTTCTGCACCCAAAGATTGCTCCTTTGGATGCTACTCAAAAAATGGAAGCCACAAGTTCTTCAAATTGCAGGCAGAGTACTGAATCTTCAGAGAGAATCACACTAGAAGAAGCATTTCCTTCTCAGTGAGGCCCCATTCCAGAGTTGCCTGCCCCTCAGCCTGTGGCCCCAGCTCGGAGTTGGTCTCCAGAGGCAGGAGGCACTGTGTGAGGCCTCTTCTCCTTGCCCAGGTCCCCAGGGTGCAGGTCCCAGGCCTCTTTTTAAAAAGGAGTTTTCAAAGGGGAGCTGGTTCCGAGGTGCCGGGAAGCCCCAGCTACACAGAAAACAGGGAGGGGAGCGAGCTAAAAAATCAGAAAGAGTGTGAAAATATTCACCTGACTCCTGAGGTCAGTGTCCTTTCCTGCCAAATCAGAAACACATGGTGATCCCAAGGCTCCAGGGCACCAGAGTAGCAACAATATTGCCCACGCCATCCTTAGAAGTAGGAGCTCTTTCAAGAACAAATCAGAAGACAGAATTTGCAGGAGGCCCCAAGAGGAACAGACCCACTGCAGAGCTGACCAGGTCTCCACATGTAGGGGGCAGGGAGTTTGCTCCCTGACATCCTCCAGCAAGACTGCCCACCATATGCCCTCCTGTGCCATGTCCTGCATCTATCTTCGGGGGAAAAAACTATAAATTCTTGCACTCTCACCCCTTCCTAACACAGAGACAGGAAGACCTGTTAAAAGGCAGAGAGAGCTGAGGAACAGGGGTCAGAGGGGGAAAAATTCGGGCTAGGGGCCAGGCAGTGTGACGTCATTTCCCCGGTCCCAGCCCTTCAGTGCCCCCCACTTCCGGGGGAGACCCAGCAGGAGCCAGCCGGTAGAAACTAACCGCAGGAGCTAACCAGGAGATGCTGCTCCACAGGGAAACCAGGGCTGCAGCCAGCCAAGGCAGGAGGATGCGGCCTGTGAGGAGAGGAGGGCTTCCCAGACCGCCTCCAGCCAAGAGCAGGGCAGGCCAGCAGGGGGACAGGAGGCTGTGGATAAGGGGTCTAGGGGGACACTTTGGCCCACCTGTGCGGGTGGCAGAGTCCTATCCTCACTATTCTTCAAGCCAGGAGCTAAACGGGAAATAGCCACTTCTCATTAAAAGCCACATTCATCACTGCCCCCAAAAAGGAGGAGAATGCTGTTGGGGAAATTTATATTCTCAGTAACATTTGCCTTTTATCATGAACCCAAATCCGTCATTATCCAGTAGCCAAGCATGAAGAAAAGGATCTGAAAACCTGAGAAGGATTAAAAATAGGTTGCTGGATGTTGCAATGGGGGAAACCACAGGGAAGGGCCATAATTCAGATTTTGCCATCCTTCGAGGCTTCATTTTCCATAGTCTGGTTCTACCGGGGTTTCCCTGTAGCCCTGATGCTCACACTTAATCAAGCTCCGGAGCGACGCCAGGCCTGTTTCTCACTGTTTCTCTTTCACTCTTCTCTCATGTTTAGGAAGATCCCTCCTGCGGCAGATAGCCCCATGCCCTCGCCAGCAGCCCACATCACCACCCCCGTTCCGGCATCCGTTTTACAGCCTTTCAGCAACCCCAGTGCTGTGTATCTTCCTTCAGCCCCCATCAGCTCGAGACTCACCTCTTCTTACATAATGACATCAGCCATGCTCTCAAACGCAGCTTTTGTGACATCGCCGGACGCGAGCGCCCTCATGTCACACACCACAGCTTTCCCTCATGTGGCTGCAACCCTCAGCATCATGGACTCAACTTTCAAGGCCCCATCTGCCGTGTCCCCGATACCAGCCGTCATCCCTTCCCCATCCCACAAGCCATCCAAAACCAAAACCAGCAAATCCTCAAAAGTCAAAGACCTGTCCGCCCGTAGCGACGAGTGTCCAAGTAACAAAAAGAGGAAGCCGCAGTCTTCGACTTCCTCTTCCTCCACCTCCTCCTCCTCATTATCCTTGCAGACATCCCTGTCGTCTTCATTATCAGGTCCCCACAAAAAGAACTGTGTCTTGAATGCCAGTTCAGCTTTGAACTCCTATCAGGGGGCCCCTCCCTATAACACTCTGTCTGTGCACAACTCAAACAATGGGGTGAGCCCACTCAGTGCCAAACTGGAGCCCTCAGGACGGACCTCGCTGCCCGGCGGCCCCGCGGACTTAGTGAGACATGTGGGCTCGGTGGGCGGCAGCGACTCCTGTCCCCTCTCTCTGCCATCCCTTGCAGGGGAACTCTCTCTGGCCTCACACAATACCGTGTCATCTCTGCCCCTTTCTTTTGACAAATCAGAAGGAAAAAAGCGTAAGAACTCGAGTTCTAGTAGCAAAGCCTGTAAAATCACTAAAATGCCTGGTATGAATAGCGTTCACAAAAAGAACCCGCCCAGCCTTCTCGCAGCGGTGCCCGATCCCGTTAACAGCACCTCCTCTCGGCAGGTAAGGGACCCATCCTTCCAGGGGCCTCCTGGCACTGCCTTCATTGGCTCTGGGGAGGGGGGTGGCAGGGGGAGCTGGGCAGCACCCCTGCTTAGCCAGGTGGCTCAGAGAGGTAATGCTAACTTTTCTCATTTTCCATTCAGGCAATTTTCACCCTCGGCTCCGAGAGCAGTTTGTTTAACAAATACTTTGTATGGTACTTTTTGCTGTGCACTAGGTGCTGCAAGTAGCAGTTCACAAATATCACCTCATTTAATCCTCACAACAACCTAGTGCAATTGGTACCATGGTTATCAGCGTGTTAGGTGCGGTGGGGAAACTGAGGCACAGAGCAATTCCTGAGCTCCCACTCTGCTTCTGTCTTATATCTTGAGGGTCTAAGGCCACTTTCACGAAGATCTGTCACTGAGCAGTTTGAACTGATCTGTTGCAATCCTCTCAGGAAGAGCCTGGGGCCCCGGCAAGTAAAGTGAGGCCAGGCCCCACCTGGGAAGTGGTGACTTGTGTGGCTGGCTCCCAGGTGACTCTTCCCACTTTACCAGGCTGCCTCAACCCCTACTTTGGCCGAATATAGTTCTTTCCTTCTTAAAGTAGAATTGCACCTCACACGAGCCGGAGCAGAAGCGTCCATTGCAGTGTACAAACAGGAGCTATTTACTGTAAGGCAAGCTGAGGAACTGGGGAGTGGGCCATGAAATTTTTGTGTTTCTCTTCCTTTATTCTCATCCTCAAGCCTACTCTTTCTCCTCAGCCTGGAGAAGCCACCAGGCTCCAGTGACGCAGGGCACAGATGGGAGAGCAGCGGTGGGGAGTGTGGCCTGGGTGCTCTGGAGGGCCACAGCAGAGCCACGCGCAGCCTGCCCAACGGCCCTCACTCCCACCCATGCAACATGCGCAGGCTGGAGCAGCAGCTCCAGGTTTGCAGCCTCAGAGTTTAGTGTGCTAGACCCTGAGCCCAGGTCTGTCCGGGGAAGACGGCTTTGGGGGGATGACAGGCAGTAATCACATAACTGTGTTGGATCATCTTTATGTGAGGCTTATTAGAACCCTACAGAGAGAATGTTTGAGGGGGTTTCAGAAATCACAGGTAAACGCATGAGAAGCAGCAAAATTGGATCTCCAGGGCCCCGTAAGCTGAAGACAGAGGCAAAGGTAAAAGAGGGGGAGACGTAAGACCTCTCACTAGAGCTGGGGCCATTCACACACTTGCAGCTGTGGCAGATGTGCTACCGTTCCTACTCCCCTGCCCTTGGGGTGCAGGGGAGGGCTAGCACCCACAGAGTCCTTCCCCTGAGACTAACCTGCTAGGCAGTCCCACCTCCAGGTCTCAGGAAGCAAGGCAGAGCCCGGTCTTCCTAAATCACCTGGGGTCTCGTTAAAATGCAGATTGCGCATCAGGAGGTTGGGGGTGGGCCTAAGCATCTGCATTTCTAGGAGACTGCCAGCATTAGGGCCATCGTGGTTTTCAGGCCCTCCAGACATCCTGAGCCCCAAGGCTATGGTGTTGCCGGTTTTAGACAAAGTTCTAGAAACTAACACGTAGGGCATAGACTGTTCCCAAGTTGAGATACATTAACTCATTTAATCATTACCTGTTATTACTCCCACTTGACAAATGAATAATCCACAGCACAGAAAGGTTAAGAAGTGTGTCCAAAGTCACACAGCCAGCCAAGAGCAAGACTCGGGCAGTTGGCTCTGCCTCCAGGCCTCTATGTTAATGTGCCTCTGTAGGATCTGGGTTCTTTGTTCTGTGGACCAAATGAATGAAATGCTTAGTAAACAGGATGAATCAGCCAAAAAACAGCAAAAGGAACAGACAAGTCTCCAGAGAGGGCTCATGACGAGGGAAATCAAAAAAGCAGAGTTGAATGACTGCTGTGGGTCTAGTCAGCTTTGGTTCTCTAATGTAGGTAATAACTGGATGTATGTCACCAGGCCACTAAGAAAAGTCTGTCCAGGGTCACTGTTATTTCTAAATATTAAGTATCTCTAAGTGCTGAGGAAAGGCTGCTGGACTCTGTTGTTAGGACATTGGAGTGGCATGAGGTTGAGAAATCCAAGGTGAACACATGCTTTGGGGACAAATTGAGGATCTGTTTAATTATGTCTGGCAGGTGTAAAGCCAGAATTTGCCTCAGGAGTATTAAATTTAATAAAAAAGAAGACTGAAGGTAAGACAAAGTTGCGTGCAAAGTCAAGCTAACACAGAGGCCTAGAAGCTAACGTAGAGGGCTAGCTCTTTATAAGTCCAAAGACAGGAGCTGATTTGGGGAAGGGTACTCCACTTGGGGACACAGCCACACAACACGCTCCAGCGTGGTCACTGGGCTAGTATCCAGCTTCCACTTGAAGCCCCACTCAGCACCATCTTGCTAGTTATCTGAAGAACAGAAAGGTTGCACTGATCTTCTGGCCCAGAAAACTGACCAGAAAAAGATTCAAGCTTCTGTCCCTGCCTGGTTCAAAGGATTCTGAACTCAAAACAATCGAGTCTGGGATTAGAACTCAGACGAGTTCGTGTACTCCTTGTCCACAGGTGGAAGTGCTAGGCTTCTGCTAAATTAAATGCTCCTGGGAAGGACCCGGCCTCTGGCCTAATGCCTTCTTCTTCATCCTTGAAACTTGCAGTCTGTCCATCTGGGAAGGAGAATTATGAGTTCCCTGGCACTCCCCGAGGATTTCATTTTCTCTGCCATTTAAATGAAGTCACCAGTTTCATACGGGCGCGAGGAAAATGAGCAAATTCTAGGGAAGCCCTTCTCCCTTCCCTTAGCAAATGTGGTATCGGTGGGTTTTTCCCGACTGGCTCATGTATCTGAGTAGGGCTTCACTGGTGTCTTTCAGGTTGGGAAAAATAGCAGCCTAGTTTTGTCACAGTCCAGTCCTTCAAGTATATCCAGCCCAGGACACAGCCGACAGGTAAGTTACGGGGGGGGCAAAGTATACAGGGTTACCAGTAGGGCAAAAAGAATGGACATTGGAGTCAGAACCTGGCTCAGATCTTGTTCCACTCAAGAGTGTGGCTACCTGGCTCCTGAAGCCCAGCCTCTCGCTGTGACCTTGAGCAAGTTACTTAAAACTTCTCTGTGCTTCAGTTTCATCACTTACAAGGTAGAGATCATAATGACCCATGCTGCATATGGCTTTTGTGAGGATTAAATTAATGTATTTACATAAAATCTCCAGAAAATGCTGGCACATAACAAACACATGTATTAGCTATTCTCAACATTACTGGCTCTATGATACTGGGGAGATTAAATCTGAGTCTCCCTTTTTCATCTGTTCCATGGCAGAATCGATGCCTATCATCTAAGGTCATTATGAAAATTAAATAGAATGTTGACTGCAGGGCTTGATCGACAGCAGATGTCAATATTTCAGGCATTCAGGATGCAGATCCTGGTGGGAATGTCAAGTGGGGGGAGGGGGTTTACGATCTGGAGGTGTGAGAGTAGCCCATGTATCAATGACTCTCTGCTGGAGCGTATATATGGCCTGAGGGAGGCCTGGAAGGTGTGGGAGGGTGACTGGGAAAATACAGATGACTGGGAACCAGTTTTGTATCCCCAAGTCATGAAGAGTATCTCAGCATTTTGAGCTGGGGAGATTACTTCTGAGTCTCACCTTTTTGATCTGTTCCATGGCCATTTTGTGCATGAGCACTGGCAGCCATTCTGTGCTGAGGAGGTAGGGTGCAGGTCTCTGAGCTCAGAGTGTCTGCTGGGGACCCAGAATGCTGGTTCAGCCTTAAGTGTGATTATAGTGGCAGTTGTGACCACTTGTGAAGGCAAAGAATGTGAACCTGAAACCTCTATCTGCAAAGCCTCTGTTCTTAACACTGTACCGCCTCCTTACATACCTGAGCACACTGCCTGTAGGTTAAGTAGAAAAACTAACAGAGGGATAAAGGAAGACAAATAGGTCAACTACCCCATTCCTCTCCTGGAAAGGAGCCCCATGGATTTGTCCCTGAATTTTTCTTCTCAGCTAGGATCTGTGTAGCTCCCTTACATTTATCTTTTATGTCCATCACAATGACCCTTTATATTTTTTCTTTTCTGGATTTGCTTTATTGCATTGAAGTGACATTGTATTATAACATGTTTCAGATGTACATTTTTGAAAATATGTTTATATACTACATTCATTTCTAGTGAAGTCTAGTTCTACCCATTACTATACAGTTGATGCCATTGTCTCATTTACCTACCTCTTTTTTCTCCTTCCTTTTAAGTTTTATAATCTAAAAGTTTGTTTCATTTATTTCATGTTTGAATTTGCAATATACCACATATTAGTGAAATCATGTGTTTTTCTGTCTCTGTCTGGCTGATGTCACTAAGTTTAATTCCCTTAGGCCCATCCTTGTTTCAAGTAGCAGGATTTCATCTTTTTTAATAGCTGAATAGTACTGCATTACGTATCCATACCACAGCTTCTTTACCCATCCGCCAGTCAGTGGGTACTTAGGTTGCTTCCAGTTCTTGGCTGCTTAAATAATACAGCAGAGCTTCCCTAGTGGCATAAGGAGTTAAATCTCAGCCCTGTAAACCTATCACTCCAGCCATGGAGGTGACTCACATGACACAGCAGATCTCTCCTGTCTCACCTGCTGCTTCCCTCAGCAGTGCATTTCAGTCAGTCCTCCTATTCTGCTCCCCACTCTGTCTCTGGTGAATCCTCTCACCTCCTACACCTCTGGCCTACACCCCAGCACTAAAATGCATAAATAAATAAATATTTTAAAATAAATAAATATAATACTGCAGCCGTTTGCCGAATACAGGAGGTGAGATATCATGTTTTTTATTTCAAGCATATCTCAAAGATCCACCAGTCCACACAATAAAGTGAATGTCACTATGTGGATGACATGAATTCTTTGCTTTCCCATTGCATCTGAGAGTGATGTTTATACTCTACTGTAGTCCATTAAATATACCTTAGTAGTGTTTTATCTTTCTAAAAAGCAATGTGCATATCTTAATACTTTATTGCTGAAAAATGCTAACCATCAGCTGAACTGTTGGAAAAAATAGTGCCCAAAATTTGTTCAAGTCAGGATGGCCACAAATCTTGCTTTTTCTTTCAAAAGCACAATAAAGTGAGGGGAGATAAACTGATATGTGCCTGGGTAGGTGAGAAGCCAGGGTTCTGTCCCTGAATTCTCCTGAACAATACCAAGTATATGGTTTTGAAACAAATTTCTCTCTTTTTTTCCTAGAAGACTACAAACAGAACGGGCAGGATAAGGACTCTTCCATAGCAAGACTATGAAGCCACCTGAACCAGTTCCTGGCCATTCGGTGCCTCCCCAGGAAGTGGGGGGAGTGAGTGGCACTGGGGAGAGTCTATTTCCGGTGCCCTGCCTGTGGCTCTGGCCTTTCTCCTTCTCCTTTTTTTTTTTTTTTTTTAATTGACCAATTTTTAGTTTTGGAGAAAAAGATAAAAGCAAAAGAACGTGAATTTGAGATTTACAGAAAACAATACCAGTGTTTTGTTTCCATTGTCTTTCATTTACCACGTATACATTCTTCCAAGTTTGGGGTCACTCCTAGCTGCTGATGCTGCTAATGCACCATCATTTTTGCTCCAGCCACAAGAGCAGACATTGCAGAATGTCCATTCCTAGCTAGTATCATCTGAAACGCTCGAACTGCAGCACACACACTGCTCCTTCCCTTGTCTCCTCCCACCTGCCCCTTCCAACTCCTCCTGCCTGCCACTCCCTGGGTGCCCACTGGCCATCAGAAGGTGCTGGCTCACACAAATCCCCCTCTGGACAGCATATGGGGGAGTGGACTTGGCTAGGAGCTGCTCCTGTTTGGGGAGTAAGGAATAGAGCATTGGAGGGTCAACTCAGTGTCCTCGTCAAGTTTCTAGAACCTACCACCATATCTGGAGTCAGATACTACAGGCAAAATTGAGAGCAGCTATTTAATGATGTATTTTGCCCAGAACTTCTGACTATGCAAGCTTAAACAGGCTATACTGGGTAAGGGCCAGTCACTGAATGGCCTTGGAGGTGACAGGAAGCTGGGCAGAGGGTAGGGGAAGATGTTCCTCAAAAAACAGTGGGAATTGAGGGACCGGTAATCTGAGTTAGGGATCCAGGCTGTAAAGCCACTTTGAGGGTACAAGGGCCCTAATCTAGGTGGGCCAGAGCAGGAGGAATCCTAGGGAAAAGGACACTAAAGCCCAAGAAGCCATTTAAGAGGAGGGCACGGTGCCACAGCTGTAGAAATTCTCAAGTTGCCCCCAAGCACCAGGCAAGAGGAGAAAAAGGTGTGGTGGGGGAAAGGAGTATGGAAGGGTCTCTGGGAGAAAGCTTCCATGCAGGGCTAAATGTCAACCTGCAGAGAGGATAAATACTAGCATTACCCAACCACCTCTGAGCCCAGTACACTTACAGGTCAGCTTGCACTAGATACTGTGGCCCCGACTCAGATACAGCTGCCCCAGGAAGGGGTAGGAAGGCTGGACCATCGCTTGGAAGAGAAACAAGTCCTAACATTATGAATCTGTTCACACTGAAGTTTTGAAAGAAACAGCAATATCATAAGCTCTGATAGGGAATCATAGTCAGGAAAGGAATTCACAGTATAAAATTTTCTATACTATTCACTACCTAACTACGTGTTATGATGGCAGAGCAAGTCTTGCCCCAAGCCTGGGTCAGAGGTGAATGCCAGTTCTGCTGCTGGGCACTAAGGCTCATCCCCACCCTGACATTTTCCTTTTCTTTCCCATCCCCCAACCCAAAGATCAGACTACTGTTAAGTTTCATCACAGGATTGGGTTTTGCAAAGACGGGAGGCAAAAGGAGTGATTTGCAACAATGAAATTGCACTGACAGTGTTTCTTATAAGATTACTAAAATTTTTAATATAAAAATGAAGATTTTTTTAAAAAATCAGGAGTTGATAATAGGTACCAAGACATTATAGTTCAGATGATTTCATTTTTATTTCTACAGTGTTAAAAGTGCACTTATATGCTGGTTTATTTACGTCTTGGGGGAAAAAGAGACTGCAAATTGAAGGGAAGATTGTTCCTTTTTCTTTTGTAAAAAAAAAAAAGGTTAAGGCAGATTTTAAGACTTATAAATGTCTAAGAACTTATAAACAAGGTTAGCCCCTTTGAAAAAAATTTAGAAGATATTCTAAAAGTAAATTTTTATAGTGTTAATTTTGTAATAATTTATGTTTTACTATATTACAGAGCTAACTGACCAGAATAGTTTCAGAAACAATATGAAACTTAGGAAAGTTTAAGCAATGTTTATATTTTTAAAATGTTCTTTGAATTATGTTTTTATTGTACATTTCTTCAGACTGAAAAGTATGTACATATCTTTGTTATTTTTGCACAATTTTTGTCTTGTTTGGTTATAGAAGTCTTGTTTTTTTATAATTTATTTTGAGTTGTAAAACTTGCAGGAGTAAAAACAAAATATCTCAGCAACAAAATAACCCTCTGATTTATAAACTCTTAAATTCAAAGAGGGAAAATAAAGGTTGAGAGATTAAGTGGCTGCTTCTGAGAAATAATGTCTCGACAGGGACTAAAGGAGCAATTCAATAAGTTTAAACATTTTAGCTCTCGACATTTTGAATTGCAAGCTGGAATAAAGAGGCTCCCCACCGAATGCTGCTTACTATGTGAAAGACTGGCTCTGACCAAGGTGAAGACATTTCTGGAAAACTGTGCAAAAAGGAAAACCCACGGTGTTCCTTTCTTCACAGTCAACCACAGGTTTACTTTCTAATGATGTATTAAAAACTCACAGCTTGAAAAATGGAATGCAAATAAAAAGGTTTTCTTTGGGTTTGTTGTAATGGAGTTCAACTGGACCAGCCTATAATGCATTATGAAGGTGATATCCTCTGGGTACTTCTGTTCTGCACACCCCCCTAGGCCCTTTCCCCCGCCCCTTGACTGCACACACCTCCATTTGCCTGAAGATCTCATGACCTGTCGCCAGCCACAGAGGCTCGAAAGCTCTGGTTGTTAAGCATAATGCAATGCATAGCATAGACCTGTCAGCCATAAAAAAAAACAAAAACAAAAAAAAAAAACAAAAAAAACCACCAACTTGGATAACTTGTATGCCTTCTTTTGTATCAATGTACCAATTGTAAATAATGCTGATCAACCTTTGTAGAGAATAGTTTATACAGCATATTCTATTATTGCTGATTCTCAGTGAACTCTTGTTTTAAAAAGGAAAAAAAGAAATTTTCTATTTACACCTTATATTTTGTTATGCTGTTGGCCCATGGCACTTTAACAAAACTGGGTAAATAAGTAGCTGATCAGTCATGGGACATATTAATTAAATAATTGTTGTTGCACAGACAAGAATTTGCACCTGCTCATTTGTCCTTTCCTACTACCGATTTTAGAACCTTTTCCAGAAGAATTTTGAAGAAAGCATGTCCAAACATTCTCAACAAATGCCACACTTGTGGAGTGGGTTTCTTTTCTATGATTCATATTTTGTAACACTAAGTATTTTCCTCCTTTGTCCCGCACCTTTATGTAATAGCACTATCAGATAGAATTCATTTCATGCCTGTGATATTGTAAGCAGAATAAATGTCTAAAGTAGGTGTAAATAGTAAATTCTATGGCTACAGTTTTTACAAGGGAAGAACAAACATGTATCTATTGATACGGCCGCGGTTCAGCACCAGGCCTGGAGACATTCTCCAGTGAGCGATTGTAATTTTTTTTTGCTTTTTTTTTTTTTTTGTAACATGGCTTTGTAAATAAAATAATTTATATGTTTGTATAACAAAGTCTTTGGGTTTTCATAAAATGTAGATTTGGGGTTTCTTCCGTATGAAAATGTTCTCACCAAATGAGCCTGCCTGCTAGAACACACAAGAGGAGAGTAGAATCATTCAACAAATATTTATGGAGCTTCCTGTGTGAGGCTGCCCCTGAGCTAGGCGCTCCGTGCTCAGTGATGAGAAACAGACAGTCCCAGCTGCTTTCTGGAAACAACCCAGTGGGGTAGACAGTAAATAAACAAATGATCAAGTGCTTAATTACAGATTATGGCAAACTCTATGGTGAAAAGAACTGAGTTTTATGAGAGACAAAATAAAAGGAGATACCTGTGGTAAGTGGGGCGAGGGTGCTTCAAGGAGTTCTCAGTGACCTGAGGACACTGTCCTAAATGGCCCAAGGTGAGAAAAAATGGGGCAGATGCTTGGAGCTAAAAATCATTGCCAACATACCAGTTGTAAATATTGCTGATCCACATTCGTAGAGACTGGCTCATGCACTGTATCATTATTGCTGAGTCTGAGGACAGAGCAGGGGAAGAGAGAGGGCAGGACACGGCCACCGAAGGGTCCCTGGAGTGAACTTGGCGCTCGCTGTAGGGAGACTCCTTGGGAGAGCTTTGAGTTCTAAGCATCATCTGATCTCCTAAAAGATCATTCTGTCTGCTATGCGGAGAATCAGTTGGAAGCCATTGTCAGAGACCAGGCGAAATACAATTTTAGCATGGTCGAAGGATGATGAGAGAGAGGGGAAAAAAATGAATGGATTCAAGATACATTTTATATACTAACCTGGTAAGAGCTGCTTACGAATTGGATGTGGGAACAAGGGAAAAAGCATGACTTCCAGGTTTCTAGTAGGCCAATCATATTAATTGGAAATTCATTTCTTCAGATGTGGGAAACCAGAGAAAAACCGGGATTTTTAGGAAAAGTGTTTCAGGGAAATCAGAAGTTTGATTTGGGGCATGTTTGCTAAGTGAGATATCAAAGCCTCTCCCCTGGGTGCTAATCTCAAATCTCCCTTTACCTTTCTCTTACAAGGATATGTGTCTTTGGACTTCGGGCTTACCCTAAATCCCAGATGATCTCGAGACCCTTATTGTATCTTTTTCCAAATAAGTTCACACAATTCTGAAGGTTAGCACTTAGACTTACTTTTAGGTGTCACGATTCAGCCCATTTAGTGACCTTACAAAGCAAGTGCCATGGGAGTGGTGGGGCCAAGGCCAGACTGGAGAGATTTGAAGTAAATTAAGCTGTTTGGACTAATCTTAAAGAAGTTAAAGGCACATGGGAGCGTTTGGATTTTGTTTCTGCTCTTTTCAAAAAAGAAGAGACTAACATGCTGGAGACAGTGGGGCCATCAGGAAAGGTGAAGTTGAAGATGAAGAAAAAAGTTGATTTAAAAAAAAAAGTCTTTGAAGCCCTCCCTGGTGGCGCAACGGATTAGGACTCAGCCCTGCAAGCTGGCCACAGCCGCTTCAGTGTGTTCATCCCCAGCCTTGGAGGTGACCCACATGGCATGGCAGACCTCACCTCACCCACCCGCTGCTCCCCTCATCAGTGTGTATTTCATCCATCTACCTGTTCTGCTCCCCACACTGTCTCTGGTGAATCCTCTTACCACCCCTGCACCTCTGGCTTGTACCCCAGTTCTGTATACACAAATAAATAAATAAATAGTCTTTGAGAAAGGTCAACCCCAGTGTGGAGGTATTGGCCTTTGTAAAAAGAAAGACATTTCCTCCAGGGAAATGGATAAGAAGCTTGTGGGTAAGAAGATTAAATGGTGAGAAGACAAGAGAATTCCCATCTGATACCTTCTCGTCTGGTGATTTTGAGGCAAGTTGAATATATAGGAGAACTTGGGAGAAGTCCACGGAGAGTGAAGAAAGAAAGAGTTATTAACAAACTTATTGACACAATGTTCTGAGAGTAGATTCCAGACACCTGGGCGAGCAAGTTTCCTGGCGTGGAGAAGACCAGCATGGACAGTCGGTGAGACATCAGGGCACAGCAAGACCAGAGGCACCAAGGCTGCCAGGTAAGCTGAGGCAAAGTTCTTGTCAGTCTACCTGAGACCCAAGTGATTATTTTCACTCTTACACAGAAGGGTATAATCCAGAGGAAGTGGATTTGAAGCTTGGCACATAGTAAGCAATCTGTGCCCTGAGGTTATCCACTCGTACCACAGAGGGTCTGGGTGACCTCTGACTCCATTTTGGAAGGGACCTAAATGTCCTCTTTCTTTCTTTCTTTCTTTCTTTCTTTCTTTCTTTCTTTCTTTTCTTTCTTTCTTTCTTTTCTTTCTTTCTTTTCTTTCTTTCTTTCTTTCTTTCTTTCTTTCTTTCTTTCTTTCTTTCTTTCTTTCTTTCTTTCT
>NW_004567106.1:44157486-44163349 GCF_000260355.1 Condylura cristata | reverse complement strand
TCTTTCTTTCTTTCTTTTCTTTCTTTCTTTTCTTTCTTTCTTTCTTTCTTTCTTTCTTTCTTTCTTTCTTTCTTTCTTTCTTTCTTTCTTTCTTTTACTATAGCTGGAACTCTGAGAAGGCTCTGTCAGAGTCTTGGAGAGTCTATATGAAAGCTCAGTCTTCTGGTTGATTCCTCAGGTTTCTGGAGTTTACTACACAGAAATATTTTCCTATTCTGATTTTCCCACTAGACCATAATGACTTAGATTATTTCTTACTTTCTGATTTGGCTGGTGCTATTCCAGAGGGTCAGGTTTTATATATATCATGTTCCTAAACAAAATTCCTAGGAAGGTATTTTAAATGAATTTATTTTCTATTTACTATATCTTCATAAGCCATTCAACCAGAAAAGAAAATGAAGAAAGAGCAAAACAGCTGAAAGCCTCAAAGTCCAAGTCAGTCTCACACGCGTGCGAATCATTTCAGAAGCACTTGGGAAGCTTGCCAGCCAATTGGAAGTGTTGGATTTATTGTGACAACTCAAAACACAATTCTGAGCTAAGGTCATCACCATTGGAAAGGTTCTGCTTTACAAATGTGGAACTTTCCTGGGTTGCCCACTTTGCCTTCAAATATTTCAATACATTTTAATCAAAACTCACAGCACAGAAGTGTTTTCTCCCTTTGCAGCCCCAGCAAGGTCCTCAGCTGCTACTACAATAAGAGTTTGCACAGCCTCTTTTAGGGTTTTCGTTTACTCTCCACCCACCTCATCTCTCTAACCAGTTTCCTACACAGTCTTATCACTAACTACCCCCCTCGCTCCCCAAATCTCTCCCATGTTCTCGACAATGTAAACATTGGAGTGGGGGTCTGAGAGAGCCTGAACGATTCAAGCACATTAGGAAGAGAGCAAGGCTGGGTTCTGTAGAAGTGAAAAGTTTGGGGAGGGAAAATATGATTCTGGGTATTTCTGTTGGAAAGAATCAGACATAGTTTTTGGTTTCGCTTTTCATTTCTATAAGCCTTTTTGCTTACTGGAAACATTTGCTATGGGTCAGATGCACAGAGCTGGAGGACAGAAGGGACAGGTCACCTCCCTTGCCTGCTCACCTTCAAGGACCTGCAGGATGTCCTGCCAGGTCCACACTGGACCCAGCGTTGTTTAACATTTTAATTAACAAATTGGCATTCAAAGGAAACTTGGTGAATTCCAGCCTTGATTCTAGGCAGATGAGTTAATAGAATAGCAATTGGGAGCACAGAGAACCTTCTGTATCTTGACCTGGGGTCTCATTTAATAAAATAATTGGTGAAGTGTTTATCTAGCTGTATACTTAGGTTATGTTCATTTCACTGTCTACTTCTAAATTTAAAAATTTACATGCAGACACATAAGGTAAATGGCGACTTAGAGCAATACATTTCTTAGCAGAAAGAAGAAAATTACAAAGGATTTGAGGAAAATACTGAGAGGCCCATTTTCCCCCCAGAATTCCCCAGAGGCAGTAGGTAACAACAGAGAAGGAGGGACAACAATGGGTTGAAAAATGGGGGGGAGGGGTTAAAAGTCTCAGACAAGCTTATTGGACTCCCAAAGCCTCCTTGAACCTCCTTCATGGAGCTAACTGGCTACTCTGTCCCTCTCCTCAGCAAGAGACTACAGGGTTTTCTGGATGAAGTGAATAGGCCTTTGAGATTTGGGATTCCAGAATACCAGGCTGAGCAGCGAAAGTTACTTTGAGATCCAGTGCGCCCTGGGATGAGACATGAGATTGTCTAATTTCATTATAAACACGAGAATTTACAGTGTGTACAAGTTGCATTGCTATTTTTAAAAATTAAGTAAGACTAACATGAAAACACTTAAACAGTGGTGAAATATCTGGAAGCCAATTGGTGACCTCACCAATTGGTGACCTCACACTGTTCTTATCAGTGTTCATCAGTGTTTGGCTCTAGATTTGTCAGCTTAAAATAAAAGCTGCATAAGGAACCAGCAAAAAACTGAAAGTGATCAAATATAACTGACCACAGTGAAAAGATGTGAAGTGCACTTTCCTGGAGGTAGTTAAAAAATAAAAAAAAGGAATGTCTGGATTGGCTTTAGAAGCAACCCCCCTCCTGGGCTTCCATGGTGGTGTAAGGGGTTAAAGTCTCAGCACTATCAAGCTATAGCCAGCTACAGCTCTTGAAGTTGGACCCCCAGCCAGGCAGCTGACCCACAGGGCACAGCAGACCTCTCTTGTCCCGTCACTGCTGTTCCCCTCAGCAGTGTATTTCAGTAGATCCACCTGTTCTGTTCCCCACTCTAGAGAATCCTTTTACCTCCCCCCACAACCACATCTGGCCTACACCCAACTCTGTGTGCATAAATAAATAAAAATAATTCTTTAAAAAAAAAAGTGACCAACATTCAATGCAACATTTTGTTTAAACCACTTTGTATTTTTAAAATGTATTTCTGTTTGAAAAAAGACATTCAGGCACACTGGATGCCTTTGTTTCCAAAATAAATATACGAGCAATTATCCATCTTTTTGTCCTTACTCTATGGGCTGTGCTCCAAATGTTTCATTTGGAACTTAATATATCCTTTCCACTTAAATGTAATATCAAGGGTGATTAGGTTACAGGACAACCCACAAAACCCCACATATCCTACAGTGCAGCAGTATTATTTTGGGAAATGAATTTTTAGTTTCAGCCAGGAAGACTGGATTGTAAGCCACCTGGTGATCACCCCAGGTAAGAGACGACCACACCCTGCGACCCCACTATGTGTAAACTGCCTGAGGGGTAAAGACTTCTAACCTGTGCCAGGAGCACCCTCCCTCCCAGCTGTAAGTCACTCCTGCTCTACCATCAAGAAAATGATGAAGAGGACAGGGACTCCGTGAGCTGGTGGGGTGGTGGTGCTGTTGGTGAATATGGCAGTGATGGTTGGGAGCTGCTGGTGTATGCAAATATTCCTCACAGTTCCATTTGGAATAGCCCCCACCTGAAACAACCAAATTCGTCAAGGGGGGATGAGTAAACAAGATTCCATATCATGGGATTTTATTCAGTAACACAAAGGAATGAAATATTGATTCATGCAGCCATATGGGTGAGTCTTAAAAAATAATTATATTGAGTGAAAGATATCTGACCCCTCCCAACCCCCAAAATAGTACATACACTATGGCCCCTTCTACTTAAAATTATAGGAACTATAATCTATACAGATAGCAGTTGCCTGGAGATAGGGAGGCAGGTTTAAGGAAGGGATAAGAAGGCAGAACTAGGGCCCTCCCTGGTAGTGCAACAGTTAAAAGTGCAGAACTTTGAAGCTCGCTGCAGTCACTTCAGTGTGAGTTCTATCTCTGGCCAGGGAGGTGACCCACATGGCTGGCAGACCTCTCCTGTCTCACTGCTCCCCTCAGCAGTGTACTTCATCGATCTGCCTGTTCTGCTCCCTGCTCTGTCTCCGGTGAAGCCTCTCACCGCCCCTGAACCTCTAGCCTATACCCCAGTTCTGTATGCACAAATAAAATCTTTAAAAAATAAATAAATAAAAGGAGGACCTAGAAAGGGACATGGAGACTCCCTTTTGGGGTGGTAGATACATTCATTATCTTGGTTGTGGTGATGATTTCATGGATATATATATATATATATATATATATATATATCCATCAAAACTTACCTTAAATAGGTACAGTTTATTAACTACTAATTATATCTCAAAACCACCACCCCCACAAAGCTACCAATATTTAGACCCTACACCCAAAAGATTCAATTTCATGGGCCTGGAATGGGGTCCACACCCTAGTATGTTTTCAAGGACCCCATGTGGTTCTAATGTGCATCCTGAGAATCACTACACCCCCTTCCTCCCCTCGGAGTGACTCTCCAAACCACTGAGGACTGGCAATAATATTCAGAGTAATGAAGAGATGGGGGATAAGGAGCCAAAAATGGGCAAGCGTTGGGATGCTGCTGCTGCTGGTGATTCATTCCTGACTGTTTATTAAGAACAGCATCGACAGAAAATAGCTGACTCCACTAGGTGGCATTTGGATCCTTCTCTTTAGCATGATTTCCAGGGCAACTGGAGACTCTAGTCCACAGCTGCCCCCAGTCTGTTTGGAGAGGCAGCGCTGGCCACTCTCTGCTGTGTTGTGGTAAAGAAAAGCACCCAGGCTTGTTGGAACATCAGCAACTTGGGAAGAACTTAGCGGGACCCAGTGCTCTCTTCAACCTGGTTTTATAGGCAGAGCAAATTAGATCACTGCAATTTCAATGTCATTTGAGTTTCTAGAATATAAAGAAAAGAGCTATTTTATTCAGGGAGTGAGTAACTCCTGGAGAGCAAATAAATGAAGTTCTCAAGGAGAAGGCCAAGTGCCTTGAGCACAGAGTGCTGCAGAGTGATCACTATGACCAGGGGGCCAACCCAGTTCTTCTCTCTGCTAAGGAATGTTCCTTACCTTTTTGACAGCTTTCCCAAAGCCATGCTAATTTTGAGCTAGTCAAAGGATATAATGACCAGTCCCCTATGTCAGCCGGACCTCAGCATGCCTCTCGTCCTATTTCCCTCTGCAAGGGTCCCACTCCATGTTACTGCCCCTGCCATTGTCTGGCCTCTGCTTTGCTGAGCCAGGGTGACTCACCCCCGATGTCACACAGCCTCAGTCAACCCCGAAGGGGCAAGTATGTAGATTGTTATGACTTGGGGGGTAGACCCATGTGATTTATGCCTTGCTAACTGTGCTTCGCTGTGCCTTCCATCAGGGAACGTAAAGTAAACCTCCAGGAAACAGATAAAACATCCTGAAGAATAACAGCCCATATCACTAGTTTTCCAATTCTCCCCAGAACACATGAGAAACTAGGGGGCAGTGCCTCTGATTTGTCCCTTAGTTCTGTGTGGGCACTTGAAGCTGCACTTGAAGCTCCACTTTCTGGCACCAACCTCACTCTGGCTGCCAGCCTTGCTTCTGCAAGAAAGTATAAGTAAAGGAGCTTAGATATGGGGCCTCGGCTTATGAGTGAGCCCCAGTGTAGTGCTCTTTCCTCTCTTCTACATGTCGGGATTCCACATATTATTTCGTTAAGGGATTCTGCTGATAAAAAGCTTGCGGAGCACCTTCCTGCCTCCTCCTGAAATATCCTCCTTACAAACGTAAGCTGTGTTGCACATTTGGGTGGTTTTCAAGTTATTTCAGAGAATGAGACATTCCCCTCTTTGGAGCCCCTCCCCAGATTGTAAAAGAAGAGAGCATTGCTCTTCCTTATGCAATGTTGTATACGCAAGGCCCCAACCACCAGCCATAATGTCTTCTCTAGTTCTCCCAGATGCTCAGAGCACAGAATTCTCAAGGCAGGTCTGATCTCTGAAAATTTCTCATCATATGCCCAGTACCTTGGCCACCTTCTTCTGGTCTAATGTCCTGGCACTGATTTTGTGGCTCCTCTTTCTACTCTCTTTTTCAATTGTTTAAAAAATATTTTTCTAAATCTTGCATAATTTTTTAAGTAAAATACATATAAAGCCTGAAGAGTCATAATCAACCGAGCACCTGTTTACCTACCCCTCAGGTAAAGAAACACAATACCTTTACCATGGAGTTCCCAGGATATCACTCCATAAACCTATTCTCTTTCCTATTGCCTCCAAGGCAAAACACTATGCTGAATTTTGTATATATCATTTCCTTAATATTCTTTTTTCTAAGATTTATTTACTTATGCATACAAGAACTGGGGTACAGGCCAGAGGTGTGTGTGAGTGAGGGGACTCACCAAAGACAGAGTGAGGAGTAGACAGGCAGATCTATTGAAATACACTGCTGAGGGGAGCAGTGGGTGAGACAGGAGAGTCAGCTGCACCAT
>NW_004567106.1:44136971-44157022 GCF_000260355.1 Condylura cristata | reverse complement strand
TTTGTTACTGTGTACAAACTGATTAATAATGTATATATTCTCTTGAAAGAATATTACATCTTTGAGATTCATCCATATTGTTGCATATTGGCTACAGTACATTGTAGTAATGCTTTATAATATTGCATTATTTTCCAGTGAAATTTTACTTTTGATGACCTTTGGACTGTTGTCAGGGTTCTCTATAGTGAACAATGCTGCTGTGAACATTCTCGTGTTTAGTTCCTGGTATATGTGTATAAGACTTGTTCTAGAAGTGGAATTTATGAATAATAGTGTAGAAAAATGTCTAATATTACCAAGATAATCCCAAATGATTCTCCAACGTACACTGTCATCATCCACTGTTTTGTTACACTGTACACTTGCCAGCTTTTCTCTAACTTCCTAATTTTTACCAGTCTGCTAGGTATAAAATGGCATTTTTCTTATAGTTTTTGTTGTGGGAAAAATAGGGATAAGGCCAGAGGCACAGGAGTGAAAGAATTAATCAGAAACAGAGTGGAGAACAGAAAAGGCGGATTTATTGAGATACACTGCTAAGAGGAGCAGCGGTTGAGATGGGAGAAGTCTGCACTGGAAGGATTTGGGTTTCCCTTTTTAAAAAAATATTTATGCATACAGAACTGGGGTACAGGCCAGAGGTGCAGGGGCCATGAAAAGATTCACCATAGTAGAGTGGGGAGCAGAACTGACAGATGGAGGAAGTACGCTAATGAGGGGAGCAGGGGGCGGGTGTGAGACAGGAGAGTTCTGCTGCACCACGGCAGGGTGGGGATGGAGATTGAACTCCCAGGGAAGCTCAGCACTGTGCTTTTAACGGCTGCACCACTAAGGAGGGCCTGTTTTCCCAAGGCTTTTCAGGACTAGGGAGTGGTTTGACCCAGTAAGTGCTGGGATGGCTGGTTTTGGGCATTGACCTAATGTGTCTGGCCCTGCTTAGGCATTCATGATCAAAGTAACCAGTCCTATGGCTTGGTTCCCATACCAATCTTATTCCTTTATTCAAGCCTCCCAAACCTTCTGGGCAAGGGGGTGGGGAGAGCTTAGCTTTTAAACTTATTAAATGATACCCTGAAAGCTTTGTTTACAGGATTGCTAAAGAGACTGAGAAGGTTTCCTAAAGTTTATGGGCCATTAGACTCTTCTCTTCTTGAAGCACCTGTTCTGGAGTAACTGATGAAGGATAAGGACAAGGAGTTAGAGCTTGGCCTGCAGGACAGAAGTGCACCCTACAGTTTTGCTTCACAGGTATTGTTAAAGGGAAGGATGTCCTAAAGGAACTCTGCAGAGTCTTGTGGACTCCACCCACTACTCCAGCTTTCTGGATTCTACCCACTATGCCAGTGACTGGAAACTACAAGTCCCAGCAGTACCAGGGAGAGAACTGTGAGGACCCAAGGGCGGAGCTAAGCAGGAATTCTGGGACATTGGGGGATAACTAGGGCGTCATTTCATCTCTTGCTCGGATCTGGGAACCGGCTCTCTGGACCGCCTGACTCTGGACTTGCAGTTAGTTTGTTACCAGAGTTCCAAGTCAGCCAAGCCGGTAAGATATTTCAGTTGTTTCCTTTTCTTTTCCCCTTTTGTAAATAAGCCCATTTTGACCCTTTTGTGCGTGCCTGCAGTATAACTGAATTTTAAGCGTGCGGGTGAGGCCCCACAGACAGGCAACCCAGTCACTGTGGGGTGCCCTGAACAGTACCTCCAGTGACTGAGTTGATGCCCTCCTATTTGATGGAGGTTTAGAATAGAAAATTTGGGATGGAGGTTTCTAGAAATGATTAAGAAGTCATTAAACCAGCTATGGAAATGTAAAAATTCTTAGGCAGGACTGGAGGTTGTCAGTTCTCGAAGGAAAGCATTCCCCAGAAAGACCACTATATAAGGAAACTCCTGCCCTGGCAAAAGACAGTGCTTTGTCCTAAGAGAGCATCTGACTGATATCTCTTAACATACCTTCTTCAGAAGCACTGCTCTCTGGCCACCTGTGTTTATGCAGGCGCCTTCCTCTCCTGTTTCTACTAAACCAGCATTGCTGAATATAACCTTCACCTGCCTTTGTCTTTACAACACCTTCTCCTTGGTAAACACCAAATGCCATTGAAACGGGAACTGAGGAAACCTTTCTCAGAGGTAACCCCAAGACCCCACTTACTGGACCCCAACATCTTATCAGAACCCCATCACTACCCACCTACATCCCACTTTACTTAGTGACCCTAAAACCCCTGTAAGACAGTGTCTGTCTCATAGACCAGCTCCAGGCTGTCTAGCGAAGCAGAAAACAGAGATGATGTAGCCCAGGCTCCCTGCATGCTTCACCATCCACAATCAGGTGAGAATAGGCGACCTCCCTGCCCCTAGCCAGCGCCATGATGCAGGCTGCTCACACCAAAATTGCTTCTCATTTAGGTCAGTCCACTGGCCACCCCAGTTATACAAGTTCCTTCTGTTGTTAGGTCATCCGTGTTATTAGGCGATCTCATTCCCCAGGTCAACTAGTATAGAGCTAGGCGCTCTATACTAGGCAGAAAAGGGAAACAAAAATAGGGCCCAGGGGGGTCCGCAGCCGCTTGCTCCGACCTCGCTGCCCCTCCCACAACCGAGGTGTATCAGTCCGAGCCCGCACAGCCGAGGTGTGGAAGTCACATGACCGCGCCGGGCGGAAGGGGCGTGGCCAGAGCTGCCTGGTCGCCTAGCAACCCAAACGAGCGCGATGGAGCTGGATGGCGGCAGGGAAGTTGAGGCCAGGAATTACCTGGAAAAACATAAGATCAAGGAGTTACTGAACTATCTCACCAGCACTCTCTTGTACTTCCGGCCGAGTAAGTGTCTTGCCTTCCGCTCGTTTTCTGCCCCACGAGCCTTCGGAATCTAAGCGGTACCTGAAATTCCCGGTCCTGTAGTCTCGGTTTGGCGTTTTGCCGTCTCAATTACCCGATCAGTCACTGAAAATATTACCTTGACTGGGATATTTTGAGAAAGAGACACCATAGTCACATAACTTTTATTACCGTGTATTGTTGTAATTGTTCCGCTTTATTTTTACTTGTTAATCTTTCACTGTGCCTAATTTGCAAACTATCCCAGGTGTGTACTATAGGAAAAAGCATAGTATATATAGTTTGTTACGGTAGGCGTTTCTGGCATCCACAGCAGCATGTGTGGGATCTGAGGAAAACCCAATTGCCTGCAGCCCTTTCTCTCCGGGATACTCCAACTTCCCATCTCCCACCTGCACACTCTCTCATTCCCTGCTGCCTTTCTGCTATTTGAGTCCGAGTGCAATCAATTAACTGTGTGTCCTTCAATTAAACAAGTTCTTAATTGAAAGATCTCTTTGTGCCTCCATGTTCAACTAATGGCCGGTGTGAGAGAGGCCCCAAGTGGCAGCCTTGTCCCTAGCTCAACTCCTTAATATTATGTGACTATGGGCAAGAGCCTGAACTTCTGAAAAAAAAAAAAAATGGGAATAGAAATAGTATCAATCTCATGCCTCGGAAAGGTTAAAATAATAATATGTTACTCATCTTTCATGGAGTTTTTAATCAGGTAAAGCTGATAGAGTGAGACAAAGTTTAGTTTAAGATTTATATTAAGGTGGAACTACGAATGCTTGTGTTCTATTCCCAGCCAGAGAGCTGATCCACATGGTGCAGGAGACCTCTCCTGTCTCACCCATTGCTCCCCTCAGCAGTGCATTTCAGTAGATCCACTTGTTTTGCTCCCCACTCTGTCTCTGTTGCATACTCTCATGCCTGAAACCTTTGGCCTACATTCCAGTTCTTCTATGCAAAAATAAATAAAATCTGTTTTAAATTTTTGTTAAGGCTTTATGTGCTTCTTCCTAGGATGCAGAACTAACTGGCTAGCATCCATAGTACTGTCCAAAATGGCAAATGTATCCATTTGTCACTATGTAAGGAAATGGGAAATATCAAGCATCTGACTTTCCAAAAACCAACCAAACATTAAGTATGTACAAGGTGATCAAATTCTTTCCAGTTATTTTTAAGCAATGAAACACTAAAAACTGCAATAAATAAATTTTTTAAAAGATATTTATGTGTATAAGAACTGGGGTACAGGTCAGAAGTACAGAGAGTGAGAGGATTCACCAGAGACAGAGTAGGGAGCAAAACAGGCATATTGACTGAAATACACTGCTGAGAAGAGCAGTGGGTGGGTCAGGAGAGGTCTGCTGTGCCATGTGGGTCAGCTTCCTGGCGGGGAATTGAACTAGTGCTGCAGTGGCTGCAATAGCTTCACAGTGCTGTGCTTCAACCCATTTTGCCACCAGGGAGGGCCCAATAAAGTTTCTAAGACTTCACTTTTTTTTTTTTAATAATATAATATAACTTATTATTTTTTTTAAGATTTTATTATTCATACAGAACTGGGGTACAGGCCAGAGGTGCAGGGGTGGTGAGAGGATTCACCAGAGACAGAGTGGGGAGCAGAACAGGCAGATCGACGAAGTACACTGCTGAGGGGAGCAGCGGGCAGACCAGGAGAGGTCTGCGGTGCCATGTGGTCACCTCCGGGGCAGGCAGGGATCGAACTCATGCGTAAGTGGCTTTAGCTTCTTAGTGTTGTGCTTTAACCCACTGCACCACCAGGGAGGGCCAATATAACTTATTTTTACATCTTCTTGTGCATTTTCCATCTCAATTGTAATCCCTGTGGACTTCCCATCACCAAGTCACCCATGTGCCATCACCATAGGCCAGTGCATTTCCCTCCCCCACCATTTTTGATCCCATTCCCCACTCAACCCCCCTAAAATGTCTCTGGTATATAGCTGCTCATTGTTACTGTTATTTTCTCACCTGGTCCGTTATACTCCTGCTATGAGTGAAACCATCCAGTATTTTTCCTTTTCTTTCTGGCTTATCTCACTATGCATGATCTTTTCCAGTTCCAACCATGTTGCTGCAAAAGGTGTGTGTTTGTTTTTTTTGGGTTGCTGAGTAATATTCCATTGTGTATATGTACCACATCTTTTTAATCCAGTCATCCACTCTTGGGCATTTGGGCTGTTCCCATGTCTTTCCAGTTGTGAATAAAGCAGCAATAAACATGGGGGTGCAGATATCTTTTTGAGTCAGTGTTTTTGTGTCTTTTGGGTAGATACCTAGGAGTGGGATTGCTGGGCCATATGGAAGCTCCATGTTAAGCAGTTTGAGGAACCTTCAAACAGTTTCCATAGTGGTTGTACTAGTTTGTATTCCCACCAGCAGAGACTGCACTTTTTTTAATGCACTGGGGAAACGTTGCTATGAAACCAAGTTTCAAAAACCTATGTTTTGGGAAAAGTGAGTAATTACTGTCTCTTACTAGTACTTGGTACTATGATGGTGAAAATAGTCTCTTGCTGTTAAATACAGTAATCGGGGGATGGGGGGTACATGTGTAAGTACACACACACACATGTGCACACAGTGGATTCTTGGTATTTGCAGTTTCCTGGAAACTGTTTCCTTATTTGTGGATTAGAAAACTGTAACATTGGGGCCTCCCTGGTGCCACAGGTGTTAAAGACAGGGCTATCAAGCTATCAGCAGCCACTGTAGCACGAGTTCTCTCCCCAGCC
Source organism: Condylura cristata (assembly GCF_000260355.1). Classification (NCBI taxonomy): domain Eukaryota; kingdom Metazoa; phylum Chordata; class Mammalia; order Eulipotyphla; family Talpidae; genus Condylura; species Condylura cristata. The sequence continues at coordinate 44,151,426 of NW_004567106.1, read as the reverse complement.
AGGGAGCTGACCCACATGGCACAGCAGACCTCTCCTGTCTCGCCTGTTGCTCCCCTCAGTAATGCGTTTCAGTACATCTTCCTGATCTGCTCTCCACTCTTTCTGGTGAATCCTCTCACCACCCCTGCACCTCTGGCCTGTATCCCAGTTCTATATGCATAAATAAATAAATCTTAAAAAAAATACTTTGTGGTTTACAATAAATAGCAGCATACCTACCCCTAACCCAGAGTCCTGAGCTACAGAATAAGTGACTTTCACCTCCTTTTGTGATTAATTTGGTATTTCTAAATAACAGACTTAACTACTGCTGCCTCTTAATGTTTCTCCCCAAGTTTAGAATTAACTTTATACTATGGAATATGAAAATTTAGTTCTCCTACACACACACACAAATGCTTCCCACTCCCATTTTGCCAATAAAATTGAAACAGTCTCAGTGTGATCAGTATTCAGAACTTATATTAAATAAATATCCACAGCTAATCTATACTATATACTATAGCTATAGTTCCTTTGTTTTCCCTAATCATATATTTTAAATGTTTGCTGAGCTTTTCTGTGTAATTATCACTAATTCACCTGTATCTTTTTTGTTACAAATATAGAGCCCTATCATTTACATGTATATTCACCAGGTAATCATCTCCTCTACAACATCTCCAGCTCTGTCCTCCTCAGTCCGTACTGGTTGCCTGGCTGCAGTTATTAGTCAGAGATTTCCCTCACTCTATTCTGAAAAATCCTCTTCACCTTTCCCCTGTGCTTAGAGATTGCTTTCAGGCATTTGATTTACCTTTCATGATGACTCCCTTCCTCTGACAGAACATAACCTCCAGTGGCTTCCTGAGACTGCACAATGAGAAATAGTTCAAGAATTCACATTATAAAAATCTTTTTATAATTTTGGGGTTTTTTTTAAAAGATTTATTTATTCACATAAGAACTGGGGTATAGGCCAGAGATGCAGAAGAGTGAGAGGTTTCACCAGAGACAGAGTGGGGAGGAGAACAGGCAGACTGAGGAAGTACACTGCTGAGGGGAGCAGCGGGTGAGTCAGGAAAGGTCTGTTGTGCCATGTGGGTCACTTCCCTGGCCTGATGGGATGGAACTCATGCTGCAGTGGTTGCGGAGAGCTTCATAGTGCTGCACTTTAACCCATTACGCCACCAGGGAGGACCATGTCTCTTTTTTTCTTAAAGATGTTTTTATTTTAAGATTAAGTTACTTATGCATACAAGAACTGGGGTACAGGCCAGAGTGTGGTAGGTGAGAGGATTCATCAGAGACAGAGTGGGGAGCAGAACAGGCAGATCAATTGAAATACACTGCTGAGGGGAGCAGCGGGCAAACTCATGCTGCTGTGAGTGGCTGAAGATAGCTTCATAGTGCTGTCACTTAGCCCGTTGCGCCATCAGGGAGGCCCCATTTTCATGGGTCTCTTATTCTACTCTCACGTATGATAACTAAGGTGGATACAATTCTAGATTGAAAAATACCACCCTTAAAATTCTGAAGCATCTTCTAGTATCATTATTGTTCTGGAAAAGTATGAGGTTAAAATGTCATTACATTTTTTAAAGATTTATTTTATGTATTTATGCATTTAAGAACTAGGCTACAGGCAGAGGTGCGGGAAGTGAGAGGACTCACCAGAGACAGAGTAGGGAACAGAACAGGCAGATTGATGAAGCACACTGTTGAGGGGAGCAGCGGGTGGGTCAGGAGAGGAGAGGTCTGCTTGCCACTAGGTCAGCTCCCTGGTAGAGGATAGCTGAGGAGGGCTTCATAGTGCTGGAACTTAACCCCTTATGCCACCAGGGAATCCCTCATCACATTCTTGAAGTGTGTGTACAAGATACTTTTTTCGCTAAGTTTTTAGGATTATCTTTTTGATCTTAACCCTGCCCTTGATGTTTATTTCCTCTCTTGATTTTGTTGTTGTTTTATTTTTCTAGATACCCTTCTACATTTGTAGAATTTTTCTGTCTCCTGCTTCCTTCCTGGCCTTTCTCTCAAGCTCCTTAGTGTGTCAACCACTTTAGTATCTGGAGACTTCTTTTTTCCTTTAACATAAAAAGCTTTGAAATCCATCTAGCAAAAACTGAATTCTCCTGTAGAAAGCATGATGGGAGGAAGCAGATTAAAACAAATTCCCTTAGCTGCTAAGGGATAGGGAAGAAAAGTCTAGGGCATATTAATTTTACATAAACCCAGCACACAAATCATTTATAGTTATCTTTTTTTTTTTTTTTGAGATGCCCTTGTCATGTGTAACAAAATGAACTTGAAACATCTTCACACATTCCAAAAACAAAGAGGGAAAGCCATATTGAGGAAACACTGATGGGAGATAGGAATGAAGAGCCCAGGATTTTGGGTGAGGTGGTGGGAGGGAAAAAGAAAGGCTAAGTAAGTCTTGGCTGGCATTAAGTGTACACGTAATACTTCTCAGAGGTTGCTCTTTGTGGCAAAGGAGACTTAGCCTGACTACATATAAAGTTTCTTAGTCACTTGTTTTATCCTAAACATTTGTATTTTGTTCTATAGTTGTAAGCATGTCTTAATATAAAATCTTTATATTACCCACTGGACATGCTTGTCTTTACTCTGGGTCTTTAGAAAGCACCTTGTATTATGACATGTATTTGAGTATGGAAGCCTTGGAAATGTAAAGGAGTTACAGAAATTAAAGACTAGACAGAGTGCTTGGTCTATTGTCATTGAGAGGACATGTCTGTGATCACACATCTTTAATTCCAAAGTGTCTGAAAATTAGATTTACCTGAGGATCTTTTGTAAAGAATGTGGCAGTTCAATCTCTCTACTTTTTTACTCACCCATCTGGGGTAAAGCGCTGGTATATCTAATTTGTTCAGTATCTTGCCTTTTCAGTAAGGCCTACACTCCAAGTGCCTACCACAGTACCATAAGCATAGATAGGTATTTAGTAATTGTTAAATGACTATAGCTTCATTTGTGACATTTTAAATGTGTTTTTTTTTTTTTTTTGGTATAGAAGAACTGGGGCATAGGTCATAAATGCGGGGGAGTGAGAAGATTCACCAGAGACAGTAGGGAGCAGAACTGGTGGAATTACTGAAATACACTGCTGAGGAGAGCAGCACGCGAGACTGGAGAGGTCTGCTGTGCCATATGTGGGTCACCTTCCTGGCCAGGAATTGAACTCAGGACATAGCAGTGATAGCGCTTGAGACTTAACCTGTAGGCAACCAGGGAGGCCCCCATTTGTGATTTTAATTTCATATCAGAAAGAACTGAAACTATTCTTTTACAGAAAAACCAAGAGAATATTTAATATCTCTATTGGAACGACTGAGAATTGCCAAAATAACGGGTGTACCTTTTCCTCTCTTTATGGATAACTCTAACATTGTATCTATGTTTGAAATGATGGACTCTTCAAAGAAAGGCACCATATCATTTGTGCAGTTTAAAGAAGGTCAGTATCTTCTACCAATTGAAGTTTCTCATCATTTTTTTTTTTTAAAGATTTATTTATTTGTGCATACAGAACTGGGGTACAGGCCAGAGGCTCAGGGGCGGTGAGAGGCTTCACCAGAGACAGAGTGGGGAGCAGAACAGGCAGATCGACGAAGTACACTGCTGAGGGGAGCAGCGGGCGGGTCAGGAGAGGTCTGCTGTGCCATGTGAGTCACCTCCGGGGCAGGCGGGAATCGAACTCAGGCGGAAGTGGCTTCAGCTTCTCAGTGCTGTGCTTTAGCCCGCTGAGCCACCAGGGAGGGCCCTCTCATCATTTTTTAAGGATCACTAGCAGATGATTCCTATCTGGTAAAGTTTCCCTTCTCATTTTTCACAGCCCTGAAAACCCTGGGTCTGTGTACTGCAGATGAGGTTCTAAAAGATGATGGACATGCAATAACTTTGGAGAGATTCAAGAATGAGGTGTAAGTTTCTTTTTTAAATGATATTTAATATTTAAATAATGTGGCATGATTTTGAAATACAATACCTTTTCAAACAGAGGTTCCTACCTTGAGAGCATTTTATTCCCTTGAAACTTTCAGCTGACAGGAGGGGACAATAAAGTCACTGAGTCTGGGGAAGGGAGGGGAAGATCGTGGCATTAGACATCAAACTCCAGGGGGCAACTTCATTCTTTTCTCAGTGGGAAACCCCAGCAATTCTCAAAGAATGTGTTTGAGAAGCCACCAGTGTGCCAGTACAGAAAAGCTTTGAGCTCAGTACACTAGTTTGGGTTTTGTTTTTTCCCTCAAGCTTAATATGCTAGTTGAAAAATCTCTGTGCAGAGTAACAGAATTTCTCTCAAACTACTTCCTCAAAATTAAATTACTTACCACAAAATAAATGTTTATCAATACTGTATGTTGCATGCCAGCCTGACAACTCTGGCTTTGAGATATTATAGTATTAAGGTTCTAAAAAAAGTCTAAGTCAGAAAAAAATAATTGAAATTAAATAGTTGTAGAAAGCCTCCAGCCAGTTTAGTTCAACTGGCTTAAAAGTTTTACTCTTTGAGGATCTATTAATCAGGAAATTATTGTTTAGTGTAGTCTGAGGCCGGGGGGGGGGGGGGGGGGAGATTAGAAGACAAAAGGTCTAAGACTCCCACCTCAGCACCAGTTACATAAATATTAAAAAGAAGTTTAAGGACTTTCCCTCTCCCAGGAGGAAAGACTGAAGCGGTGTTCTAGCCTGAAATGTTTCAAGAAAGAAAAGCTGCCCACTGTCACATGGAATGGAACTAGAAAGTATTTTAAATAGAAAGGTATTTGTGGAAAATAAGAACAATCCTATTTTATCATCTGCTCAAAATGTGTTTTCTTATGGGAAATACAGTTAATTGCCAAACTAGATACAGGAATTTCAAAGATTAACATGCATCTAAAATTATTTTTCTTCTTTTGATGTGTTTGATTATCCTCAACCAAGTCTCCTTTAATTAAAATAGGAAATTGAAAATTGGTTATATTATTTCTGTTCTGGTATTTTATTCAATAGACACATTCAACAATTTGTAAATGGAAATACTTGTGTTTTCATAGTTTCTGAGTTTTGTGTTTTTGTTTTCTTAGGAAGGAGAGGACTAATGAAATGTGGTCAGCATTTTAATAACATTGTAAGTCAAAATAATAAATGATTCTATAAAATTTTTAGCTCTCCAGTTTCATTAATTCAGACTTCAGAGTATAACCTGAAATTCAACTGGCTTCTCCTTTGTTTAAAAACAAACAAACTCTAAAACAAAAGATGCATTATTTTCCTATATTAGGCCAGTTTGTCCTCAAATTAAGTAGAATCTCAACATCTTGTTGTGCCAGTTTGTAAATTCCAACTTCATTTAATGCTGCCGTGGCAGGAGGCTGCCCTGACGCTGACTGCAGGACATCTTTCAGCAGCAGGGCAGAACCAATGTTCAAATTCAGAACAATACAGGCTTCTTTTATGCTGTTAAAAAGAAAAAAAAAGAGAGATGTGCATTATGTAGGTCATCTAAATTATCCCATAAAAATGTCACTTTTGAGAAACTAAACACATTCCCTACTTTGTTAGTCTTTATGCCTTCTGTGATAACAACCTGTAGATTTATTATTTGGCTCTTTGAAAATGTTATGACTATGTATGTGGACAGAGTATATATTTTATGAAGTTACTCTGAGGTAACAGGATCATTGTTTTCAAGATGTACCCACTGTTTCCCCAAATATAATAACTGATGTTGAGAGTCTCTTACATGTATCTAAGGTTTTATATAGGTAGATTGGGATAAAAATCAAAGAGCCTGAAAGGTAGAATGTTAAAACAAAAAAGACAAACAGATGTCTTACTGAAACAGGCAAAAATAACTTTTTATAATAAATTTAAAAGAAATATTTTATAACATTGGAAACCCTCTAATTTAAATTTTAAATCAACTTCAAAAATACTAAGAAACCCTATATACATTCATAACTATCCTTAAGAGTCAAAATTAGCATCAAATGTTTAAGAACATTTGCAGGGCTGTCCTGTCATTAGATATTAAATATGTTTAGCAACTCTCTTGACCACTTTTGACTATGCAGGTGCCTCTCTCTCCTTTTCCTAATAAACCTGTCCTTTTAAAAAGTAAAAAATAAATAAATATATTTTTAGTTTCTTATATTTACCACCTGTCAGATCTATACTTGCTTTCATTTTCTACGTAATTCCCTAGAAATAAGCTTGTTAGAAATATGCAACCAAATATTAGAAAGCAAAGCTCGGCATATAGTTGACATCCAGTTCTGGTAAACTTGGGGTCAATGGTCACATTTTATATTATTTTGGTATACAACAAATGTTTAAAATTTCAACTGATGCTATATTTATTTGACCAAACATCACTGGAAACCTAAAGTTGTATAAAAAAAAAAAAACAAAAAAAACCTCCTCTAATAAGTTAACACATCAGTATTGTTCAATATTGAACTTACTGCTTGAAATAATTTTCTGGTCTCTTGCAATAGTGGGAAAACAAAGGGAAAAGATTCCGAGTCATGTCAAACTGCAACTGAGTAGCTCCTCCCTCGTTGAAATGATTAGCTAGAATTATCTGAAACGAAAAACAATTCATGTAACAGCTGCCATTATCACACAGCCCCCAAATACAGGCTACTTTTACTTACTTCTTGGTAGATGTATATATCCAGCTTCTCTACAAGCATTTGCCAGAAAATTTTAAATAAGGGGAAGCAAAGCTGCTGCTCTAACTGAAGTAAGCGGTCTCGCAGTGTGAGCAGGAAGGGGCAGGCCGAGCTGGACAGGGACATGACCGCCTGCTCTGACTGTGAGGGCAGAGACAGCCACCTGGGAAACAGAACAGTGTCACCTATGCAGCACGTTCACGGTCTATGAAATGATGTTTTAGCACTTCCACATGTTTAATTGTAACAACCAAAAAGACTTCAATGAATAGTTAAACCATTTCAAACCTGGGAAAGTAGTGTTCTGGGGCATTTTCGATTAGAAAAAATGTTCAGCACAACATTAAAAGCTTTCTTAGAAAGCAGATATACCTATAGCTATGCTTTGGTTCTCAAATATTCTTCCTTTAATGAGGGTGGAATTTTTTTTTTTTTAATAATAGTTTGTTTTTACATCATTTTGTGCCTTCTTCCATCTCAGTTGTAATCCCCGTGGGCTTCCCATCACCAAATCACCCATGTGCCATCATCATAGTCAGCGTACTTCCCTCTCACCCCATTTTTGATCCCATCCCCCACTCCACCCCAATAAAATGTCTCTGGTAGATTATGGTGATGGCTCACGGGTGACATGGTGACGGGAAACCCACGGGGATTACAATTGAGATGGGAAAAAAAAATGATGTAAAAATAAACTGTTATAAAAAAGAAAAATAACCAAATAAAGATGGAATCATTAGGGGAAAAAAAAAGTCTCTGGTATATAGTTGTTCATTATTATTATTATTTTCTCCACTCATCCTTTATACTCCTACTATGAGTGAAATCAGAGGATGGTATTTTTTAATCCCAAAATATAAAATGTATTAAGCATTTAAGACATCAGCTAATTTTGTGCTCTAATTTTCAGCAAAACAATGGAGATTAGAGTAAGACTTCCAAACTGATTGTAAGTACTCTGTATGACAGGGACTCTACCAGGACAGATGGATGTTTCTTATGTCAGGTACTCATGTCTGGTGGAGGTAAAAGAGGTGTTCACTGGGAATGGCAGCACTGGGATAAAACCTACAGTGCACGTACTCAGTGCTGCAGGAACACCTCTGTAAACTGGGGCCAGGCTAGATCAACCCTCTGGCGTAAACCACTTCTCTGTACATGCAGACGCAGCTGAAGGTTAAATTATGATCAGTTCCTTTGGACTAAGAATGTGCGAACATAGTTTAGAAAGATTTCTATCAAAGACAGCTAAAAGTTGGAGCACAAAGTGCTAAACTCTATGCTACCTAGACATCTTGGAAATCTATTACTTTTCTACTGTACCAAACTGGAATTCACAGTTGATACAGAAGAAAGTACAGAGGGCTTACCTTTCTTTTTTATACAATTTTGCAGCATCTTTAACTTCTCTAAAAACATGGTCTACTTGACGGGTCAACATGTCATGTTTCAGACGCTCTAACAGGTTAATCATGTCGTCAAAGACAGAGCTCTCCATAGAGGCCAGTTGCCCCAGCTGCAGTTTACTGAGAGTGCTGTTCTCTGTAAAGACCTCCAGCGCCGCCTGCTGCAGCTGTAGAAAGAACTAAAAGCAAACACATGTTAACACACTTACAGCACTACTTCTTTGATTTCAACAGCTTGAAATGATTCATAAGCCATTCAACTCACTCACAGTATGGAATTCAGCACCTTTTCATATATTTCGGTTCTGCATCTATAACCACAGTCAATTTTAGAGTGTTTAGAGTGTCCAGAAAGAAACCCCACACTCTGAAGACATCATCCCCAATCTCCTGAGGGCTACCCACAGCTCTCGAGGCAACCCCTACTCTTACTTTTCTGTCTCTATGGATTTGCCTAGTCTACATATTTCATGTCAGTAGCATCATACAGTGTGGCTCTTTGTGACTAATTTTAACTTGGTATATTTTCAAGATTTACCCATATTGTGACAGGTATCCGTACTCCCTTTCATCGCCAACTATTCTATTACATGAATGTTCCACATTTTATTTTTCCATTCAGCAGCTGATGGACATTGGCTTAGTTCTAGTTTTTGTCTATCATGAATAATACTAAGGATTTGTGTATACGTTTTTGCATGGACATACATTTTCATTTCTTTTGGGTATATACCTAGGAATAGAATTGCTGGATCACATGGCAACTCTATGTATGTTTAACTGTTTGAGGAAATGCCACACTATTTTCTACAGTGACTGCACCATCTTACAGTTCTATCTAGAGTATATGAGAACTCTTATTTCTCCACATCCTCACTAACATAGTTATCCTAGTTTGTATAAAGTGGTAGCCCACTGTGGATCTGATTTGCGTTTCTCTGACAACCCACTTCTTTAAGTAATCATCTTTTCCTAGGCAGATATAGACTTAGCAGATATGTGAGTTAGACTCACAATTTTTACAGCGGCATTCTAGGTAAAATTAGTAGCAGTTTTTCTGCCCTGTGGGAAAATAATGCGGTGGATAATTAGCAAAATGTTAAAAACATTTAAATATCCACTAAAAGAAGACAGGCATGGCCACCCTAGTGAGTACTGATGAGTGGGCAGCTGAAACATTCTGCTGAAACATTCAGAGACATGAAAGCACGGTCCTTTTGAGATGGTAGCCTGGAGCTATCTATAGCCAGGAGCTATCTATATAAAGCATGTCTAAGAATGAAGCTAGAAATTAACACTAGCAGCCACCCCTAATACTTTCAGTTACAAAACTTTCTTGCCACCTCACTCCACCCCAACTCCTCCACTTAAGACAGAATGAATTGGGTCTCTGTCACTCACTACAACTGAAAAAGTTCTAATTCTGAGTGGATGGATATGTTGGGCTTGGCACAGTCTGACAATGGACAGCTATTAGTACAGTGTGAAATGAATGAAAGGTGTAATCTGCCCATTCTTTTTCCAATTGTGTAACATGATTGTAAATGATTATTAAAAGTATTCACAGTCAGAAGGACTATACAGATGATTAAAGGACTCTTGATGTCAAACAACTTACCATAATAACCATACTAGAACAGACAGTTCATCATTGAAACTTTCAGTCAGTTCTTAAACTTGGTTAGTTGTTGACAGAAGGATTCAGTTAATTCAGTCTAAGGATAGGGATAATGGCCAATTCATCTTTGTTAGATAGACTAGAGTATCAAGCTGTTAATGATGTTCCACAAATATTTTGGGAAGCTATGAGTGTGACTCTGAATGAGTCTCTTATTTGATCATCTGGCATAAAAATCAAAACTGAAAATTTGTTTCAAGCCATTGAAAAAGATCAGCAGAAAATGGAGCAGTGTGGGAGTTGAAAAAATACAGTACTCATTAAAATTAGAGACAATGCATTAAAATACACTGAATGAATGTAGGTAACTACATGCATTGATTATTATACTCTACATATTTATTTTCTGAAATAATTATTTTGTCTTATTTTCCCGCTCAGCATGGATGTGAGTTAACATTTTTGTAGAAAAGGCTTTAAATAATTACTGTCCCAGCAAGGGTCCAAATAAGAACAAACTAGATTGTGTTTGTCATCTTGTTTCTATCTGACACCGTCATATTTATTTTTCTTATTTTGGCTTATGTTATATTTAAGATTAAAAACTTTTGTTTTCTTTCACAGTAGAGGAGTAACATTTAGCAATATACATATTTTCTTCATAAATTTGTATTTTAAAAAATAATATGTTTTTGGGCCCTCCCTGGTGGCGCAATGGGTTGGGACGCAGCACTGCAAGTTGGTCGCAGCTGCTTCAAGGCAAGTTTGATCCCCGGCTCTGGAGGTGACCCATATGGTGCAGCAGACCAACTGTCTCACCTGCTCCAGTGTGCTTTGTCGATCTGCCTATTCTGCTCCCCACTCTGTCGCTGGTGAAGCCTCTCACTGCCCCTGCACCTCTGGCCTGTACCCCAGTTCTGTATACATAAATAAATTTAAAAGTATATATATCTTACGTTTTCTAATTTCTTCCTCTAACCCAGGCATTAAATATTTTAAGTACCTTAATATATTTCACTTGTTTTTAATTTTTGTTTTATTAAGATTTTACAATGTACAACAATTTTAAATGAAACTTATCCATCTTTGGGGCTCATAGATACACTATATGTAAATTTATCACCAATCCAATCAGTTAATCAGTTTTCCTAATTCTAATTATTTAACTCTAATTTTCAATTCCATTTTAAAATAGCACATTTTAAAAGTAGTATTTTTAACTTTTTATTTAAAATTAGTTGTTTTACTTTCCTATTTTATGACACAATCATGAACTACTCTGCATTTATAATGTATCTTCATATTCATTGTCCTTAATATAATTCTTTTATCTTTTTTGTTTTTTTTCATCTTTTAATGTACATTTGACAATGTTATAGTCATCTTTATTCTCTAATAACTGTCATGAAATATACTTTATGGGGCACATTAGTGGAAATCTAAGCTGATTTTTGTATCTATATATGATCTTATAACAGTAATTCCTAATCCAAGAGCACCCTAATCCAAGAAGATCCTCAAGGCCTAAAGGACTTAGTTCTGTTAAGGCTATAAAGGCCATTATAGTTCTTCACTTTTGGCTGGGAGTATATGTGGGAAAAGAGTTACCAAAAGTCCCAAAACCAATATATCCCTTGTATTAGTCAAAAGAATAAAAGTAAATTGCTATTCAATTTATATTTAGATGGTTCAAATCTGTCAACCCATGGAATCTGCCTGGTAAAGGGAAGAATATGTAAAATCCTTAAGAGGTGAAAGGTACTTGTTAACTGGACCCAAAGTTTTTATTTTTATTTAAAATATAACAATAGTATTGTGGTGGCATAATTTTTTGAAGAGTTCTTATCTTTTAGAGATACATACTGAAATACCATGAAAAATGCTATTTGAGATCTACTTCAAAATAAGGGTGGGGAGTGGAGAGGTTTAAATAAAAGAAGACTGGTGTAAGAAGGTGGCTGATAGGCACATGGATTTTCACTTTACTATTCTATTTTTGTATATATTTGAAACATTAAATTTTTAATGAATGAAATAATTAAAAGCTAAAAAAATTTTCTATTTCAAATATCCTTTATAATTTATCATGCTTTGAAGGCATTCAAGAGGTACCAAATATTGTTTTCCTCAAAATACTGGATTTTATGACAACTTTGTTATAATTTTTTCTGAGATGTGAATTACCATACATGAATTTTTCAAGGTCTAAAGAGGGAAAAAGGTTCATATTATAAAAGTCTATTTCATTACAGTTGTTGACTTTCCAATGATGATAATATCAGAATTATTTAACCTTTTCAGACTTGGCTAAGAAAAATTTGTACTTCAATCATATTAAGTTTGACCTAATTATTAATCTGCCTAATTCATAAATTTTTTGCTTACTATATAATGAACATTTCCAAAGGTAAAATTATTTAAACTACCATTACTTCAATAAAAGCAAGTTAACTTACAACATTGTCAGCCCAATCTGCTAGTACCGTTGAGATATAGTTCACGGCATTAAGAATTGCACAGTAGCGAAAGCCAAGGGAAGCTCTAGTCTCTTCTTTCATCACCTGAGTTAATCGTATCCTAAAATCATCTACTAAGTCCTTCTGTAACTCCAGGAACTGCAGCTTTCGGGAAGCTGTGGGAAGATTTTTATACCTGTCTGTGGAGAAAGTTAACAAGATAGATGAAGGCTTTTGGTACAACTGTCCATGATACAGTAATGGTTTTCCCTACTGACTGCTGTTGTCAAAAGTCAACTGACCATTCAAGTATGGATCTATTTCTACACTCCCTAAGGACATGGATTTCACAAGTACATTTAATTGTCAAAAACTCAGTGAATTATGCACTTAAGAATCTGCAGTTCACCAAATATAAATTATACATCAGTTATTTAAAAGGCACAGGAGAAAATATATACAAAAATCATTCCATTTCTTTTTTTTTATTAAAAAGTTTATTTTTACATCATTTTGCACATTTTTTTTTTCATCTCAATTGTAATACCCACGAGTTTCCCATCATTCCATTTCTTTAACAAATAAATGCCTTTTTAATTTTTAAAAAGAAGGAACTAGGCTAGGTTAAAAAAGATACTACTGGGCCCTCCCTGGTGGCGCAGCGGGTTAAAGCACAGCACTGAGAAGCTAAAGCCACTTCTGCATGAGTTAGACCCCTCCCCAAAGGTGACCACATGGTGTGGCAGACCTCTCCTTACCCACCCACTGCTCCCCTCATCACTGTACTTCCTCAGTTGGTCCGTTCTTCTTCCCACTCTGTCTCTGGTGAATCCTTTCACTGTCCCACCCCTCTGGCCTGTATCCCAGTTCTATATGCATAAATAGATAGAACTTTTAAAAAAAGAAAAAAATGGGGCCCTCCCTGGTGGCACAATGGGTTAGGACACAGCACTGCAAGCTGGCCTCAGCTGCTTCAGTGTGAGTTCAATCCCCAGCCCCACATGGTGTGGCAGACCTCTCCTGTCTTGCCAACTGCTCCCCTCAGCAGTGTACTGTGCTGATCTGCCTGTTCTGCTCCCCACTCTGTCTCTAGTAATTCTTCTTACCACCCTTGCACTTCTGGCCTGTATCCCAGTTCTGTATGCATAGATAAATAAATCTTTAAAAAATAATTAAAAATGAAAAGACACCTGAAATGTTCTTTAAAATACCTAAGGAGGGAAAAAGTTGTGGAGAAAATCATGTAATAGAAAAGTCGTAACTATTTTAAGCCTTAGCAACAAATACCTGAGGGTTTACTATATTTTGCTACAGCTGTATATTTGAAAACTTCCCTAATAAATTTTTTTTAAAGAAATGAAATCTAAACTTTTTTTTAGTGTTTTTCATATTTTCTTACAGTTAAGAATATGGAATTACATACTGACTGGGCAGAAAGACCCTTCCTCAGGTTACTCTATTTCTCCAAGGAAAGGACAAAAGCAGGAAGATGGTAATGACAGTGCCTTGACCTGGAGAACAGCAGGCCTGCATGGGCATGGCCACAGGCCAGCCGGGGCTCTGCTGGGCTGCCCTCTGCTCATAACGTTCTTGCACTCCTTCAAGAGTTTCTAGGACTACTCAAGTACTTATAGTACTACTTCAGGTTACTTTATTGTTTTATTCTTCTGTAATGTATCATGGTGAACAAAATAATACTTAAAATCTAGGGTAATAACAATCTCTTGACACTTTAGCTAAATGGCCAGAGGATTCAGAATGCACTAAAATTCTTAGAAGTACCATGTGGAGGGTCAGTACTTTTAAAAACAAAGTCATATCTTAAAAGATTTGTATTTACCAGTTATAACCAAGAGCAGTGTCATAAATGTTTCTGCACAGTCTGGAACTTTCAACTCATCCACATCAGAGATATCCTTATATTGAGATATCCAGGCAGCTTCTGATGAAAGCATTGAGTCCATTTTTTGAAGAGCGACTGATATGCAGAAAAAAAGATCATATCAATTATGTATTTATAGTCATTCCTAATTTTTCAACTTAACACATTTTAAGAATTATGACTTTTCTATTAGAAAAAGTTTACGACGGCCATCCCTTAAGCGCAGCACTATGAATCTATCCGCAGTCACCACAGCATGAGTTTGAGCCCTGGCCAGTAAGCTGACCCACATGGTGCAGCAGACCTCTTCTGTCTCGCACCCCCTGCTCCCCTTAGTAGAGTATTTCAGTCAATCTGCCTGTTCTGCTCCCCACTGTCTCTGGTGAATCCTCTCAGCCCCTACACCTCTGACTTGTACCCCAGTT
>NW_004567106.1:44121355-44136051 GCF_000260355.1 Condylura cristata | reverse complement strand
GCCTACCCCAAAATCTTCAAAATAATTGTATCAACTTGACAAGCTATTTCCAAAATGCTTCTACCAAGAAAAGAATTACTATATGTAAACTCTATGGCCTAGAATCATGTAGACGGTAATTCCAGAAAAGAACTGGTTTGATGGGAAGACTTAAAATGATCAATGAAGGCAATTTCTTAAACTCTGACTGAGAAAATTATATGACTCTCATTTCTACCCAGAGTAGAAAAACACCACAATTTTATATGTACATATAAATTCTCTCCTTACCCTCTATCTACCCTAGCACTTACATTTTCTCTCCACAGTCAGCCATCTCTGAAAACAAGTTTCCTCGGATAGAATATGCATACAGTTAGCCAAAGCGCTGTGATAGCCGTGAGTGCTGTGGAGCTCTCTTTCGAACAAAAGCACCTCATCCACCAAATGACAGAAGAGATTGTCATCATAGAGCAGACAAGGAATATCAGCAGCTAACTTCTCAAGAACCAGCATCACAAGGCCCCGAGAAAATTCAAGCTAAAAGAAACACATAGCAGAAGGTACTGTAAATGACAAGTTTCTCCCAGATACATACAACTCTAGAACTGAAATGATTAAGACCGAGTCTCTTACCCTTGCATTTACCAAAGTGCCCGCTTTGTCTAATATGGGCTGAATCTTCTCATCCAGAAATTGAGTGTGGTTCCCGATCCACATAAGTACCTGAGCCAAGTACCACTCAGGCTAAGAAAGGAAATAAAATACAATTTTTAAGTCATTCCAACTAGAAAGTTTAAAGGCTCTATTTAATGCTATACACACAGCAATGAACAAAAATTAGTTGAAAAATATGTCATAGAACAGTTTCTACCTTGAGCTTTTTTAAGGCTTAATAATCAAATATTTCCCAGTGTACTCCCAATAAAGTCCAATAAGATAGCTTATAATATGCCAGAGATAATTTTTACTCAAAAATTTATACTGCCGTTAACACTTTAAAAATATGCAAAATAATGAGCATTACAACGAACCTTTAAGTTGTTTTTTAAATAATACCCAAAAATAAGTTTCAACATTTTTTCTTCTGCCTTTTTTTTTTCAAAAGAAAAATTTAAATGTGGATGCTCTACATTACAAAAAATTTATGTACTTTAAAAACAGCTATAATTGGGACCTCTTTGGTTGTACCAGAGGTTAAGTCTCAGCACTATGAAGCCATCAGCAGTCATTGTAGCATGAGTTCAATTCCCAGCCAGGGAACCAACCCACATGGCACAGCAGACCTCTCATGTCTCGCAGGCTGATCCCCTCAGCAGTGTTTTTCAGCACATCTGCCTGTTCTGCTCCCCACTCTGTCAATGGTGAATCCTCTCACCACCTCCCCCACCCCGCACCTCTGGCCTACACCCCAGCTCTGGTATGCAGAAATATATCTTAAAAAAAAAGAAAACAGGTGTAATTATCAAAATAGAATCTTAATATGAAGCATTTTAAATTATCTCTAGAAAATTCTATAAAAGTTTTATTGGGCAGCGATTCAAAAACATTTACTGAATAGTAAAATCCCTGTTGTGTGAATAAAAATGACGGTAGAACTGTCCTTAATCTCAAGATTTATAGTTTAGCCTCTGAGATCATTAGAACCACACTTTTAAAAACAACATAATTTATAATTTTCCTACCTCAAAGAATCACTACCTCTCTACAAGTTTAGATTTATTGCTTTGTTTTACTTAATGAATTGCTTCCACACTTCTTTCCAACAACACCTCATCCAAAAAAGGAGACCCACAAAAGAATAAGCTGCTGAACTTAAGAACCAGAAATCTATTACCATACTACTTCCTATGCAAACACAATTGCCTATTCCTTGATTCCTTTAAAATTTTATGAAGCCTGTAAGTGCATTCACATGTGAGATATACAATGCCTAATCTGGCACTTAATAACACCTAATTCAAACACTGAGCCCCTACACTGCAGGAGAGATACCAAAATTAAGAAAAAATAGTATGCACCCCCTAAGCAATTCCCAAGGTTATAATTCTCAACAAATTCAAATTTCATTAAAAAATAATATCTATGATTCTCTTTCAGGCCAAATAAGAGAAATGTCAACATTATGGCTCAAATGTATGGTAGTCACTCAACTAAAATGTTGGTGATGATTTTCTCAAAGCCATCAAATCATTTATTTTTATACTCTCTCTCACAATTATTAGCACCAGTACCTATACTGAAAAGTTAATGCTGTACTAACTTGTGTTAACTTGTCTGTCTCCTCTTCCTACACAGATGTTTGTGTGTGTGTGTATGTGTGTGAAAGAGAGAAAGATCTGAGCAATATGTAATATCCACCAGTGAAACATGTGGATCCAGTGCCACACTGTACCACCCAGTACAGAAATGCTACGGTACACCCAAAGGTAAACTGTAAAATAGTCTGATTAGTGTGCTGATGAGCAAGCAGATTCCAACATATCAACATAAGTTCCAAAATGTAGCTACTTAAGACAGTGACAAAACAGTAATTTAGTATTTTTGAGATAAAAGTGAATAGAATTCAGGTTTTATATTAAATTAGCCGAAGTATAGACACCCTTAACCTTTGCCATTAGTAAAAACCAAGGACAAGAATTAACAAAGCATACCTTGCTTAGCACATTAGTCTGTCGGTTCCCTCTGAAGTGATATCTGAACCTCTTCTGCAGGGGCGTCAGCATAATCTGGATGGGCAAGATGACAGAAGGGGATGCAGGAAGAGAGTATTTTTCTGGGAGTTGTTTTGGCTCAGTAAATAATTCATCTCTGACATAGTCAAGTCAAGAAAAAAGAAAAGCATGTGTGTGTTTGTATATGTATATATACATATAGATAGATATACATACGTATGTATATATATACATACATTTTCCCAACAAAAGTACTAATCCTAAGTAAAATTAGTCTAATAATACAGATATGTATATAGTCTAATTTAATGCAGTCTAACTTTATATAAAATTGGGCCTCCTAGTGGCGCAAGGGTTTAGTCTCAGCACTATGAAGCTGTCATCAGCTACTGCAGTAGGAGTTCATCCCTAGTCAGGGTGTTGACCCCATGGCACAGCAGACCTCTCCTGTCTTGCCTGCTGCTCCCCTCAGCAGTGTATTTCAGTCAATTCTCCTGTTCTGACCGCCCTCACATCTGACCTACACCCCAGCTCTCGTATGCATAAAAAAATTATACAAAATTATTAGAATTAATCTATAATTAATCTTTCCCAAAATAAATGAATTTAAGAAATTATTTTGTAGCACTAAGCTATTACGGTTCTATTTGCCCATTTTTTTCCCTATTGAGTCAGTCATGTATTTGAGAACTCACAGCCCTCTCACCCAAGTCTAATTCACTTTGAAAGAGAACATTCCACCACTTCATGGGCACATACAGATCAAGTCCAAATTCTGAATTCCTATTTGGCTTCCTGGCTACTTTAGAGAAGCTTTACTCTCTAGTCACAAATCCGCTCTTGTAAAAGGAGATTTTATAAGTTTTTAACTCTAACAGAGATACGAGGTTTGTAGCTTCAGAAGTTGATAAAACAGTATCTCCAGGTTACTGTGTATCTCAGGAGCACTGTTCAGTCGAGTTAAGCCAACAGTTTGAGCCTGAGAGGGTGCAATGAATGGCCAATGAAGCTGTGCTAAAATTTCTTCAAAATCACTGTAACAACAAAAAAAAAATAACATTTGTATTTTAGTAACATGATCACCAAACCATCAGGAGCAAATTACCATGAAATATGGATAAATTCATTACCTTGTAAGCTTGTCCTTAAGAATTTTATGCCAGAATTTAACAGTGGCTCTCACAAATCCAAGGAGATGAGTACAAGATGATTCCTGGAGCTTAATGTCAAGTTCTGCCATAGACACCAAAGTAGAGGCAGCTTCTGGGACATTATTGGTCATCAGATATTGCTGAATATTATCACTGCAAAATAAAAGCAAAACAAACTCTAAAAACTTTTTTTTTCACAATAGTTCCAAATTCAGAAAAGTTGCTTCTCCCTTCTACTTTACACAATAGAACAGTACCACCTCAAGGTGGTTTTTTACCTGATCCAAGTCTCTGGGAGCCTGGAGTCTGCAAACTCAGCATTCCTGAGGGCAGCCAGTAAGTACTCAGGACACCTTCCTCCACCCACCCCTTCCTACTCCTCCCAGCAAAACAGACTTGAATTTGATTTCTGCTACTCTGACTACTGTAAGAGTAAAGCATTTAAATAACTGATTTTATTTATTACTGTTGTTAATATGCTTCTTACTGGTATTTCCTTTCAGGGCAGTAGGAAAAATGAAGTAAAACAAACAAAGTATAAAATTCCTTCACTGCATGTAATTTATCTGAATAAGAAAATATGTTGTTTTAATTTCTGACATTGCTCTAATACTGCCATCTTATTAAGCATAGCACTTTATCTGTAACTAATATTTCTCATTTATGCAAAACCAAGCTTCTCATACTGAACAGATAAGTAAAATTCTTTAAAATTTTGGGAAATAAACTATATATAAGATAAAACAAAATATCTTAACTATGATACAAATGAAACAGGATATTAAGACTCTCGGATAATTTTTCTCCCTCAAGTCTTCCAAATGGTTGGTAGCAAAAAGTAGTTAAAACAAAGCAAGGATGAAAAACTGCAAGTTGGAGGGGGCTTAGGAGCCATGTTATAAAATCAACCCTCCAAATAAAGAAAAGTTTTTTCCCCTAATCACAAGCAGCAGAAATGCTAGTCATCCAAGACTGTTATACACCTCTGACTAGATGATTCCCAGGAAGAAAATTCAAATGATAAAGCAATCCATTTAATTAAGTCACCATCCCTAAAAAGTAAAAATAAAGAGGAATAATACCACACTAAGGGCTTGTTTTTCTAACTTGACATTATAAAAATAGTTTTTATGTGTTCACAATACATATATAGGAATTAAAATTTTTACTTAGATCACTTCCTTTCAAATGCAAATTAAGCTCCCTGAAAAGTTTATGTTCATTTATAATAAAGGAAAAGAATCATTATCATAATGCTATTTTCATAACAACTGATAGCATTACACTATTATTATAATTTTTAATTAACTCAATTATTTAATGGCATGCATGCACTCTCTAAGATAGAGCCTCAAAGGAAAATAATAATTATGAGAACAAAGAGGCTCATTTTACCTTAGTTCTTCAATTTGTGAAATCCATTTAAGGTAAGCAAGATGACGTTCAATCTCTTCAATTTGGTTAATCATGGCCCCAAGATCATCCATCCAGGGCTGTGCGGTCAGCAAATGGCTGTTAATGGCACTGAAGAGATGAGTTTCTTGCTCCAGAAACTGATTTAGTAATTGCTTTGATTCTTCTGCATTTTTTAAGGCATTCTGAATTCGTTTAGGGATTTCTGATGAAACTGTAAGTACCTGACCATGCCAAAAAAAAAGGGGATTGGGGTGGGGGGGGGCAGCAGTCATCAGATGAAATTTTCATAAAATGTTTTTATTAGTTCACTACTTTTAAAATACATGTTTGCTCTAATATAATTGAAAATTGTCAATTAAAAGCTTTTTAAAAGTAAGGGTTAAAAAAAAAAAGTAAGGGTTGACTTCCGCATCCTGTGCCAACCAAAACTAAATGTGAAATGGAGAAGTATAGGGACAGAGTCCATCAACAGCCCACAAATAAACTTTCCTTCATGAAACCCCATTTTCAAAGGGTTTTACATGGTTTATCTAATTGTTTTCCTTCTAAAACAATCAAAGTGCTGATTCTGAAAGTCTAGGTATTTGTATTTTGTTAAGTTTCCTTGGTGATTCTGACTCAAGCCCAAGTTGAGAACCACTGACATGGAAGGATGGTAACCAGCAATGTCTTTAAATGCGGTACTTACTAAATGAATTTTTCTTATGGCACGTGGAAAAACATACAACTATTAGGCATTAGTACAAAATACAAAAATGGACAGAGGACTTTCAATTCAGTTATTACTGGTTAGACACATACTCTATCATATACTGCGCAAGGCAGAGAGATAAATGAGAGCGTTTTTGGCCTTCAGCTCAGTTCGTATGGAAGAGAGCTGAAGCAAATAATTCAGTGGTAGTAATTCAGTAAGATATGTGCTATATGTAATAATGTTCTCAGATAGTACTCCCTTAACCTGAATGTGAACACAAATCACCTAGAGATCTTGTTATGATGCAAATTCAGATTCAGCAGGTCTCAAGCAGGGGTTAATAAGCTCCAATTACTTAGAGACACAGGGCAATGGTTTTTGCATTGCTCATGCAGATTCTGCAGGGTAGGTGATGGGAGTTTTGAAGGGCACTATGGAAGGGAAGGACATTCCAGGCAGAAGAAAAAGCTCAGTCATGATCAGAGACTGAGTAGCAAGAGAGTAATTCAGTTAGATTTAAGATTTAGAAAGGTAATGTAATCATGATTATTTTCATGTTAATTCTATGAACAAAAACTGAAAACAGCAAAAAGAACCAAGAGCAAGGACCTGGTTAAATAAGTTATATACAGCCATATTCGAATACCTTAAAACCATTGAGAGGGCTACATAGAGATAGGTAGACTGATAGATAAGTATTATATTACATTACCTGTAAAACACTAAGTTATGCTTATTTTAAATATGCTATATATAAAAAAAGCTTTTAAATGTGTAATATATTTGCTTTTCCCATATAATAAAATTTCTGTGAGGAATAAAAAAAGGTAGTTAGTTACTATGTTAGACTAAACAGAGGATGGATAAACTTCCATCAAATGCAAGAGAGAATGGCCCTAAACGAGACGGTAGCAGCACAGGTGGGAGTGAGGGAATGGCAGCAGAGGTATTAAGGAGAACTCAGATGTCCTCGTGATGGAGACAGTCATGGATGATGGGGAAACAAGCTAAGAGGACTCGTGTTTTTCAGGTTTGATGGTGATGTCATGATCCAACATAAGGAAGCATTTTAAGATGGGTCAATATAGTTTTGGACATGCTGACTTTTAAGGTTCAACTAGGAATTTCAGCAAAAGCTTCTGTGATTATCAAGGAAACAAGTCTGATGACTGTAGGTCAAAGAGCAAATTAGGAAACAGAGCCAACCCAAAGTAAGATGGCTTGCAGAAGGAACCTATCAATAAAAGGAAGAAACTGACACTAAAAGACATGGGAAGAGTTTTTTTTTTTTTAAAGATTTATTTATTTATGCATACAGAATTGGGGTACAGGCCAGAGTTGCAGGGGTGGTGAGAGAATTCACCAAAGACAGAGTGGGGAGCAGAACAGGCTAAGTGACAAAGTACATTGCCTAGGGGAGCAGAGGGCAGGTCAGGAGAGGTCTGCAGCCCCTGTGGCTGGTGACAGCTTCATAGTGCTGAAACATAACCCTTTGTGCCACCAAGGAGGCCCTCATACGGTTTTTTAAAAGGAATTTTAAGTAACAATAAAAAACTTAAAAATGTAGAAAGATTTTAGAAAATAAATCACTTGTTAACCAGCACCCAAAAATAACCAATTTCATGAGGGCAAGTATAAAAAGTTTGAAATGCTATTATGATGTTTTTCTAACCATGAAAATATTTACTTATAAAATTACTTTGGAAGTCTTTATATGAAAAGCTACTTAAAATATTAACTATCAATGTACTTACAACATATTATCAGTAGGAACTTTGTCCTTTACATAATTTGTAAAATACCTAGCACACCGTAGGTCATTGAAACTTAAACAGTTCGAAATAATTATTTGTCACAATCTGTGTCTTCAAAATCAAACATAGTAATCATTATATGTATAAGATCGATATTATTTCAATGAGTTTTAATACTTGCCTGTTCTTCTAACTGCATTTTATTTTCTGTCATCTGTACTATGAGTTTATCAAGTTTTTTTAAAGATTTAAGGTCATTTCCAACCTCCTTCTCAATAAATGCAGATACGTAGGAAGAGAGATCATTATCTATATCTTTGCTGACTTGTTCATCTTCAAGCGCGGTAATATTTATGTCACCTAAAATAAAAGAATAACAGTAACAATAGGTATGACAGAACTAAAAGATACTATATACACAATAGGCAATCTATTGGCCTAGTACTTAAGTAAGAACTGAGAGAATTCAGGGTGAAGAAACTCATGTTTGTCCTAGTGACCACAGATTTCAAAAGATGTTGGCACGACAGTGTAGATGTCAAACTTCCAGAGGACCATGTATTGCTCCATTTTACTATTGCAGGGCAAAAAGTTCAAATTTGATCTTTTGATGCAGTTTTATTGAAATAGTAATATATTTTCTTAAGTTATAGGAACCATACGGTATGGTCTAGAATAACACCAAAAAAAGACTTTGGTTTTTAAAAAAGTATTAAAATATTTCAAGTATATGACAAAAAATTTGAAAGGGTGAACAATGAACAAAAACTCCTTCCTATATATGAGTAGAAACGTTTTAAAAGCTTCAAAAGCTAGGCCCTCTCTGTTGGCACAGCGGGTTAAAGCACAGCACTAGGAAGCTAAAGCCACTTCCACATGAGTTCAATGCCCACCCCAGAGGTGACCCACATGGCTCAGCAGACCTCTCCTGACCTGCCTGCTGCTCCCTCAGCAGTGTACTTTATCAGTCAGCCTGTTCTGCTCACCAGTCTGGCTCTGGTGAATCCTCTCACTGCCCCTGCACCTCTGGCCTGTACCGGAGTTCTGTATGCATAAACAGTGCCCAGTGAAAATAGGAATCCTGTTTTGCTGCTGTTCCATCCTATTTAGCATGTATAGTTTTCCAGAGTCCACCTCTTATTGTATGCCTGAAAATCAATCATTTCCTGTATTTCATAAGTTTTTGTTTTTCTTTTTGTGTAGAAATGGGGTACAGGCCAGAGGTGCAGTGGGTAAGAGGCTTCACCAGAGGTGGAGTGGGGAGCAGAACAGGCAGCTGTACTGAAATACACTGCTGAGGGGAACAGCAGGAGAGACAGGAGAGGTCTGCTGTGCCATGTGAGTTAGCTCTCCAGCTAACTCAAGCTTCATAGTGCTGAGACTTAACCCCTTGCACCACCAGGGAGACCCACAAACCAGATTTTCACTTTGCAAAAGTCAATACTTTCTCTTCCATTTCTAGTACAAGCATAATGTATTCAAAAGGTAATTATTTTCCTGTCTAAATTTGTACACCAACCACACTGATCCTCTTTTCTAGTGTCTAGCCATACCTCCTCACCAACTGTGCTAGGTGACTTTTCTGAATGTGCCCTGAGAAACCCCAGAGAAACTGAAGGCCTACAGCAGCTGCTTGGCAGAGAGAGAGTGACTGACCTTACCTACTCTGTCATTCTCCTCCTCTACCTCATGCTAAGGTAAGTGTTTGCCTGTGATAGATCTGTCTCCATGTGTAAGCTAGCTTCGTATGGTTGCTTTTAGTCTCCTCCTTCCTGGAGAAGTTTAGGATCAAGCTGGAATGAAGGTAACTTCACAGTGCAGTCGGTGGTTTAGTCATTAAGTTCAGTCATTAAGATAAGTATGTTTCAACTCTATTCAATTCACAACTTGAATTTATTCCATACGTGGCGTTTAATCTCCCTAGCTCTCAGTAGTATCTAGAGGTTAAAAAAAAGTGTTCTGGGAGAGAAAACTGGGGGAACAACAATCTCCTGGGAGCAACAGTGGGTGAAACTCACTCTGCTCCTCCTGGGAGCTGCTCTTACAAAACCTGACTCTGCCAAAACTGTGTCAAAAAAAAACAGCAAAATAACTTTCTACTTCAAATAGCATGAAAGTATGAATATCTAAATAAAAATAAGCCTAAACATCAAATATATGTGTCAGATATTGACCACTTATATATGTAACAATATATACCACTGTAAGCCCAAATTTGCTTTCCTTCTACTTATAGTTCATAAGAATTAAAATTTGTTCATATGTGATGAGAACCAGCGACCTCTGTATATGCCTCATTTTCCCAACTAAAAACTGGCACAGCCTATCTTCCAAAGGTTATAAGTTGACTGAAATCCATGTTTCCCGAATAGCAATATAATATTTCTATTTTCTTGTTATAAGAATTGATTGGTTTGCATCAGACTTTGTTAATACAAATATCTAGCTACTATTCTGCACGGGAGTCACAATGGCCTTTTTTTTTTTTTTTTTTTTTTTCAGTTTATCTTAAGATGTGATAACGTTACAAGGTGTAACTGCAGAGGCAAGGCTGTGCACAGAGGGGATGTTTAGTGAATGCAAAGGTTGCTATACTTCAGGGAGTACATGCTCGCTTTTTTTTTTTTATTATATTCTTTTGATATAACTATTTAAATGCAGAATACGGTCTTCATCAAATGACATTCTTTATTTAAAGTGACACATTGATGATTTTGGAGATTTTTATGTCTATTTTTTTTGTAAAGAACACTCACTCTTAGTCACAAAGAAGTTGACTGAGCCCCAAGGGAGGAATAAGGCCAAAGTCTACAGTCTGTGTCTATCATTTTGCTAAAATGATGGCCTAGTAGGTGTCAAATGTCCAAGCCTGGGACAAAGGTGGAAAAGGGAAGGGCTTCCTGAGAGATACTGGGAACTTTTAAATCCTTTCAGAAAAAGGAACCGAGTTGAGACAGCTATGATTGTCAAGTGCTATGGGACTACGTAGAACTTTTTTTCTGAGGCAGGCTGTACAGGAGGCCATGTTAAGGGCAAGCCTAACTCCTCAAACCAATATGAATAATATGGGTGTCACTGCTCATTCCCAGATTGTTTGCCATGGTCAAAAGAACCAACATTTGGCCCTCCCTTGTCCCCGCAGGCATGACAGACCTCTCTTGACCCGCCCACTGCTCCCCTCAGCAGTGTACTTCGTCTATCTGCCTGTTCTGCTCCCCACTCTGTCTCTGGTGAGCCTTTCACTGCTCCTGCACCTCTGGCCTGTACCCCAGTTTTATATGCATAAATAAATCTTTTTTTTTTTTAAGAACCAATGTTCCTCCCAAGGCCCTCTCCCAAACAGCTGTTTCTTTCTTTCCCAGTAAATTTCACTTCAGAGAACCCCCCCCCAAACATTCTTTAATAACCAAAGCCTGTAAAATGACAAATGTCCAGATCCCTGTTAGTTGTTCCTGTCCTTAGTAGGAAGTGGCGGTATTAACCTTACGCCTCTTTTCTATCCAGTCCAACATCTAGGAAACAAGGTGTCTTTTTTTTTCTTTTGGTGTTTTTTTTTTTTAAGATTTATTTATTTATGCATACAGAACTGGGGTACAGGCCAGAGGTACAGGGGTGGTGAGAGGATTCACCAGAGACAGAGTGGGGAGCAGAACAGGTCGACTGACAATACTGAGGGGCCCGGGTCGGGCATTCAGGGGAGGTCTGCCAAGCCAAGCCATGTGGGTCAACTCGGGGGCTGGGGGTTGAACTCACACTGAAGCAGCCGTGGTGAGCTTGTAGTGCTGCGTCCTAATCCGCTGCACCAGAGATGGCCTAGATGAACTTTTAATTGCAAATTCACTGAAGACTAAATATCATTTAACTTTTTTAAACCCAATTAAGGTGATAGTAATGTCTCCTACATTACTAGTCTCTCCATATTCCTGATGTTCATTAAAACAACATCTAAGCATCTCATTCTACAACTTTATAAAGACAAAAACGTGTGTGTTGTGACCATTAGCATTTAATATTATGCAAGCATATTGTACACAGAAAAAAAAACAACACTTCATCTAAAAGATAACTGCCAGGACCCTTCTTGGATGCAGACCCAGGAAGGCTGTTTTGGGGAGATAACCGGGTAAAAGTGCTAGGGTATTTGGATCAGCTTACTTTTCTCCTCCACATTCTTCCCTTCATCACCAAATTCAGAGCAGCACTGAAAAGAGAGCAGGTGTGACAAACACGTTAGGACCGAAGGGTGCCCAGAGGGTCCAGACTTCCCAGAGACATCGACCCAAGAACCAAGGGGCCCCAGACCCCTCACCATGGCCCCTTCCTAAAAGCCAAGGCAGTCTGATGCAGCTCCAAGATGGGCCACCTCCCTGGGCCACTACAGTCACTTCCCCGGGATCGCTGTAATGATTCTGCCCGACTGCCAGGCCCACGTCCACGGAGAGATCTATGTCATGTCACCGGACCGCCAGCGCCACACCATGGGGACCATCTCCCTGGTTGATCTGGGCCATCTCACCAGGATTACAAAGGCCGTCGTCACCCGCGGGCCGCGGAACTCAAGTTCCCAAAGCCCCCTCCCCGAAACAATTTCTCCTGGGAGATCCGTGCCCCCTCACCGGGCCACCAGTGTCCCCTGCCCGGGCTGTCAGGGTTGCCTCACCGGGACTGCCGGAGCCTCGCCGATCTCGCCGGCCGAGAGCATCCCGTCTCCGCTCGCGTCCGCGGCTCCAT
Organism: Condylura cristata; assembly: GCF_000260355.1. Lineage (NCBI taxonomy): Eukaryota > Metazoa > Chordata > Mammalia > Eulipotyphla > Talpidae > Condylura > Condylura cristata. The sequence continues at coordinate 44,123,651 of NW_004567106.1, read as the reverse complement.
GCGCAGCCAGTGTGGCAGGTGGAGTCCGGTCTCGTCAGCGACACACACAACGAATCAGCCCGGGAGACCGTATTGCCGAGGGCCACCGCTACTTCCTCTCGCCGTCTCTCTGGTTCCTTCCTCTCGAGCCGCGCCGTGCGCGGTGGCTCCCCCTGCCGACCCCGGCCCGAGTCCGCCACGGAGAAGGAGACGGCAGCGCGCCGGCTCCCAAGGCTCTCGGGAGAAAGGGGTGGGTTCTTCTGAGCTGCGGTGAAGCCTCCACCACTTTGGGGCTCTTAGTGGTGGAGCTTGAAGTTACCCCTCCTTCTACGCCATAAGCACCGTGTGAATCATTTCAATTTCTTTTCTAGAGGGTATTCCAGGTGCTCTGAGAGCATGAGAGCGCTCTCATGGGCGTTTTGTTAATGTAGAGGGACTTTGGGGGGGGGGGGGGAATTTCCAGTGTCATTATATTGACTGTTTCCTTTAAGGATGGTCAGACTTCCAGAGATGAGCATCTTACCTGGTTGTAAACCTTCCGGGAACTGAAAGGAGGGAAAAGACTCAGATCTAATATCCACTTTATTCTGTGCAAAGAGCAAAAAATTCTTCTTTGCCAAGGAGAGGAAATGGCAATTACCAGCAAGCAAAAGGACCTAAAGATTCTTCAACTTCAAAAACAAATATGACAGATGGTACCACAGAGACTAAACGAACGGGAAAAACAGGGGACTGGTAAGTAACCCTTAGAGAAAACAGGAACCGTTTGGTGAGGAAAAAAAATATATGTATGTTTTGCCTATGGAACAATCTAAAGGCCAAAGAAATGTGAAAGTTCTTTCCTCCCTACACATTTGTAATAAATTAGGACACAATCTCAGAAGTTATGCACAGGAACAAAACTTAAGAGGTTTGTATTGAATTTTTACAGCCCAATGGTGGTTAAAAAAAATATTTGCAATTGCTGTCATTAGGGCATTAACGAATGAATTAACCATAATCCCCACATGGGATTGTACATTCATTAGGGACCAAAACCTATCCAAGGCACTTATCAAGGTGAATAATATCACAGGCGGGCAGTTGGTATTTAGAAAGTAACTATAGAAAGTTACCATTTTGAACGAATTATCTGTACTTAACCAGATACCCATGTGTAAACCTAGATTTTAAAAACATGCCTGCAGCTGCCACAAAAAAATTTTTTAAAAAGAATTACCATATGATACAGTGATTCTGAATAAATCCTGAGAAGAACTGAAAGCAAGTTCTCAAAGAAATGTTTGTACACCCATGTTCATAGAAATATTAGTCACAATAGCTAAAAGATGAAAGTAATTCAAATAATAATGGGTACACACACAAAAATGGTGTGCACATATAACAGCATATAATTTAGGCTTGAAAGGGATGGGAACAAGCTACGGCATGGATGAACCTTGAGGACATTATGCTAAGTGAAATGAGCCAGTCACAAAAGAATATATGCTGTGTGAGTCCATTTGTGTGAATTAACTAGAATTGTGAAATTCATAGAAACAGAAAGTAGAATGATGCTTGCCAGGACCTAGGAGGAGGTGAAGGGTAGTTATTATTTAATGGGTACAGAGGTAAGATGAAAAGAATACCGGAGATGGGTGGTGATGGTTGCATCGCAATGTGAATATACCTAATGTCACTAAACTGTACACTTACACAGGGCTAATTAGTCAATTTTATATTTATGTGGTCATACTGCCATATAATCAATATAAGGATTTGGAATTTTCGACTCCAGGTGTTCGGCAGAACATCAAATGTGCAAAAGCTATTCCAGTCTTTACTTCTTTTAGCACATAGCAAGAAGAGTTAATTTTACTTTTCCTTACATGGAAGCACAAACTTATAACCCACTTGAAGTGAATTTAATTGGGGGAGCCATCAAGCAGGAGTAAGTAGAAGTGGGAAAATGGTGCTCTTGGATTCACTGCATTGGAAGAAATTACAAATTGAACAATATAGCCCCTAAAGTGAGTCTCTTCCTTAAATTAACTGCGAGGTGGAGAGCAAAAAAAAGGATTAACTATGTGAACAAGACATTAAAAAGCATTCGCCCTAGCAGTCCTAAAGACTCAAAAGCCCTAAAAGTCCCTCTGGTACATAAGAAAGTCACTCTTCTTTGTTGAACCCGACGCTGGGAGGGCTGTAGCCGAGAAGCCACCATGCGCTCCCACGGCCACCGGCGAGGCCACCACTGTAGGCGGCGGGCCGAGGGCCGCCTGGGGCCCTGCGCAGCATCGCACGCGCGGCCTCCAGCACTCTCGGCCGGGGGCCGGGC
>NW_004567106.1:44076219-44120970 GCF_000260355.1 Condylura cristata | reverse complement strand
CCCAGCCGCGAGCTGAGCCTGCGGCGCGCCCGGGCGCCTCCATCATGGTTGGTGCCCGCAGAAACGGCTGGAGCCTGCCGGGGCTGGAGCTCCGGGGATGCCAGCCCCGCCCCCGGCTCCCGCTCTCGGGGCTGGTCGTCTGGGGCCGCCGCGCCCTCCCTCCTCCCCGCGGCGCTGTCCGCCGGAGGATTCCCTTTCTTTGCCCCAGATGCTTCCTAAACTCTTCCTCCCGGAAGAAAAAAACTGGCCTTTATCCCGAAGCCCTTTACAGCTCCCGTCCGTCCACAGGGTCCCGCCCACGTGCTTTCGTCCTGGTATCCACCGGTCACCACCTAACTGCGAACTTACTACTACGTGCCAGGAAGGCGCTCAGGTGATTGCTTACTTTGTATACATTTCCCGAGTGGAAGCGAACAGGTTGGGGAGTGTCCTCCCCAATCCTCTGTCCCTAGTGTGGAATGAGTAGAGGGAAGAAGTGCTTTCTGTGCGTGCCAAAGTGGACAGCCCTGCACTGAGTGGTTTAAAAGTGCATCTTAATTGCCGGAGCCAAGAAGTAGGCTTTGGAGAGTTTAGTTTTGCAAATATTTAGGCCTACAGTCAGTCCATTATTTTCCGAAAATAAGGATTACTAAAGACATTTGCTTGATGTGTCCGATCATCTGTTTAAAACGTGTGCCCCATCATCCATCGACCTTCAGAAGCCTTGTCCAGTGAGGGAGGTATCAAAAATCAAATTGTGGGCCCTCCCTGTTGGCGCAAGGGATTGGGACACAGCAATTGCAAGCGAGCCACAGCCGCTTACGTGAGAGTTCGATCCCCTGCCCCGGATGTGACCCACATGGCGAGGCAGACCTCTCCTGACCCGCCCGCTGCTCCCCTCAGCAGTGTACTTCTGCCATCTGCCTGTTCTGCTCCCCACTCTGTCTCTGGTGAAGCCTCTCACCACCCCTGCAACTCTGGCCTGTACCCCAGTTCTGTATGCATAAATAAATCAATTTTTTTAAAAAATCAAATTGTAAACATACCGAAAAGTGGAGGATACTAACCATTTTGTTCAGGCAAGTAGCCAATAGCCTGAACTTATTGATTGAATTGTCCCCAGAGTAGGAGAAATACTAACTGGTTGACCAACTTTGCTTCCAGTCTTGGCTCAAAAGCCACCTCCTTAGGCCTCACTAAAGAGCATCCTTATTCTGAATCCCCTTACTCTGTTCTGTTAAAGTTGTTACACTTACATGTTCTCAATTTTTTTTTTTTTTTGAATTTCTGGTGTAGCCTCAAGTACAACAGTAAGCTTACAAAGGACAGGGAATTATTCCTTTAACCCTAGTCCTGAGAATGGTGCCATACACAAGAGGTGTTCAGTAAGTATTTGTGCAGTGAAGGAATCTAATGGACTGAACGATTACGTGTTAAAATGTAGTGTGTGCTCTGCCCTAAAGAAAGTGTCTTTATTGGGAAAGCAAGAGAGGTTACTGGCAGGCTACTGAGGATGGAGAATAGATGCAGTTAAAAAAGTGGAAGTTGGCCCTCCCTGGTGGAGCAGCGGGTTAAAGCACTGCACTGAGAAGCTAAAGCCACTTTCGCATGAGTTCGATTCCCGCCTGCAGCCTGCCCCGGAGGAGACCACATGGCGAGGCAGACCTCTCCTGACCCCCCTGCTGCTCCCCTCAGCAGTGTACTTCGTAGATCTGCCTGTTCTGCTCCCCACTCTGTCTCTGGTGAGGCCTCTCCCCACCCCTGAGCTTCTGGCCTGTACCCCAATTCTGTATGCACAAATAAATCTAAAAAAAAAAAGTGGAAGTTGGGGCCCTCCTGGTGGCTCAGCACTAAGAAGCTAAAGCCACTTCAGCATGAGTTCGATCCCCACCCTGGAGGTGACTTACATGGTGGGGAGGGGGGCAGACTAATCCTGACGTTACCGCTGCTACCCTCAGCAGTTTACTTCATCACTCTGCCTGTTCTGCTCCCACTCTGTCTCTGGTGAATCCTTTCACCACCCCTGCACCTCTGGCCTGTTCCCCAGTTCTGTATGAATGAATAAATAAATCTTTAAAAAAAAAAGGTAACAACAAAAATAACAGTCATATAATAAGCTTTAAAAATGTATTAATGTTGTACTAAAATTTTAAAATAAGCTATTTTGTTGTGAGTTTAAAGTAAACTTATTGGTGAATCTAGTATCTTAATGAAAAATATTTTTAAATATTGTTAAAGTTGTGTTATTGCTAGTCATTTGGCTCTTTTGGAGTATAAAGGAAAGAAAACCAATTATTTTAGTATTCCTTCCAAAGAGTTGTGTCAGACTTCAAGTTAAATACCTATCAGGTTTCATTCTCTTCCTGGTTATGGAATCAAAGTCCTCTCGTCTATAGAGATTTGAAGTTTGAGACCATCATGGGTAGTGTATTTGTGCAGTATTTCTTTAAAAAAAATATTTGAATGCCATTTTTAAAAAACCCTCAAAACTGGGCCCCTCACCCCTCTCTTTTATTTTAAAGTTAGTCACTTTTTAAGACTGAGCGATTAGAATGCTTGGTTATGTATATTTGGGTTTTCCTGTACATAACTGATTTCCTTAGGCCTGTCACATAGGGGCAGGCAGGGTTATGTTTATCTTTCTAATTGAATTCTTTATAATTCAATTAGGATCATTGCTCACTCACTCTCATTCATTTGATAATACTGCTTTTCAGTCTTCTCATATATAGTTCCTGCTTATGAAAATGCTGTTAGTTTGACTTCTGCCTCTCCTCATCTGGAATTTTGCACAATTGTTCTAAGTAACTGTGTTCTCAGTTTCTACACCCACAGAACTTGGAAAAATAGATATTAAGTGATTTTTTAATCACTGGCTCTACATATACTTCAATAATTAATGTATCTGTAATAGGGCCATCAGCTAAAACAAATGAAAAGTGTGATTTCATTTGAAGCACAAAAGTAAGATCAGTGAGTATGTCTTTGCAATAAAATATATCAAGAAAAAGCCACTAGGGAATTATCCATGAGTATTAGGAAAAAGGTTATCAAAAAAGGCTAAAGGACTGTTTATTTGTACCGTTGGCAGGGCTTTGAGGGGCTCTTAAAAATTAAATGGTCTCTGGAGAAGAAAATCATATTTAATCATTAACTCAGAGAACTAAAGAGGCGAAAGAGGCTGTGTATGTTTTTGATTTTTTAACTTCCCCCTTCTGAGTAGTATGGGTCTTTGTGTAAACCATCCATAGTAAATATTAATGATCAACAATTTAGTAGGAGCAGCTGTTTCAGACTTTTAGCCAAATCATTGTTTTTTGATTTTTACGGAGGGAGAAAATGGCCTTAGTTAAATTACCTACTTAATACATGACAAAAGCTAGATCTGGCTCCAAGTCATACCGTACAGATCTGCAATAGAGATCTGAGGAGGGGAAAAGCAAGGAGTAGAAGGACAGTTTCAAGGGGGAGAACAAGCAAATGATGTCCAGATTGGGAAAGATGTCAGCCAGGGTCAGGATTGAATACGTACAGTTTTGGCACAAGGAAAGCATTGCTGACCTTTGAAGAAACCATTTCAGTGGTGTGTTCCATGCCAGGCAGATGTTTCATTGACTCTGAGGTATGGCACTGCCCTCCCAGGAATAAGGCCTGGCACAGGTGTACAGTAGTGCTGGGGAGTGTTGAGGCCTGTGTGTTGAGGCCTGTGTGTTCAGGGACTTCCCTTACGAGGGTTGCCATATTGAGGGGAATGATTGTAATACGCAGTTCTTATGAATATACTGGGTGGCAGTGTCAGAGGTGTCCATATTCTTTGTGAGTGACGAACATGACGTGGAGAAGACCGTGTTGGCTGAGGATGGCCAGGCAGTGCAAGGGCTGTCGTAAGAGAGGAATTACTGTGAATCTAGGAGATCTTCTCCACAAGCAACCAGGCACACAAATACACACAGGATTGGTTAATTAGTCAAAGTTCAGCACCCATCATGGAGCCAAAGGACTAGTGAGCAAGAGTGATGCGTGGTGGCTAAGAGTTCTTCAAAGTTTAGGGCACTTGAAGATACGGACTCTGGGTGCCTTGGTGTGGTGTAGTAACATACATCTGAAGAGGTGAGAACCTATACCCTGAATCATACATCGTGTTGCATGCCTAAGTCACCTCAAATAACAAAATACAATTAAAGAAAAAACAGTGATGAGGGAAGACACAGAGCTTTGGGTCTGGATCTCTCGTGTTTGAAAAAGGATGGGAGGGAGAGATACTGTGTTGCACTTTTATATTTTGTTTTTCAAAAAAAGAGAGCACAAAGGGGTTAAGTCTCAGGACTATGAAGCTATCACCAGCCACTGCAGCATGAGTTCCATCCCGCCAGGGAGGTGACCCACGTGGCTCAGCAGATCTCTCCTGTCTCACCCACTGTTCTCAGCAGTGTATTTCAGTATATCTGCCTGGCTGGTGAACCCTCTCACCCTCTGCCCCCGCACTTCTAGCCTACACCCCAGCTCTTGTATGCATAGATAAACAAATCTTTTTAAAATGCAGAGACATAGTTGGGTGAATGATATGGTGATGTCCCTGTGTTCCAGCAAGTGCTCATAGCCATTCTTACTTCAAATTTTCTCAACTCACCTCTCCGTTCACCATGGAGAAATTATTTTACATCACGTTTCCTGATTTTATTCTTTCTCAGGTTGTAAATCTAAAACATAAGGATCTTTTTCTAAATATAACCACAGTAACATCATTGTACTTTAAAAAGTTGACAGCATACCAGTGTCATCAAATACCCCTGGTGTTTTGTGTTGTAGACACTTTTTTTTTCTTTTTTTAAAGATTTATTTATTTATTCATACAGAACTGGGGTACAGGCAGAGATGCGGAGGGTGAGAGGCTTCACCAGAGACAGAGTGGGGAACAGAACAGGCAGATGGCCGAAGTACACTGCTGAGGGGAGCAGCGGGCGGGTCATGAGAGGTCTGCCGCGCTGTGTGGTTACCTCCAGGGCAGGCGGGAATCGAACTCATGCGGAAGTGGCTTAAGCTTCTTAGTGCTGTGCTTTAACCCGCTGTGCCACCAGCTTTTTTTTAATAATTGGTTTATTAAATCAATTCAAAGAATGATCCACCAATTTCATTGCTCTGTAGGCTTCTTTCTGTGTTTCCCTTTCTTTTTTCTCTTTCTATTTATTAGTTAAAGGGCCTGTGGCTTTATCTTCACATGTTCCACAACACTAAACATAGTCCCAGAGTTTCTACCTTGGGGAAAGAAGTAGTCCAGTGACTTTCAGCTTGCTTAGGAATCACAGATTCAGGGTCTCCCTGGTGGCGCAAGGGGTTGTCTCAGCACTGTCAGGTTATCACCAGCCACTGCAGCAGTAGTTCGAGCCCCTGTGACCCACATGGCACAGCAGACCTCTCCTGTCTTGCCCGCTGCTCCCCTCAGCAGTGTATTTCAGTAGATGTGCCTGTTCTGCTCCCCACTCTGTCTCTGGTGAGTGCTTTCAACCCCCACTTCCCATACCTCTGGCCTACATTGCAGTTTTTGTATGTATAAATAAATATTTTTTTAAAAGAGAATGCACGTGTTTTTAAGGTTTTAGTTGCTCACTGTCAAATTACACACAGAAGTGTTGTGCCTTTTTCTTTTTTCTTTTAATAGATGCAATCGTTACTTTTCTGTTTTCTTCCTTCCTGAAGGTTTTCTTAAATGTTTTCTTGGAGTCTTAAAAATGGAGATGACAGAAACAACAGGCATGTCTCTGAAACGTGGGTCCGTGGCTGTGGAAGATAATGACAGTGTGGCCTCAGCTGAGGAGGCAAAAAGACAGAAGATCTCTGAATGCTGCCTAACCAAAGGTCAAGACCGGCTAGAGAATGACTCTCTACCCAGCAGTGAAAAGGTACCCGGGCCACCTGAAGCTGTAAGTGCAGGAGAAGGTCGAAAGAATTCGAATGCTCAGTTGGAAGAAGAGGAAGAAGAGGAGGAAGATGGCCTTTCAGAGGAGGGTGAGGAGGAGGAGGAAGTTGAAAGCTTTGCTGATATGATGAAGCATGGACTAACTGAACTTGACGTAGGCATCACAAAGTTTGTAAGTTCTCATCAAGGATTCTCAGGAATCTTAAAAGAAAGGTAATGTTTTGTTTATGTGTGAAGTTGTTTAGTTAGGTTAGTTACTTTCTTTGGAAAGATCAGAAATACAGGCACAGCTGAACTCTTCCTGTGTTGCTGGTGGCTCCTCTTAGCAGTGTATTTCAATAAAGCTGCCATTTCTATTAAAAAAAGAAAGTTGGGGTCTCCCTGGGGGCTTAGGAGTTAAAGATACAGTACAGTCAAGCTATTGCTAGCCACTGCAACATGATCCCTGGCCGGAGAGGTGACCCACGTGGCTTACAGTCCTCTCCTGACCCGCCTGCTGCTCCTCTCAGCAGTGTATTTCATTTAAGTCCACCTGTTCTGCTCCCCACTCTGTCTCTGGTGAATCCTCTTGCACTTCTAGCCTGTACCCCATTTCTTATATGCATAAAAAATCTTAAACAGAAAGATATCAGTAGTATATTCTTTCATTTAGCTTTGTGTCCCTAAGGCTTCTTTACATTGATAGTCAAAAAGGAATAGAGGTAAAGGAGAGCTGCCTAAATCAAACCATTTAGACATAAAATGAGAAAAAAGAATTTTCCTGCATGCATTGTTAATATGTAAATGGTGTTGTTCATTTCTCTAAAATTACTTTTTTTTTTTGTTTTTAAATTATATATGTATACAAGAACTAGGACATAGACCAGGGTACAGGAGTGAGAGGATTCACAGAGAAAGAGGGGGAGGAGCAGAACTTGCTGAAACACACTGCTGAGGGGAACAGCAGTCAAGATAGGAGAGGTCTGCTGCGCCATGTGGGTCTGCTCTCTAGCCAGGATTTCTACTCATGCTGCAGTGTTGATATTGCTGACACATTAACCCCTGCACCATCAGGGAGGCCCTCTAAAATTATTTTAAATAGCTTCCGGTTTTTTTGTGGAATTTTTGTCTTGAAGTCATCAAGTCTTTCACCTGAATGTGCTACATCACAGAATTTAGGTGAATCTGGGTGTGAACCTGGCTTAACCACTACAGAGCAAGTTAATTATTCTGAACCTTATTAATCTCATCCCAAAAATTGGATCATAATAATATCACCAAGATTTTAAATAATGTGTGTATAGTAGTTAGCATAAGCTTTGGGATAGTCATAATAGATTTACTGAGTTAACATTTTATTAGCCATTTACTGTAATGTGTGTTTCACTATCAAACGATAGTATTAAGAAACCTCTATTTATGCATTTCTCTGGAAGAATGTCCTAGAAGCTCAGAGGATTTCTCTTTACATTCTGCTATAAAATTTGAGCCAAAGTGCGGGTACCATTGAGAAACCTGAAAAAAACTTCATGACTTAGTACTAAAAAAATTTTTTTAAAGATTTATTTACTTACATATACAGAGTTAGGGTACAGGCTAGCGGTGCAGGGCCAGTGAGATGATTCACCAGAGACAGAGTGGGGAGCAGAACAGGCAGATCAATGAAGTACACTGCTGAGGGGAGTAGCAGGCAGGTCAGGAGAGGTCTGTGGCACCATAGGGTCACCTCTGGGGCAGGCGGGGATCGAACTCATGTTGAAGTGGCTTTAGCTTCTTAGTGCTGTGCTTTAACCCACTGCGCCACCAGGGAGGGCTCTGGATTATTATTATTTCTTTTTAAGTCCTTGGTTTACACAATAGTAAGGACTACTTTCTGAAATTAACAGGAAACAGTGTATCAATGGCCTAAAAATTTGTGTGTTTTTTTTTAATCAGGTACTCTGACTTTGTTGTTCATGAAATAGGAAAAGATGGACAAATCAGCCACTTGGATGACTTGTCTGTCCCAGTGGATGACGAGGTAGGAACAGCTCTCCAACCAAAGCCACCTTCTGTATAAAAATAACATTTTCTAGAGGTTGTAGGAATACAGAGCTTTTACAGCCTGAACTCTATGAGTGTGACTCACTGGGGGTTCTTGTGGTTATTTTAAAGGATCCTTCAGAAGATGTATTTACGGTTTTGACAGCCGAAGAAAAGCAGCGTTTAGAAGAGCTCCAGCTTTTTAAAAATAAAGAAACGAGTGTTGCCATTGAGGTAAATAGTCCAAAAATATATGAAAATTCATTGCTGTTTCGGACTTTGCGTAGATACAAAACATTCGCTTTGCCCTATTTGATCTAAACAAGCAGTATGCTAACTAGTGTTTTTTATCATTGACAAATAATCAGCCAGATAAACTGGCCCAAAAAAAAAAATCTGTTGCTGATTTTTTTATTTGCCCACAAATCAATCCAAAGAATCTTTTATTTGGAACCACAGAATGACCATTTTATGACATAGCGTTGACCATAAAAAGACCACCACAGCCGGACCAACCTCTTGGTCTCAATTAGGGTCCAATTTGAGAGGGGAGGAATTATTTCTTCACTCAGCCTGTACCTAGTGCTTAAAGGGAGTGCTTAGCTACTAAGCACAGTAGTAAAAGTCTTCTTCTAAAGCTTGTTATTATGAAAACTATTTTTCTGAATTTGTGCTATTCAGTGGAATCATAACGTAAGCCATGTTTTTAAAAAATTTTAAATCTTCTAATAATGCAAATATAAAAAGAAAGATGAAATTTAATTTTTAAAATACTTTTAATGTACCCTAATACAAGTTACCATTTAAGTATAGAATCAGTATTTTGAAAATTACTGAGATGATTTACATCCCTTTCCCTCCTAAGTTTTCAGAATTCGGTGCTATTTTGCCTTTACAGCACATCTCAGTATAGAGTAGCCATATTTCAACTGCCGGGTTGCCACTGTGGCTGGTGACTACTACATGGGTTAGAACAGCTATAGGTAATGTCTGTAGCAGCACAAATGTGTTACAAGATTTTAAGAATATTCTAGCAACAGATTTTCGGAATTTCGTGTTAAATTCATTTCATTTTAACAAAGTACTAGATTCTGAATTGTCTGAAATTCCCCCTTTCATCACATCCAGTTATTAACAATTTAGTATAACTCTGCACAATTCATTATCTGCCTTCAATCTTCATCTCTTTCTCCTTATCAAAACTGCCCCCCAAAGTGTGTGATATTACTACTTAAAGGATCTACATTTACTGAACTTACACATAGACAAAATCTTAAGCAATGCCAAGGAAACAGTCCCTAAGAATTGTTCTGAGAACAGTCCGGGAGGCTGGTCCAGGTTCTCCTGTCTTACACAGTCCGGCAATGCATCTTAGCCTATAACATACATTTTCCTGCACAGATGGCAAGATTTACTGTTTTCCAAAAAGCTATACTTTGCCATCTACTGAAAGGTTTTACCTTTAAAGAGTATAAACCATTGATAAGTTTTCTGACTTGTAATGTGAGGACAAACTTTGTGAATCTTTGAGGTTTGAATATTTATTCGTTCATATAGACAGCTGTGATTCCAACTCACTGCTCTCAACAAATTCTGGATCTAGACTCTTTTTGATTTAACAAATTCTTTTGGTATTGCTAAGATATTGTTAAACTTAGCTAGGAGTAGTTACAGTACTTCTTGGTGTTTTTCAATTTGCAGGTTGTAATCAATTAGTTGGTCATGAAATCAGTTTAGTGGATTTAAACGTTTTGTTTGATGCAATAAGATAGAAAATAGCAGTGAATTGTGCATTATGAGAGCAAGTACTGCTTTGTAGATTTTTTCCTACAAAAAATATATAAAGGTGTGTGTGTGTGTGTTTCTGACTGCTGAATTGAGATGTGAAATGCACTCAAAAAATGAAAAATAGTCATGTACAGGTTTTCCTGCTACCCCAAAGTAGAATACTCCTATTTTGCATGATTTGGTAGGTTATTTTTAGGTCAGGGAATGCTATTACCACTAGTTGTTATAGAAAAACTTAAGCATTCCCAGGCCCAAAAAACATAACCTACGAAATCATTCCAAATAAGATTGCTCTATTTTGGGGTGGGAACAGGGGGAGATGTGTGTAACTAGTGAGTTTACAATTTCTTAATTTTTATTTTTCTCCTTTTTAACAACAAATGTAGTGGAACATCATTATAAAACAATTCAGTATAACATTCATTATAGGCAGTTGTAGTTTGAGCTCTTTGAGGGAATTGTGCTTCTGGCACATCAGAAGTGTCAGCTCCATTATATTTTTATCTCTGCACCCTGAGCTATTTGTCCAGTGGGATCTCTGAGAGGGAGCAGAGCCTCCGAGATTGGAGTGTCTGTATTGGGCGGCTCCAGAGTCAGTAGCCCGGATTTCAAATCTGGCCTTCCACACTTTAGCTGTGTAGTCTAAGACACAGTCCTTATTTCCCTGTTTTATTTTCTTCCTCTATAAAGAGATAACAATGGTGGCATGGCAAGGAGATGATGGGGATTAGATAAGATCACAGTGGGAAGTGTTTTACAATATACCTGACAGATGGACATGTTCAGAAAGCGGATTAAGATTTGCCATACTGTAAAGCTCTGAAAGGTTTCTAAAATCATGCCCATGTACTTCTGTCATTTCCCATAAAATGAGTTGTTTTTAATAACTTCTTAGTAGTATCATGCCCCCTTTTTTTAATGTTTATTAAAAACAATACGTTAACAGTATTATGATCTCTGTCTTTAATAGGTTGTCGAGGACACCAAAGAGAAAAGAACTGTCATCCATCAAGCTATCAAATCTCTATTTCCGGGATTAGAGACAAAAACAGAGGATAGAGAAGGGAAGAAATACATTGTAGCCTACCATGCAGCTGGAAAGAAGGCTTTGGCAAGTAAGTGTGTGCGTGACCCGGCATCCTCTCAGGCAGCGGTGAAAGTCAGACCCGCTCCTCATCCTCCTCGCCTGCTCATGCTCAAGGGCTGCCTCACAGCTGTCACCGAGGCTTCTGAGCAGCTAAATGATATTTCAGACACCAGAGCAATCCCGGACACTGGCGGGGGAGTCTGGTACTTGGTATGAGTACGGAGGTGCTGAGGTCACAGTGGTGCCTGAGCGAGATCCGCTCTGACACGCAGAGCCAGTGAGTAGCACTTCAAGAACACGGTGATGTTGCTTAATGAGGGAAAGAAAACTTTCAGATTAACCAAAAAATGTCACCTCTTCCAGTGGCATTTTTTTCTGCAAAGCCCCCATGTATTGAAAGAGTTGCTGCTTCCCACCCCTGTCGCCTTCATTCACACATGAAAAACATGCAATATATAGAATAACATTCCTGTGCCCAAACCTATTTTCTGTTGCATATCATTCATTTGCAGTGGACATGTTCTCAGTGAATCAGGTTGATGCTTCTGTTCTACTGTGTTTTCGATGGCCGTGGAAATTCCGATTTGTGTGTAACCAAAAGAGAAAAATTGGGGCTCATTCTTCTTTACCCGTCAGTTGAACAGATAAGATTATGATAAAATTAGAATAGGAAAAAGCTATTTCTTTGCCTTCTTTCCTTTCCAGTGATGGTTGCGATTAGAGAACAGTTATTTCTAGATGTATTTGTTAAAGCTATGAAAATTAAATAACACAAAGGAGTATTCACAGCATGAGGGCTGTCACTATTCTAGATTAATACTGTGAGTGAGTGAAGATTTAATTGTTTATAGCTATGCTTCTAGTGGAATGAGAGGGGAAAAGAAAAATAGGAGCAAAAGTGAGGCTTGCTGAGAAAATAATCTGATGAAATCAGTAAGTCTGGGCACGACACAGAAATGAGAAGTCTTGAGCAGTCAGGTAGCAGACCTCTCCTGTTTCACCCATTGCTCCCCTCAGCAGTATATTTCAGTAGATTCATCCTGTTCTGCTCCCCAATCTGTCTCTGGTAAATCCTCTCACCACGGGCACCTCTGGCCTGCACCCCAGTTCTTAGACACCTAAATAAATAAAAATAAATCTTTCAAAACAAACAAAAAAATTTGCAAGTAAGTTATTGACCTCCATGTGTGTGACATAGACCATGCGTCCCCATCTCCCGTTAGACATCTTTAGTAAAATACGAGCTTCCACTTTAAAAGGCAGGTCAGAGTGGGCTGATACTGGACAGGCATGTAAACCTCTTGAGGTGTTGTGGCGCCTTGTCAGTGACGAACTCGCTGCCCTCTGAATTGCTCCCCCCACCCCCACTGCACAGACCCAGACAGATACTCGAGGGCCTGCATTCCTTTATGGTTCTGGCTTCCCACCTGCCAGCTGAGCGTAGCTAAATGCTATTGGAAAAGTAGGGGGAATTGGTGCTCAGGGACTTGATTGTGGCCCTGAAATTAGACCTCAATGTGGGCTACCTTGCCTGGCACTTGAATGAATTAACTTTTAAAGCTTCACTGCAAAAAAAACAAAAAACAACAAAACAACAAAACATTTCATTTCAAAACTAAGTTGATCAAGTTTCTGGAGTATCTTTACTACGAAACCCTGGTACAAATAGTTACTGCTGGGTTATGTATGACCTAGCACTTGTGCAATACTTCTTACCTAATCTTTTCTCAAAAATAAACCATGCATCCTAAAACATAGGCATGATAGAGTCAAATTCATAGTGCCCAGACACCACAACTTAACCAACTGTTTTAACTCAGTGGTAATTTTGTGTGCCAAGTTGGTCTAAAGGACAAATGTAGTATTGTGACTCACCTAATGGTTATGTATTTGGACTTCATCCCTGGTTCTAGCAGAGAGCTTGTAAAACCCTTGGGATTACCTAGGTGAGGAACGGGGTAAAGGTGTATTTTGTTACATGCATGTGGAAATGTTTTGGTTGCAGGTAAGAATGAGGGCTGGCTGCCAGGAGAGCCACAGATTTGATTAAAAGGTTGGAATTTGTAGTCCCACCACTCTGACCTCAGGAGAATGAGAAGGGGCTGGAGGTTAAATCACTTGCCAGACACCAAATAATTTAATCAAACCATGCCTTTGTAATGAGACCTCTGAAAAATCCCTGAGTCTAGAGAGCTTCCAGGTGGTGAACACACGGAGATGTGTGATCAGCTTGGAGAGGGTGCGGAAGCAATTCGACCTTTCCCACTCCATCCCCTGTCCATGTCCATCCAGCAGCTCAGGAATTCTATCCTTTTAGAATAAGCTGGTAATCCTGTAAGTAAAAATGTATCTGAGTTCTGTGAGCCACTCTGGCAAATTAATTGAACTCAAGGAAGAAACATGGCACTTCAGATTTATAGCCAGTTGGTGGGAAGTGCAGGTCACCATATGGACTTAGGACCGGCATCTACGATGGGATGTGACTTTGGTCTTGGGAGGTTAAATCCTTGACCAGTGGGATCTGATGCTCTTTTCAAGTAGATAGTGTCAGAATTGAGCTGAATTGTAGGACACGCAGCTGCCTTCCCAAGGATTGCCTGCTAATGTGGGCAGACCACACACATGTTAAAATTGAGTACTCATTTAACAGGGAGTGTTGGTTGACTTACCAAAGTGTACGTATGGGATTTTTCTCAAAGTATCATGTTATTATTATAAAGTATGTAATCAGGTAAATTGATTTACATTTTGAGATAGTGTATGTTCCAGATTATTACTCATTCCAAATTATTCTAGGAATTTACTTTGTAAAGACTTGAGTAAACAAAAATTCTGCCCTGTGATATTTTTTGAAATGAATAATTCCCAAAAGGGGCACCTAGATCTAGGAATTCACAGAGACTTTTGGAGGAAGAGCCAGACAGATAAAAAGGAAATTGGGAGAAATCAGTGTTATGGAATCCATGGGAGAAGGGAAGTCCAGTAATCCAAGTGGCTAGCTGTGGGCATTTTTGTAGATAGGTCTAGCAAGATAAAAATTCTGAAACATGCCTGTCAGTTTAGTGAGACTGATAAGGAAAGAAAAGAGGTGTGGAGAGTAAAGGTAGAAATTCCAGGAGGAGAGTGATACGGATGGAGCAAGATCCCTGAGGAAGCTACAAGGCTGTTGTGTGTACAGGAGTGCAGTGAAATCAC
This sequence comes from Condylura cristata, assembly GCF_000260355.1. NCBI lineage: Eukaryota > Metazoa > Chordata > Mammalia > Eulipotyphla > Talpidae > Condylura > Condylura cristata. The sequence continues at coordinate 44,107,003 of NW_004567106.1, read as the reverse complement.
CTGGAATAAGAAGGAAAAATTTTCTGCATGTTCCCTCATCCTGTCATCCTCTCAAGCCATGCACATTTTCCTTCCTTATTCGGGAGAGCTCTGCTCATATGTGAATCTTCCTGAACATGGTTTTGTCTTTGATCTGTTTTCCATTTCTGAAAGATTGCAGTTGTCATATTGTATCCTGCGAAGAATACTCTCCAGTCCCCCAGCCTGATACTTCTTTGCATTCACATTTTAACTCAGAGCATTTAAAAATGTCTGAAAGTTATTTTAAATTCACTTAAATTGCAAAGTTGAATGTATGCTACTTAACATTCTTAGGAGTTGGGGGTTTATAACATCAAACAACTTGCCCAAAATAAATTAAGACTTACTGATTTTTCTTTTACTCAAAATATTCCTAGTTAAATCAATGCATATTCTTTCTATTCTGTATACTGAGCACACTTAAGTAAAAGTGAGTTTTTGCAGAGGAGATAATGGTATGCATGCTCACTGCTTGGAATTGCTAATAAAAGATGCATGCTTTGTAAGCCAAAACTCATATTCAGTTGTCATAGTTTCTCTTAAAGTAAAACAGCATTCAGTTTTTTAGTTTTGCAACTTCACTTATTTCTTGGCCATTATAGTTAATTGTGAATGTGCTGATTGACAGTTAAGGAAAAATACAGCTACAGTTCATCAACTTTTATCACAAGTATTTTTTTAACTTTTTATGGTGGCATTTACAAATAAGCACACAAAAATAAGGAAATAGTAGATTAAACCCCTGTGTACCCATCAACCATCTTCGAGGTTGTCAACATTTTTTTGTTGTTGTTTGATTTGCTCCTCTTAATTTTTTCCTGTTGGAGTATTTTAATGAAAATTCTACCTAGTATTTTATTTCACTCATAAATACTTCAATATGTACTTAACAGAGGGTGACTAAAAACCAAAACCATTATCACACAGTTTGTTAGTAATCTAATCCCCAGTTCATGTTAACTTTTTTCTTGATTGCCTCAATGAGATGATATATTCAGATAATGATCCAAACTTAGTCAGAACATTGATGATTAAGTCTCTTAAATCATTTCTAAAGTCTCTTTCAGTCTATAATTTAGAGAATTGTTTTCCATATTCATTGTTAAAATAAAAAACTAATTCAGCTCAGGAAAAGCATAAACACAGAAAAGCGCAAAACAATATTTACTTGCAGTCACACCATCAAAACATAAATACAAATAGCTTTCAGTGTATGTCCTCCTGTATTTTGAAATAAAATCTCTACATGGAAAAGTATTCTGGATCTAGTCTTAAAGCTTTTGTGACAGCATTGGAGTACAGACTGCAACATTGAGGGTGAGCTGACATGAGGGTGTGAAGGTGTTGAGACAGGGAGGCTTGTACCTGTAGGTGAGTTTTCTATTTGTTCACTGTTTGCCTCTGCGACATTCCATTGTTAATGTCTAAATGGCTGTGAACCCACCACATAACTACCAGGCGCGGTAGAAGTCCTCGGTGGAAACTTTCCATGCGATCATTTGCATGTTCACCTCTAAAGCACTTTAATAATATTATCAATTAAACATTGCTCTCTTGTGCTCTTTATGCTGTGCATTTGGACAGAGGTCAGAACTGCAGCAGGTAAGAGCGGTTGGCCTTTCATGCAGATAAAATGAAATGCCAATGGTTTTGTCCCGAGTGCTTAGTGTAGACAAATTCGCTTAACTGTAGTGAGCTGGAGGAAACACCAAATATGATATTCCTCTTCAAAATTCACTGAGGATGAGTGGTAAGGAATTCACACCAAGAGCCAAAGCAATACTTGTAAAACATTTCTGTCTGTGCCTGAAGACTCATTCATGTTTATCAGAGAGGAAAGCAATTCGATGTATACATGCTGTGGCTGTTTTCTGAGGTGGTTTAATGATTCTTTCATTTTTCACACTGTAGTTTAAATCACAAGTCTATTAAGCAGTGCTTTTTGCTTTTTCAAAGCCAGATGTACAAGTAACTGCAGTATTGGGAATTTCTTAAGCCTCTGAAGATAAAGGGTTTCTAAATTCATGTGGAAGGTTTATTTCATGGACAAAGACAAAGAAGATGACTTTTCAAGGGGTTGTGTAAACTGTTTTTGCACACTTTTTCTTCTGTGGACTTACAGGAATAAAAGTGAATTAGATGTTCTATTCAAATGACAATTTCATCTGTCATACAAGACTCGTGAATATAATTGTGTGATACCTGGGAAATGTACTGTGGCTTATATTTCCTCCCTGAAGTATTGATTTTTCAGAACACCCTTCAGGCTTTTCTGCTAAAATCTAAATCTGTGTATTATTTTAAATGTATATTTCTAGATAACAGTATAATTAAAATGTTCACTTTAAAGGATAATTTAAAAGTCAGGTTCTCCAAAGTTGTGAAAGGTTTGTCATTCTTCACAGAGTTAAACCATTACAAGGAACAGTAGCTCTAAAGTTAACATTTAATCTGGCTTCATTTCTTAAGTCCCCTTTTCCCCAAGAGTGACAGTCAGGCTTGACTGCCATTTGCACTCTTTGTCAGGTGGACTTTTGTGAACCAGCTGTTGTGAGTCTAACCTCTGTGATGGGAGTGGGCTTTGGGTTATCTAAATGTGTCCCTAGCTTTCTCTTATCCCTGCTTGGGCATCCAGCCTGTATGTGTGGACACCTGTTGAGAGGTGAGGCAGGACTTGGAGATTTCAGCATGATGCTTCCCTCTGGACTATGTAAAAATCAGCCCAGCTGCCAGACAGCTGCTTGTGGAGTCCTCTCTCTGAGCAGCGGCAGACTCTCTGCTCTCTGTGAAGATGGCTGGTCAGTTTTAGTCATTTGTCTCACAGCCAGCATATCCGCTTTGGATTTTAAACACAGATAGCTAACGTTAAATGTTTAATCACAAAAAGTGAAATACCTGTAGTCCACATGGCTGTAATCACTTATTAACCAGGATTTCCTGTCAAATTAGATCTGATTTCTCAACAAAAGATTCTCTAACAAAAAATGAATTTGAAGAGTATCAGAAAAGAGAAAAAAAAAAAAAACCAGATAGCTTTTGTTATGATATATGTATATATAATGTTTAATTGTTATTGTTGTTTTTAAGATCCAAGAAAACATTCTTGGCCAAAATCTAGGGGAAGTTACTGCCACTTTGTACTGTACAAAGAAAATAAAGACACCATGGATGCCATTAATGTCCTGTCCAAATATTTAAGGTTAGTATCTTGTTCTTGTAGCTCTACAGAATCAAAACACAGAAATTTACTTTCTTCTCTCCATGCTCATGAATAAGGAGTGAGAATATGGGAACACTGATTGACTGTCTTTCCTATTGCCCATGATTCAAGATGAAACTTCTTGAAGTAGTTGAGAGTTAGCAGTCCATCCAGCTGGAAATAAAAATGAACTTTCCAGCCTGAAAACCCAAACGTTGATGTGTTTACAGAGACACATCTCTGTTGGAAGGTCTTTATTTCTCAAGATTAACCATATTAAGAACTTAGAATCAGTCAGATTTTATCATAGGAATGTAAATACAATAGAGATGGGACCTCTGAGGTTGGCCCAGGTTCCAGAGATTTTTTTTATTTTTTTTTAAGAAATGGCTGTCTGGCCCTAAAGCAAACATGTATGCAATGCATATTCATGCTCTAATATATGCTTAACTCAAAAGATGGTACACAGTATATTCACTTGCTGTGGCTGCATAATAATGTTCATTCATTAAACAACAGGAATGACAATTCTCACAGTTCCAGAAGCTGAAAGTCCCAAGGTGAGGGTATTGACAGATTGGTTTTTTTCTGAGGGCTTTCTCTGGCTTACAGATAGTCACCTTGTCTTGTTTCCCATGGTGTGTTTACCTCTGGGGTCTCTTGTGTCCCCAAATTTCCTTTCTTAGAAGGACACCAGTCACACTGGATTAGTGCCCACCCTAAGGGTCTCATTTTAACTTGTCTTTTTAAAGGCTCAGTCTTCAGATAGTCATTTCCTGAGGTACTGGCAATGAGGCACCAGGGCTTTAATCTATGAATTTTTTTTTTTAAGATTTATTTTTTTAGAATTTATGTATACAAGAACTGGAGTACAGGCCAGAGGTACAGTGGTTGGGAGGATTCACCAGAGACAGAGTGGGGAGCAGAACAGGCAGATCCACTGAAATACACTGCTGAGGGGAGCAGAGGCAGGTGAGGAGAGGTCTGCTGAGCCATGTGGGTCACCTCCTGGGCTGGGGAATCGAACTTGAGTTACAGTGGGCAGTCTCGTAGTGTTGTGCTTTAAACCATTGCACCACAGGGGCCCATTTAATCGATGAATTTTAAGGAACTAAAATTCAGCTGATTGGACATAGTACCAGATTAAGCAACAATTTATTTTCCCCCAATTACTGGCTCCCTAGGAGAGAGTCATTGGTACTCTGTGCATTCCTGGAGCCCAGAAGAACAGGTCTAGGTGGATGGACAGTTGGTGGGAATTCCTCTGAGATCTGGCAATGGAGATTGCTCAGAGTCTGAGAAATCCTTCCTCATTTTTGTTCTCATTCATGCAGAACAGGTTTTATAAACTAAGTCAGTTAGCTTACGTATATGTTCCTATCTAAAGCATTGTGATCCTTGTCCTAGCATTTAGCTCTTTTACAGTAAGAGATAGACCATGTATTTGAGAAAAAAAATCACATTACTAACTTTTAGAAAATTAAAGAAACAAAAATGTCAACATGGTACCTTCCACCTTTAGAGTGCGTTTTTCTTTACCCTCAAACATTATAAGCTAGTGAATTGCATATGCTCAAAAGACAGTGCATGAGGCCTCTGTTAGGCTCTAAAATTTCTCATTCTGTCATTCGACTGTGATTTAAGTCTTTGTTTTGAGTGTTAGGTTATGCGAAAGGTGATTTCCTGATGGAATGTGACCTCAGATGGTTTTGTGTTTCTTTTAACAGAGTCAAGCCAAACATATTCTCCTACATGGGCACCAAAGACAAAAGGGCCATAACCGTGCAAGAGATCGCAGTTCTCAAGTAAGTGAGAGCACCCGCCGGCATTCACACTGTAGCGTCCTGGCGCCCCGTCAGAGTTCTCAGGTTGCCCGTTGGCAAATTTCCCTTTACCCAAAACATTCTTTTTCTATTTAACTCTTCTTGCTTATCTGTATTTTCTGATACATTAGTGTACTTTTTAAAGGATTTCAGTGGTGGGACAAGAAAAGAAGTGCTCCTTTTTTTCTCTTCATGCATTTTTAAATGTTATTTAAAAATTAATGAGAAAACAGGGAATGAGCACTTTCGTTTCACACTGGAGGTAGATAAGAAAGATCTCTGCTTTGAAGCAATTATAATTTAATGGAACAGATAGACAAATAAATTAAAATTTATCATAGAGGTGAGATAAATGCTAAAATAGAGATACACTGGGGGTGAGGGTAGACTTAACAAATCCAGAACTGGAGTGGGGGAGCAGGTAAAGCCAGGAAAGGCTTTTAGAAAATAGGCTACTGGAGTTTTAATCTGGACCCAGATTGCTTAGCCTCTCCACTATTAATTTTTGGGGTTCTTCCTTGTGGGGACTGTCCTGTGCATCATGGCACATTTAACAGCAGCCCTGGTCCTGCCCACCACATGTCAGTATTTCCACCCTCACCCACAGGGACAACAAAAACTCTTTACAGATATTGCCAAGTGTCCCCTGGGGGCAAAATTGCCCCTGACTGAGCAGGCTTATATTCTAGAAGGATGAGTAGGTATTTCCTGGTGCTGGTGAGGGTCTAGTTTCCTTTCTCCAAAGCAAGAAAAGAGCTTGTGAAAAAGACATTGAAGGGAACTGAGTAGCCTGACACATTTGATAGCTGGCAGGTACTTCAGTTTTGTGGGAAAATAACAAAAATAAGCCTTTGACGGCAGAGAGGACCCATGTCCTAAAGGTCCGTATCGGTCATGTTGAAGAACTTGGTCTTGACCATGATCTGAGCAGAAGGTTCTGTGTTGAAGCAGGTTTAGGAGTTGTGGGTAGGAGTAGGCAGATGGAGCTGGAGATCAGGGTGTTATTATTCTGGGGAGGGAGAATCAGTCACAGTGAAGGGAAGAGGGAAAGGATGAATTCACTAGCTATGTGACTTTCTTCTTAGTGTACTCCCAGAGGTAAGGAGTGATGGGAGGAAGAAATGAAGAGGCAGGAAAACACTTTGGGAGGACATGTGTATGGTTATTATCTTGAATGTGGTGACTGTCTCATGGTTCCATGTTAAAATGCAAGCATCTTGAATGTGTGCATATGTGTTAGCTGTACTACAATTTAAAGTAGTCTTTTATCAACACTTAAATACCTATATTTGCTTTTCATAAAGAATTTGAGGTGGTATTCCCCTTTACCAGACAGTAAACCTAAATCTGGCTTCTTTCCTACATTTTTTCTGATTCACTTGAAATAATTTTGAGGTTGAGCTTCGGGTTGCATCCTAATGGGTTTTCCAGTTTTTTCTTTCTTGACCTTGAGGTAATGTCATGGTGTTAGTGGTGAAGAGTAAAAGACTTCTCTCTATGACTTCGTACCAGTGAGTACAAATGTTGATATGTCTGAGAGGGAAGAAAAGGGAGTGCCTGAAGGGGAGTTCCCCTACCTACTGAGGGGCCTGTTTCTTTTCCTCACAGTAATACATGGAATGTGGCATTATCTTTGGAGAATGAAAGGGCAGGAATAGGGAAGGGGCCTTGAAAAGCATGTGATGATTTAGATAACCTCAGTGGGTAGTGGGCTTGTGGGCTTGCCAGAAAGTTCAGGGAAAACAGGGAGCAGCAATGGCATCCTCAAAAAAAATGGCACCTCATGACTTTGTTTTGCATTATATATGGTGATAGATATTGGAACATTCAGAGTGCAGTTATTTCTGTTTGTTCTTGGTCAGCCACCAGGTGTCATACTTGATCACATTGCTGCTCTGTCCTCATAAACTTCTGCCGCATTTATCATCTTCCTGTTACATTATTAAGAAACTACATTAGACACTTCGATGTTGGCCTTTGGAAAGCACATACACTTATCTGGCGGATGCAGGCTACACCCTTCTTTTGCTAAATGGACATAAAAGGCCAGGCAGGTTGGCCTTTCCCGTGAGAACTGGTGAACAGGATAAACCCACTCTGCCACTCAAGGACTTTCATTATTGCTGAATTGATCAGACGTTGCACTAGCAGCCTTTCTTTTTAACTTTATGTAACTCACGAGATCCACCTAGTAATTTTAGTAAGCTCTCAAGCAGGAACATTTAGAATGATTTGTTTCTTTTCCTGGCTCTTCCTTCCAGTCTCCTTTTTGGGCCAGGTCAGTATTTCCCTGACTTTGTTAATAAAGCTTTGTTGTAACATATGCTTAAGTTGGGGTCCTAATGTTAAAAAGTAAAATTTTGGTATTCTCAAGTTAGTCAGAGACTTTGCTGTGAATAAACCACAGCAACCAGAGGGCTTGATCCAGGGTCATCAGAATTAAAATACGAACAGTTGATAAAGATACCATCAACTTCATTCTCCTTGTTCCCAGGGATCCCCACCCCCCGGCCCCCATCCAAGATCTGAGTGTGGCTCTTGATTTCTGCCATGCCTGTAAGACTCAGAAATACTTGTATATGTTGTGTGTTCAAAAATAAACAATAGGATATTATCCAGCTATGAAAAGAAAAAGAATTAAGTACTGGTACATAGTGTAACATGGATGAATCTCAAAAATATAATGCTGAGGGCCATCTTGGGGGTGCAGCAGGTTAAATGACAGCACCAAGAAGCTGTCTGCAGCCACTGAAGCACCAGTTCGATCCCTGGCTGACTAGGGAGCTCACCCACATGGTGCAGCAGACCTCTCCTGACCCGCCCACTGCTCCCCTCATCAGTGTACTTCCTCAGTCTGCCTGTTCGGCTTCCCACTGTCTCTGGTGAATCCTCTCACCCCACACCTCTGGCCCACACCACAGCTCTTGTATGCATAAATTAATAAATCTTTTTTAAAAAGCACTCAGAAGACTATGTATGATTATATGAAATAACCTAAAAATCTCTATCTATAAGGAAACCTATAGGTTAGTGGTTGCCAAAGGCTGAAGGAGAGGGATGAGGGTGACTGCTTAATAGGTGTAGGGTTTCTTTTTGCATGAGGGGAATGTTTTCTATTAGATAATTGTGCCAATGAAAAGGATATACTAAAAAGCACTGAAGTGTACACTTTATAATGGTTAAAATGGTAAATTATATCTCAACAAAGAAAGAACAGAGCTGTGAGGTACTTGGTTATGAGAGAACAGTCTCTGGAATTATTCTCTGGGGCAGCCATGTTACATCTGATTACTTTTTTATCCTCCAGACAATTATCTTGTGCATTTCCCTAGCCATAGTTTAATACCACAAAGAGGTTCTATCTTCCTGTTCTTCGCGCAGTTCATTCTGAGCCTCTGTTTTCTGAATTGTTTAGGGTTTATTCCTGGGTAAATTCATGCCTTGTGTTCAGAAGTCAAGGGCCTTATGCCCTTAATTCTCCTGCACCTGCTTTTTTGAACAATTGGTTCAGGGCTGAACTAGTCCTAGACTCTGACTTGGACAGTGTTAAGTTCAGGGTTTGAACAGTGGATTGGGGTCGGGGTTTGTGGAGTAGAAACTCGGCACATTTCCCAATTTCTCTGACTGGCTTCCTATACTTTATATTTATTAATGGCACAATGACTTTTTTTTTCCTCAAGAAAAGGGTTTTTACTACTAAATTTGTTTTTTTTAACATATATTTCCTAATGAAGATGAAAATTTTATAATACCATAGAAAACATTTATATTAAGTGGTAGCAGGTTACAGATTTGTGAAGATTCTAGCTATCTCTATAGATCTTTATCTAATGTGTTTTAAGAAAGAATGGATGGGGGCCTCCCTGTGACACAGAGGTTAAAGACACATCGCTATCAAGCTATCACCAGCCATTGCAGCTTAAGTTTGATTCCCGGCCAGGGAACTGACCCACATGGCTCAGCAGACCTCACCTGTCTCATCCGCTGCTCCCCTCAGCAGTGTACTTCAGTGGATCTTCCTGTTCTGCTCCCCACTCTGTCTCTGGTGAATCCTCTCACCCCCTGTACCTCTGGCCTATATACATCGCAGTTCTTGTATGCATTTAATAAATAAACTTAAGAAAAAAAGAACGGGAGGAAATTCAAAGTTAGATGGTAACAGCTTTTTCAGATAATGAAACTGAGTTGGTTTTATTTTTTATGTCTGTATTTTTCCAGGTTTTCTGTGATGAATTGCTACATTTTTCTGAGAGGCCAAAATTTGACTTGTTCTTTTTTTTTTTTTTTTTTAAAGATTTATTTATTTATTCATACAGAACTGGGGTACAGGCCAGAGATGCGGAGGGTGAGAGGCTTCACCAGAGACAGAGTGGGGAGCAGAACAGGCAGATGATCAAAGTACACTGCTGAGGGGAGCAGCGGGCGGGTCAGGAGAGGTCTGCCGCGCCATGTGGATCTCCTCCAGGGCAGGCGGGGATCGAACTCATGTGGAAGTGGCTTAAGCTTCTTAGTGCAGTGCTTTAACCCGCTATGCCACCAGGGAGGGCCCTGACTTGTTCTTTTTATTTACTATTTTGCCCCACTGTATGGTCTTCGTCAAAATATCACTTACTCAGTTTAATCTAGGAACAAATAATATGTATTGCAAAGGGTGGTATGTAGAAAGCTGTTATATTGACTCATTCTTTTTATATAAAGCTTAATTGTGACTTAGTAGTCACGATAGTTGTCTGGGATTGTTTTCTGTTATCACCTTTCTTTTTTTTTTTAAAGATTTATTTTTTTGTATTTTTTATGCATACAAGCATTGGGGTACAGTCCAGAGGTGCTGGGTGGGTGAGAGGATTCACCGGGAGCAGAATAGGCAGATCCACCGAAATACACTTCTGAGGGCAGCAGTGGGCGGGTGAGGAGAGGTCTGCTGTGCCATGTGGGTCAGCTCCCTGGCTGGGAATCCAACTCATGCCTCAGTGGCTGGTGGTATTTGATAGCTCTGAGACTTGCTGTGCTCTGGGAGGCCCTGTTGTTACCTCCTTTCTCACTCTGATGCCTCCATGAGAAGTCAAAAGTTCCATGCATTGTTGTTATTAGTCCATATAGAAAAAACATGAATATACTCTAAAAATGTACGTCTGGGGTAGGAAGAGTATCAGTTATGCTGGAGGAACGACCAGAGGGATGTAGGAAGGGTGTACAGCCTACCTGCTTCAGGGCCTGTCTTTCCTGTCCAGGGGTAGCGATATTTCAGGCTGCCAGTGTTCTATAGTGAGGTATACTAGAGCATTTTATGATAGCAGGATTTCCTGATCATCTCTCTGCTCCTTTTTATTTTATATTTTTTAGAATAACTGCACAGAGACTCGCCCACTTGAACAAGTGTTTGATGAACTTTAAGCTTGGAAATTTCAGCTATCAGAAAAACCCTCTGAAATTGGGAGAGCTTCAAGGGAATCACTTCACTGTTGTTCTCAGGTAAAAAAAAAAAAATAGTAACGCAGGGGCGCTCCCTGGTGATGCAGCGGGTTAAAGTATAGCACTGTGAAACTATTACAGCCACTACAGCACGAGTTCAATCCCCAGCCAGGGAGGTGACACACGTGGTGTGGCTGATTTCACCTGACGTGCCTGCTGTTCCCCTCACAGTGTATTTCAGTTAGTCTGCCTGTTGTGCTCCCCACTCTGTCTCTGGTGAATCCTCTCACCTCCTGCACCTGGCCTGTACCCCAATTCTGTATGCATAAATAAATAAGTCTTTAATAAAAACAGGAATGCATGCAGAAGTGGGTCTTGCTGAGTCACTTGAAGTCTGTTTCTAATACTTGTTAATGCAGGTGAACTTACAGGTGTGACAGCAAATGATGATGGCAGAGTGGGGCCTGGTAGGGCAGGGAGAACAAACACTTCAGTAGTATTTGAGCTGACACCTCCACCTTTCTAAAAAAACAGCATTTCCTTTAGAAAGAAATTGTTTCCTTGAAATACTGTGCTAAGAGACAAAAAGTCTCTGATTGTTACTATGCAGGGCCTAACACAGGCATAAAAAGTATTATAGAGATAACCTGCAAGAATGGGAAGATGGAGAGGTAGAACTTTTTTTTTTTTTGCATATTTTTGTGCATTTTTCCATCTCAGAGTTAGAACTTTTTAATGTATGTAGAGTTTCAGTTTGGGAAGAGAAAGTTCTAGAAATGTGATGGTGAAGATTGCACATTTGTGAATATACTTACTACCACTCTTCCACATTCTTAATGGATAAAAGGGTAATTTTAATGTTACTATATATTTTCCCACAATATCGAGTCCTTAAAGATTTGAGTCCTCAGAAGGGAGAGAAAAGTTACAGGACTCAAGGGAAAGGCATGGAAAACAAGCTGTATGGTTTATGACATGCTCACCCCTGAGTATCTAACTCTAAATTTTATTCTATGGCTAATTTGCTTCCTTGCAGAAATATAACAGGAACTAACGATCAAGTACAGCAAGCCATGAACTCTCTCAAGGAGATTGGATTTATCAACTACTATGGAATGCAAAGGTTTGGAACTACAGCTGTTCCTACCTACCAAGTTGGAAGGTTTGTACTCTCTCTTCAGTTTCATCTAGAAATTCTCATTTTTTAAAATAGGGATTTTTGTTGGTACTGTTTGTAATTATTTCTAGAGTTCCTTATTTTTGAGCCATATGAACCACTGTGTCTCATCTACTAGATGATCACAACCTCATTTTGTTTTAAGATAAAACAAGCACGAGATTTAATAAAAAATCAATTTAGGGGCCTCCCTGGTGGCTCAGTGGTTAAAGTCTCAGCACCGTAAAGCTGTTGCCAGCTACTGCAACTTGAGTTCGATCCCCAGCCAGGGAGGTGACCCACATGGCACAGCAGACCTCTCCTGTCTAGCCCACTGCTCCCCTCAGCAGTGTATTTCAGTGGATCTGCCTGTTCTGCTCCCCACTCTGTCTCTGGTGAATCCTCTCACCTCCCACACATCTGGCCTGCTTGTGTGCATATGTGCACCACAGTGCTTATGTGCATAAATTAATAAAAATAAGTCTTTAAAAATAATAATAATTAAAAAACAATTTAAATCAGTTCAACAAGCTCTATCCTGAAAAGTAATTTTTTCTCCCACTAGATAGTTCATCTAGGGGTTCAATTTGTTTTTTCTGTTTTTAAAAATAGGTATACCTTAGCTCAGTTGTCAAGCAGTTATATAATTTAGACACAGAGCAGCCAGATGAAATGATGTATTTTATGATCTCTGTTAACAAGTGCTTCCCAGTTCATTAAACTTTGATTTGCCCTGCCCCCACCCGCCTTTAAGAAAATGGTGCATGTAGAACCTCATTAGGTAAAGTTTTTTAGAGATTTTTTATTTATTTATGCATACAAAATCTGGGGTGCAGGCCAGACGTGCAGGAGGTAAGAGGATTCACCAGAGAAAGAGTGGGGAGCAGAACAGGGGAACCTAATGAAATTTATTTCTCAAGGGAGTAATGGGTGAGTCAGGAGAGGTCTGCTTCTCTGTATGGGTCAGCTCCCTGGCTGGGGATCTAACTCATGCAGCAGTGGCTGCAGATATCTTCATATTACTGAGACTTTAATGCATGCACCACCAAGGAGCTCTCAGTCAGATAATTTTTTTTTTTTTTTTTTTCAAGAACTCTGTGTTCTGCTTTTAGGAAACAGGAAATCCCTCTCATGTAAACAAGAGTGGGACTCTTGGCTATGAATGCTTGGGTTCGCAGACCTGCCTGTGCTATCCAAATGTCCAGAGGAGACTAGTGCATTAAGTGATTATTCACCTGGGAGCTAGAATTGTGGAAGTTAGGAATTGGAAGTGATCTGAGAGATTATTTAGTTCTTGTTTCTTAGGTTTCAAATCCTTTGTTTTAGGGAAGATGAAATCGGGCCGTAGGGAGGTTTCCCAGATCACTAGCTGGCCAGCTGTAATCCTGGTAATAGGTTGACTTGTCATCTGTTGTTTTTGCAGCCAACTACATGAAGTTACATCTGTTTGGGTTTTTAAAAGCTTTGCAAAATGATAAAATTTGTCATGTGTTATTTCCCTGGCTTATTGGAGGCAATGTTGTAATGATTAAAGATTCAAGCATTGCAGTCAGACTTCAGTTCTAAGCCTCAGGTTACTTGTCTGTAAGATGGAAGTGATAGTCTCACCACACAGGTTGGTGAAAATGAAGTGAAATGATGTTTATGCAAACCTCTTTCTATTCCTAAAATATATAGTAAAGGCTCAAAAAATGGAAAAATAACATTTTAAATTACAGCATACAAACCAAAGGGGAAAACTGTTGCCTAGGAGAAAACTATAGTAACTGTTGATGGTGAAAAAATATTTTCAGTCTTGCCAGTGGTCAGAGAATTTTGATGAAGAGAGTAAAAGCGCAGGGCCCTCCCTGGTGGCATAGTGGGTTGAAGCATACTACGAAGCTGGCCACAGTTGCCTCAACGCGAGTTCAATACCCAGCCAGGCAAGTGGCCCACATGGCGCAGCAGACCTCTCCTGTTTCTCCTGCTGCTCCTTCAGCAGTGTACTTTGTCACTGCTTCCTCCTCTGGTGACTTCTCCAACCGTCCCTGCACCTCTGGCCTGTAGCCCAGTTCTGTATGCATAAATAAATAAATCTTAAAAAAACTTTAAAAAGTATTCAGTAGAAGTACAAATTATATTAGTGGACAGAATATTTAAGGGCAGGCCATATTTATCTTTGAAGTTACAATCAGTTTGGCAGAAGAATAACAGCTAGGTGACCCTCTAAATTTTACATTCCATAGATAATATAAATAGCTAATAAAAAATGGAATAAAATTTATCCAGGGAGAAAATTATGTAGTATGCCTTAAGGTCTTTAGACAGCCTACCAAAACCCTAAACTTAAACTGACAATTTCCACAGCCTAAGAATATTACCTAACTTCAAAGTTGCTCTTATCCTCATGGGACCTCCTGGAATGGGGGGCCCTGTGAGGTCACTTTGTAATTTAAAGATGGAAAAATGGCATGTATCCAAAATATGTAGAGAACTTAGAATTCAACAAAGTACAGATAACACAGTCTGAAAATGTGCAGAGAATCTGAATAAACATATCTCCAAAGAACATGAACAAATGACCATTTTTCTGAAAGGGGTCAGATAGTAAATAATAGGCTTCGGGGACCATAGAATGTTGCTGCATCTCAGCTGTACAAAAGCAGAGTGCAAAAGCAGCCAATGTGCAAATGAGTGAAGGTAGCTGTTTTCCAGTAAAGCTATTTACAGAATCAAGTGGCCAACCAGATAACAAAGGTTTTTGAGCTCAGAAGTGCTTTTCCATGGTATCTGGCAAACCATTGGCTAATTCTGAGTTAGTACAATAATCCTTTTGGAAGTGTTCTGCATGCCTATCCAACTAAATAAGTGTCACCAGGACACATTTAAAGACTTTTCCGACAATGGGGAATCTGTTCATGTAATTCGTTACAGTAATAAATTTAAAAAGCATACGATAACATGCATAGATACAAAACATTTTATATAGTTTAATACAAGAATATCCCATTTGATTAAATGTGAAAAACAAAATCCTAATTATTAGAAAAGCAAAAAAACTAATCGAAGAGATTTTATTCTTGCGCTAGGTCATACCTTTCTAACCCTGAATGCAATACCAGAAATCTTGTTTTTCAAAACCCCCACAATTTGAAAGCAGTTACTGTTTATTAACTGACTAAATTAAAAAACAATCAATGTAGACATCTTAGGTCATCCTTCCAGTAAGTTTGTTCATCTAAGACCAGAAACCTCAATGGGAAAAATTTTCAGGTATGATACGCAAAATACAGTGTCTGTGTGACAAGATTTATCAAAGTTGATGGGAAAATTGCATATATTTATAGATATATTTCAAGTCTTTAAAAATACATTCTGTGAAATAAGCCAGAAAGAAAAGGGAAAATACTGGATGGTTTCACTCATAGTAGGAGTATAAAGGACCAGGCGAGAAAATAATAATAATAATAATGAACAGTTATATACCAGAGACAATTTATGGGGGTGGAATGGTGGGGAATGGGATCAAAAACAGTGGGGGGAAGGAAATGCACTGGACTATGGTGATGGCACATGGGTGATTTGATGATGGGAAGCCCAAGGGGATTGCAACTGAGATGGAAAAATGCACAAAATGATGTACAAATAAACTGTTAATTTTTTTTACAAGCTTGATAATGTTGAAAATAAACTATTGCTGTGATTAAAAATAAAAAAGTAAAAATAAAAATACATTCTGTAATGTTAACAGTGTTTAATTTTTTAGAGAAGCAGGTATCCTTTTTTATGTACTGTTTAGCTTTTAAGTAACATGTGTAGCTTTTATAATTAGAAACTATTTTCATTTTAGCAAGAAGACTAGAGAAGGCCAAGTTGTATTTATTCTGTGTATTAAGCAAGAACTAGGCAAGAAGTACTTAACAGAGGAAGAACTATTTAGAGACATTTCAAATAAATTTGGGTACATAACTTTGATTTTTACAAGTAAAGTTATGTGTAACAATTATAAAAGCATGCTAGATCGTATTTATATAGCTATAATATCTTAAAACTGAGAAATGATATTTGTTAGGAATAAACGTTCTTAATTTTTTTCTCTTTGTAAAATTCTTTTGGCTTTTACATTTGAAACTTTTATCATCACATTAATTTTTTATTCTTGTTTTAGTAATGTTCAATAAAATATGCAAAGTTAGTAAAATTTGTTGATGCTATAAACTTGAGCATAGAAAATTCACCTCAAAATTCAGGTATCCTAAAGTGCACAATTAAGTAAAATAAGTGCTGCTTCATTTTAGAGCAATACTACAAAATTCTTGGGCTGAAGTCATGGACTTAATATTGAAACCCCGTTCTGGAGGTGAGAATAATTATAAGTTTGTGCGTGTGTGTGTATATATATATATATTTTTTTTTTAATGTATCATATCCTATTGTCAGCTCTTAGTTCATCTAGTTTAATAATTAACAAATACATGTTTCCTTTCTTAGTAGATCTACTAAATTTCTAAATATTATGTATGGTTCATTTGCACCATGTGATGTAATATAAAGATATGGCAAAACACAGTGTAGGTATTTAAAGAGTTTGTTTAAAATTTTCCAGAAAATATTTATAAAATCATACTATATGAAAAAGGATTTACATACTCCTTTACAAATTAGCCAATTAAGGGCCCTTGCTGGTGGTGCAACTGGCTAGGACGCAGCACTGCAAGCTGACCTCAGCCGCTTTGCTCAGGTTCAATTCCCAGCCCCGGAGGTGACCCACATGGCACAGCAGACCTCTCCTGACCCACCTGCTGCTCCCCTCAGCAGTGTCCTACCTGTCCTGCTCCCTATTCTATCTCCAGTGAATCCTTTCACTGCTCCTGCACATCTGGCCTGTACCCCAGTTCTGTATGCATAAAGAAAGAAATCTTCTGGGAATAAAAAAGTTAGCCAATTATGCCTTCTGTGAGTATTTATTAGTAAAAGAGATAACATCAGATTTTAAGGAAAATGACACATTAAATTTGACAATGCAGTAGAAGTAGAGAGAAAGAAGAAAGATTACCAAGGTTCTGTCTTAAATTGAGTCAGCTATGGCCATGAACAGTAATTGGCTTTAAGTTCTGGAGCTTTACACATGTTGACAGAAGTCATCTAGTCATCTGTAAACTTACCATGTGTGTCATCTTTTCTCTTTCGGATGGTTATTTTCATGTGAGCTGAGACACTCCATTGTACATATATTACTAGTAGTCTTTTCTAAGCTTGTTTTTTCTAAGGAACATTTACCTATGTACATCTGTTTATTAGATAAATTGTTTAATCACAGTTTTTTCCCTCTAGCCGAAAAGGGGTACTTGGTTAAATGCAGGGAAGAATGGGCGAAGACCAAGGACCCAGCTGCTGCCCTCAGAAAGCTACCTGTCAAAAGGTGTGTGGAAGGGCAGCTGCTTCGAGGACTTTCAAAATATGGAATGAAGAATATAGTCTCTGCATTTGGCATAGTGAGTGCGACTTGTGAAGTCAGGCAATGACTGGAGGTGGTTTAATGCTTTTTCGTTTTTATTTTTAGATATTTTACTAAATTTTGAAAGAACAGAAGGTAAATAAGTATCCTCTGATGATCCCTGAGAGGGGTACTTACCTGAGTGATCCTTATTCAGACCCTGAATGGTGATGGGGGAAGACGGTGGGCGTGGGTGGTATAGACCATAGTTACTAACATTGCTGGCTCGGGAAAAAAAACTTATCTGTAATGTGTTTCAGCAAGAGGCTTGCCCAATAAGGGGTCTGAATGGTTGCATTTCAGTCTGGTGTCTCTGGTGGTTCTAGAGTTTCCAGATCACTCTTGGCAAGTGTGATTAACTAATATTTTGGATATCCATAATCTATAGAGGAGCCTGAACCATAATCTATAGAAGAGCCTGAAGTTCATTTCGTAAACTTCAGTCTTATTTATTCTCCCTTCCTGTTCAAAAACAAGCAGATTTCTTGCTGCATGAAATTAGTTGTCCGTTCAATCATTTAGGTTTTCTCCTGCCACACAGTTATGGGGGAGAAAACACTGTAGCTCTATAATTAGTGTGTAAATTCCTTGGGAAGAAAGGCCCAGCCTTGACGCAGGGTATAAATTCCGTAGCATTGGCTCTGTTTGCTCGAACGTGTGCACCAGGAATACAAAATTAGAGCTGCTGCAGCTGCTGCCAGTTGTAAGGCCCCTGGAGTCACGGCACTTTCATCCCGAAAGCCGAGGCTGTGAAGCAGCCACTAAACAAGCAAGATGTCTCGGAAAACGCACTCCTTGTTATATTCAGAATTTTGTTCTTTACCTGTCTTTTTTCTCCTTCCCTCCAGATTCCACGAAATAATCGCTTGATGTATATTCATAGCTATCAAAGCTATGTGTGGAATAACATGGTGAGCAAGAGGATAGAAGAATATGGGCTGAAACCTGTTCCAGGGGACCTTGTCCTTAAAGGAGGTAAAAAGGCAGATGCCATTGTTACTCCCCAAATGAGGGTCAGTTCATGAACACTGGAGGCTTTAAAACCTAGCCTGGCTACTGTTAATAAAGGGTGATGTCTCGTAAGGCATTGTAAGTTCAGACTTACTAGTTTGGATTTCTGGCCTCAATCTCTGGTCTGAGTAAGTGTGTGACTCTCTGACCCGCAACTCTTTCAATGAGGGCAGGATTTGGGTGAAATGATGCCTAAAATCTCTCTGCGAGCTTTCGTCTGGTTTTAGCAAAGACTTCCCTGCCTTTCAAGATGCACTTTAACCTCACAGCTTTTGTTCCCCAGTTTTAAAGAGTTCAAATCAGTACCAGACTGGCCCCCTAATGTACTGTAAGGCAAATACATTCTCTGAGCCTAAAATATTTGTAAACAGGCAAACAATCAACAATCCCAATCTGCTGCTGAGTCCTTGCTTTGTGCCAGACCTTGTAGTTTTACTGTGAGGCATTCTCTCCATTCTTCTGATGAGATTCGCTTACCCAAAGCCCACAGCTGGTTAAAAAAAAAAGGCTGAGCTTCAGAAACAAGTCTGTCTGTTTCCAAAGTCCATGTTTTCCTGGTTTCCCCTGTTGTCCCCTGCACTGAAACAGTCTTCTTCTACGTGGGTGTACCTACCCGGTCCACAGAGGTTTTGACTTGTTCAGAAATTGTAATGTATTTTCTCATGTATTCTTCCCTCAACCCATATTGATTACACCTAGTGTTTAATTTCTCTTGTTCTTAGCACATTTCATCCTCTAAATACAGACTGGTTTTTCAGTAGTTTATTCTTTCAGCAAAATTCATTCATACATGAGAACTTTCCAAATAGCTTTTTGTAGTGTTATTTAAAAAGGAAAAAGGATCTGATTTTAAAAAGCAAGCCTTCCTGGACTGATGGGTTGTTTTCCAGAAGTGGAAGATTTTATCTATTCTTTCCTTTCTCTTCTCTCTCTTGCACACTAGTTGTACTAAACTTCTTTTACCTTGGGAAAAAAGGCAAAGTATTCCCTCAAAATGAGGGTGCAGCTGAGGCTTACATGATCTTTTAACTATCTCTATTTTTCTAAATCCTCCATTTTTTATTTCTTGGGCAGAATAGAAGAGACAGAAAGGTAACCAACTTAACTTTTTTAGGGTTCCTCAGCCACAGAACCTGTACCAACTTGCACTTCTGACTTCTTACCCGTGTGTAAATTTCGAAGTGGAGCTCATGAAGATGTTGCCTCTTAAGTTTTAATGTATTGTTTGTTCACTTGTGAATTTGCAGCCACAGCCACCTATATTGAGGAAGGCGATGTTAATGATTACTCCATCCATGATGTGGTGATGCCCTTGCCTGGTTTTGATGTTATCTATCCAAAACATAAAAGTAAGTTACCTGTATGAGGAAAACAGTTTACAAAAATCTAATTATGCCGCTCACCTCTGTGGGAATAGCATCATTACCTTAAGTATAATTTTTCAGCATGGATTTCCATCAAACTTGGAAAAATGTTTAGATTTCAAATACATAAACCATGTTTACTTGTAAAAGTTTCCAAAATGGGATATGTTCAGATAGATAATTTGAATTAATTGTATTAATTGGAAATTGGATGGTGGAGTTGGTAGTATTCGTAGTAGCGGTATTCGTTACTAGAATTGTTATTATTGCCATTATTTTTTCTAACTTCTGAAATTCGTTAATTCATATTAAGGCTAGAAAGGGATTGGAAAGAGTCAATGAGAAAGTGAACCAGTAAGTGTACTTTAAAAACTGACATTAATATCTGCTCGTGGTATTCTAAAAGTCTTTAAATTCAGAAGTTTCCAGAGTGAAAATGTAGAATTCCCTACCCAGAGGGTTAGGAATTATTTCTTTTACTTTAATAAATGCCACTGGGGGCTGGAGGTGGGGAGCAGAAGTAGAACTTTTTGTTGCTCAGGGATTCAGATATCGATTAATAAGAAAGGTCTCACCAACTTCATGGAACTAACCCTGGAAGTATATGCCTGTGTAGGATTGGTGTTTGGGTGGTGTTTCCTTGTTAAATTGTCTTTTCTCTCAAGAGCCCAGAATAACCTGACTTATTTTTTATCAGGATTTTGCAGAATGATTAGGATTAGCAACCTTTATTTATATATATATAATTTATTTTTACATCATTTTGTGCATTTTTCCATATCAGTTGTAATCCCCATGGACTTCCCAACACCTGATCACCCATGTGCTATCACCATAGTCCAGTGCATTTTCCCTTGCCCCATTGTTTTTGATCCCATTTCCCACTCCACCCCCATAAAATGTCTCTGGTATATAGCTGTTCGTTATTATTATTATTTTCTCGCCTGGTCTGTTATACTCCTGCTATGAGTGAAACCATCCAGTATTTTTCCTTTTCTTTCTGGTTTATTTCACTAAGCATGATCTTTTCCAACTCCATCCATATTGCTGCAAAAGGCATGTAAACAACCTTTTTTTATAACACAAATACTTATAAAAGTGAAATAAGAGTCCACCACTTTGGACCTCCCTGGTCAAGGGTTAAGTCTCAGCACTGTGAAGCTATTGCCATTCACTGAAACATGAGATTGATCCCTAGCTAAGGAGCTGATCCACATGGTAAAAAAGACCTCTCCCGTTTCCTTGCTGCTCCCCTCAGCAGTGTATTTCAGTTGATCTGTTTGTCCTACTCCCTACTCTGTGTCTGGTGAATTTTCTCACCCTGAACCTCTAGCCTACACCCTAGTTTTTGTATGTATGAATAAATTAAATTAAATCTTTTTTTTTTTTTTTTAAGATTTTATTTATTTGTGCATACAGAACTGGGGTACAGGCCAGAGGCTCAGGGGCGGCGAGAGGCTTCACCAGAGACAGAGTGGGGAGCAGAACAGGCAGATCGACGAAGTACACTGCTGAGGGGAGCAGCGGGCGGGTCAGGAGAGGTCTGGCTCGCCATGTGGTCACCTCCGGGGCAGGCGGGAATCGAACTCATGCGGAAGCGGCTTTAGATTCTCAGTGCGGTGCTTTAACCCGCTACGCCACCAGGGAGGGCCAAATTAAATCTTTTTTTAAAAAAAGAATCTGGACCCTCCCTGGTGGTGCAATGGGTTAAAACACAGCACTTGAAGCTGGCTGCAGCCTTGGGAGTTCAATCCCCTGTCAAGGAGCTGACCCACATGGCGCAGCAGACCTCTCCTGTCTTGCTCGCTGCTCCCCTCAACAGTGTAGTTGGTCAATCTGCCTGTTCTGCTCTCCACTCTCTCTCTCTGGTGAATCCTCTCACCACCCCTGCATCCCTGGCCTGTACCCCAATTCTATCTGCATAAATAAATGAAATCTTTTTTAAAAAAATAAATTATCCACCACTTAGATTGATTAATGTAATCAACTTGCTGTGCTCCAATACTTAAGGGAAGCTGATATCACTGAGGAAAACAGGAATAGAGAAGAGGGGTAAATGAGTAAGAGAGGTGGGCTGGCTGTCATGTGCAGAGAGCACAGCAGTGAGAACCCCAGAGAGCCATGCTAGGAACTAGCCAGAAGGAAGGCACTAGGATGCTCAAAGCCACACTTCCTTAGCCTTCCAAGTAAATAGGAACAACAATTCTGTTTCCTGATCCTTGTCCTCGTGATCAGGAACTTGAGTAAAGACCAATTCAGAAATATATTCGGCAGAGCCTTTGACAGCCATTCATAAAAACCTTGTGATCACAGTGGACGCACAGGTATTACAGCTCATCTATACAGTTAGTGTCCAGCCATCCTCTGTTTAGGGATTTCCACGGCTTTCATTAGTGTGTCATGTGGGAATGTTTCCTTGAGCCTGGTCTACCCAAGTTTTTTTGTCTTTTGCGTAGAACTGGTGTGTAGATCAGAAGTATGGGTAGCTGAGAGGATTCAGCAGAGATAGAGTGGGGAGCAGAACAGGTGGATCTACTAAAATACACTGCTGAGGGGAGCAGTGGGTGAGACAGAAAGAGGTCTGCTGTGTCATGTGTGCTAGCTAGCTCCCTGGCTGGGGATCAAAGTCTCTCTCTCTTTCTCTCTCTCACACACACACACACACACACACACACCTGTACCTTGGGCCTTCACTCCAGCTCTTCTATGTATTAAAAGGAAAAAACGACTTTATATTAAAATAAGTGTTTAGAAAATCGTAGGGGCATTTGACAGGGTTAAATGTAAGTTTTCACGTGTCTGTTCAGAGAGCAAGCATATAGATAGAAAAGACCCATTTTCACAGTAGTCTAAAAAAGTATCTGTACTTACCATAAGCCTATTACTATGAGACATATATACAGGGTGTGATTTGGAATATAGAAATGTCATAGGACACACAGTTGATATAAGGTAGATTGTTTGGCATAGAAAATACGACTTGAAGGTCCAGTACTAATGACTATCTGTGGAAGAGTGCATTTAATCTGCTGTGTTTCAAAGTGGTCACCAGAAGTTACAAGAAGTCAAATTTCAGCTTATAATAGGAAAAAGTTTGTACCAACTGCATGTCTCACAGAGAAGTGGCTTCTGTGAATGACAATGTTCAAGCCACAGCTCGGTGACTGTCTCTCGGATGTTATAAAAAAGATTCTACATCTGGGGGCCCTCCCTGGTGGCGCAGCGGGTTAAAGCACTGCACTAAGAAGCTTAAGCCACTTCCGCATGAGTTGATCCCTGCCTGCCGTGGAGGTGACCACATGGTGTGGCAGACCTCTCCTGACCCGCCCGCTGCTCCCCTCAGCAGTGTACCTCGTCGATTTGCCTGTTCTGTTCCCCGTTCTGTCTCTGGTGAATCCTCTCACCCTCCGCATGTACCCCAGTTCTGTATGAATAAATAAATAACTCTTTAAAAAAAAAAAAAGATTCTACATCAGGTGCGAGGGTGAGCCAGATGGTTTTCCCAGGTTTCTTATTTTTATGCATTTATTTATAACTACCTTCTTCCAGAAAGAGTTTGAGGCCTGCATATATGGTTTTTTCCTACTCTGAACACATAAATTGTAGGTTAGCAACCTCTGATGAAGTGGCCTCTTATAAGTAGCTTGGGAACCTTACACCCCAGATACTGTGACTTGTTGAAGAGCAGGCTTACAAGTTGGCCCAACATAAACTAGAGACACTTAATCCTGGTTAGTAAGCCACATTTTGATTCCAGAAAACAGGTTGGATCATATAAATTAGTGACTAATTTTTGTCCAGATAACCTAAATAGATTTGCCTATTACTCTCTTTACAGTCTAATTAAAGATAACTTGCTAGCATACTGCATTCCAACTCACTTTTTGTATTCTGTTAGTTAGTGAAGCCTACAGGGAAATGCTCACAGCAGATGATCTTGATATTGACAACATGAGACACAAAATTCGAGATTATTCCTTATCAGGAGCCTACCGGAAGATCATTATTCGTCCTCAGAATGTCAGCTGGTGAGTAATAGTCTGGAATAAAACAGAACCAAATTATGATGTAGGATTTTAAGCTTTTGCCTCACATAGATAATTTTCATGTTTAGACCCTGACATGGGAGTATTTCGTGTTAGTAATTATTATTATTACTATGACTATGACTGTTACCACTTATTATTTCTCAAATCATCAATAATAAATGAATACCAGAAAAAAAGAATACAAAAATAGTGAAAGTGGCTTAGTTTATGTTTTACTAACAGTACTGAATTCCTGAAGAATGTGCAGAAAATGAACTTTTCCCTACTATTTAGAAACTGACATTTGCCTACAGAGCTATCCCTCAGCAGATGTCCTTACTCAAAATTACCTGTGAATTCCAAACCCTCATGGGGTCATTTTAGTGCCTTGCTACAGAGAAAAAGATAACTTGTATTAACCCATTTTAAAATAATGTGATACTTAATGGCATTATCTAAAGCTTTCTTTGATTAAAAAAAAAAGTTAAATCCTGAACCCATTAGCAAGAAATTAATTCTCTTGCCCCTTTCTGTCTCTTCTCTCCACTCACTTCCCTCCTCTTCCCTGAATTGTAGGGAAGCTTGGCGAAGTTGGATTTTATGTTATCATCTTATCTGATCCTTCCTCCCTCCCCCCAGCAGTTCCTCGTGAGTGGCTAATTATGTAGGCTGCCATTATCTGGCCTCTTACTGTACAATTATATAACGATAGTACTTATATGTAAAATCCAGCCCTCTTTTGTCACTGTATAGTCCTACTTGAAATTATGTACAATAGACTTAAGTGTTTTCCTTGTTAAACAAATGGGAGCTAGTTAGTTCCTTTTATGAAAGTTTACATTTGCTTTTCTTTATATGTCTTGAAGGGAAGTTGTTGCATATGATGATCCTAAAATTCCACTCTTCAACACAGATGTGGACAATCTAGAAGGGAAACCACCACCAGTTTTTGCTTCTGGTGAGTTTAAACGGTCATCAGCTCCTTGTCAACTTTGAACTGTTTTCTTACGCAAACACATAAAAAAAAAAACCAACTCTATGTCACCACCATCTTCCACCCACGTCATATCTCTCTGTAGTGTTTTGTTGTTGTTTTAGTTTGATTGCAGCTGGACATCAGTAATTAAAACATTAAGTCCTACTGAAAACAAATGAACATTATAGGCTGCGATAGTACATCCTTCCTGGTGTTGCAGGGGTTAAAGACTCAGCACTGTGAAGCTGTCCACAGCCACTGCAGTAAGTGTTTTGTCCCTGGCCAGGGGGCTGAGCCCTATGCCCCAGCAAACATTGCCTGTCTCACCTGCTGCTCCCCTCAACAGTATATTTCAATGGATCTGCCTGTTCTGCTCCCCATTCTGTCTCTGGTGAATCCTCTCACCCTACACCTCTGGCCAGTACCTCAGTTCTTGTATGCATAAGTACATAAAGATAAATCTTTGGGGGAAAAAAAAAGTTTGTGTTATTAGGTGATTAGCATATTTGCTCCCCACCCCCCACAGGGTTTTCAAAGCTAGTAAAAATCCAGGAGGAGAATCAGAAGCTTTACATTTGAATTCTCACTGTCACATTCTTGTTGCCCTTCCTTTGTCTGTTTTCCCACCCTCTGATTTTCTTTTCATTTGATGTACATTTCTCTGTTGTGCTTTTCTGTAATCTGCTCTTTTTCTTTTTGAAAGTTCCCAGATAGAATTACCATAGAGACTCAGCTGGGTCAAACCCTCACAGATCTCTTACTTCCACATCACACTCTCTGAAGCCCTCAAGGGAGTGGAGACCAGCCGAAAGGAGCTTCTTTTATTTGTGTAGAGATGATAGACTTGCCCCAGTCTTGTCTGCAGCTGCTTTAGTTTTCTGACTGTTCTCTTCTTTCTTCTGGTAGAAGGCAAATACAGAGCTCTGAAGATGGATTTTTCTCTTCCTCCTTCTACCTACGCTACCATGGCCATTCGAGAAGTGCTAAAAATGGATACAAGCATCAAGAACCAGACCCAGCTGAATACCACCTGGCTGCGCTAAGTCCTCTGTCCACAGATAAGAAAAGGCAAAGTGTTTGCTGGCTTTGTGCTCATTTGACCAACACATGGATTTTGGATCTTCGTAGCAAAAGATTATTTGTATTTTTTCAAGTTTTTATTAGCTTAAATAATTCGCAGTGTTTGTACACATGTACAAACCTTGAGAATCCTAATTCTAGCTCAGAAAATATAAATTGGTCAGAATATATTTCAGGTGCTTAAATCATAGCAAAATGTCAGCTTGACTGGCTTTATAATTATAAAAAAAAGTTTTGGTTGAAAGTATCAATTTTAGGTTATGCTATATTCTTGAAAAAAACAGGAATTTTTAATGCATCCATGAATGGAACATAGCACCGTGCATTTTAAGAGAAAATGTTCCAAAGTAATCTGTGGGTAAACAAATAGAGCACACCCTCCTATGAATATATAAAACCTGTACTCTTGCTCATTTAAATGAAGATAAAACATCTAGAGGCTTATCAGCACAAACTTGATTATCATTATCTAGCTCATTATCTAGCTTACCAGGTTCAGGTAAGTGTTTCTAGATATCTAGTTGTAATAGCTTTTGCATTTATATTATCTTTGCCTAGCAAGAAATCCACATTGATAGGGTCTTTTATTCTTGATGTTAATATGTGTAGCTATTTTTACTAGCTAAGGTCTAATTTTTACTCTAGGTGCCTTTTATGTTCAAAAATCTTTCCACTGGACTGATAATTGCCCAAAAGTAAGTAAAAAAGTACAGAAGAAAACTTTCAGTATTTACAAGGGCTTCTCCCCTCAGCAGCATTAGTTTGCCACTGTTCGCTTAGGTAGTTTCCATCTCTGGCACGGCATAAAACTTTTTCTGGTGTGAAAGGATAAATATGCCTTTCCAAGGGTGTGTGACATAATTGTACCAGTTTTTATTTTTTATCATTTCTAGACCAAATACAATAAATATTTTCTAAAACTCCTATCCACTGATTATGTTAATAAATCAAACCAATTCTAAAACTGTGTGTTAATGAGATCTTGCCCTGACTGAAGGCAAGAAACTAAGTGAAGAAAGGATCCTCAGAAAACCTTGACACTGAAAAGTATGTCATGATCGGGTGTGAGATCTCGTGAGAATAATCCAAGAGCAGAGTGGTATGACCAGGCTGTTCTGAATGCAAGATTATTCTTCCAATGGTACCACTCACTTGCTTCTGTGTCTCTCTGGAGTGGAAAAGGAAAGAATGGAGAAAAGGTACCATACCAGGAATATGACACCACGGGAGAGCAGGTGACATTTGTCCTCAATCTGGCGATGGAAGTAGGATTGAGAACTGCTCTTCATCCTTGTCTTTTAATGATGTCTATCACACTGGGGAAGTTAGAAAAGATTAGAAATATCTTAGTTAGTTCACTTTGTAGCTGACAGATCTCTAAAGAAACCTTTGTCCCACAAAGGCTAAATTTATTAAATGAATGTGGTCTGCTGGTACCTTCCAGCATTAGCGGGTTGTTCTCCTTTATCACATTGATGGCAGGGAAAGTATATTGTAAAAGAATCTACTGCTTATTACAAGTGCGTCCAGTAGTTTTGCATATATAAATCTACATTTTTTTAAAAAGAGAGGCTAAATTTATATTCTCTTCCTCTGGGAATGTAGGTAGCTTGTTAATACATAATGAGTTCCTTTTCCTGCTTTAGCCAAATACCAGTTTGTACATGTCTCCTCTTCAACACCAGTGGGAAAGTACTGATTAATGGGGGGTTCTTAGAGTCATTTTGAGACTCTAGGCACTTGGTCAACTTATAATAAATCATTGCCTTAGCTTAGAAGTCAGGACATTTGGTTGTTCACAAAAAGGGAAGTTCCTCTTAGGTAAATTTGCACAGCCTGAAAGCAACTTCAGCCTTATCCTCAACTTAAACTTATCTTGTTACCTAAATTTTTGTCTAAAAGAACTAAGGGGCTGTTGTTTTTATTGTAATATAAAACCAGCACTACTTTCTGCTAAAAAAAAATGTAGCAAAATAATCAAACTTTCCCTGTCTTTTTTTTTATTCATGCTTTCATGTTGTTTATAATAACTAGACTATTATCCTAATAAAAATATGCCCTGGTTGATTCCTGAATCAACCCAAAAATTGGTAGCAGCTAAACATCAGTACTTTAAACTTCACCAGTTGTCCCAGGCAGTACTAATTAGCATAAACTGGTATTTGCAATGGAATGTATTTTATGGTCAGTTTTGCACAAAAAAATTAAGGGGGTATGTGTGAATAATACAAAGTTGTGTGATACAGAAATTCTTTTTGTACTAATGTGTATATATGCGGTATCTTGAAACATAAAAACAGGCCAGGGAGTGTAGGCCATATAATATGGAAAGAAGTGGAAGCACAATGGAAGAACTACAAAGCTGAAAGTCAGGTACTGACCTTCATAAATTGAAGGATTTGCTTACATAGCACGATACTTTAAGGTTTTTCTTTGTTCAGTGAAATATGCTTTCCCACTTTATGGGACAGCATTCCTGTAGGATAAAACATCTCAGTTTTGTATCATGACTCCATGAAAATTTTGAGGAAAAAAGTACGAACACTGTTTCCAGGAGAAGGGAGGAGGTGAGGAATAGCCCCAGTACAAGCAAATTACACTCCTGCTCTAAATAAGTACTTCCAAATTTTAATGTTCATGTGAATCATCTGGTGCTCTTCTCTTCTGAGAATGTATTTCAGGAAGTCCAGGTGGAATTGGAAATCCTGAGGGTCTAATACTCCAGAGAATACCTGTATTTCTGGCCAGCTCTGACACCCCATACAGCTGCTAGACACATGGGATTAAAATCTAAAGTCTACATGGTGCTATAGTTCCATATTGCCTATTTGTAAGTTGCAAGAAAATAGACCTATTCATTCTCATCACAAGAAGAAAAATTGTTTAATAAATTTTTTAATTGAAGTAACTGGTTTACAACACTACATGATACAGAGACAGAATCACAC
The DNA here is from genome assembly GCF_000260355.1 of Condylura cristata. Taxonomy (NCBI): domain Eukaryota; kingdom Metazoa; phylum Chordata; class Mammalia; order Eulipotyphla; family Talpidae; genus Condylura; species Condylura cristata. The sequence continues at coordinate 44,078,509 of NW_004567106.1, read as the reverse complement.
CATTCAGGTATATGTTTCCACACCCACCACCAAGGAACCCATTGTAAGAAAAAAAATGTGTGTAACTGTTTTAACAGATATTCACTAAACTTTTGATCATTTCCTGATATATACAAATAACATTATGGTATGTACCTGAAACTAGAATGTTATATGTCAGGTTATAGCTCAGGGGAAAATAGGGGGTAAATTTTTTTTTTTTAATTTTATAAGTTTATTTTTACATATTTTTGTGCATTTTTCCATCTCAGTTGCAATCCCCTTGGGTTTCCCATCACCAAATCACCTATGTGCCATCACCATAGTCCAGTGCATTTCCTTCCTTGGGGTAAATTCTATTCTAGCCATGTAGAAATTGCTCTATAACCATGTATGTGACCAGTGGCTCCTGTATTGAACTGTGCTGCTCTAGGTGACAGATCAGTCACCTGAGATAGTGGAGTCTACTTTGATCAAATGTGACACCCAGTGATGCCGATGATCAAAGACAATTCTAATACATGTTGGATCTGTGTGAGTGGGGTTGTGTTGCAGTTACATGCCAGTGCAATCCAGAGGTTTAGTCAAACTCTTAAAGCTCTGTGACCATCTTGCTGTATATGGGAAGTTTATCCCCCAGCGTTAACTACTGTCATTAAATCTTTCCTTCTCTTCTGGCATGTGCTATAGCTTCTTACGAAAGCAGCAGCTGTAAAAGGCAAGAATGGTTAAGAGACTCTGTGTGATGTTGTTGTCTTATGGGAGTACAGTATTATCTTTGTTTCAACTATTCCACCAGTGCTCAAGACTCCTAGAAAGGGGGTAAAAAAAAAGATGGTAACAGGGTACAGTGGGAGAGTTAGTGAATATTTCCTGTTCCGTCAAAAACTAGATTTTTCTCTAGAGCAGCTCAATCCAATACTGAACCACATATGTTGTCTGAAATTTTCTAGAACCATCTTATATCAATAAAAATAAACAGGTAACATGAGTTTTTTTTTTAACATTTTTTAAAAAGATTTTATTTGTTCATACAGAACTGGGGTACAATCCAGAGGTGCAGGGGCAGTGAGAGGCTTCACCAAAGACAGAGTGGGGAGCAGAACAGGCAGATCGATGAAGTACACTGCTGAGGGGAGCAGCGGGCAGGTCAGTAGAGTTCTGCCGCACCATGTGGATCACCTCTGGGGCCGGGGTTCAAACTTGCACTAAAGTGGCTGTGGCCAGCTTGCAGTGCTGCATCCTAACCCATTGCAAAAATTTTAAAAATTTTCTAAATCAATATACCTAAAATAAGTATTCAATTTGTAATTAAAATAAGTTAATATATTTTAATCTGTAAATATTAAGTAAAGTACTTTTTCAATACTAAGTCTTTAAAACCCAGTGTGTATGTTACATTTCTAACACATCTCTATTTGAACTAACCACATTGCCAGTGATCAGTAACTACTTATGGTTAATGGCTACCACACTGGACAGTGAAGTTGTAGAAAGGCCAGTTATTTATTGTATGTTATGTCACTGGTATAATGGTAAGTTTGTCCTAAGTATTAAGGTTTAACTTACAAAATTAGGAATGTATAGATTGGGCTTAAGTCTAGTTGAATATGGCTTTGAAATTCTTAAGAGATTATTAAATTAAGTATTATGGTGATTGGCAGTAAGCATTTTTGCTCTATGAGTTCATATGAGTGTTAATAGATTGTGAGGTATTTCAAGATGCTTGACGATTTCCTTAAGCAGTTTGGATGGCATCCTGCAATTTTCTCTCTAATTGCAAAGCTCATCCTAGTCGGCCTCTGTTTAGATTAAAATTTCAAATTCATGGACTATAAATTGAGGGTTCAGAGATGAGAATGAGGCTGCAGAGAGAAATAAAAGGAAGGTGTGTGAATGGTTAGCACATAAAGCTGGATCCCGGGTTGTGTGGGAGAATAAGGCACTTGAGGGAAGGCTGTAACATTTTTCTGGAGACAGAATTCCCATACCATGGTCTCATCAAAAACGAGCCACTCAGCATCTCCCCGTGGCACAAGGGGTAAGTCTTAGTACAGTGAAGCCATTGAGTTCAATCCCTGGCCAGGAAGCTGACCCACATGGCCCCGCAGACCTCTCCTGACCCGCCCGCTGCTTCCCACAGCACTGTATTTCAGTAGACCTGCCTGCTCTGCGCCCCACTCTGACTCTGGTGACTTATCTCACATACCCCACCTCTGGCCTGTACCCAGATCTTGTATGCATAAGTAAATAAAAAAATTGTTATTCAAAGGTGTTTTTTTTTTTTTGGTTCAATTTTTTCATTTTATTT
>NW_004567106.1:44061789-44075089 GCF_000260355.1 Condylura cristata | reverse complement strand
TTTCCGTTCTTATGTCTAGGTCTTTAATCTACTTCGAGTTGATTTTTGTGACTGGAGTGAGGCAGTGATCTAGTTTTCATTTTTTTGCATGTAGCTTCCCAGTTTTCCCAGCACCATCAAAGGTGTTTTTTTTTTTTAATATTTCAGAACTGTGCAACCATCACTGCTATCAACTTGATATCTTTTGTCACCCCAAAAAGAAACCTTGTACCCTCAATAGTCACTTCCCTTCCTCAGCCTAACCCAGACTACTTTCTGGCAAGAAATACTCTCACTCTCTGTAGATTTGTTGTGCTCATATAAATGAAATTATGCTATATGTGGTCTTTGTGGCTAACTTCTTCCACCTGATAGTATTTTCAGGTAGATTCCTTGCCATAGCATTTCTCAGTACTTCATTCCATTTTATTGCCATTTAAGATTACATGTGGAATATACCATTTGTTTACTCATCAGTTGATGGGCATTGGGTCATTTGTGAATGATGCTCCTATAAACATTTTTTTGTATAAGTTTTTGTGTGAACATTTTTTTAAAGATTTATTTATTTATGCATACAAGAACTGGGGTACAGTCCAAAGATAGAGTGATTGAGGAGCAGAACAAGCAGATCCAGTGAAATATACTGCTGAGGGGAGCAACAGGCGAGACAGGCCTCTTGTCCCGGTGGGTCACCTCCCTGGCCAGGAATTGAACTCATGCTGCAGTGGCAGCTGTTCGCTTCATAGTGCTGTTTTAGCCCCTTGCACCATTGGGGAAGGCCAGGGTTTTATTTTTCTTAGGTACCTAGGAATCAGGTTTAGTCAGGAATTTCTGGGTTAATCAGTAACTCTGTGTTTATTCTATAAGGATCTGCCTGTTTTCCAAAGCAGCCGTATCATTTTACATTGCTGCCAGAAGTGTATGAGGGTTCCAGTATCTCTACATCCTTACCAATACTTGTTATCTGTGTCTTTGATTATAACCAACCTTCCAGGTTGGTTATGAAGTCATAACATTATGATTTTGGTTTGCATTTCCCTAATCATCATGATGAACATCTTTGTTATGCTTATTGACCATTTTTCTGTATTCTGGAGAAATATTTAGAGCCTTTTCTCGTTTTCAAATTGAGTTGTCTTTTCATTGGTAAGAGTTCTTTATATTTCCTGGAGACAAGTTTTCTCCAAGTGTTAGATAACTTTTCACTTTCTTGAGAAATTAATTGTAAAGACTGTAGGAAAGGACAGGCTTATTAGAAAAAGGAGACACCTGTACAGTCACAGAGGGGCAGTCTTGGGAAGAGAACTGCTCCTTTGCAAAGGGAAGAGAAACGCCTCCATAGTCACAAGTGAGCAGGAAAGCTACCCTTTTTGTAAGAGCTATGTATTGAGATTTTGTTTGTGAAGTAGTTTCCTGTGGTGTCCACGGTAACAATTCGGGATGGATTTCATGACTGGGAGGGCTTGAGGTTAGATAGGAGAATTCCTCAGCCTTAACTTCCAGGATGAAAGGCGGCACTTAGACTCACTCCCCAGCGCTTCTGTCACCTCCCCTTGCAGGCACAGAGCTATGGTCACAAAGCGGCCACTCGGTAACAGCTCCCAGCTGCTCTCCTTGGATGTCCATCCACACTGCTCTTTACTGACCACATTCATCCTGTTGCCACAGCTCTCTTCCTGTTTATGAAAATAATTTTCAACATATGTTATTACTTATTTTAACCAAGACAAAAAATGCCTCAGTACCCAAAAACCTTGGTCTAGAGAACACAGTCATCTCATTTGATGAGGAAGTCACCTTTCATTTACTTAACCCTTTAGGAAGGTGATAGTGTCTTAGATGATCCTTTTCCAATTCCTCTTTAATACAGTGATGGTAAAGTCTTTCTTTTGAGGGACCATCCTGGCTTCTTAGGAACCCTCTGCATTGTCCTGGATACAAAAAGTGAAAATCTAAAATTTGCTGTAGCTCACTTGAAATAGAACACAGCTTATCACTACAACTAGCATTTTTGTAGAAAAATAAATCATGCACGAGTCATTCCACAAATGTTTTTTGCATTGTTAAAATGGAAAGAACCATGGGAATACCTTTAGTAGATGGGCCCTCATAGAATTCCTAAAATTTAGTTTTCTAGGACTTCATTTTTTTCCCTACTGTTTTTCAATTGAGTTCTGCTCTAGTTTTTATTATTTTTTTTTAACTTTTTTTTTTTTTTTAAAGATTTATTTATTTGTGCATACAGAACTGGGGTGCAGGCCAGAGGCTCAGGGGCGGTGAGAGGCTTCACCAGAGACAGAGTGGGGAACAGAACAGGCAGATGGACGAAGTACACTGCTGAGGGGAGCAGCGGGCGGGTCAGGAGAGGTCTGCCGCGCCATGTGCCGCGCCATGTGGTCGCTTCCGGGGCAGACGGGAATCGAACTCATGCGGAAGCGGCTTTAGATTCTCAGTGCTGTGCTTTAACCCGCTGTGCCACTAGGGAGGGCCAGTTTTTATTATTTCTTTTCATTGCTTGCTTTAGGCATAAATTGTTCTTTTTCTGTTATCCTAAGATGGAAGCTTAGACTAAGATTGATTTATTTGGACCCTCCCTGGTGGTACAGTGGGTTAAAACACAGCACAATGAAGCTATCACAGCCACAGAAGCAGGAGTTCTATTCCTGGCCAGGGGGCTGACCCACAAAGCATTGTAGAGCTCTGCTGTCTCGCCTTCTGTTCCCCTCAATAGTGTATTTCAGTCAGTGTGCCTGTTCTGTTCCCTACTCTGTCTCTAGTGAATCCTCTCACCACCCCTGTACCTCTGGCCTGTACCACAATTCTATATGTAAAAGTAGATCTTATTTATGCATATAAGAGCTGGGGTGTAGGCCAGAGATGCATGGGAGTGAGGATTCACCAGGGACAGAGTGGGGAAAACAGAAGATGAATTGACTGAAATACACTGCTGAGGGGAGCAGCAGGCAAGACATGAGAGGTCTGCTACGCCGTGTGGGTCAGCTCCCTGAGTAGGGATGGAACTCATACATACCACAGAAGCTGAGACTTTAAACCTTGTACCATTAGGGAGGCCCTATTTTACATTTTAAGAGTAGAGGTTTATTCAGGAAAAGAAAAAAGAGGTACAAGCTTAGTCACAGGTAGGCAGGAGAATTGACTCAGGTTAACTTTTGTCTGCTGATTTTTTTGCCTCTTCAGACTTTTCTTTTTTTTTGGTCTTAAAACTTAGTATGTCTTGGGACCTCCCTGGTGTCCTAGGGGTTAAGCCTCAGCACTTTCACCAAGATGGCCTGAGTTTGATCCCCTGCACGCAGCTGACCCACAGGGTGCAGCAGACTTCCTGTTTCACCCGCTGCTCCCCTCAGCAGTATATTTCAGCCCATCTGCCAGTTCTGCTCCCTACTCTGTCTAGTGAATCCTTCCACCCACCCACCGTACCTCTGGCCTGTACCCCAGGTCTTCTGTGCAATAAATGAAATCAAAGCAAATAATTTAGTATGCCTTGTATATTTTTGTTAAAAGTCAGGCGTTTTATATATATATATGTAGAAATTGAACTAAGTAGGTGTTCCATATCAGGTTTTGTGTTAATCTGGCTAGTAGTGTTTAAAACTTGCTTTAGCTATTGTCAGAGATTTAGTTTCCTATAATGTCCTTGCCTTGGTCTTTGTTGTCTTTGATTCCCTAAAAACTCCTTCTTAAATAGAATCTGCATCTGTAATTTTTTCATTTGTAATCACCATTGTTACACTGTAGCTTTGGTGATGTGATAATGGGAAGAGAGGAAATAAATGAAGTCCTTTAAGGGCCTGTGCCCTGGGACTGTTACTCTCACAACTGTCTTTCAGCATATTATCCCCCAAGGTGACATGGAAATACTGGAAGCTAGAGGGAACTGGATTTGAGTAATTTCCCTATCACAAGGGGTAGTCAAATAAGGCATTTTCCCTGCAGATTAGGCCATTGTTACAGGGAACAGTGGTTACTTTTCCATGTTCAAGATTCTCAATACACCCAAGAATCTCCTTCAGCTTTTTGTTGTTCTGTATATCACCTCCAAATTAAAGAACATCCCAACCTAACCATTAGTTTTATGTTGCAAAAAAACTGCGGGAGATGTGGAATAATACTGCTGCAGATGACATATAGCCTTGCAAAAAGAAGGCTGAGGGGCCCTCACTGATGCAGTGGGTTAAAGCAAAGCACTATGAAGCTATTAGCAGCCACTGAAGCATGAATTCAATTGCCTGTCAGGGTGCTGACCCACATGGCACAGCAGACCTCTCCTGTCTCCCCTGTTGATCCCCTCAGCAGTGTGTTTTATTCAGTTTTCCTGTTCTGCTCCCCACTCTGTCTCTGGTGAATCCTCTCACTCCCTGTACCTCTGGCCTGTACCCCATCTCTGTATACATAAATAAAAATAAAAAATAAAAAAACAGCTGAAAGAACACAAAAAGGATTTTGCTACAGACTGAACTAAAGGAAAGTCTGATATGGCAAGAAAAGGGAGTTGTCAAGACTGAAAAAAATAATAATAATGAAAAGTAGAAAGAGTAGTAAGATCACAAATAAATTGATTCCAGCACAATTTTCCCCCTCATCAATGCAGTATTTAACCACCCCATGTACACAATTTACTTCTTTGAAGAAAAAAAAAAGATTGAAAAGTTAAGAAAAAAGGTTACTCTTCCCCCACATCACCCCCACCAAAAGATACATTGTTTCTTACATTGCCATATGAGAATTGGGAGAGTTCCTTGAAAGTAAAATCCATTTAAGTATGGAAGCCTCTCAATTTTTTTTGAAGATTAATTTTCTTAAGATCTGAGTGCAGACCAGAGGTGGGGGGAGGGGAGTGAGAAGATTCACCAGAGATAGAGTGGGGAGCAAAAGTGGCAGCTTTACTGAAATAACACTGCTGAGGGGAGCAGTGGGGGAGACAGGAGAGGTCTGCCACACCGTGTGGGTCAGCTCCCTGACTGGGGATTGAACTCATGCTGCAGTGGCTGCAGAATGTTTCGTAGTGCTGTGCTTTAACCTGTTTTGCCACCAGGGAGAGCCAAAAATGTATACTTTGTTAGTCCCTCTTAGAATAAATTTTATGATCTCTTTCTCAGTCACCTTTATATTACTTCTAATTCTAAATTGTTCTATTTTGCTGTGATTCTTCTCTATGTGTGTATGTCCACATAACCATTTTTAGTTGTATAGTAATGTGCTAAAAAAACTTTTTCCCATTTAGTATTTTCTATACCTTTTTTCTTTAAAAATAAATTAGTTGCAAATGAGTTTTATACTTAACTAATAACCAGTCTTTCCTCAGGATCCCTGTAATTTCATCTATTCATAATCATTTTCTTCAATAAGGTTTTGTGACTCTATTAGAAATAAGCAAAAATCTTTAACTATTTGCTCTAATTTTTTAGCAAGTATTTCTTTTGCTTGTAATTTCCAAATAAAATGTCAACATATAGTAAGTATTAAAATATGCCCCTTTTTTTCAGTCTTCCATCTCCTGGGAATTCAGAACATGTTTTAAAATGCAATTTTTTTTAAACATGCTTTACTTTCAGATACAGTTAGTATGTCAGAATGAACACATTTCCTTCTGTCCCAAAGTTTCATTGAATTATGGAATTATAGGAGCGTGATCAGTTGGGATCACACTGATAGAGAAAAAGAAGAGGAAATTGTATTAGATCAATGCAAGATGAAGGATATCTAGCAAATGGCAAGCTTGAGATACAGAAATACAAAGAGCCAGGCTGAGCCAAGTAGCCATTTTTAGTGTGAGACACATGCTTGAAATTGTAGGGAAAGTTGGTTCCCTCCCCATTTTCCATCATTCATTCAACAAATATTTGTTGTGCACTAGCCCTGCTCCAGGTGTTTTTCCCTTTGTGATAAGCCAGTGACCAGTTCTCCAAAGACAGTGGTTAGGCCGCCTTAGGAGAGGAGGCCTGTGAAATGGACAAGAACAAAGAAGAGTGAAACATGATCTGATTTCAGAAGTCCACAGCATATGTGGGTGGAGATAAAGGGAAGGCTGCTGCCTAGGAGAGAAACCCTATACCTGTTCCATCCAGTGTACAGCCCTCCTTTATTTGGTGAATATGGAATTTCCCAACCCACCCACACACCTTTTAGTGAGGCATGCTGGAAAGCCAGCTCTGCCACTTCTTGGAAGCAGCCAGCTCTTGGGGAAAGGTCTGCTGGAGAATAGAAAACTTCTCCACTTAAAAAATCCATGCCCACTACATGCACTAACCAGTAGAGACCTTTGCTCCTGCATCATGGTGAACTTCAGACAGGAAAGGCAGCAGCAGCATAAAAAAGAAGGACTAAGATGGATACAGTGAATAACAGGCCCCCTCAGAGACATAAACCACTCTGGAAACAAGAGAACTTCTAATTTCCCAAATCAGTGTACTTAGAGAACAATGAATCTATCAAAAATTCTGCAATGAAAGGGGATTAATCAGCCAGCTGAAAGAGTGATTGCCAAAATAATGTAATAAATTGGAAGGACGATAAAGTGGATTAGCTGAAAGCCAAGTAGGGGAAGAACCAAGAAGGGGAAGCTTTTCAGAAAATAAAAGAACAGTAGAAGATACATCTATGTGAAGGAGAGAACAAAAACATGAGAATGAAAAGTAATAGAAAAAATTTCACAAGAACAATGTGGTTCATGAAGTATTAAACAGGACTAATTAGCTCCACACATTCTGATGAAATTTTTGAAAAATCTTGATTTTTAAAACTAAGTCTGTATTCATAGAGAAAAATATCTTCCAAAGGAGGTGAAAATTCATGGCACTTGTGAAATACCTCACAAAAAAAGATGCTAAAGGAGGTTGGAGTAATCATCAAAGATTGTGAGGGAAGTTGAACCTAAAATTTTGTACTTGATCATCAACTGTGAAGGTAAATAAAGGAATTCAAACATACTCAAATAGTCTTATCACCCTACAGGCAAAATTTCTTGAATAGGTTCTCCAGCAGGATCAAAATAAATCCAAAAAAGGTAGAAGAACAGTTAGAAGTTAAAATATATTACAGTACAGCTAGTGATACTCAAAAGGATTTTTTTAATTGAGATAACATTGGCTTATGATTTAAAGGAAAGAAACTATATTAGACGCTGGTAATTTGACTGATTCCAATACACACTTTGATAATATTTATCTATTTACAGCTTCTAAGACACTATTTCTTAGATTTTCCTGATTTTTGAACAAATGTTGATTAAGCAACTATTAGTCAAGTACTGTTCTTACCTTCTAGTGGTGAGAGGTGATAAACAGATATAAAATGTTAAATCATGGTAAGTGCTGCAGTAAAAATTATAAATAAAGTAAGAAAATAATGTGGAGTTGAGAAGGGTTTCTCTTTTAGAGAAGTTGATCACCTCTGGCAAGATGGAATCAAGTATCTAATCTGAATCAAGCAATGGAGAGGTGGGATCCAAATAAATGCATAGGCCCTGAGGCAAAAACATTACATTCTGTAGCAGAGATTTTTAACTTTAGATAAAAGTGTATAAGGGACCCGTCCTGGTAGCACACTGGGTTAAAGTGCAACACTGGGAAGCTATTGGTAGCCGCTTCAGCTGCAGGTGTGATCCCCAGCCAGGGAGATGACCCACATGGCACAGCAGACCTCCTGTCTCACCTGCTGCTCCCCTCAGCAGTGTATTTCAGTAGAGCTGCCTGTTCTGCTCCCCACTCTGTCTCTAGTGAATCCTCTCACAGCCCCTGCACCTTTGTCCTGTACCCCAGTTCTATATGCATAAGTAAATCTTTAAGAAAATAAGTAGTGTATAAGTATATCATTGTATATTAAGATAATGTTTTGACAAAAATTGAAAGGAATTAGAATAAATACACTACTTTGCTGAATTTTTTATAGAGAGAAATGCGTATATACAACCTAACATTTGTAATTTAAGAAATAAATGACTTATGTAATGCTTAAAGGCAGACCCCCAAGGAGCTGTAGAAATAAAAACCTATTGGAATCATTGCCAGGTAAATAGGCAACATTAGTGGGTTTATTACAAGTGTAATAAGTCACCAGCAAGTAAAAAATAAAATGCAGATTAAAATGGACAAGCCAGGATACAAAGTGAAAGGACTATTTAATATTAACTTAAGCTCTTTTCTTTCTGTTATTTTACATGTGTAAGTCTAATTTTAAAGTGAAACATGTTTCAAAAAGCATTTAAAGTAACAAAAGTGCAAAAAAAAGTATGATCAGGTGAATTCAGAATGGAGGGAAAATTCATAGTACTCAAGTTAGAATTGCACTATTTAAGAACCAAGATATGTAGCAGAGTTCTTACATGGTTTAGTCATCAAAGACTGATGCTCTGCTAAATATTTCTTGAAATCCTGTTAACTCCAACAGAAATTCCCTCTTCAGAAATTATTATCCACTGGAGGTACTGAGAATATGAGCCAAGAAATTTCAGCCAGAAGTCTGATCAACACAATATGTGAGTTTCATTTTAAATCTGTCCTGCTTTTCTAAATTTAAGTTAGGTAATGAGAAGATGGAAATTTTGTTGTGATATCGATCTGTCTGTCTATCTACCTACCTATCTGGGCCTGGAAAAGCAAAGATGGTAACCAAGGTTTGAAAGACAGGTTCCACTGAAAAGATCAAAAATATTTTATTGACACTTACGACATGTTAATTAGCCAGCAGAGGGAGACAGTTTATATACATGTTTTTCAGTTGGTTTAAGAAAAATGCTATTAAACTATATAGGATCATTAAGATGGGGAAGGAAGCAGATGGGACATTGGCACAGGAAGTTTCTTGGAGGGTAGCTGAAACAGATGCCCAGAAGGAAGGGTAAAAATGTAACCCTTCCAACCCCCCCCCCCACTCCACCACCAAAAATACACATATAACATATCTTAGCACTCTTACAGACTAAGGTCCATACTACTCAGATGAGGTTAATGAAAACCAGAACAGCAAACTGACCAGAATGAACACCTCCTCAGTTTGGACCCTAGTTTAGGGCTCTTTCCTGTATACCAGGGTTCTCAAAGTGGGTGGACTGTTGTGAAAAATGTGTGAAAGTATTTTCAGTTGTCACAATAATTAGGCTGCATTACTGGCATTGTAAAGTATGGACAGAAGACCCTCCCTGGTTACGCAAAGGGTTAGGACTCAGCACGGCAAGCTGGCCGCAGCCACTTCAGTGCAAATTCGATCCCCCATCCCTGAGGTGATCCACATGGCATGGCAGACCTCTCCTCACCTGTCCGCTGCTCTCCTCAGCAGTGTACTTCCTCAGTCGGCTTGCTCTGCTCCCCACTCTGTCTCTGGTGAATACTCTCACCTACCACACCTGTGGCCTGTACCCCAGTTCTGTATACATAAATAAATAAATCTTTAAAAAAAAATACATAACCTAATTATTTCATTAAGCTTGACTACATCTAGACATTTGTATATTCAAATACCTATTTCTTTTATTTCTTCCCTATAATATAGTCAGATCATTATAATGATCCTTTATGAAATTATATTTTAGGAGTAATTATAACATCAATGAATTTCATTTATGAATAGAATAACAAAAGTCCAACATAAAATATTTGTGATAATTTTTGGTATTAATTGGCAAGTATACCTACAGATTCAATGTAATCCTATCAAAATCCTTTCCCGACATGACAGGATTCTTGCTGAAGCTGGACCAGAGTAATCAGATACCAGCTGGGAGATGGCAGAGGGTGAGGAATTTTATCAGATATGGAGGGTGGGGCATTCTTCCAAATTAACACTGGCCAATGCAGTTTGGACAAGCATGTACACTAAAAGTCAAGGTCTGGGGGTACTTAGAGCAGACTAGAGAGCTTTGGCCAGTATCTAGCTGTTTCAGCATCATTTTTTCACAAGATTAATCATCCCCTCAGTAAGTGAGCTTGAGACCTTGCTAAAAATCAACTGACCAAAGATATACAGAGTTCAAGCAATCACTAGATTTTCTAATATATACAATTATTATTTTGATGGGAAAATTTCATATTTTATTAATCTAATCTTATTAGTCTTTCTTCCTTTGTGTTTGTTTTCTTTTTCCTCAAGTATATCATTGCAATAATTTCAGTACGAGTATTAGAATGAGAAAAAAAATTACTAACTTGAGAGAGTTCCTTTAGGGGTAGAAAGCAGCAGTGCTTGTTTATAAAGTGGGTGCATTTATGGAACATGTTATTATCAGTAATAGTATATTTTTTAAGGAATTAAAATTTTATATATATTTTACATCATTTTTCATTTTTTACCATGTTTGCTTTCTTTTCTCAGGTGTAGTCTCCATAAAACTTCCACCACCAGATCACCTGTGTACCATCACCATAGTCCCTTGTGCTCTTCCCTCTTTTTTTTTTTTTAAGATTTATTTATTTATGCATACAGAACTGGGGTACAGGTCAGAGATGAGGGGGTGGGGTGAAAGTTTCCACCAGAGACAGAATGGGGAGCAGAACAGACAGGTGTACTGAAATACACTGCTGAGGAGAGCAGCGGGTGGGTCAGGAGAGGTCTGTCAAACCATGTAGGTCACCTCCCCAGCTGGGGATAGAACTCTGCTAGAGTAGCTGCGATAACTTCATAGTGCTGTGCTTTAACCCTTTGCACCACCAGGGAGCACCCAAATTCATGTTTTTGTGTCCTTCCGGATATCACTATTATTGGAATTGCAGGGTCATTTGGTAGTTCCAATTTTAGTAGTCTAAGGAAACTCCATACAAGCTTTCCATAGTGCTTGGACCAGTTTGTGTTCCCACCAGCAGTATAGAGAGTTCCTTTTTCTCCCCATCCTCACCAATGTTTGTTGCTACTAGTTTTTTTTTTTTTTTGTATGTGCCATTTTACTGATAAAATATCTCATTATGGTTTTGACTTGCATTTCCTTGATTATGAGGGATGTTGAACAATTTTTCATATGCCTGTTGGCCATTTGTACTTCCTCTTTGGAGAAGTGTCTTTTAAGTTCTCCTGCCCATTTTTTGACTGAATTGTTTATTTTGTTTTTCTTGAGTCCTGTGAGTTCTTTGTATATCTTTGTGATTGGTACCTTATCAGTTGTATGGAATGCAAAACTTTTCTCCTAATTACTAGGATGTCTCTTTGTTTTGGTTAATGTCTCGTTTGCTGTACAGAAAGAAGCTTTTTAGTTTGATGAAATCCTAGCTGTTTATCTTTTCCTTCACTTTCTTTGCATTGGGGGATGAGTCTTGAAAGATGTTGCTGAGTTGTATGTAGTATAGTTTTTCCTATATTTTCTTCTATGTATTTTATGGTTTCAGGTCTTTTACCATTTTGAATTGATTTTTGTGCATGGTGTGAGGTGGTCTAGTTTCATTCTTTTGTTTATGGTGGTCCAGTTTTCCCAGCACCATTTATTGAACAAACTGTCCTTGTTCCATTGAAAATTCTTTGCTCCTTTGTTAAAGATTAGTTATCCATACATGTGCAACTTTATCTCTGGGCTTTCTGTTGGGCTCCATTTCTATTCTGTTTTGTTCTAGTATCACACTGTTTTAATTAAAATAACATTGTAGTATAGTTTGAATTTTGGAAATGTGATACCTCACTTTTCCTTTGTTTTCATTAGTAGAGAGCTTTGGCTGTTCTCAGTTTTTTGTGGTTCCATATGAATTTCATCAGTATTTGTTCTATTTCTTTGAAGAATGTCATTGAGATTTTATTGGAATAGTGTTGAATCTGTAGATTGCTTTCTGGTAGGATGGCCATTTTAATAATGTTGATTCTCCCAGCCCATGAGCAGGGGATATCTTTCCATTTTTTTGCGTCTTCTTCTATTTCTTTTAACAATGTTTTATAATTTTCTTTGTATAGGTCCTTTACCTCTGTTGTTAAGATTATTATAGCAGGGATAGTATAGTTATTGAAAGCTATATAGGGAATTCAGGAAAAAAATTTTTTAAGATTTATTGATTCATAGAAGAACTAGAGTACAGGCCAGAGGTGTGGGGGGTTTGGGGGGAGGGTAAGAGGATTCACCAGAGATAAAATGGTGAACAGAATGGGCAGATTGACTGAAACACTCTTTTTTTTTTTAATAATATAACAGTTTATTTTTACATCATTTTGTATTTTTTTCATCTCAATTGTAATGAAATACTCTTTTTTAGATTAGTTTATTTTTACATATTTTTGTGCATTTTTCCATCTCAGTTGCAATCCCCTTGGTTTTCCCATCACCACATCACCATGTGCCATCACCATATTCCAGTGCATTTCCCTCTCCCCACTGTTTTTGATCCCATTCCCCACTCCACGCCCACAAAATGTCTCTGCTCATCATTATCATTATTTTCTTGCCTGTTCTGTTATACTCCTGCTATGAGAGAAACCATCGGTATTTTTCCTTTTCTTTCTGGCTTGTTTCACTAAGCATGATCTTTTCCAGTTCCATCCATGTTGTTGCAAAAGACACATGTGAAACATACCCTTGAGGAGCACATTGGGCAGGACAGGAGAGGTCTGCTGCACCCTGTGGGTCACCTCCCTGGTCAGGGATTGAACTTGCACTCCAACAAGAGCAGCTGTTTAGTGCTACTCTTTAACTTGTTGCACCACCAGGGAGGGCCCAAATTCAGGAAAATTAATCAAAGTAAATGTAAATATAGTTGACCTTTTGAGGCAAAATCCCAGTGAAAGCTTATGTAAAGTTCTTGCTGCCACGTTAGAAATGTACCAGCAAACAAATGAATCATTGTTCTCAACTTCAATGGCACTTTAAGAATTTTACATCTTCTATTGCCTTTAAATTTTACTTCTTGTTGAATTAATTGCTATTATTATTAACTTCTTATCTATAACATTGTGCTGGGTGCCTGTCTCATATTATCTTCCTTCTTTGCAAAGCCACAATAAAGTATGAAGCAAGTATTGTCACTCTCATGTTACAGAGGAGGAAACTAAGACCTGGAAAGATTAAATTCCTTGCCCACAGCCACAGCTAGGGAGTGGCAGAGCTGGGGGAAGGGAATTCAGGCCGCCTTCTGCACAGGCCAGGTTTATGACCAGTACTGAATTCAATGTCTGTTCAAATGATACTTTCCTACTAATTTAATTTTCACTATCACTTTATTATATATTTTGATATCTAAATCTACTTTTGTCTAAGTCACTTTTTTTTAGTATCTACATGATTTAAAATTTTTAATTACTTATTCTTTTATTTTTTAAAAAGAGATTTATTTATTTATGCATACAGAACTGGGGTATAGGCTAGAGGTGCAGGGGTGGTGAGAGGATTACCAGAGAC
>NW_004567106.1:44058441-44061234 GCF_000260355.1 Condylura cristata | reverse complement strand
AGCAGCGGGCGGGTCAGGAGAGGTCTGCCACGCCATGTGGATCACCTCCGGGGCAGGCGGGGATCGAACTCATGTGGAAGTGGCTTTAGCTTCTTAGTGCAGTGCTTTAACCCACTGCGCCACTAGGGAGGGCCCTAAACTTATTTTTTAAGATATATTTATTGTTTGCATAGTCTTAAGAACCGGAATACAGGATAAAGGTGCAGGGAGTGAGAAGATTTCACCCGAGACAGTGGGGAACAGAACAGGCAGATTTGACCAAAATATACTGCTGAGGGGAGCAGCGGGTGAGACAGGAGAGTCTGCTGAGCCATGTGGGTCACCTCCCTAGCTAGGGATCTAAGTTATGCTACAGTGGCTGTGGAAACCTCCATAGTGCTGCACTTGAACCCCTGGGCCACCAGGGAGGCCCTGTGTTTAAGCTTACTACATGGGGTCTCCCTGGTGGGTGGGGGTTAAGTCTTAGTGCTGTCACTGCTATGGCCTGAGCTTAATCTTTAGCCAAGGGCCTAACTAACCCATATGGTGCAGCAGACCTCTCCAGTCTCACCTGCTGCTCCCCTCAGCAGTGTGTTTCAGTCAGTCTACCTGTTCTGCTCCCCACTCTGTCTCTAGTGAATCCTCTCACTGCCTGCCACCCCATCCCCAGGTCTTGTATGCATAAATAAGTAGAATAATTCTTTTTAAAAAACCACATTAAATTATTGAAAAATTTTCAGATAACACTTCTACTGAATCAAATGAAACTTCTTTTTAAATAAACCCTTTCAATTTGCAGAAATTTAAGCCTCTCTAAGATCTAAATCTTTTAAAAACCTTAGTTAGCAAATATTTGCTAAGATCTCACAGTGACAGTCACACAAAAAAGAAGAGAACTTTGTTTTGACTGGTAAAGAGCTGGCGAATTAATAGTGAACAGGTAATTATTAGAATAAAGAAAGTAGACAGTAGATTATTGAAAATAATTACTCAGAATGTGTGATGGCATCACTAGTTTCAGTAGTAGACTGTTGAAAGGCAAAACTGAAAAATAGCACCTGAAATTTGTCATTTCTGTTCTCAGATCTTTTTCTCAAAGGACCTCTCCAGCCACAGGGTCTTTTTTTTTTTTTTTTTTTTAAAGATTTATTTATATATTCATACAGAACTGGGGTACAGGCCAGAGATGCGGAGGGTGAGAGGATTCACCCCAGAGACAGAGTGGGGAGCAGAACAGGCAGATCAATGAAGTACACTGCTGAGGGGAGCAGCGGGCGGGTCAGAAGAGGTCTGCCACGCCATGTGATCACCTCCTGGGCAGGCGGGGATCGAACTCATGCGGAAGTGGCTTAAGCTTCTCAGTGCTGTGCTTTAACCCACTGCGCCACCAGGGAGGGCCCAGCCACAGGGTCTTTTATTGGTTTCCTAGGGCTGCTGTGCCAGCCCAGGTGGCTTCAAACCAGAGAAATGTATTCTTCCGCATCTGGGGTTAGGAGTGTGTACTCAAAGCATCAGCAAGTATATCCTCTCTGAAAGGATTAGTGGTGACTCTGCCTGTCTCTTCCTTGTGTGTAGAGGCTGTCTACAGCCTTGGCATTCCTTGGCTTATAGAAGCACTTCACAACCTCTGCTTCTCTTGTCACATAACCTTTTTACCTTGGTCAGTGACCTCTATACCATTATGTCCAAATTTCCCTTTTCTTATAAGGACATGCAACACTGGGTTAGAGCCCAGCCTGGGCCAGTATAATCTCATCTTAACTCAATGACACCCCTGCAAAGACTGTTTCCAAATAAAGTCATATTCATGGTATGGTGATAGGGTGGGGATGGCAGTGTTAGGTGATGGATTTCAGCATCACCTTTTTTAAAGATTTATTTCATTTGTTTATGCATATAAGAACTGGGGTGCCAGCCAGAAGTGCAAGGCAGTGAAAGTATTCACCAGAGACAGAGTGGGGAGCAGAACAGGCAGATCGACGAAGTACACTGCTGAGGAGAGCAGCGGGCGGGTCAGGAGAGGTCTGCCACACCATGGGGGTCAGCTCCCTGGCAGGGATCAAATGTGTACTGAAGTGGCTGTGGCTATCTTTATCACATTACACAAACAGGGAAGGCCCTCATATCTTCTTTTTTTAAAAAAGATTTACTTTATTTATTTATACATACAAGAGCTGGGGTGCTAGCTTGAGGTCAAGGATGGTGGTGAGAGGAGCCACCAGAGACAGAGTGGGGAGCAGAACAAATGGACTGATTGAAATACACTGCTGAGGGGAGCAGTGGGCGAGACAGGAGAGGTCTGCACCATGTGAGTCACCTTCCTGGCAGGGGATGGAACTTGTGCTACAATGGCCCATAGCTTCATCTCCTGAGACAAAACCCCTTCAGTCACCAGGGAGGCCGAACAGCTGCTTTCTTAAGGACAAGTAAGACTTTTCCAAAAGCCATACACATCTTATCAAGAAGAGGGGGGTCACATGGTCATCCCTGAGGTATCATAGTCATCAGCAAGCTGGTGGCTCTTCCTCAGTGCTCTGGGGAGCACTGGAGATTCTTTTGGGTGTCTAACCTTTTTTTTAAAAATCATAACATGGATTTTTTTCTATGAATAATATAATAGTTTATTTTTACATTATTTTGTGCATTTTCCATCTCAGTTGTAATCCCCGTGGGTTTCCCATCACTGAGTCACCCATGTGCAATCACCATAGTCCAGTGCATTTCCCTCCCCCCACTATTTTTGATCCCATTCCCCGCTGCACCCCCTCAAAATGTCTCTGGTATATAGCTGCTCATTATTATCATTATTTTCTC
>NW_004567106.1:44046484-44057268 GCF_000260355.1 Condylura cristata | reverse complement strand
GCAGTTTGAGGAACCTCCAAACAGTTTTCCATAGTGGTTGTACTAGTTTGCATTCCCACCAGCAGTGCAGGAGATTAACTCCCCTGATAATTAACATAAAAGTTCTTTAAGGTTCTAGCCATTTTTAAGAGTGTCAGGATATCTGAGACCACAAAGTTTGAGAAACTCTGGCTTAGAGCAATCAAAATGTACTCAGATCATGGAAGGATGGTAGACCCAGAAAAAAAAAAATTAGATCTCTGCCAGCATGGAGAAACAAAACAAAAAATGTTTCTGGGTAGGCATCCAGGGATGTCTTCTGGGAACTTATTTGGATTTGGTGCAGGAAAAAGATGTATAAGACAGGCTCAAGGAAAATAAGAAAAGTGAGCTTTTTTTTTCTCTGCTGAGGTTATAGGAGAATTTTAAAGGAGAGGATGAGATAAGACTGGCTGCAGTACTAGTAGCACAGGATATTTGTAGAGAAGAGAGGGAGGGTGTCAGTTATCTATTTGACAGACATAGTAACACTGTACTTAAAGTGTAAAAATATTCTTTTTTCCTTCGGCTAAAAATATTTTTAATCCCCCCTACCTGCAGTTTGTATGTTTACATTTCGAGAACTCACAATGTTATATATAGTGGAACAAAACAATCTAGAATAATCTAGAAGATTTTACTCCCAGGTGAAAAGTAGAAGAACATGCTCAAAGACCATATAGGGTGGAAGGATGTTAGACCAGAGCCCCCAAGAGCTTCTCATGAAAACCACTGCCATATCCTCTGTCCAAGGTGCTGCAAGGAGAGACTCAAAAAAAAGTGTATCAGAAGAGGCAGAATGATACTCTGTAACTGTGGCTTGTGAAAGAAACTATTTGTACTTTACAAGACATTGGTCTATTTTTCAGACCTTATCCTACTAAAAATATTAAAGACAATCATCTTATATATCTGAGCATAACTCCTTTTGTGGACACTTTCAGCATCACCCTTCTCTAAATTGATTTTTTTTAAAGATTTATTTTATTTATTTATTTGTACAGAACTGGGGTACAGGCCAGAGATGCAGAGGGTGAGAGGATTCACCAGAGACAGAGTGGGGAGCAGAACAGGCAGATCGACGAAGTACACTGCTGAGGGGAGCAGCGGGCGGGTCAGGAGAGGTCTGCCTCGCCATGTGGTCGCCTCCGGGGCAGGCAGGAATCGAACTCATGCAGAGGTGGCATTAGTTTCTTAGTGCAGTGCTTTAACCCGCTGCGCCACCAGGGAGGGCCTCTCTAAATTGATTTTAATGTTCACCAGAACTATTAGCAGATATGTTTGTTCTTATGGTGTTTATTTATTTTCAGGCAGATTAAATACCTCATTTCTAGTGATGCTGTATGTGCACATATATAAATATATGAATGTCAACTCAGTTTTCTCCTTGGAACTTTGGATTAGGTTCTAAGAGCTTTGATGCCCTCCAGAAGAAAGATCCTAACTTTCCAGTCCCTTCTGCAGAATACCTGGACTCAGGAAGGGGTTAGCATGGTCCCTGCAGCTCTGGATGCAGCAACACGACTAAGTACAAATGATCCCAAAAGAACTTCCCATTGAATCTAAAGATTCGTGAGAGAGTACAAATAATTATTTTTTAGCTATTAATTTGGGATTGTTTTATTATACAGCAGCAGGCAGCTGAGGCAATACTGGGTTTGAGATGACTAGATTCTTTTGGTATGAAGTGAATGTAGCATTAGACAGGAAGGGGAAATGAAAGAATGAGAAGTGAAGAAATGCATAAGGAGTCAGAATTAGGAGCTACTTTTATCACCTTGCATCATGACATTAAAACATGTTGGTTTCCTCTTTGTTGACAAACAGTGCATGAGAAAAGGCATTTACTTTTTTATTTTTTTAAATATTTATTTATTTATGCATACAGAATTGGGGTACAGGCCAGAGGTGCAGGGGCAGTGAGAGGATTCACCAGAGACAGAGACAGAGTGGGGAGCAAAACAGATGTACTGATTGAAATACACTGCTGAGGGGAGCAGTGAGTGAGACAGGAAAGGTCTGCTGTGCTATGTGGGTCACCTCCCTGGCCAGTGGTTGAACTTGTGCCAGTGTGGCTGTGGCTAGCTTCAAAGTGCTGCACTTTAACCTGTTGCGCCACCAGGCCTGAGAAGAGGTATTTATTTGCTATAACTTACTGTGTATGACGAGTCACAAAACATAGCTCACACACCCACAGATTTAAAAGTAAAGTTGGGGCCCTCCCTAGTGGCACAAGGAGTTAAAGTACAGCACTATGAAGCCAGCCACAGCCACTGCAGTATGAGTTCAATCCCTGGCCAGGGAGGCCAGGGAGGTGACCCACACGGCACAGCAGACCTTTCCTGGCCCACCTTCTGCTCCCCCTCTGTCTCTGGTGAATCCTCCCACTCCCTGCGCCTCTGGCCTGTACCCCAGTTCTTCTATGCATAAATAAGTAAATGTTTAAAAATATGAAATTGTCTGTATTTCATTGTTAGGCTGTCTATTCCCTTTTAACCATTTTGTAAAAAGCTCTCATTTTATGGATTGTTTGAACTATTCTGTTACAGAAACTTCAGTAAAGTTATACTACTTATGAAATGAGATGAATGACACCTATAACCACCCTGTATGTATAAAAATAGGAAAGCAACTGAACACTTATTCTAGAAAGCCTAAAGATTATTTTATAAACAAGTGTATATGCTTTCTTCCCCTTGTTCAAATTGTTATTTTGTGGACTTAGAATGCTAGGTGGTGGTCAGCCTCATCTATGAACATTTTCTAGCAAGCTGCTACTCTTATTCCATGGTAGTTCAGGTCAGGAATCTTGAGTTCCCAGCAGGTACTAGAAGCTTATTGATTCTTGAGAGTGGGGCTTATGAGTGCTTCAGGTAAAGTCGCAGGTGTGAGTTGTCTGCCTTCAGGCTTGTATAGGTGAGCAGATCTTAAGGCATCACACAGGTTTGAGGACACCCTGAGGGTACAAATGATGAAACTGATGTGAGAGGCATGGGCTGGCTGTCCAGCCCAGGAACATACCCTGTGCCACTGTTGTGCTGAGTCTGCTCTCATATGAGTTCATTTAAGCAGATGTGCAGAGACAAGTGGGTGTTGAAGGGAATAGAAGCACTCTGTGGAAACTGGGGTTACTGAGTATCACCCACTATGACTGACCTCAATTTACATGACTCAGTGTTCAACTGTACAAAATAATAGCTTTAAGCTTCCTTTTATTCAGTACCACCTACTAGGTGCTAGGCACAGATGGAGGATTTGAGGAGCACCATAAAATTTGACCAGAACCAATTGCTGCTGCCTGGAAAAGGATCCAGGCTGAGATCATGGAGCCAGCGAGTCCCATTTCCTCCAGCCTTCCAGTCTTACTCTAGTGCCCCTACTGGAACTAATGGAAACATGTAGGCGATTGAGAAATGTGGTTATCTGAATCACAGCTCCCACATTACAAAGCTAATAATAGAAGGGTGATCCTGGCGATGAGACAGTAGAGTAGTTTAAAAGATAACACTAGTGGATGTTCAAAGAGGGGGTATATTCACATAGTGGAAAATGCACCCATAAAAACATTACTGCATGCAATACATGCCAGTCTCACAAACATAATGCTGAGCAAAGAAACCAGAGACAAAAGAGTACTTAGTATATGATTCTATTTTCATAATCTAAAATCCAGGCAGCATTGGTCAGTAGCGTTGGAAGTCAGACATAGTCTTGGTGAGCTTTTTTATTTTTTTTTTTTAAGATTTCTTTATTTATGCATACAGAATTGGGTTGTAGGCCAGAGGTGCAGGGGTGGTGAAAGGATGCAGCAGAGACAGAGTGGGGAGCATAACAGGCATACCAACAAAATACCCTGCTGAGGGGAGCAGTTAGAAAGACAGGAGAGGTCTGCTACACCATGTGGGTCACCTTCCTGGCTGGGAATCAAACTTATGCTGAAGCATCTGCCTCTAGCTTCATAGTACACTTTAAACCATTGAGCCACCAGGGAGGACCAAGGGAAGGGGAGCTTTTGAGGTACTGGTTATGTTCAATATTTTTAGAAACAGGTGTCTATATTGTACACTTGTGGTTCTTCATATATATTTTATGATAATAAAGTTTTTAAAACACATGCATCTAAACACTATAAAATTGGGGATTATAAAGCTGCTTAATGTTATTTTTTTAAGATTTATTTTTATTTATGCATACAAGAACTGGGGTGTAGGCCAGAATTACAAGGGATGAGAAGGTTCACCAGAGACAGAGTGAGGAGCAGAAAAGGTGGATCTACTGAAAGTACTATTGTGAGGAACAGCAGGCAAGACAGAAGAGGTTTGCTACACCTTGGGGGTTAGCTTTCTGGCTGGGGATCGAACTCATGCTGCAGTGGCTGCTGATAGCTTCATAGCACTGACTTTAACCCCTGTACCACCAGGTAGGCCCTATAAATCTGTTTTTAAGTGATAAGGTATATTTTATTGCATACCAGGCCTGTTTATTTTTATATATTAAACTTTACATTGGATTTAAAATCAGTTATAATAAAATGGAGGGACCTCCCTGGTGGTACAAGTGTTCAAATCTCAGCACTATCATGCCATTGTCAGCCACTGAAGCTTAAGTTCGATCCTGCCCAGGAACCTACCCCACATTGTGTAGCAAATTGTTAAGTATCTCACCCTCTGCTCCCCAGCAGTGTATTTCAGTAGATCTGCCTGTTCTGTTCCCCATGCTGTCTCTGGTGAATTCTTCACCCTGTGTACCTATGGCGTACATTCAGTTCTTGAATGCATAAATAAAATTAATAATATAATAGAAAACCAAATCCTTAATGTTTAGAGAACTGAAGTGTTGGAGAAATGAACATTATATAATGACTAGATCCAGGTCCAAATAACTGACAGAAATAGAACCCACAGTGGGAAAAGTCAACATATTATATTGAGACCATTTAATCAATTTAGATACATGGTAGCATGTTAGTCAGCATTGTAAATCCTGGGCAGATCTTTACTAGGTCATTTTTTTTTTTAAGATTTATTTATTTATACATACAGAACTGGGGTACAGGCCAGAGGTGTGGTAAGAGGATTCATCAGAGTCAGAGTAGAGGTGTGGTAAGAGGATTCATCAGAGACAGAGTAGGAGGGGAGCAGAACAGGCAGATTGACAAAGTACACTGCTGAGGATAGCAGTAGGCAGGCCAGAAGAGGTCTGCTACACCATGTGGGTCAGCTCCCTGGCCAGGGATTGAACTCATGCTGCAGTGGCTTCAGAGAGCTTCACAATGCGGTGCTTTAATCCATTGCACCACCAGGGAGAGCCCACTGGGTGATTTTTTAGCTGTTTTAGCTAAGAGTTTTATATACAGTCGGCATTTTGTTTATAACTATTATTATAATTATCATTATTATTTTATTTTTTTTAAAGATTTATTTATTTGTGCATACAGAACTGGGGTACAAGCCAGAGACTCAGGGGTGGTGAAAGACTTCACCAGAAACAGAGTGGGGAGCAGAACAGGCAGATCAATGAAGTACACTGCTGAGGGGAGCAGCGGGCGGGTCAGGAGAGGTCTGCCACACCATGTGGTCACCTCCGGGGCAGGCTGGAATTGAACTCATGTGGAAATGGTTTCTGCTTCTTAGTGCAGTGCTTTAACCCGCTGCACTACCAGGGAGGGCCATAATTATTATTTTTAAGATTCATTTTTTCATGGAGGAACTGGGGGATAGGACAGAGGTGAGGGGATGGCAGAATCACCAGAGACAAGAGTGGGGAACAGAACAGGCAGATCTTCTGAAATACACTGCTGGGGGCAACAGCAGGTGGGTCAGGAGCGGTCTGCTGGGCCATCTGTGGGCATCATGTGCTCCTAGCTGGCCATCAAATTCAAGCTGCAGCAGTGAGAGCTGTAATTAATAACTTAATAACTTAATTTATCATTATTGATGACTTTCTCTAGCTACCTTCTTTTTTTTTTTTTAAGTGTGAAATTGAGATGAAAATTCTCTTTCATTTCTGCTATTTAAGCAATAGCCAAATGGAAGGTTTCTAAGGATTCTCACTTGCCAATTAGAGGCACTAAAAGAAAGAAGAATGACCTCTTTTGGTGGCTTAAAAATAGGCCTACACTTTTTTGGCTTCTGTTTCTCTGAAAAATTTCCTTCACTTTAGTTTGTTTTGCCAGAAATTATTTTGTTTATTCGATAAAGAAAACTAAAGTTTTTTTTCATCTTTATATGTATATTTGCTTAAACAATTAAAATAGGTCCACACATTCTCCAATAATCCTCCCTGTAAGAATGTTTCTTTACCCTCCTTTGAGTAAGTGATGTTTCTGATGAGTAGAATGTGGTGGAAATGATGGATTGTGACTTCTGTGGGTAGGTCATAAAAGGCAGAGCAGTTTCCTCCCTCCCCTCTCTTAGGCCATTCACTCTGGGGGAAGCCAGACACTTAAGCAGCCCTATGGAAAGATCGAGGTGGAGGAAGTGAGGTCTCTGAAACAGTCAACAAGGACCTGAAGCCTTCTGCTAACAGCTATGTGAGTGAGCCATCTTGGTAAGAGACCATTCAGCCTTACCCAAGTCTTCAGATGACTCTAGTCCCAGGTGACAACTCGACTCTGCAATTGAACAGCTCCCAAATTCCTGGACTGCCAAAATCGTGAGAGAATATTTGTTGTTTCTGATTGCTAAATTAGGAGATACTTATTATTCAATAATAGATAAGTAACATATTAATATGCATAAGAATAGTTCATATTTGTTGTATGTTTTGATCTTTCTCTAAGCATTTTATGTGGGGGAAAACAAAGGTCATTTAATCCTCATGAACTGATAAGGCAGATCAAGAAATGGAAGCACAAGAGAGACAGTAGTAACTTGCCCAAGGTTATCCAAACAGCTAATTGCAGAACTAGGATTTGAACTCTGGCAGTCAGACTCTCCTGTGCATTAACTTCTGTGTTACACTGCTCCTAAAAAGGCAGTAATGCTACTTAGAAGCACCCTATATGAAATAGCAAGAGCAGGTGTAAGCTTTTTAGTAGAAAATGAAGATTGTATTAAAGAAAATCCTAAATTGAAAGGGTTGGAGACCCTTTAAAAGGAGACTAGGTCCCAATCACTGAAGGTGGTCTGTTTCTATTCTCTGATACATTTACATATACCTTTTAAATACAATGACTTAGTAGCTTTACTTGGAAGCATCATTGTATAACTGGATTTATGGCAGCCTTTTAATTCTCTCATGTTTGGTAAAAATGAAAAAGTTGTGTTCATCTTCAGTTCTGTTGTACTGGGTGAATTTGCATATGTATTGCCCCTTTCACTCCTTTTTGACTGCTACAGAGACCAACATATATCTAATTTCACTTAATATTCCTGCTACTTAACTGTAATATTTTATAACTAATTTGATTTATGTAGCAATAAATGAAGGTAGAATACAAAATTAAATTCATACTCTATTACTTTCTTTTTCTATTTCTTTTAAAATGTCATTGTAGATTGTAATGCATCTAAAAAAAAAGGTTTATTTCCTAACTGAGTGAGTAGGTCTATATCATTCTTTAAGTATCTAATACAATATGTATAATGTTTATTGATAATTAAGTGCTATTTTTAAATTTGATAACTTTAGAGCAGTTGGCAAATCTTTTAGGTGGCAAATATATTTCTCTCATGGTTTAAAGAATTTAAAAATAAAACATAGGGTGAAGGGAAAAGGAAGTAAAAAATCCTGGCAGGCTCTCTTTAACTGCTTATCATCGTAGGGAGGCCTTTCCTGAGCACCTTCTCAGGAGGTTACTGGTTTGTCTTTTTTCCCCTAATACACATGTTTGCCATCTGGTGAGCTGGAATATGTTTCACATATATATTTATTTTCTGGCAGTAGAATGTAAGCTCAATGATGCAGGGAGAATTTTGTTTGCTTGGTTTACTGCTATGGACTTAGTATTTAGATTAACACCTGCTACATAGTGGGTGTTTAATAAGAATTTGTTGACCAATGATTGCAAAAGATCCAGCAAACCAGCTGGGTATATGTAACACCAACTAATGTTAATTACTCATTACTGAATATTTATTTATCTTATTATCATACTGATCTATGTGGATAGTTATTAAGATTACAATTTTCCAGATGTTGTAATTAAGTAACTTGCCCAAGGTTATGCAGAAATTAAGTAGCAGAAAGAAATTAGTTTTAACTTTAAGCAAAGTGTCAAAAAGCCACATATTGTTTGATTGCATTTGTATGAACTGTTCTGAATAGGTAAAATCAATGGAGAAGGAAGGAGATTAGTTGGGGGCCGTGGAAATTTGGGATAATGAGGAGTGACACTGCTCATTGGGTATGGAGATTTTTATTTATTTGGTGAAAAAAATTCTATTTAGAATTGATCCCAATCTTGTTGGCAAGATCTAAAGCATTATGATCAAGAGCTGGTAAAATATATACCTTTTCTCCTCCATCAGGTCTGATCAGGGTATGGACCGTGGCCAGTCAATGTCACAGAGCTATTTCACACCCTGTTTGATCTGGTACTTGTTGACCTTGTTGACGTCAACAATAATAAATAAACATAAGTATGTATGGCTTCTTCCTATCTTCTTCCTGGCTGATTGAGTGGTCAGGGTCAAGGGGAACTTGATGGTAAGTTTCCTGAGAACACTCTTCCTACCTTTAGAGTTGGTAGAGAAAGAGGTAGATCTCTCTCTCAGTGTGTATGTGTCAGTACCTTTTTCTTGACCTTTAAAACGTTAGCTTTGGCTTGGCTATGGGAGAGGTAGAGGCTTTCTTTGCTTTCACCATTTTTGTGAAAATGGTTTTCTATTTTACTTTAGGGAAACAAAAATGTTTTAAAATTAGATTATCTTGTTGGTTGCAGAGCTATGTGAATATACTAAGACCCACTGCATTATATACAGTAAATGTTGAATTGTGTAGTATATTACTTATATCTCAGTAATGTTGTTAAAAATGATAATGTGGGGGGCAAAAAAAGATAATAACAATAAACTTATTTCAAATTCAGATGTCTTGGCTTTCCAAACTTACTTATTTATGCATACAGAACTGGGGTACAGGCCAGAGGTGCAGGGGCTGTGAGAGACTTCACCAGAGACGAGTGAGAAGCAGAATAGGCAGATCCACTGAAATACACTGCTAAGGGGAGCAGCAGGCAAGACAGGAAAGGTCTGCTGTACCAAATGGGTCACATCCCTGGCCAGGGTTTGAACTCATGCTGCAGTGGCTGTGGATAGCTTCATGGTGCTGCACTTTAACCCCTTGTGCCACCAGGGAGGGACCAGAGCAAAGTTCCTGGTCATCTTGTGTCATAAACTAAAATAGGTTCTAAAAAAATCAATTGGGACTTGTCCAAAGGACATTGAAATGTCTTCCTTTATGGAATATGTGGAAAATTCAGGATAGAGAATCAAAATGACAGTCATATTGTCAATATTGATTCAAAAAACAAGCTCCCCCCCACCAAAAAAAAACAAAACAAAACAGGGAAATAGCCACAGTAAGAGAAATGAAAGCTTTAAAAAATATATATATATATATATATATATATATATGTATGTGTATACATACACACACACACACACACACATATATATATTTCACCTAATTAACATGATGAGACAGATGGAATGGTAAGATTATAATATCATTCTACAACTACTATAGTAATAATTGACTCAGGCAAACATTAATGAATGCAAACCCACTGATTGAAAGATTTTTGGGGAAAGACATTCACATAGACTCAGAGTATGACCCTACAGAATACTTAAAAAAATTAGGTTAGGCCCTCCCTAGTGTGCCACAGGTTAGGACGCAGCACTGCAAGCTAGTGTAGCTGCTTCAGTGTGAGTTCAATCCCCAGCTCCGGTGGTGACCCACATAGCATGGCAGACCTCTCCTGGCCTGCCTGCTGCTCCCCTAGGCAGTGTACTTGGTCAGTCTGCCTGTTCTGCTCCCCACTCTGTCTCTGGTGAATCCTCTCACCACCACTGGCCTGTACCCCAGTTCTGTATGTCTAAATAAATAAATAAATCTTTTTAAAAATTAGGTGAATTCAGATAACATGAAGTTGATCATTATAAAGTGAATATTTGCAGTGTTTTACCACCTCCACCACTACCACTATCTTGCTCCAAAATACTTCCCCATGACAAAATAAAACCCTAAAGTATTAAGCAGTTGGTTCTCATGTTTCCTCCTTCCCTGGGTCACTGGCAAACCAGTCTGCTTTCTGTGGATTTGCTTATTATGGATTTTTCATATAAATGGAATCACATAATATATGTGACTTTTCATGCCTGCCTCTTTCACTTAAAATAAAGGATTGAGGTCTATACATTGTAGTATATCTCAATACTTCATTTGTTTTTCTGGCTGAAAAAGTCTTCATTCTTTTGTCTCTCTGTACCATATTGTTTATCCATTCTTCCTTGATGGACAGATGTCCATCAAGTTTCTTGGGTTGCTTCATACCTTTTGGTTATTATGATTAGTGCTATGAACATCTGTATACAAATATTTCTTTCATTACCAATGTCACTTTTGGGTATATGATAGGGGTAAGATTGCTGCTATTCTGTGTTAACTATTTTTTTTATTTTTATTTTTTAAATTTTTATTTATTTTTATTTTTATTTTTTTTAGATTTATTTGTGCATACAGAACTGCGGTACAGGCCAGAGGCTCAGGGGTGGCGAGAGGCTTCACTAGAGACAGAGTGGGGAGCAGAACAGGTAGAT
>NW_004567106.1:44043371-44045671 GCF_000260355.1 Condylura cristata | reverse complement strand
AAAAAAAAAAAAAATTACAGGGCCTCCCTGGTGGTGCAAGTGGTTAAAGAGCAGCACCATGAAGCTATCACCAGCCACTGCAGTATGAGCTTAATCCCTGGCCAGTGAGCTGACCCACATGGCATAGCAGACCCCTCCTGTCGCCCCTCAGCAGTGTATTTCAGTGGTTCTCCCTCTTCTGCTCCCCACTCTGTCTCTGGTGAAAATCCTCTCATAACCCCATACTTTTGGCCTGTACCCCAATTCTTGTATCCATAAATAAGTAAATCTTAAAAATAAGTTACAGTCTTCCTATTAGGTGTGAAGTGCTATCTCATTGCAGCTTTGCTTTGCATATCTTTAATGATGCTGAACATCTTTTCATGGACTTATGGTCACTTGTACATCTTTGTACAAAAACATACTCAAGCCTTTTGCTCATTCATTGCTTTATTAACATAATATAGGCTTCAGGTGTACAGTTTTATAAATCAGCATCTGTGTATACTGTCTTATGTTCACCACCTAATGTATTGTTTCTATCCTTCACGATGTGGTTGATCCTTTTACACAATTTACCACGATTTCCCTTCTGGTAACCACTATTTTCTTCTCATGTGGTATACTTTTAAATATTGGGTTAGGCCCTCCTTGCTGGCATAAGGGGTTAAAGCACAGCACTATGAAGCTCTTGGCAGCCACTGCAGCACTAGTTTGATCCCCAGCCAGGGAGCTGACCCACATGGTGCAGCAGACCTCTCCTTTTTCGCCCACTGCTCCCCTCAGCTTTGTACTCATCAATCAGCCTGTTCTGCTCCCTGCTCTGTCTCTGGTGAACCCTCTCACCCCTTGCATCTCTGGCCTGTACCCCATTACTGTATACATAAATAAATAAATCTAAAAAATATATTGGGGGCCCTCCCTGGTGGCGCAGCGGGTTAAAGCATTGCACTAAGAAGCTAAAGCCACTTCCTCATGAGTTCGATCCCTGCCTGCACTGGAGGTGACCACATGGCGTGGCAGACCTCTCCTGATCCAACCGCTGCTCCCCTCAGCAGTGTACTTCATTGATCTGCCTGTTCTGTTCCCCATTCTGTCTCTGGTGAATCCTATCACCCTCCACATCTCTGCCTGTACCCCAGTTCTGTATGAATAAATAAATAAATCTTTTAAAAAGTATATATATATATTGGGTTGTTGGAAAAATTATGTTTTTCAAGAAAAAGTGCATTATGACTTTTCCAGCAACCCAATACAAAGGAAAAATGTGAGTATATTGTACTAAAAGCCATTAATTTTATACTTTAAGTGATGAATTGCGTGGTATATTGACATATCTCAATGGTACTGTAAAAAGTAATAATAGTAAAAGATACTTGTTTCAAACTCAGATTTCTTTGGCTTCACCATGGACAAATGATTCAATGTAACAATATTAAAGGAACAAATTGACATCATATTCTTGACTTGTACAGGATGGTCTCCAGGGAAAGGGGATGTTCCAAGTTCCCTACCCCACCCAAGGGAGGGTGGAGCTAAGAAGGGAAGAGAAGAAGCTGGAGAGGAGAGCAGAGGAAGAATGATGGAGACACAGAAGGAGATCTGGAGGAACACATGGAACAGAAAGACATGTGAAGAAGCTGCATTTGCTTTTTGGCTCTGGACTGTTTGAAACAGATATGGTTAATAGACCTGTGGGGAGATCATCAATGGCAACTTTTATGTTGATATTGATTTTGCTCTTTTCCTTCCAGACTTGTCTGGCAGTTTCTGATCCTTTTCTATGGGCCTTCACTGGAATATGGTGGACTTTTGGGTCTTAGTGACCCTGGTTTGGGTCAACTCTGTTTAGATAGACTTTTTTCTATGAGGGGATGGGTAACATTGGGTGCTTAATTTGGAAACTATATTGTCTTTTTTGTATTTAGTGTATTACACACTAATTGTATTAAAATTCCTTTCAATTAATGACCTTTTAAAAAATAATATAATCGTTTATTTTTACATCATTTTGTACATTTTTCTATCTCAGTTGTAATCCTTGTGGGCTTCCCATCACCAAATCACCTGTGTGCCATCACCACAGTCCAGTGCATTTCCCTCCCCCCATTGTTTTTGATCCCACTCCCCACTCCACCCCCACAAAATGTCTCTGGTATATAGCTGTTCATTATGATTATTATTTTCTCGCCTGGTCGTTAGACTTCTGCTATGAGTAAAACCATCCGGTATTTTTTCTTTTCTTTCTGGCTTATCTCACTAAGCATGATATTTTCCAGCTCCATCCATGTCGCTACAAAAGGCATGTTTTTTTTTTTTTG
>NW_004567106.1:44040035-44042596 GCF_000260355.1 Condylura cristata | reverse complement strand
ACGAAGGACACTGCTGAGGGGAGCAGCGGGCTGGTCAGGAGAGGTCTGCCGCGCCATGTGTATCTCCTCTGAGGCAGGCGGGGATCAAACTCCTGCGGAAGTGGCTTAAGCTTCTTAGTGCAGTGCTTTAACCCACTGTGCCACCAGGGAGGGTCATTTTTTAATATATATTTTTAAATATTTATTTATTTATGCATACAGAACTGGGGTACAGGCCAGAGGTGCCTTTCTTTTTAAAAGAAAGAAAATCAGGGATTTTTCTATACAGCAGGAGTTTAAAAAGTCATGACATCTAAATGCAGTGCATGATGGTTGATTATATGCTGGATTGAAAGAAAAATTAGTCATAACAGATATTTTGAAAATTAGAGTATGGTCTTTGTTACAATTAATTTTTTTATACTTTTTTTTTTGCATAGAAGAACTGGGGCATAGGTCAGAGGTATGGGTGGAGTCAGAGGATTCACTAGAGACAGAATGGGGAGTAGAACAGGCAGATCTACGATCTACTGAAATATACTGTTGAGGGTATGACAGGATGGTCCCCAGGAAAAGGGGAGGTTTCAGGTTTCAGGTTTCCTGTTCCATGGAGAGGGAGGATGGAGTTGAGTAGGGAAGAGAAGAATTTGGACAGGAGACTGAAAAGGAAGGAAGCAGGATAGTGAGCCAGGAGACCTGAGGGAGGCACATGGAGCAGAGAGACAAGTGAAGAAGCTTTGTCTTCTTTCTTGGTCCTGGACTGGTTGAAACAGATGTGAGTGAGAGACCCAGGAGGAGGTTGACATTTATCTTGATGTTGGTTTTATTCTTTTCCTCCCAGACTTGTCTGGCCCTGTCTGACCCTTTCTATGGGTCCCCGCCAGAAGGTGCTTTAGATTTGTGGCAGGCTTTCAGGCCTTGCTCTGGGCCAATCCCTTTTGGGTGGACCTTTACCCATGAGGGGATGGGTAACTTTGGGGGTTTGGTTTAGAAACTATATTCTTTATGTTTGCTGTATGTACACTGATTGTATTAAAGTTCCTTTCCATTAAGGGTCTTATGTTTTATCTTGATGTGGCAGATGGCAAAACCTATTTAGAGCAGGCAGGTTTGGGGGCCCAAGTGTGTCCCTCTCCCTGACCTGTAACAAGGGGAGCAGTGGGCAAGACAGGAGAGGTCTGCTGCGCCATGTGCGTTAGTGCTCTGGCTGGGGACTGAACTCAGGCCACAGTGATAATAGCACTGAGACTTAATCCCTAGGCCACCAGGAGGGCCCTGTTACAAATAATTGTATTAATATTAAATTTTCTTCATGTGATAATGGAAATCTGATTATGTTGAAGAAACTTCTTGTATTAGTAGATAACAACTGAAATATTTCAGGTCATAGCTGAAATCTTTTTAGTTTTATTTATTTATGCACACAAAAACTGGGGTACAGGTGCAGATTGGATGAGGAGGGGTGTGAGACAGATTCACCAGGGACCGAGTTGGGAAAAGAGCAGGAGAAATGACTGAAATACAATGTTGCAGGGAGCTGTGGGGTGAGACTGGAGAGGTCTGTTAAGTCATGTGGGTCACCTCCCTGGCCAGTGATGGAACTGTGCTATAGTGGCTGACAGCTGATAGTGCTGAGACTTCAACCCTTGTGCCACCAGGGAGACCCCTTCACATTTTTGAAAATATGTTGATAAAAGTAAAACGGTCTCTAAGACAAAGCATCACTTTCTGTTTTGTTGGGCTTAGCATCTTTCTAGTAAGACTAGCTACTTTGAGCAGTAAGGAAGACAGTTGTATAACCAAGGAAAGTGCAGATGGTCAGGTTGAATTTATCTCAGTACTTATTATCAACTGGATTACAACTTTGTTAGGCAGCTGATATGTGGAAAGAAAGGGCTTGCATCAGCTGGGACTAAATTCAGATCCCAAACCAGGTAAACGGATGTTTTATAACTGTTTCCTCCTTTTAAGAAGGAGAAAGTACTTGGCAGGATTGTTGTGATAAATTGTTAACCACAAGGTGGTATTTCTTGAACTGAGGCTCAATTCATGTGTAAAAGCTTCACCTTATTTTCGTGCTATTTGCAACTTTTCTTTCATTAAACTGAAGCAATCCAGTGGGCTAGGTAAAGGTGAGACAAGACTTCTCCAAGGTCACACAGCTAGAGAAGCACCCGGGTTTCCCAGGTCTTGGTGCCCTTTCCACACCAGCCGGAGAGGAGGAAGCGGCGCTCATGGGGATGCAGGGATGTAGAGAAGCAAAGGGAGAGAAGAGGCCGCGCGAGGAGAGGTGGTGTGAGACCCGCGGGGGCGCCGGCCAAGGAAGGGCGCATGGAGAGCCGGGTGGTGCGACCGGCCGGGGTGCGTAAGGGAGAGGCTGTGGCTATTGAGTGGGGGTCGCGCGCACCGGTGCCCGGGAGGGGCTGGCGGCCTGGGCCAGCTGCGGGGGCGCTGGAAGCGGAGGCCCTGGCCGCGGCTGGGGCAGGGGAAGCAGAGGGCGGGGATAGCGGCGGTCGTATGTGTGGGGAGGGTCGCTTCTGCACAGGTGGGTCTCGCGTGAGGGTTGGGGGCGCGCGGAAGGG
>NW_004567106.1:44008156-44039249 GCF_000260355.1 Condylura cristata | reverse complement strand
GGCGACCGCAGCCCCGGCGCGCCTGGTGTGGCCTGAGGCTGCCGCGCGCCCCACCTGGGCCGGGTGGCCCCAGAGTCAGAGGAGCCGAGGGTGGGAGCGAGCGAGTCTCCTGCTCTTCCTCTCCTCCGGCCCCCGCCTGTCGGCCTGTGCTGAAAACCCGAGCTGGTTGTCAAGTGGCTCGCCTCGGGCGTGTTCCTGGCGCGAGTTCAGCACCGAGACCTGTGCGTTTCGGCGCTCGGGTTTTTATTCGAAACTTTCTGCTCGGGCCGAGCGTGACTTGGCTGGGCTGCGGCTGCGCCCGGGTCGCGGGCTGCGCGGGACCGGTGGGCGTGTGCGCGGGCGGTCCCCGGCGCCACTTCCCAGCCCCTCATTGTGCCGGGGAGTTGATGGATGGGGTGGTGATATTTAAAACGTGCCAGCCGCCTGCCACCTCCCGCCTGGCCGAGGACGGCTGTGGGAGCGGCCGGCGCCCGAGAAGCCTTTCCTGGAGAGCTGCTCCCAGACCGCAGAGCGCCGCCACGCTTTTTCTTAATTAAAAAAAAAAGAAAAGAAAAACGTACCAGCGTTCAACATCTTCGCACCTTCCTTTTAGATTTGTTGCTTCGCTCTTCCTTTTGCACAAGAAATACTCCGACAGTTTTGATACTGTGGATGGGGAATGGTAGTCCAAGATCATCTTTAAATAAAATCTCAAGCATTTTTGTGTCTCTGGGGGGATTACCCTGCGGCATTCCTAGGCTTTACCTCTTCCTACCGAATTGTATATACATTGGAGATGTCTTATGAAAACTACTTAAGTCGTTACGAGGGTGGTGGTATATCACGACAAAATATTAATTTGAAATGGAGTGTAAACGTTTTTTAGGCTTTACTAAATGTGGGTATCGACAATTAAAAATGCCTTTACAGCTGTTAGGGTGATAGTAAAAGACTCATTAAGGATTGAGAACTGGGTAAAAATTGGATGTTGGATTCTTGTGATGTTAAAATGGAATGGACATCTGGTAGATTTAAGTAAGAACTATAATGTTTCAGCTCCTGAGTGAGTACTAGGTTTTTAATCACAGCTTTCAGCTAAAATATTTTCACATAGCCCACAGTGTTCAGAAATGTAAAAAGGAGTTGAAATAAGCATGCCCCTAGTTTGAAAGATAATAGTGTGTGTGTATACATATATAATAGGTGTATGTATTTTATATATTTATATATACATGTAGAAGTTTTTCATCAGTGTATTTCATGTTTTAATGTTTCAGGGTATGACTTTCCTAATGGCCAAGAATCTTTTTTGGTTTTACTACATTTTGGGTTTTTGTGGTATATTTATAAAGAATGAGTATTCAACTTTTGCTCACACCTCGTCATTTTTTTCCACGGTGTATTGTATATGTGTGATAAGTTTTGAGGGTTACCCATCAACTCTGGCAGCTTATAGCTACGTGAATAGATTGGCTTGAAAGGTAATTAACAAGATGAGTTAGTTAGTTCAGTTATATAACTGTTTGAGCCATGACATTTTCCACTTTTTTTTTTTAATTAAGACTATGAAAGAAATGCTTCATATTATTATGTATTCAACAAGTATATGCATGCTTTTCCTAGGAGATGGTGATAGGGCTTTGAACAAAACAAATGAAACTCATTGTGTGGGATTTGGGGGCAAATAAAGACAATTTCAGATAACAGTAAGGACTAGAGAAAATCAAATCGGGGAACCTAAGTAAAAATATTGATGTTTGAACTTGGTGCTAGTCAGCCTACTGATCACTTTACATGCATTTATCTTGTGACAACCATATGAACTGTAGGCACTGTTATTCCCATTTTACAGATGAGGAAATGGGTACACAGGATGAGTAAGTAACATGTCCAGCTATTAAATTAACCTAGGTAACCTGGAACAAGAATCTGTCCATTGGTCTTTGAGGAGGTGAGTTTTGAACAGAATATATTGAGAGATGGGAATGTCTCAAAGGCCCTGGAGGGGAATGGTTAGGAATGTTGGATGAACCCAAAGGTCTGAGTGGCCGGAATGCTGCTGATGCTGTGGGATGGGAAGGAGTCCCGTGGGTAGGAACTGGTCTTGTAAGCCACTGGGAACTCAAGGATTTGATTCTGTTTCAAAAAGAGCACTAGGGGTGCTGCAGACCTCTCTTGTCCCTCTTGCTCCTCTCAGCAATGTATTTTGGTCCAACTGCCTGTTGTTTACTCTGTCTCTGGTGAATCCTGTCAACCTCCTGCACTGCTGGCCTCCCCCACTCCTCCCGCCCCCCCACCTCTGGCCTGCACCCCAATTCTGGCATGCACTAATAAATCTTAAAAAAAAAAAAAACCAAAACAGTAGGTGTCACTATGGAGAATGGATTGTGTGGGGCAGGAGAAGTAGAAACGGGGAGCTGGCCTTCTGTAGTACTTGCGAAATGGTGCTGACTTGGTTTTTGGTGCAAGGAGTGGCACTGGAGAGAAGTTATAGTAGAAGGGATTTTAGTAAAAGTGTTTCTTGTTTTACAGAGCAATAGCAGAGGTTATAAGGTCACAGAAATTAGCTTAGTTTGGGCCAGAAATCAAATCTGAAAAGCTTTTTAGTTAGTTCTCCAGAGTTGGAAAAGGAGTAATAGGTCAAATTTTAAATTATATCAACATAATGACTGGCAAACTTGAGTTATATGCCTGTGTGGACCTGACTTGATGTAAATGGATCAACTCTTGTCATTACCCACTTGCATTCATAAACTTGGATCAGTTCAGTGAGCTTTTATGAATTGAGCTCACTGCTTTCCTACAGGTTATCTTTTCCCCCTCAAATTTTATTCAGTGGGCTGCCTTTTAAATTTAGTGGATTAGTAGCTGTCAGGAATAAAATTAAAATTTATCTATTAGAGTCAAAACTTTACTGTCAGATTGTTTCATGAGCTTAGTTTGCTGTGTTAATTGTGCTGCTTTGTAACAGGCAGAGGACTACAGTGTTAATGAATCACCATTCTTAGTATTGGCTGTATCACATAGCTTGGGTTATTTTCTGTCTTGGGACATGTGTATATGTATAGAAAAATTTAAACATCTTATTGATTTTCCACTTGTAGTTATTATTATTTTTTAAAGATTTATTTATTTGTGCATACAGAACTGGGGTACCGGCCAGAGACTCGGGTGGTGAAAAACTTCACCAGAGACAGTGGGGAGCAGAACAGGCAGATCCACGAAGTACACTGCTGAGGGGAGCAGCCAGCGGGTCAGGAGAGGTCTGCCACGCCATGTGGTCACCTTCGGGGCAGGCGGGAATTGAACTCATGCTGAAGTGAGTTCAGCTTCTTAGTGCAGTGCTTTAACACACTGCACCACCAGGGAGGGCCATTTTATTTTATTGCAACATAATTCACATGCAAATGACACTTGTCATTTAAAGTGCACAATATGCTGTGTTTTAGTATGCTCAGAGTCCTGCAAATCATTACCATATCTAATTTTATTTTTTTTTAAACCCTATAATTGTTTAGCAGTCTCTCTTGTTCCCACCCCATGGCAAGCACTAATTTATTTTGTTTCTAGAACACTTGCCTATCCTGGATATTTCATCTAAATGGACTAATATAGAACATGGCCTTGT
The DNA here is from genome assembly GCF_000260355.1 of Condylura cristata. Taxonomy (NCBI): domain Eukaryota; kingdom Metazoa; phylum Chordata; class Mammalia; order Eulipotyphla; family Talpidae; genus Condylura; species Condylura cristata. The sequence goes on along the minus strand of NW_004567106.1, from coordinate 44,035,642 downwards.
GATTGATTTGTTTGAGCATAATATTTTCAAGTTTTATTTTTGTAACATGTTGGTTTTTCTTTTTAAAGTTTATTTATGCATACAAGAACAGGGATGCAGGTCAGAGGTGCAGGGGGTGAGAGGATCCACCAGAAACAGAGTGGGGAATAGAACAGGTAGCCTGACTGAAATACACTGTTGAGGGGAACAGGACAGGAGAGGTCTATTGTGCCATATGGGTCACCTCCCTGACTGGGGATTGAACTCTAGTGCCTTAGAGGCTGCAGATAGCTTCATAGTGCTTTGCTTTAACCCTTGTGCCACAGGGGGGGGGGGCTATATTTTGGTACTTCATTCCTCTATGTTGCTAACTAATGTTTTGTTGTGTTGACATGCTACATTTTGTTTGCTTATCCCTTTATGGGCACTTGGGTTTCTACTTTTTGGCTAAAAAATAATTTTTAACTCCTTAACAACAGGGCCTTGTCAAAACAAAGTAATAGTGACAACAGAGTACTAACTCAAGATTTCACCAGTTTTTACTTGAGCTGTGTGTGTGTAGTTATGTGGTATTGTCACAACTACATACTAGTGTAGTCATCACGGGGTTGCAGAACTGTTTTTATCACCACAAAGAAACTAACTCTTGGAGCCCTTTCATGACCACATCCTCTCGCTTCCCTGGAAAACACTGGAAAGAATTGATCTGCTAGCAGTGTTTGCCACTTCAAGAATGTTATATAGGGGCGTCCCACATGGCACAAGGGGTTGGTTAAGACCAGCACTAAGAAGCTATCTGCAACACAGTAGCACCAAGTTTGATCTTGGCCGGTAAGGGGTGACCCACATGCTGTTTTGCTGGCTGCAACCCTCAGCAGTAGTGTATTGGACTGTTATCCTCCCCACTCTGTCTCTGGTGAATCTTCTCTGGTCTACTCCAAATCTCTTGTATGCATAAATAAAGGAATCTTTAAAAAAAACAAGGAGTGTTACATAAGTGGAATCAAGTGTGTAACCTTCCATGATTAACTTTTTTTTTTTTTTACTTAGCATAGTGTTCCTCAGACTCCTCCATGTCGGTGGGCATATCCATTTCTTTTTATTGCTGATTAGTATTTCATGGCATGAATGTACCACCAATTAAATATTTCTAGTTCTTACAAATAACGCTGCCCAACAGTGTGTGGTGGTGTTTTCTGTGAACATGCTTCCACTTCTGTACTGTAACTACTCAAGAGAATGATTGCTAGAAGACTTGTGTTTGTGTTTTGACTTGCTAGCAAGTTAGCAAGTTAGGTGTTTGTCCCTCCGTGTCTTTTTTTTTTTTTTTTTATTAAAAAGTTTATTTTTACATCATTTTTCACATTTTTTTTTTCATCTCAATTGTAATCCCCATGGGTTTCCCATCACCAAATCACCCCTGTGCCACCACCGTAGTCCCGTGCATTTCCCTCTTTTTTTTTTTTTTTTAAGATTTATTTATGCATACAGAACTGGGGTACAGGTCAGAGGTACAGGGATGGTGAGAGGATTCACCAGAGACAGAGTGGGAGCAGAACAGGCAGATCTATGAAGTACACTGATGAGGGGAACAGCAGGTGGGTCAGGAGAGGTCTGCTGTGCCATGTGGGTCACTTCCTAGGCTGGGGGGTCAAACTTGCACTCAGGCAGCTGCAGCTAGCTTCACAGTGCTGTGCTCTTCACACATTGCACCACCATGGAGGGCCCTGTGTCTTTTTTCCCTCTTGATTTCTGTGAACTGTGTATTTGCTGTTAATGGTGGGATTCTGGGCACTTCCTTGGAGTTTTGACTTCGTGTTGGTAGGAGGAGCCTTACCTGTTTTCTATAGCCTGTTCTGACTGCCACAGAAAAATGATAGACTTCGAATTGGTGGTGCTGGGTCAGTAAATCACAGATGAGACAAGTCAGGAATGCTGCTGTACAAGTTTGTATCTTTATTAGGCAATCACCAATCCCTTCCTTTAGTATAAACTGAAGTTCACACGCCCATGACTTGGGAATATCTCCCATGGAAGGTAATCGCTTATTTTTGACTACTTGTTTTGTTACATATTTGTTTAATCAATGAACATATTTGTCTGCCTGCAGTATAATTGAGTACACCAAAACAGATGAAGCAGATGCTTAGCGCTATGGATAGCTAACTCTCAGCAGTGTGTTGGGTGCTAGGATGGTTAAATAAAGCTTGATACTTAACCAAGCAAGTAGAAGAGTTGTGTGATCACAAGTCCAATGTGGTGAGCATTGTGACACTTGGAACAGGGCTGCTTAGATTGTTAAGGGAAGGTTTTACTAAGGGAATTTGTTTTATTTTAGCGTTTTGTTATTTTAACAAATAGCTTTTCTTTCTTTCCTGAATAGCTTTTTCAGAAAGGTAAGAGTAATAGGGTTATTGTAGAAAACTCAGATACAATATAAGAGAGATAAATATACGAGATTGTATCTCCATCAATTATCTTGGAGTATTATCCTTTACTGTATTAAAAGAGTTGTATTATAATGTATGTATATATGTTCCATATGTCCTTTTTATATGCATTTCTGCCTTTCCCCCCACCTTTATTGAAATGTTGGTGCCTTAAAACAAAAGCTGAGGATTCTGTCTCTGGTGAATCCTCTCACTGCCCCTGCTCCTCTGGCCTGAATACCAGTTCTGTATGAATAAATAAATAGTTAAAAAACAAAAAAAACTTTAGGTATAAAATATAAGGATTTTGTAAAACATATTGTGAAATAATTACCAAAAAGAGCTTAGTTAACATATCCATCCATTTATATAATTGTTCTTAATTTTTGGTGATAACATTTATATTGTCTTAATTTTCAAATGTATGATACAGTACTAAATGATTTTTGTGTGTACCTTTAACACCACCATCAGGATAAGACATGGACCATTCCTGTACCCCATTTTTTTTTTTTGATATCTATCATTATGGGTTTATTTTTGCCTTTATACTTTACACCTTATATATACACTTTATATAAAGGAAATCAAATAGATTATACTCTGCTGCCTGATTTCTTTCAGCAGGATGTCTGAGATGTCTGTGTGTGTGTGTGTGTGTGGTGCAGGTACCAGTAAGTTCCATTCCGTCTTTGTTACTGCCTTTGGAATGCTGTTGAATGACTGTACTGTCATTTACTTATCTATTCTTCTGTTGATGAGTATTTTTCCCCTTTAGTTTTTAGTCACTCTAAGTAAAGCAGCAATAAACATTCTTGTACATGTCTTTGTGTACATTGTATTCATTTCTCTTAGGTATATGTGTAGCAGAAGTATTTTTAGATAATAGGTATATGCTTAGTGTTAGTAGTAATTGCAAAGACTATTCCCCCCATAGCTTTATTATAAAATAGTTTTGATTGTGCTATTCCATACTTCTACCAACAATATATGAGAGTTGTACTTGATCTATCTCTTTCTTAAGAGGTATTTTTAAAATTTTAGCCCTGAGTATGTATCAACACATCTCACTGTTTTAGTTTTTTTTGACATGAATATTTTTCATATGTTTATTGGTCATTTGAATTTCATGAATTTTTTTTTTTTAAGATTTATTTATTTAAGGCCCTCCCTGGTGGCTCAGTGGGTTAAAGTGCAGCATTGTGAAGCTAGCTGTAGCCACTTCAGCAGGAGTTTGCTCTCCCGCCAGGGAGGTGACCCACACGGCACAGCACACTTTGCCTGTCTTGCCTGCTGCTCCCCGCAGTAGTGTACTTTGTCAGTGTACGGTTCTGCTCTCCACTGTGGTGAGTCCTCTCACCACCTTGCACTTCTGGCCTGTACCCCAGTTCTGTATGGATAAGTAAATCTTAAAAAAAAATTATTTATGCATATAGAACTGGGATACAGCTAGAGGTTGCAGGGGGTGGGTGATAAGAGGATTTACCTGAGACATACTGGGGAGCAGAACAGGCAGACTGACAAAGTACACTGCTGAGGGGAGCAGTGAGTGTGGGCCATGAGAGTTCTGCCGAGCCATGTGGGACACCTCAGGAGTAGGGATTGTACTGCTGAAGTGTCTGTGGTCAGCTTTACAGTGCAGTGCTTTAACCCATTGTGCTACCAGGGAGGGTCCTGACCTTCATGATTTTTGAAAGTGCTTTGTTTGTTTTGTCTTTGGTTCCACTCCCTTCTCCCGCCACCCCCCCTTTTTTTTTTTTTTTAAAGATTATGTATACAGGAACTGGGGTGTAGGCCAGAGGTGTAGGGTGTGTAAGAGGATTCACCAAAGACAGAATGGGAGCGGAACAGGTGGATCAACTAAAATACACTGCAGAGGGGAGCAGCAGATGAGACAGGACAGGTCTCTGGGCCATGTTGGTTATCTCCTTGGCTGGGGAGTGGACTCATGTTGCAGTGGCAGGTGATAGCTTTATAGCACTGTGTCTTTAACCCCTGCACCACCAGGGGGCCCCCATTTCCTTTACAATATTGGGCTACAAGTCTTTTTTTTTCTTCTTAATTATGACAGTTTTATTGAGGTGTAATTCTCATAACATTCAGTTTCCTGGAAGAGTATACAATTCAGGGCCTCTGTGGTGGCGCACGAGGTTGAAGCACAGCACAATGAAGTGACCGGCAGCCACTGCCAATAGGACAGGGAACTGACCTTCTCCTGGGAGAAGGCCTGGGATCAAACTGCTCCCCTCACAGTTATTTCAGTCATTTTGCCTGCTTGTTCTGTTCCCTGCTATCTCTGGTTTATCCTCTCACCCCCTGTAACTCCAACCTGTACCTCAGTTTTCGTATGCATAAATAAATAATAAAATACATGAATCTTTAAAAAAGTATACAATTCATTATATTTTTAAAAAGATTTGTTTATGCATACAGAACTGAGGTACAGGCCAGAGTTGCAGGGGTGGTGAGAGAATTCACCAAAGACAGAGTGGGGAGCAGAACAGGCTGAGTGACAAAGTACACTGCTGAGGGGAGCAGCGGGTAGGTCAGGAGAGGTCTGCTGCGCCATGTGGATCAACTCTGGGGTGGGGATCGAACTCATGGTGAAGTGGCTTTAGCTTCCCAGTGCTGTGTTTTTAACCTACTGTGCCACCAGGGAGGGCCCCAATTCAATATTTTTTAGTGGATTAACAAAGTTGTATTATATTGCATCTTGAAGAACCAATTATCATTTGCCCAGTAAATAAGAGGGGGCAGAATGAGACCTTCAGAGCAGAAGCAGCCCTGGGTTGTTATAACTGTGTGTGGGTTAAATGGCATGCTTCTCTTTCTGGAATGAATGTAGTTAGGTAAGACTGAGGTACAGGGAGTGTTGCACAATGAGTGGGGCTCATTGTTCTGAGGAAATGGACAAGGGATGGGGGAACTCTTACAAGTAGATTGAGATTTTTGGGAAAAATTTTTCTAGTTTTGTGGAGAATGGCTTAGAGGCCAGGAGATCTGTTGCTAGGTTATTACAAGAGACTCCAGGAGCTTGAAGGGTATTAAAGGAGTGGAATTCACAGGATTTAGTGTTCAATTTAATGTGGGAAGATGTGTGAATCTCTCAGGATTCTGATTTAAGCTAAATTTGTGGGTGGTTTTTTGCCATTCCTCAAAATAGGGTATTTAGAGCACTCGGGGCAATTTAATGAAGGCTTTGATAAAGCCAGTAGACAGGTCTTGGTGACTTCCAGTCAACACAACAGTTGGAGCAGGAAAGAGCTGGAAAGAGCTCTGGCTAGGAAATGTAAGTTGGGAGTTGGTGGCAAATGACTGGAGGTATTGAATGGGGAAGGAGAGAAGAAAACAACTGAGGTGGTAAAGTAGGAGCCAGAGAGAAAGGAGAATCAAGGGTCTCCATGGTGGTTAAATGTTAGAACTACCACCCCCATGGCCCCATTGCATTGGCCTGAGCCACATGGCACAGCAGACTTCTCCTGCCATGCCCATTGCGTGTCCTCAGCAGTTTCAGCAGCTCTGCCTGTTTTGCTCCCCACTGTCTCAGATGAATCTTCTCAAACCCCTGTACCCAGTTCTTCTTTGCAAAATAAATTTAAAAAAATCTTTATTTTACATAGAAGAACTGGATTGTATGTCAGAGGTATAAGGACTGAAAGGATTCGCCAGGGATAGAGTGTGGAGCAGAACAGGCAGATCGACTGATACTCTGCTGAGGGGAGCAGCGACAGTGACAGGAGAGATCTGCTGCGCCATGTGGGTCAGCTCCCTGGCGGGGGATTGAACTCCTGCTAGAGTGACTGTAGAGGGCTTCATAGTGCTGAGACTTCACCCCTTGGCCCCCCTGGGAAGCCCCCAGACTGAACATTTTTTTGTTTCAAAGATTTGTTTATTTATACATACTGAACTGGGGTATAAGCCAGAGGTGCAGGGGTGGTGAGAGGCTTCATCAGAGACAGAGTGGGGAGCAGGACAGGCAGAGGGGAGCAGCAGACAGGTAAGCAGAGGTCTGCCGCACCATGTGGATCACCTCTGGGTCTGAAGCGGCTGTGGCTAGCTTGCAGCACTGTGTCCCAACCTGTTGTGCCACCAGGGAGGGCCCAGACTCAACATTTTTTACAGTGTTCACATTTTGCAAAGTTCAGAGAATCAACAAGACCAGGTGATTATGGAACATGAAGAGAAAAATTAAAAAATGGTAAAATCTGACTGAAAATATTGTACTTAGTGAAGAATAAGAAAGGAGTTGTTGGAGATACAAAAGATTTTGTTTAGGCACCCTGCTTTAGAAGTGACAGATATCTAAAAGGAGGTCTGTTTTAGGTATCAGGGCATAAGTGATAGGAGGGAATGTAGAACATTGCTTGGGGACAGTAACCAACAAAAAAGTCAGCTTGCTGGATAGAAGAGGGTGGAGGGAAAGGACTGACTGGAGCCTGAAACTTGGAAAGTGGACATTCGGGCAAAATAAAGGAAAGGGAGCTAAACAGTAAGTGAATAGGGCCTCCCTGGTCACCCCAGGGGGTAAGTCTAAGTCTTAGTGCTGTGAAGCAGCTGGAAGTTGACCCACATGGCTTGGCAGGCCTCTCTTTTCTCACCCCCTTTCCCCTCAGTACATCTGCCTGCTCTGTTGCCCACTGTCTCTGGTGAGTCCTCTCACTATCCACGCCTCTGGCCTGTACCTCAGGTCTTGCATGCATACATACGTAAATCTTAAAATCAAGAAAACAAAGTAAGTGAATAGAAGTCCAGTGAGAATGAGATTTGAGAAAATTTTAGATCTGTTCAGGTAGTTGATCACTGATAGCCCTCATATGCCAGGGGCTAGTAATTATTACTTGTTCTTTACTTTTTTGATCTTGACAATTTATAAGGAATTTGCTTATCTTTGTGTCATTATCTGATATAGGCAGTCTTGTGTTGGTGACTAAGGATTCAAAAGAATTTTGTCTTACTTTGTACATATTTGGAGGTTTGATATGACCCCAGATTGGACACCAAATTTTGTGTTCTGGTCTCAAATAAAGAAGTTATTAGCTGCTGTTATCAGCCTTTTTTTTTTTTTTTTTTAAAGATTTATTTATTTATTCATACAGAACTGGGGTATAGGCCAGAGGCTCAGGGACGGTGAGAGGCTTCACCAGAGACAGAGTGGGGAGCAGAACAGGCAGATCTACGAAGTACACTGCTGAGGGGAGCAGCGGGCGGGTCAGGAGAGGTCTGGCTCGCCATGTGGTCTCCTCCGGGGCAGGCGGCAGGCGGGAATCGAACTCATGCGGAAGTGGCTTCAGATTCTCAGTGCTGTGCTTTAACCCGCTGCGCCACCAGGGAGGGCCTGTTATCAGCCTTTTTAAAAAATTTATTTAAAAAATTTTTTTAGGTTTATTTATTTATGCATACAGAACAGGGATACAGGCCAGAGGTGTGGGGCAGGGGGTTGGGGGTGGGGTGAGTGAAAAGTTCACCAGAGAGAGAGGGGAGCACACAGGCAGATGTACTGAAATACACTCTGAGTGGAGCAGCAGGCAGGCGGGTCAGGAGAGGTCTGTCAGGCCCTGCAGATCTCCCTGGCTGGGCATTGAACTTGTGCTGCAGTGGCTGGGGCAGCTTCGAAGTGTTGTGCTTTATCACGTTGCACCACCAGGGAGAGCCCCATTACCAGCCTTCTGAGCTAGTAGCTTTCCCTGATTCTTGGAGCATTCTCAATCAAGTCTAATGTAGGCTGTTGATGGCCTTAGAGTTTTGTGTGGGTAGTTATTAGCCAGACAGTTTCTTTCTTTTGCCTTGGTGGGTGGTCTTTATTTTGTTGTGTGTATCTCCAGGGATACAGTTCAGATTGAGCTTGTCGTAAAATACCTATGTACCAGATATAAAATATCTCAGATTATAATTCTTTAGTAAAAAGAGTGAAATTTTATACAACTTGAATATATAAATTTTAGAGGTAGATCAGTGTCTACTTATGATATTTAATTTAAACCGTTTCAGACACATAAAAAAGTTTTCTTGAAGTACCTTATTAGTGTTTTGGCAGTGTAGGATTTCCTCAATACTCCTGCCACTAAAGCAGCCTAGTCCTCCAGCGTAGTCCACTGTGGTCCCAGCCCATCCTTCTAACCATTCCTCCTCCCTCTCTCGCTATCTCCGACCTGTGGTTTTATTTCATTACAAAAACTTTTTCATCTACAAGTCAGTTTGTACACTAGAAGAATTTCTTGTGCACTCATTTTTTTATGAAGTAATTTTATTCATTTTACATTTGCAACATCAAAGACTTATATCACTAGAAATAATGTTTCACTCAACCAAACACAAATATATGGTAACCATGGGAAGGTGATAGGTGTGTGAATCTGATTGATTGTGGTAATTGCACAAAGATTTGTATGTCAAATTATTACATGTCAAACTTTATTTTAAGATTTTTTTTATGCATACAGAACTGGGATACAGGCCATAGGTGCAGGGGCAGCGAGAGGATTCACCAGAGACAGAGTGGGGAGCAAACAGGCAGATTGATCAAGTACACTGTTGAGGGGAGCTATGGGTGAGACAGGAAAGGTCTGCTGTGCCATGTGGGTCATCTCCCAGGCCACCTGGGCCTTGAACTGCCACTGAAGCTGCTATGGCTAGCTTCGCAGTGCTACTCTCGAACCCATTGCACCATGACCCGGGGCCCAGAAGCCTCATTTCTTTCTTCTTATATTTCATTATGAAAAGGTAAAATAGCTTGAATGCACCTTAATTTTAATCATAGTATTTTGACATTGACCTACTTGAAAATGTCTTTTTTCTCTTTAAATGTCACATACCAAGTTTCATCTAATACCAGAAGTAACCAATATAGGCTTTCTGTGTGGTAGGTTATCTTTTGGATCTGGGAATGCTGTTCCTCCTAATATCTTCTTTCTTTCTTTCTTTTTTTTTTTAAGATTTATTTATTCATACAGAACTGGGATACAGGCCAGAGATGCGGAGGGTGAGAGGATTCACCAGAGACAGAGGAGGGAACAGAACAGGAAGATGAACAAAGTACACTGCTGAGGGGAGCAGCGGGCAGGTCAGGAGAGGTCTGCCTCGCCATGTGGATCTCCTCCGGGGCAGGTGGGGATCGAACTCATGCAGAGTGTCCTTAAGCTTCTTAGTGCTGTGCTTTAACTCACAGAGCCACCAGCGAGGGCCCCCTTTTTTTTTTTTTTAAGATTTATTTATTTATTCATACAGAGCTGGGGTACAGGCCAGAGATGCGGAGGGTGAGAGGATTCACCAGGGACAGAGTGGGGAGCAGAACAGGCAGATCGACGAAGTACACTGCTGAGGGGAGCAGCGGGCAGGTCAGGAGGGGTCTGCCACGCCATGTGGATCTCAGGGCAGGCTGGGTTTGAACTCATGAGGAAGTGGCTTAAGCTTCTTAGTGCAGTGCTTTAACCCGCTGGGCCACAAGGGAGGGCCGACCCTTTCTTTTTTAAAGATTTATTTATGCATACAGAAGTGGGTACATGCCAGAGGTACAGGGGTGATGATGGATTCACCAGAGATAGAGTGGGGAGCAGAACAGGCAGATTGACTGAAATACACTGCCAAGGTGAGCAGTGGGTGAGACAGGAGAGGTCTGCCACGCCATGTGGGTCACCCCCTGGTTGAGGATTGAAATCATGCTGCAATGGCTGGCGATAGATTGATAGTGCTAAGACTACCCCTTGTGCCACCAGGAAGGACCTGTCATACTAAATGTTTATTTATTTATTTATTTTAAAGATTTATTTATTTGTTCATACAGAACTGGGGTACAGGCCAGAGATGCGGAGGGTGAGAGGATTCACCAGGGACAGAGTGGGGAGCAGAATAGGCAGATCAACGAAGTACACTGCTGAGGGGAGCAGCGGGCGGGTCAGGAGAGGTCTGCTTCGCCATGTGGATCTCCTGGGGCAGGCGGGGATCGAACTCATGCGGAAGTGGTTTTAGCTTTTTAGTGCAGTGCTTTAACCCGCTGCCCCACCAGGGAGGGTCCATACTAAATGTTTAATATACTTTTGTTAGGTTTACTACTAACAACCTTAAATTGGGCCTTTAACATTTTTTGCTGTCTCGAATCTATTTATCTTTGCTAGGAAGAGCTCTCAGATTATTATTTTTTAATGAGAAATGTCTCATAGTTCAGATTGATTGGGCACCTTTCCTATTTCCCCTCGCTGCAGGACTAGTGCTTGGCCTATTCAGTTAGTGCTTTCCAGTCTGGGCCACTGTTACAGAGCAAACCCTGAGTTAATCCATCGCTCTAGCTTGACGGCTGCTGAAGCTTTTGCTTTCTTTGGCTCGCCTGTGAGGATGTGAAAGGGACTTACTGAAGGCATTTTGTCACCAGGCATTTCTTGAAATTGAATAGAGAGCAGAGCCTACTCAAGAGATGGAGAAAAATTCAATCCTGGTAATGATGTTTAAACCCTGGCTCTGACTGTTTTTGAAACAAGGGTTTACCATTAGATTTACTTAAATCAGGTTGAGTGGATTTCCTGTTACTTAAAACTGAAAGAGCAGCAGAAACTACCCAAATATCCATCAGTTGATGAATGAATGAACAAAATACAGTATATCCATCCACATAGTGGAGCTTTATAATTATAATTAAGCATAAAAAGAATGAAGTACTGTTGCAAACTACAACATGGATGTTCCTTGAGACAGTTATGGTAAATGAAAGAAGCCAGTCACAGTGCCCACATTATACTATTCCATTGGAATGACATGTCTAGAATAGGCAAATCTATTGAAATGAAAAGTAGATTAGTGGTTGCCTGAGGCTGGGGGAGGGGGCGTTTTGGGAGAAATGGGAAAATTATTGCTGGGTATGAGTTTTTTGGGGTAATGAAAATATTATAAAATGCAATGGTTGTACAGCTCTGAATATACCAAAAGTCACTGACTGGTACACATTAAGTAGGTGAATTGCATGATCTGTAAATTACCTCTAGCTAAATCTGTCATTTAAAAATGAACTGGCAGGCCCTTCCTGGTGGTACAACTATAAAGCTGTCTGAAGCCACTACAGCATAAGTTTGATCCCCATCAGGGAGGGGACCCACATGGCCTGGCAGACCTTTCCTGTCCCACCCACTGTTACCCTTAGCAGTGTGTTTCAGTTGATCTGCCTGTTCTGCTCTACTCTCATCCCCTTGCTCCTCCTGCCTGTACCCCAGTTCTTGTATCCATAAATAAGTTAAAAAGTAATAAAATAAAAAAGAAATGGCTATAATAGAATGATGGTTACCAGAGGGAAATAGGAGTACAGCAGCTAAAAGGGGTATTGGTGGTGGGTGGTGACTGTGGGTGTAATGTGATATATGTGGTTATATGTGGTTGTGGGGGTGATTAGGCTGAACTCTATGTAGTGTTATAAACCACTTATTACCTCAATTGAAAAAAATTAACATTAAAGAAAAGACCCAAAGAACAGTACAGTTAACCCTGTTCTCATTTTACAGCTGAGGGACTGAGGAACATTTCTATAAATGTTAGGCAGAAAGCACATTGTTGAGGGCTGGTATTCAGAATCACCTGTCTGACTTCCGAGTCCAAGCTTACAGCTATGCTGTGCTGCTTTTTTTCTAAGGTAGGTAAGACTAATCTTTATGAAACTTTTGGAGTTGGGAGTTCCTTAGCAGTTATTTAATCTAACGCTTTAATTTTGCTGATGACAAAATTGGACCTCAGATAATTCATTGACTTACTCAAGATTGCAAAGTTAATTAGTGGCAGCGAGGGATTTATGGCCAGTTCAGAGACTGGTGAGTAAATAACTAACGGTCATAGAAAGTGGAAGGGACTGATAAAAAATAGAGGTACAGGCTTTGTGCTGTGTAGGAAGGACCAGTGAATTTTGTTTATTAACCAAGGACATTTTGTCGGGGACATCTGAGTGACTAGTCAGTAAACAGGCATAAATGTCAGGCGAAATGTAAGGTGCCCTGAATGGCTTGGCATGCAAGCGATATGTACAGCAGGCTGCAGAAGGTGATTCAAGTTGAAGAATCATGAAGTGTCATCAGAATAATGTTAGGGGATTCCTTTTTTTCTCTGAGCATTGGGAACCACTGCAGACTTTGAGTGCCCAGTTACATGATCACCAGCTTGAGAATGATAATGGGCAGCTATGTGAAGGAAAGATTAAGGTGTGGAGTTAGAGATGAAAGAGTTGGAGAGAGAGGGCATCATGTTTTTGCCTTGGTCCAGGTGCAGGAGGCTGGTAGCTGTAGTGGTGGAGGTGGGGCGGGGGGATGGGGATGGGGGGGTGTAGGAGGGACGTGCGAGTCTGCACAGGTGCAGTCATTAGCATTTGGCAGCTGATGAGAAGCATGCCAGCCTGTGAGCGCCTGCCTGGCAGTGCCCTGCTTGCAGGAAGTTCCTGGATCACAGCATGGTGCCTTGCACCTTTGTTGAAAGTAGAGAGGGAGGATTTTGGTGTGACTTTGGATGGCTTGTCTTGTAAACTTTGATTTTTGTCTGTTAATAAACTCAGTGTTGATGGGTAAGAAAGGTGAGTAGTAAGGAGTAGGCAAGACATTCAGATTTTGTTGTATTTGAGATACTTGTGTGATACAGGATTTGTTGCGCTGGGAAAGTTGGGGTTTGTGACTCGAGAGAGAGGGGGAGGCTGTGATACATTTAGCAGTTAGAGTCATGTGTAAAGAGGTCATCACTGAGGTTATGAGAATTCAAAACAAGGCCAAGAAGAGAATTTTTGAGGATGAACCTACATTTTGAGAGGGCAGCTGTAGTGGAGACTAGGAGGAGCAGCCATCTTTGTAGTTCATTCTCTGGAAAGAAAAGGAGGGAACATTTTTACATGAACGCTGTGTATGATAGAGGGTAATTGAAGCCCACGAGAAAAAGCTACAGTTTAGGGGAATAAGGGAGGTGCTCACTTTTGAGAATTGGGAATTTTCAAAGCTTGGTTATAAGTGTGGGAAGTAGTTAGTGAAGGGTATATTTAAAAAGATAAGATTAGTGATAGTGAATATTAACCCTTTACATCAGGCAAGGTGCTGCCAAGTGCTGGACACTTTTCCTTTTAATCCTCAGTGACTCACACAGGTAAGATAAAATGAAGGATTATTGTAAAATTCGAGGGTTTATATGAGATGAAGATATTAACTGTCATACTACAGATAATAAAACAGTTTGAGAAAATGCCCCTTAGTTCAGGTTTTAAGAAGTGACCTGCAGGGTCTCCCTGGTGGAGGAGGGGGTTAAGTCAGTGCTGTCAGCACTGTGTGTTGAGTTTGATTTGTGACCAGAGAGGTCACCCACATATGGCACAGCAGACCTCTCCTCTCTGGCTGGCTGCTCCCCTCAGTAATATATTTCAGTAGACCTGCCTGTTCTGCTTCCCACTCTGTCTCTGGTGAATCCTCTCACCCCCTGCACTCTGACCTATACCCCAGTTTTTTTTAAAATATATTTATTTAGGCATACAAGAACTGTGGTGCATGCCAGAGGTAGGGGTTGTAATAGTTTTCATCAGAGACAGAATGGGGGAAAGAATAGGTGGATCTACTGAAATACACTACCCAGGGGAGCAGTGGGCGAGACAGGAGAGTCTGCTGTACCATGTGGGTCACCTCCCTGGCTGGGGAGCAAACTCATGCTGCAGTGGCTACAGACAGCTTCATAGTGCTGCTCTTTAACCCCTGAGCCACCAGAGAGGTCCCCTTATCCCCTAGTTCTTCTACACAAATAAATAAAATCTGAAAGAAAAAGTGACCTGCAGAGCCTACCTTTTTTACTGTTTATTTTTATGGTAAGGTGTTGATCACATGTCAGTTATGTGTATGTACTCTTTCTTAGCTGCTTTAGTTATTATTGTGTCGTGAATTACCAATCACCTTAAAATATAGTGGCATACCTCCCTGGTGGCACAGCAGGTTAAAGCACAGCACTAAGAAGCTAAAGCTTACGTATGAGTTCCATCCCAGCCCTGGAGGTGACCCACATGGTGCAGCAGACCTCTCCTAACCTGCCCACTGCTCCCCTCAGCAGTGTACTTCGTTGATCTGCCTGTTCTGCTCCCCACTCTGTCTCTGGTGAGGCCTCTCACCATCCCTGCACTTCTAGTCTGTACCCCAGTTCTGTATGCATAAATAAATAAATCTTTTAAGAAAATACATAGTGGCATCATCAATATTATATACTATTTAAATATTTCACAGTTTTGTCAATTATACCTTGTTAAAGCTGAAAAACCAACCAACCAACCAACCAACCATAGTGCTTACTACAACACACATTTACTGTTAAATAGTTAGGATTCAGAAGCAGCTTAGCTGCGTGGTTTTGGCCCAAGAGTTGCTGTCATTTGAAGGCTTGGTGGGGCTCAGAGGAACAATTTTCAAGTTGGCTTACATATATGACTGTTGGCAGGAGGCCTTACTTCCTCACCGTGCCGATCTCCTTGGATGTCCTCAGAACATAGCAGCCGGATCCAGTAGCTAGGACAAGGAAGCTGCAGGTCTCTGAATGACCTACTCTGGGAAGTCTCACTGCTGCCACATTTTATTTGTTGAGGGGAGTGCTTCCCTTTGAAGAGATGCCATGTGAGATCATTTCTGATTATATTTTTATTGCTGTCACATCAGTCAGGTGCACTGAGGAAGAAAGGTGCTGGGATAAGGGGCCCAAGGATTTGGGTTCCAGACCTAGATATTTTCTGAGAGACTCTGAGGACATGGTTTGTCTTTATTGAACTGTTAACTCTTGGAAAATAGGGGTAATAAAAGTTCAGTTTACTTTACAATGTGTTATAAAGGTGATAGCAATAGAATAGCACAATAGCAATAGAATAGCACACATGTGAATGGGCTCTGTAAACTTTACAGTGTATGGGCTTTGGTGACAAGGAATGGCTCCTTACCCCAGCCCTGCTGTTTAATAGCTGTGTCATCTTGATCTTGTTGTTCTGCGCATCTGTGCCTTAGTTTCCTCATTTGTAAAATGGGATCAGTGATAGTATTTTTTCTCATAGGGTTGCTGTGAGGTTTCAATAAAAATTCTTGTGATAGATTTAGATTAATACCTGTATGTATTGTATCTGACATTACCTGATAAATAGTAACTTTCAGACTCTTACAGAACTGGGGTATAGGCCCTAGAGGTGTGGTGGCTGAGAGGATTCACCAGAAACAGGTAGGAAACAGAACAGGCAGATGTACTGAAACATACTGCTGAGGGTCGCTGCAGGCTGGTCAGGAGAGGTCTGCCATGCCATGTGGGTCAGCTCTGTGGCTGGGGATTGAACTCATGCTGCGGTAGTTTCCAAGAGCTTCATAGTGCAGAGTTTTAACCCTTTGGGACCACCAGGGAGGGCCTGCATAACAAATTTTTATGAATGAATAAATGAATTTGAGAAAAGTTTTCCTCCTTCAAAAGGAAGGGTGTTTCAAGCCTTTTCCTTATTTTCTCTGACTTCTAGTTGCTACAGATACCTCATTTCTTGGATATACTTGGTTATATTCATTTTTTAAATTTATGTGCATTCCTTTAAATGTGAGAGTGAATTAAATAGTTCATCAAACTCAGAAACCATGGTTTAGATTTTAGTTAGATTTTGCATCTGTGGGAGCAAAATTAGGACAGAATTGGGATTTTTTATAATGAACTCTTTTAACATTTGACATCAGTATAATAGTTGTTCTTTGTTCCTGTACACAATTACTTAAAATCCCTTTTTCCTTTTTCCAGTGTTTTACATTAGAAACTAGATAAGCAAGTGTTTTTCTTTTTTTTTAAAAGTGTGAATGTGGGTGAAATTGAATGGGTGTAAGTCAAAAGAATGGCTAATTGTTCATTTTCCAGCATGGACATCATGCCATTGGGTCTTAGCAGAAAGATTTGCAAGTAAAGTTAACTGTGGGACTGGGGAAATCATGGAATAATGGGAGGGCTGTATAGTTGATCATTTAGTATATAAAACTGGGATCTACTTATTATGGCCAACTGTTTAAATACAGCCTGCTGCCGCTGTATGACTTGTGAGGTAAGATGGTTTTTACATTTTTAAATGATTGAAAACTTTCAAAAGAACAATTTTATATACTTTTGTGAATTGAGTAGTTACAACAGAGACCGTATTTCTTACAAAGCCTAAAATATTTACTGTCTGGCCTTTGTAGAGTTTGCCAACTTCTTGAGAGAATGGAAAAATAGAACAATTGACACTGTAAACTGAGAAGTGTAAGTTTGCGGAAAAGGGGAGATTCACAACTAACATTTGATACTCTAAATAGAGTATTGAAACATAACATACTGAATGGAAGTGCACTCATTACAGTGAGTCAACAAATCTGTGTATGAAATGAAAAGATGAATGAGACTTACTTCAGGTAGCTTAAATTCTGGTAGAGAACTTGACAGCCGAACACAAACATTTCTTACGGTTTTCTGTCTTTCACCTATTTTTAAGACTCCAGGTACTGCTGAAATACTATATTCATCCCAGTAGTAATAAGTGTTACATATTTGCCATTTTTATAATAATCCTTGAGACATTTGGCTTTCAAACCCATCATCTTTAGCCACCCTTCTCACTGCTTCCCTAAGTGTTTCATTAATTTTTTTTTTTTTTAAAGATTTATTTATTTATTCATACAGAACTGGGGTACAGGCCAGAGGCTCAGGGGCGGTGAGAGGCTTCACCAGAGACAGAGTGGGGAGCAGAACAGGCAGATCGACGAAGTACACTGCTGAGGGGAGCAGCGGGCGGGTCAGGAGAGGTCTGGCTCGCCATGTGGTCTCCTCCGGGGCAGGCGGCAGGCGGGAATCGAACTCATGCGGAAGTGGCTTCAGATTCTCAGTGCTGTGCTTTAACCCGCTGCGCCACCAGGGAGGGCCAGTTTCATTAATTTTTAAGTAGGTTTGGGCTTAGGGGAATTTTTTTTTTTAAGATTTGTTTATTCATACAAAACTGGGGTACAAAGCCAGAAGTGCAGGTGTGGTGGAAGGCTTCATCAGAGACACATGGGGAGCAGAACAGGCAGATAGACAAGTACACTGCTGAGGGGAGCAGCAGGCTGGTCAGGAGAGGTCTGCCGCAAAATGTGGGTCACCTCCGGGACTGGGGATTGAACTCGCACTGAGGCAGCTGCAGCCAGGTTGCAGTGCTGCATCCTAACACTTTGAGCCACCAGGGAGGGCCTGGAAAAATTGTTTTTTTAAAGTCTATTAGCAATAGATGACATTTTCATATTTAAAAAAAATTCATTTGTTTTGGGGACTCAATCTTGTGGTTTATTCTCCCACCACCTTTTGGCTCGGTCTCATCTTTGTCCACTGTATAATGTTATACTTCCTCCCTTTCTCTGTCCTTATTGATTGGAAGGGGACTTACTTGCTTTTTCACATCCATAGTTAGGATATTTGGGTGCTATGTGGGAGAATGACAAGGTTAGGAGCAGGCCTGGCAGTCCAACAAGGGAAGGACCCTTGTTTAAAGAGGCGGTGAGTCAGTAGAGTAAAAGGTGGGTTCCAAAAGTAGTGTGGTATGTCTAGAGTTTAATGTCTGTGGGAGAATACTGGGAAATGAGGCAGGTGGGTTCTTAGTTTGGTACTTATGAAATATCCTTATTTACGTTAGTAGGATTTCAGACTTTAGTGTGTGTATGGTATATCCAGGCTCTTCTGTGTGTCCCCTGCTGTCTATTTTTTCTTCTTATAGCTTTTTGGTATAGTTTTGTTATTTTACATTAAAGACTATGAACTTCCAGAATATCATTTACAAAAAATCAGGTGTATTTCAGAAGCACAGTAACTTTGCCTTGTTTTCTGGGCATGTGTTGTGTCTTTGCTGTCATTTATTGCAAAGAGCACCCTACCTTCATTTTGCTCAATTGTAGCATTCTTTGAGATTGCTAGGAAAAGTGTGGTTGGGGGAATGGAGGGTTGTCAGAGACTTTGTCCCCAATCGTGGATTATTGGGGGGCAGAACAGGCAGGGTCTCAAGGTGGGAATGGCGTCGGCCAGTGGAGTTTCCTAGAAAAAGGGAAAAAAGGGGAGCGGGCGCGAGGAAGACAAGGGAATGGGAGTTGGGTGCAAGTCTTCTTGCTCTGCCTGTAGCAGAGGTTTATTTTAAACACTTCCGGTAGGCAGAGGGATGACATTAGCATATGAAATGGGCTGAGATCACAATCACCTTTTTGCTAAGAATAGTCTTGGGTCTTTTTGACCTTTAGTTGAGATTATAACATTTTTTAAAAAGATTTATTTATTTATTTGTACAGAACTGGGGTACAGGCCAGAGATGCGGAGGGTGAAAGGATTCACCAGAGACAGAGTGGGGTGCAGAACAGGCAGATCTACGAAGCACACTGCTGAGAGGAGCAGCTGGCCGGTCTGGAGAGGTCTGCCACGCCATGTGGATCTCCTCAGGGCAGGCGGGGATGGAACTCATGTGGAAGTGGTTTTAGCTTCTTAGTGCAGTGCTTTAACCCGCTGCACCACCAGGGAGGGCCCATACTAAATGTTTAATATACTTTTGTTAGGTTTACTACTAACAACTTTAAATTGGATCTTTAACATTTTTTGCTGTCTCGAATCTATTTATCTTTGCTAGGAAGAGCCCTCAGATTGTTATTTTTTAATGAGAAATGTCTCATAGTTCAGATTGATTGGACACCTTTCCTATTTCCCCTCGCTGCAGGACTTGTGCTTGGCCTATTCAGTTAGTGATTGAAGTGGCTTAAGCCTCTTTGTGCTGTGCTTTAACCCCCTGTGCCACCAGGGAGGGCCGAAAGATTATAGCATTTTAAAAATCAATCTATCAAGGTTAAAAACAGGTACATAGATTCACAAAGTTTAAGACTAATATTACTGTATTTACCGCAGTGAAGATTAACCAAAATAAAGTCCCTTAAACATTATCTATTACTTAAAGGCTTTCATTCTCATAGAGACATCCTAGGGGGTAAAGTAAAGTAAGGGCTGGAAGAGGAACTTTCTTGGGAATCAAGTTAAGGTAAGGTTCTTTGAAAAACTTGTTAAACAGTTTAAGTGAATTTTCTTGAAGTCTAGATGGTAGAAAACCTGATTAGCTCTGCATTGACGACTTGGGTGAATTTCCATATCCAAAGACTAGTAGTAGAAAGCTGGAGTATTTATTTAGAAACTGAATAGAAGGCTAGGTGAGATAGCAGAGGGATAAGATTTGGATTTTCCTCCAACCGCCAGTGAGAGAAACTTGGCAGAAGCAGCCCTTCTGCTTTTATTGATCAGCCAGTTGTCAAGTCACTTTTGACTTCAGAGGAATTTCTCATCCTGGTGCTGTGCTTGCTTGTCGGCCAGGTAGCACCCTCTGAGGTTGAGGCAATCCAATTGTAAGCTGAAGGTTGCTCAGAATATTTTGATATTATGATTATACAAAAAAGGGAGGTCATAACATAAGTTCGCATGGAAAGTGATTTTTCAGAGCATTTCCCCTCCATCCGTACCGTGTCTGACGACAAAGGTTGCATAGCTTGTGTCAGAGGGTAGACTTTGTTGTTCCCTAGTCAAGAGGCAGGCATCTGATTTATTTTTATTCACTCTAAAATGTTGTATCACTTGGACAGCAGTATGTGGAGAAATCTGACTTTAGTCATAGTTAGAAAAGGAAGCATTGTAACAGTATATTCAGGTAATTGTGGATAATTCTTGTTGAACTGAAGTTTGGCAAGTATTGGAAGAAATTCTTCTTTGTGGAACCTGAACTCATACTGATGAATTTTTCATACTCTGTTACATTAAAGTTTGTTAATTTTCTTTTTAAAGATGTATTTATTTATGCATAGAAGAACTGGGGTATAGTCCAAAGATGCAGGGGGTGAAAGGATTCACCAGAGATAAGAGTGGGGAACAGAACAGACATAGATCCACTGAAATACACTGCTTTGGGGAGCTAGACTGGAAAGGTCTGCTGTGCTGAGTGGCTCAGCTCCTTGCTGGGGGGTCAAACCTGTGCAGCAGTGGTAGGTTTTAACCCCTGAGCCACCAGGGAAGCTCCAATCTGTTAATTTTCTTAAGCTTTAAGTGGCTTTTTCCACATTCTTTTACATGATTATTTGGAAAATACAGAGATAGATTCACTGAAACAAACTGCTGAGCCAAGCAGCAGGCGAGACAGGTAAGGTGTGCTGATCCAGTTGGGTCAGCTCCCTGGCCAGGGATCTAACTACTGCTGCAGTGGCTGCTCACAGCTTCATAGTACTGAGCTTTAACTATACACCCTTGCATGTCAGGGAGGCCCCCTGCTTGGCAATCTTAAAACATTGTCTTTTCAGATTTAGGTTATAGGAATTAAATTGAAAAGCATTTTCTTACATTCTTTTCAAAGGTTTTGTTTTCAGTAAGAGGAAGCTCAAACTTGAAGTTGGTCTCATACCTTATTAAATCTATAGTAACTGTTATCTAAACATTACAGTTATTAAGATACTGTTTTCTCCCTTAATGAGCCATTTGATACACAATTCCACCTCTGAATCCATCATATCTGTCACTGTTTTAGCTGGAGTTCAGTGTGTTATATAACAAACATGCCATTGGCTGCGTGGCTGAAACGACAGAAGTTAATTTTCTTAGACGAGTTGAGGCTATAAGCCTGAGATCAGGGTGCCAGCATGAACAGATTTTAGATTTTGATGAGTGTCCTTCTCCTGGCTTCCCTAGCCTCTTTGTTGAATATTTACTTGGAGAGTAAGAATAATAAGTTCTTTTGTATCTCTTCTAATAAGATCACTAAACTCATCATGAAGACCCCAATGACACCATCCAAATTTAAGTAGTTATGAAAGACCCAATCTCCAAATATCATCACATGGTAGGGTAGGGCAGGGCTTGTATGCATATAAAATTTTGGGGGTGACCTAATCCTGTCCATAACAGTAAAGTGTATGAACTTTTTTCTTTTGTGTTATCACAGTGCATTATCATCTCTAACAACTTAATAAAATTACTTGTTGTAATCTATCTAAATCCCAGTCTGTTCACATGTCCACAAATTACTTATAAAATGTCTTTTTGCATATTTGACTTGTTTCAGATTAGTTGCTTGGTGTGTGTTAGTTATATTTAGTTATATAACATATTATTAGTGTAGTTATATATAGTTTTTCTGCTTTTAAATTTTTTAAATTTTTTTTAGAGGTTTATTTATTTATTCATCCAGAACTAGGGTACAGGCCAGAGGTGCAAGAGTGGTGAGAAGATTCACCAGATACAGAGTGGGGAGCAGAACAGGCAGATCGACAAAGTATACTGCTGAGGGGAGCAGCAGGAGGGACAGGAGAGGTCTGCCTCGCCATGTGGGTCATGGGCCAGGAATTGAACTGGTGCTTAAGGGTCTGTGTGCTCATGCTGAAGGGGCAGCAGCTAGCTTTCTAGTGCTGTGCTTTCACTCCTTGTGCCACCAGGAAGGGCCCTTTTATTTCAAAAAGGATTGATTGATTGATTGATTGATTGATTGATTGATTGCCCTCCCTGGTGGCAAGTGGGTGAAAGCTCAGCACTGAGAAGATGGCCATGGCTGCTTTGCTGTGAGTTCCACCCCCCCCTGAGGTGACCACATGGCTGGGCAGACCTCTCCTGACTTGCCCACCGCTCCCCTCAGCAGTGTACTTTGTCAGTCTGCCTGTTCTGTTCCCTACTTGACTATGGTGAATCTTCTTACTGCTCCATCACCTCTGGCCTGTACCCTAGTTCTGTATGTACAAATAAATAAACCTTAAAAAAATTTTTACTTTTTTGTAGAAGAACGGAGGTGTAGGCCAGAAATTGGGGGGGGGTTATGAGATGATCAACCAGACACAGAGTGGGGGGCAGAACAGGCGTATTCTACTGAAATACACTGCTGAGGGGAAGCAGTGGGCACGACAGGAGAGGTCTGCTGTGTCAGCTCTCTGGCAGGGAATTGAACTCTGCATAGTGGAGCTAGTGCTGGACTGCCTTATAGGGTGCTCAGCAGTAGCTAGCTGTTGCCAGCCATTTTGGCCTGACTAGCCAGGGAGCCAACCCACATGGCACAACAGGTGAGACAGGCTCCCCTCAGCATTGTATTTCAGTCTGCCTGCCTGTTCTGTTCCTCAATGTCTGGTGAATGCTCTGTTGCCTGCCTCCCCTCTCCCCCACACCCCAGTTCTGGCATGCATAAATAAATAATTCTTAAAATAGAAAAACAGGGCCCTGCTGGTGGTGCACTGGGTTAAAGGCAACACTGTGAAGTGGTCCACAGCCCCTGCAGCTTGAGTTTGATCCTTGGTTAAGGAGGGGATCCACATGGCACAGCAGACCTCTCCTCACCCACCCACTGCTCCCCTCAGCAGTGTACTTCATCCATCTACTCTGTCTCTGGTGAATCTTCTTATGTCCCACACTTTTAGTGTGTACCCCAGATCTTGTATGCATAAATAAATAATTTTTAAAAAAATAAGAAAAGATTTTAACACACTAATGAAAGTTTTATGTGAGGGTTTTGTTACGAGATATAATTTATTCACAGTAGCTTAAAAAAAACTTGTTTAAAGCTATATTTATCATAGTTGTTTAAACTTTATAAAGAGCATTCCTAAGGTATTTCTTATATTAGCAGTAGTGGGTATTTGCTGTGAAGTGACACTACACAAATATGAATTTAACCAGTAGGTGGCAACACGTCAATATCTGTTTGATTTTAAGAAAATTTTAGGAATAATGGTCTATCACTAGGGAAGGGATTTGATTTCATTCAACAAATAAGCGTTTGATGCTTATTTCCTCCATATATGCTTTTTAATTTGAAATTTGCTGCATATTTTGCTAATTTAATATGATCGACAGTTTCAGTTTTTGAATGGCAGTGCAGTTATTTGACTTATAACATGGTGGATACAAATACTTATGACTTGGAAGTATTTTCTTTCCTTGTTATAAATTTAATAACCACTTGGTCAATCAATATTGTTATTTAACTTAAGAAAACCCCAGAAACTCTGTAACACTTGGGATAGGACAAAGTTGGGAAGAACCAGTATTTATCACTTGGAGTATTTCTTCATATGTTGCACTATTGTAAATACAGTGAGTTCCATTAGTATTTATATGAACTATATGACACTGTCTCTAAGTTGAATACAAAAGTATTATAACATTGTGAAGGGTTTTGGGTAACTCAGTACTGTAGGTTTCTGATGGATATGTCTGTGTTCCTATAACTATTTCTGTATTTTGTCAAACTGTGTGAAAATGGACTGGCAGCAGAAATAGTTATCACTGGGAGGTAGAGATTGTGATTCAGGGATTGTTTTATTGGTTACTTTAGCTTTATTTTTGTGGTATTGCTAGTAATTTTAACTGAAGAGTGGGAATAAATGGGTTGTAATTCTTTTGTGTTATAGTTTGTATCTATTTAGCTAAAAAAGACAAAATTGAACATGCATAAGCTTGTGCAGAGTGGCTTATGATTACAAAGTGTTAATTGCTCTCACTTCAAATTAAGAAAATTAATGATATTTATGATGCACTTCATCTATAACAAAAAAGTCATTTAACACTTGGTATAGTAAACATTTGGGGCTATCTTGTAATTTATGGTCATTTATAATGTAAATTTCACACATCACAATTTCTAGAGTTTCACATTTTTAAGCTTTTTTGCATTTTTAATTTGCTAATGTCACTCCTGGAAGTATTGTACTTTTGTTTTTGAAAGAAAGTAAGAATAATACTTTGGTAATTGTTATAGACTGTAATCATTTGATTTGTGACTTTCTTTGGAGTAAGTAGTTAAAAATTGGACATATAAAATGCTGACACTTCACTCTCTGCTTTACCAGTTGCCAGAGTTTATACTGGGGTATAGTATCAGACAGAAAGAACTGTAGTTCCGGATTTCACTTTTCTGGAGAGTAAACACTTAAAGACTCAAGTTCTCAAAGGAGGTCACCCCAAAAAAGGTTAATTAAGTAAAAGGTTAATTAAGCCAACATATCGACAATGAAAAGGTAAGCAAAAAGAAAGGTTAATAAAGTTATTTATTTGATATAAGGTATGCTGTGATAGAAAGAACATAAAAGGCTTCTGTATTGAGTGACATTTATGTTAGTAGCTTGAATTAAGGAACTTGGTAATGGTGTATAGACAATGCTTTCAGTCTTACATATTGAGGAGACCAAAAAGCTTTACAGTGTGTTTTTTATTTAATGACACTTCATTAGAAATTTAAATTGAGAAGCCTTAAAAATGTCAATTATTTCATTTAAAAGAACAATAGTAAAACCATGAAGTTAACATAAATAGCAGTTTTAAATGAAGAAAATCCAAGACAAATTATAAGGATGGCATGATTTTAAATCTCTTTAGTGTCTGATTTAATAGAAATCAGATTCCTACATATGCTTCTTCAGCATGTTTGCAATATGTTATTTTAGCTGAAATAGATAGAAAAACATCCTTAGCTCCATTCTTAGTCCATGTATCAATATTTACTTTAAGGAGACAGACTTGGGCCCTCCCTGGTGTGGCAGTGGGTTAAAGCACAACGGGGTTAAAACACAGCATTATAAAGCTATCACAGCCACTGCAGCATGAGTTCGATCTCAGCCCTGGAGGTGACCCACATGGTGTGGCAGACCTCTCCTGACCCACCTGCTGCTCCCCTCAGCAATGTACTTCATGGATCTGCCTGTTCTGCTCCCCACTCTGTCTCTGGTGAATCCTCTCACTGTCCCTGCACCTCTGGCCTGTACCCCATTTCTGTATACATAAATCTTTAAAAAAAAGAGGCAGCCTCATTTTATTCATTTTTGATAATATGTCTGTTTTACCCAAGTTTGAATTTATTGGCTTCTCTGTCAGTCAAATAAGAAAGGTATACTTTGGGAAAACATTTCAGTTTGTAAATAAAAAATGGCAGTTATTATTCCTTGAGACTTACTTTGTATGCAGAAGTGCTCCCTAGTTTATCACAGAGAGTATGTATTCAGGGTAGTGTATCTCCTGTGCCAAGAACACTTTTTTAAAGATTTATTTATTTAGGCATATAATAACTGGGGTAGGGCCATAGATGCAAG
This sequence comes from Condylura cristata, assembly GCF_000260355.1. Classification (NCBI taxonomy): domain Eukaryota; kingdom Metazoa; phylum Chordata; class Mammalia; order Eulipotyphla; family Talpidae; genus Condylura; species Condylura cristata. Next base: position 44,010,171 of record NW_004567106.1, on the reverse strand, counting down.
GCCCGGAGGTCTACTGGGCCACATGGGGTCACCTCCCTGGCCTGGGGTGGTACACCTGCTACAGTTTTACAGTGCTGCACTTTAAGCCCTGCTCTACTGGGGAAGCGCTGTGTCAAAAACACTTTATATAGTGAGGCTGACATGTTTGTAATTTAAAGTCCTTGTCAATGAAGAACACTGGTGGAACAAAGATGCCAGCACTTTTCCCCACTGTTGATTTTACAGTTGTTAGTATAGATAGTGTCACTTTGATCTCCTGAGTTTCTTTGCATTTGAGAACCATACTTTGAGAACTGCTGAGGTGGGGGTAATGGATGGATTCTTCCATTGCCCTGTGTTGGGGAGATTTTCAGTTGTCTTTAATTTTCAGGTGGAGGGAACAAATATTTGACTTTACTGTTATTCAACTGATAATCATTTTCATTTCAGCCTCCTAACCAACTGCCTTGTAAACTATATAATGCTTTTCTTTTTTATTTGCAAATGAAGCAATCCTGGGGTTAAATATTTTGCCTCAGGTGAAGGAACTAGTAAATAGTGACAAGTGGGCAGACCTAAACTTTTGGTGGAATCAGCCCATATGCTATTTCTGAAACCATCCTTGTCACAATTACGCAACAGATCCTGGAATGAGCAGCATCTCACTCAAAGGTCAGCTTAATTGTGGTCTTATCTTTGTGTCCTTGGGTCCTCTAAGTTTCTTGTCATTGACCTTTTTCCATTAAAAATAGGAAAGGTAAACGTGGAAATTGGTCAGACAGTTAAATATGGAAAAACAACTGGTATTTGCTCTCATTTGTAAAATTGGAATCAGGTCAATGGATAAAATTTGTCAAAGCTACAGAAGTCAGGAACTTACTCTTTAAAAGACTGTCTTACCTGTTTGTTGGGTTCTCAGGGTTTTAGAATTCTTTTTATTTCCTATTGGAGGGAAAGTAGTACAAGTGAATAAATACAGTGTTTTGCCTGGTTCTTCAGAATGTCTTGATTTTTTTTGTAGCATTATGGCTATTTTCCCAGGCCTTTCTGACTAGTAATTGAGAGGTGGTTTCCACTGCTTCTAGGACTCTTCCACTCTTCCCTTTAAGTTAAATATTATACTTTTAAGCTAATATGAAAGACATCTTTTCTTTTTGCAATGTCTTTTTACATTGTGAATTGGCGTGGGAGTTTCAGGATACCAATCAGGAAGTAATTACATTTTTAAAAAAATTCTTTTTTTCTGTGCATACAAAAGCTGGGTGTAGGCCAGAGGTATGTGGGGAGGAGGATGGGGGATGGCTAGTGAGAGGATCCACCAGACAGAGTGGGGAGCAAAACAGGTAAAGTACATTGAGATACACTGCTGAGTGCAGCAGGGGGCAAGACAGGAGAGCTGTGCTGCGCCATGTGAGTCAGCTTCCTGGTTGGCCTGCAGTGGCAGGCCACAGTGTGATAGCATGGTCTTTATTTAACCGCTGTGCTACTAGGGAGGGCCCTAAATTACAGAATTTTTTTTTAGTGACTACTAACTACAATTTGAGCAGGTGTTAGCAGGAAAATGACCATAGAATATCAGAATTGGTAAGACTTTATTGCAGTATATTGGAGTCACACTAGATACAATTAATCTGGATTTCTGTTATTTGTGTGTTCTAGATTTGTGATAAGGGTGAGAATACAGTTGTATAATCTGCAGAATGATAAAATACTATAAGAAACTTCAGCATGGTTATCTGATCAAGTGGTTTTAAAGCTTTAAAGCATTTAAATGTTTTAAATTGAAATTGTATCCAGGATTCCAGTATTTAAAGCTAAAAGGCAAATGCCTAAGAGTTGTGGCTTGAAATTCTCATGTTTGCTTCACAGGTTCTGTTTGCCATTGCTGTGAGCCCTTATTAGTAGGAGTAAGCAACATTAAAATGTATTGAGTGTTCGCATAGCAGGAGTATAATGGACCAGGCGAGAAAATAACAAAAATAATGAACAACCATGGACCAGAGACATTCTGTGGGGGTGGAGTGGGGAATGGGACC
>NW_004567106.1:43987162-44006921 GCF_000260355.1 Condylura cristata | reverse complement strand
GGCAGGCGGGAATCGAACTCATGCGGAAGTGGCTTCAGATTCTCAGTGCTGCGCTTTAACCCGCTGAGCCACCAGGGAGGGCCTGTGTGTATAATTTTTAAAATATAATAGTTTATTTTTACATCATTTTGTGCATTTTTCCATCTCAGTTGCAATCCCCTTGGGCTTCCCATCACCAGATCACCCATGTGCCATCACCATAGTCATTACATACTTTTTAGAAAAAAATAAACTTTTAGATCAAAAAATAAACTTTTTGTTCTCATTTGCCATGTTTCTCATTTACTGCTACAACCTTTAGATCAAGTTTTTCTCTATTTGCTCATTGTATGTGGAGATTTCCCCCTTACACCAGTAAGACGAGGAATCACACACAGTACAAGCATATGTTGGAGATTTTTGCTAGCTTGGCCCCACATGAAGAGTCATACTTTCTTTCCCAGAGAATAAGGTTATGGTTAAATGATTTTATAGACTATAAAGTGTGCAGTATATGAAGAAAGAATGTACATTTCTTAATTTAAAAATACTTCATTGCTGGGCCTCCGTGGTGGTGCAGGGGTTAAAGACACAATGCTATGTATTCTCCCTGCAGGCTAGGGAAGTGACCCACATGGCACTGCAGACCTCTGCTGTCCCACTTGCTGCTCCCCTCAGCAGTGTATTTAAGCCAGTCACCTGCTCTACTCCCCACTTTCTCTGGTGAAACCTTTCACCCCCCCACCCCACTGGCTTACACCCCAGTTCTTACATGTATAAATGAATAAATTAAGAAAAATTCATTGCTAAAAAATCTGAAAATGATGGTTAACAATGGTGTAAAATGGTATGGGTGGACTTGCTTAGTACATGATTGCCACAAACCCTCAGTTTATAAGTAGTATAATGTAATGAAACAGGCCCTCCCTGGTAGTGCAGTGGGTTAAAGTGTAGCACTGCAAGCTAGCTGCAACCACTCAGTGTGAGTTCCATCCCCAGCATCACAGGTGATCAATATGGTGCAGCAGACCTCTCCTTTCTCATCCAGTGCTCCCCTCAGCAGTGTATTTCATCGATCTGCCTATTCTGCTCCCTACTTTGATGAATCCTCTCACCACCCCTGCACCTCTGGCCTGTACCCCAGTTCTGTATGAATAAATAAATAAATCTTTTTAAAAAATGAAACAATTGAATGAGGTATGCTTGCATTATGTAGTGGAGATATAAGTAAAATCAGGATCTTCCATTTGTGGGCTGAAGATGATACTCTCTTTTGCTGGAAATAATTGTGCGGCTCAAATTAGATGTACTTTGCAAATTGTAAGGGGCCATACAATTTAAAGGGCTTTTGATAATCCACGGTAGCAGTGAGGCTTACACTTGTCCACAGTGACAAAAATAGTTTTATTTTGAACATCATAATGTTACATTTCCAGGGACTTGAAACACTCTAAAATTCGTATCACTGGAGAGTCTTCAACTCCTGCTTGTCTTGGCTGATAACTGCCACCTCTGTGCTAACATTGTAACTGGGTGCCCAGGGTGGGCATGGGAGGAATTTGTGTTCTCACCCTGAGAACTTGCTTCCTAAGAGTTTGCTTTTCCTTGGGCCTTTGTACATTTACTCCCTTTTTCTGTTTCTTGTTGCATCTTCCTGGGCTTCTTGACTCTCATGCCCAGTAGCTGACTTTTTATATTCTTTAGTCAATAAAAGTACTCTTCTTCTGGCCTGGGTGGCTGAACAGAGCGTCCCCTAATCTTTGGGCTTTTGGTTCTGCTTTTGTGGTTAACTTGAAACAGTTTCTTTCCTTCCCTCTTTGCCTCCCTCTCTTTTCTTCACTTTTTTCTCCCTTACCCTTCCTGCCCTCCTCCCCACCTTTTTTTTTTTTTTTAAACTCTCTTTCTAGTGTCAGAACACATAAAACTTGTCAGTAAGCAGAGCATAACACAAACAGTGAGGGTAAACCTGGATGCTCTTGTTGGGGCGTGACTTTGTTCCTACCAGGTCCTTGCAAGATTGGAGGAACAGGCTGACTCTACCAGGGGAATTGGCAGCAGAGGGGAGGGACAGTAATGGAGGCTAGGAGCAGCTGTGTGGTCAGGGAGGTAGGCTCCCAGGGCTTAGGAAAGTCTAGTCTCTGTATACCTCAGTAGTTTCAGAGAGCTTCTCAATCAACCTACTTGTTACTGGTTCTCCAGTAAAAAGGCAAGAAAACTGTGATAACTAATACAGAAAACGAATATATACAGAGGTATAAACATGGGAAAATATCACTTGACCAAAAGAATTTTGGTTTCATTTATTTTTATGGCACTATAGCTTCAGAGGAGCAGCTGCTTGCTTTTTTTTTTTTCTTTCTAAATTAAGATATAAATTCACATACCATAAAGTTAACACACTAGGCCTTGGTGGCACAGTGGGTTAAAGCGCAGCTCTGCACATGACCCTTATTCAGTCCTGCAAGCAAGTGCCGATTCGATCCCCAACCCCTGGAGCCCGCTGCTCCCCTCAGCAGTATACTTTAGTGGATCTTCCTGTTCTGCTCTCCACTCTGTCTCTGGTAATCCTCTCACCAACCCCCACCTCTGGCCTATACCCCAGTTCTTGGATACATAAATAAATCTTTAAAAAAAAATCCAAATGTGGGTCTAAAGTTGAATAAACTGTGGTATACATCAATATTTGTGATGGAGTATTATTCAGTCACAAAAAGGAATGAAACATTTTCTCTTTACTAAACATACAACGTGGAAGGGGTTTTGAGGGCATTATGCTGGGTAAAATATGACAATCACAAAAAGACAAAGACATGTGCTATTCTACCTATGTCAGCAGTGGGCAAGACAAGAGAGGTCTGCCGCACCATGTGGGTCACTTCTCTGACTGGGAGTCAAACTTCTGTTGCACTGGCTGCAGAAAGCTTCATGGTGCTGCTCTTTAACCCATTGCACCATCAAGGAGGGCCTCACATTTAGATTATTTCAATTTTTTTTGTTTTGTTGAACCATGCTACTGTGAACATTTATATGTACAAGGATTTGCATCCCTGTTTTTAGTTCTTTTGGGTATATACTTAAAAGTAGAATTTCTGGGTCATGTGTTTACCTTTTTTTAAAAATTTTTTTTAAGGTTTATTTATTTTTGCATAGAAGAAATGGGCTGTAGGCTAGAGGTTGTGGAGTAGTGAGAGTATTCACCAGCAGAGTGGAGAGCAGAGGAGACATATTTACTGAAATACTTGCTAAGCAGTGCATTGGGCAAGACTGGAGAGGTCTGCTGGGCCAAATGTGGGTTTTCTCCCTGACTAGGGATTGAACTAAGGCCACAGTGGTGGGCCATAGTGTTGGGTGACAGCTCTGACAACTAACTAGACCATTGGGAAGGCCTATGTTAACCTTTGAAGGAACCACCAGGCCTCCCTGGTGGCACAATTGGTTAAGTCTCAGCACTGTGAAGCTGTCACAGCCACTGCAGCAATTTAGTCCTGGCCAGGGAAGTGACCCACTTGGCATGGCAGACCTCTGCTGTCTTGCCTGCTGTCCTCCTTAGAAGTATAATTCAATCTGCCTGTTCTGTTCCCTACTCTGTCCCTGGTGAATCCTTGCACTCCCTGCAGATCTTTGGCGACCACCCCAGCTCTTGTAAGCATACATCAATAAAAGAAACCATTTCACACTTCGACACCAGTATACAATGTTGTAGTTTATCTTTTGCATTTGTTTTCTGTATTTTTGATGGATGGCCATCCTAATAAGTGGGAAGGAGTATTATTATTTTTAAAATTTTCGTTCTGATGGTAAACATTTTTTCATGTAGTTCTTGGTCCTTTGTTCAAGTCCCTTGCTCATCTTTTAATTGGGTTTTCTTTTTGTTCAGTCTTTTTAAGTATTCTAGACAGTAGATTCCTTTCAGTATTTAATGTAAGGAATTTTATATTTTTATTACCTATATATAGTTTTGACTTTCTTGATAATGTTCTTTGATACAAAACTTAGCTCTTTGCTATATTGCAAATTTTAGTTAACTAAAATGGTTAAGCAAAGTCATGCCATGTTGAGAACTGAGCCCCTTGTGTTCTCTGATGAAAAATAAGGTATCTTTTCTTTTTGGCCTGTGTTATGTGAAAGGACTAAAGCTTTTGACATAAATATTGTATGTTTTAGAAGGGTTATTTTGGCTTTCTAAATGGAGAAACAGCTTTGTTTTTTATTTTCTATGTCATTCTACAAAAGGAGGAGACAATAGATGTGCCAAAATAGAGAAGTCTAAGTACATAAAAATTAGAATCCAGGGGGAAATAAATAGAATATAGATTGGGGAGAATAATACTACTGGGTATTTGTAGATGGAAAGGAAATATATAAAAGAGATGAATTATGAGTGACATAAAATATTAAAATTCTGTATGCATTTCTCAGGTTTGCTGCTTTCTGCACATGCATTGCTATGGTTTAATCTGCTTCCCTCATTTGTGATTGTTGTGTTCTTTTCTGAACTACAGTTGGTCTGTGTGTTTGCTAAGTCCTCTGCCACCCTTCCCCAATCCTGGTCTTTGACCTAGCAGGGTCCCTTCTCCCTCTCGTCCTAGGACGTTGCAGTCGATGTTCCCATAGCTCCTGCCTAGCCTCTATCTATTCCTTTGCACGGGAGCTGCTCTCTACCCTAGTTCTCTCTGTCACTCCTGCAGCCTTTACCTAGCTCTGGTATTGCTTTGAATAGTGTTTATGGCATTATGCCTGTGTTTTTCTCCTCCACTGCATGAAGACATAGACTGAAACTTTTTCATTGTTTACATGGCTAGCAGAGTGTGTGGCACAGGTTGACACCAATATCTGTTAAATATAGCTAAGCTCTATGCCATTACAAGGTTCTAACTGGGTGCAGTGGATATACACTGGCTCACACCTACAGCTGTATACATGTTTTTCACAGTGCATGGGAATTGGGGATCCTGTTTTACATAATGATTTTTCTATATTCTACTGGGACCAAAAGCAAGCCAAGAGATTATAAGATTCTTTCATTATGGATGTTTCTCTAGTCCTGGGCCGTGGTAAAGAGTTGCCTCTTTTAGGGGTCTAAGTTTGGCACAATTTCACACCACTCATCTCATAGGAAGACTGTTTTGTTCACACTGCCTGCTGTTCTCTTGAGACACTTGTAACTAGATCCCTCATCTAAAGGATGTTTTACAGGGCATGGAGAGAGGGTACCCCTAAACCTGCCTGCTCTAAATAGATCCTGCCATCCGCCGCATCAAGACAAGACATAAAAGCTTTAATGGAATGGAGCTTTAATACAATGAGTATGCAATACAGAACAAAGAACATACTTTCTAAATCAAACACCAGAAGTTACCCACCCCCTCATGGGTAAAAGTCAACCCAAAAGGTCTAAAGCAAGGCCTGAAAGCCTCCCTGAAAGCACCTTCTGGCTGGGACCCATGGAAAAGGGTCAGAAATGGCCTGACAAGTCTGTGATGAAAAGAGCAAAATCAAAATCAGTCTAAACACTGCCATAGTCACCTCCCCACGGTTCTGTCACCACATCTGTTTCAACCAGTCCAGGACCAGAAGCAAGCAAAGTTTCTTCACATGTCTCTCTGCTCCTTGTGACTCCCTCAGGTCACCTTCTGGCTCTTCATCCTGCTTCCTCCTTCTCAGATTCCTTCTCTGCTCAGCTCAGCTCCATCCTCCTTCTAGGTGGGACAGGGATCCTGGAACTTCTCCTTTTCCTGGGGTCCACCCTGTTACAGATGGACTGCATCCCTTTCAACCCTCTTTCTAAATCTGCCTTTGGTGGGTTGGTTTGCTTGTCAGGTGGGGTAGCAGTTTTGGTTTCTGGTGCATGTTTCTGCCATTCTTTTTATTTATGAGGCTGACTAAGAATAAGCCTTAAATCTTCACACATACGTATATAACTAAAACATCCACATAAGTGCTGAGGGAGGTGAATTTTCAAGGGTGTCAGCAGAACGACTGTCCTAATGATGCAGAGTTGAATGAAATGAAATATCTAGTTACTGGGAAATTACGTTATTCTGAAGTTCCTAAATTCCTTAAAAATTTTTTTTTTTACATGTAAACTGCATGTTAATAATAGCTTTTTGCTTTAAACAATCAAACATTACTTGGAGAAAAATTTAATTACTTTATGAAAATAAAGATTAAAGATGGGCTAACTTCATGAGTTTATGTTTGGAATTATAAAGCATTTTAAAGAGTGTGTTCTTGGTATGACTGGATACAAAATTTATGTACTCTGTTTTGGGGGGAATTATATGATTCATAATTTCCATTTCATTTTTGTTAGGGTGGCTGATCTGAAATCCAAAAACAAAGCACTGTGATTGTAGGAAATGGGGTATTGTTGAAGGGCAATAATGGGGATCAGTTTTCTGTTTCTGTGACTTGACTTTGCAACAGTGTGGACTGAGGATTTGAGAAATGTGAAATGTAAAGGGTGGAAATGAAAGACTACAGTAGAAAGAGTAATTAAGTCAGGAGAAACTCTAACTTTATTTTTGATGAAGTTATCAGTCATTTTAGTCATGAAATTCCTTTTCAGATAAAAATTATTGAGTACTGGGAATACCATGTCTGACAGTGTCCTTTTAATAAGCTACTATGCAGACTGAATAAGAAAAGGATAAGGTAGTGTCATGACTCTGTTAAGAAAACCATCTTTTATTTGAATAAGCAGGTGTCTCATAGTTACCCTGTTCTGTTCTTTAATATGTTCAGAGTGTCAGGCACTTCAGTTACCAGAGAGCAAGGGTTCTATCAGTAAGAAGTAGTTAAGTCATACCAGTCACTAAACCAAAAGAAACATACAAGAGACATTGTCTTGGTTTCACTCTAGAGATTCACCACTTCCCCTGTTTCCTCAGCTGCATCTACCTCAGAGGTTGTTGCAAAGACTGTATAAATTATTCTGTGTGAATCTTTACAGCATTGTCTGGTATTCAGGTAAGGACTTAATATACTTTGCTTAGTATAGTTACATTTTATGGGGGTTCACAAGCATTCCTAATGAAAAATTTTTTTAGGTAATATTGTAGGTATAAATATTACTGGATACCACTTGATTTCAAGTCTCAATAAAACTTTTACATTATAACTTAGTAGGTGGTCATCAGAGTGAAGATTAAGTTAAACTCCTGCCCCATTGCTCACCTAAGCAGGCGTTGTAATATAAGGTACTTTACAATTTGATTAAATGTCTACTCTGTCTGTTCTTACATATTGGAACAGCATGCTGCTCCAGAGCTCACTGAGAACAAAATGCTGAGGAGATGTAGAGGGGAGAACAGAAGAAATGATCAATTGCCATTTCAGCCTATTTTCAGTTTGTTGTTCATCTCCCGTCTGTGTAACATAAAAAGTTTCCCATGACCGGTATTTATGACTTCCAGGTGGACCAGTAAAACCACTAGTCCTCCTTGGTGGCTCAGTGGGTTAAAGTACAGCAGATGAAGCTATCCACAACCAGTGCAGCACAAGTTTGATCCCCAGCTAGGGAAGTGACCCCATATGGTGCAGCAGACCTCTCCTGACCTGCCTACTGCTCCCCTCAGCAGTGTATTTCAGTACATCTGTCTGTTCTGCTCCCCATTCTGTGTCTGGTGAATCTCTCATCCCCTGCACCTCTGGCCTGTACCCCAGTTCTTGTATGCATAAATAAATAAAGTTTTTTTTTAAAAATATTTGTGCATACAGAACTGGGGTACAGTCCAGAGGCTCAGGGGCGGCGAGAGGCTTCACCAGAGACAGAGGGGGGAGCAGAACAGGCCAACTGATGAAGTACACTGCTGAGGGGAGCAGTAGGCGGGGCCAGGAGAGGTCTGCTGGGTCATGTGGTCACCTTCGGGGCAGGCAGCAATCAAACTCATGCAGAAGTGGCTTCTAGCTTCTTTTTTTTTTTAAAGATTTATTTATTCATACAGAACTGGGGTACAGTCCAGAGGCTCAGGGGCGGCGAGAGGCTTCACCAGAGACAGAGGGGGGAGCAGAACAGGCAGATCGACGAAGTACACTGCTGAGGGGAGCAGCGGGCGGGTCAGGAGAGGTCTGCCACGCCATGTGATCACCTCCTGGGCAGGCGGGGATCGAACTCATGCGGAAGTGGCTTAAGCTTCTTAGTGCAGTGCTTTAACCCGCTGCGCCACCAGGGAGGGCCGGCTTCTAGCTTCTTAATGTGTTTCTTTAACCTGCTGCGCCACCAGGGAGGGCCGTTTTTGTTTTGTTTTTTTAAATACAGAACACTTCCAACTTTAGGACACACTCTGGTGATAAGTCCCTGAGGATTACTGTGACACAGTCATAACTACAGTGGTAAAGCTGCTAGCTAAGGTTTTTCATGGTCATCTATTTTGCCAAGCACTTTGATCATCACTAATCTTATGAGGTTGGTATTCTCAATAACTTGAACTATGAGCTGTCATTCAAGTTTTGATAGTGGTCCAAAGTGCACATTTTTTATCTGCCATGCCATGTGGGTCAGCTCCCTGGTCGGGAGAATCCAACTAGTGTTGCAGTGGCTTCGAAGAGCTTCATAATGTGGTACTTTAACCCTAACCCATTGTGCCACTAGGGCGAACCTCTGCCCCCCTACTTTCTAGCTAAAAGCAGCATTTCCATTTATAACAGTGTTTCCCTTTCCCCTTACCTGGAAGAAGAAAATAAGTCTTCTCAAATTTTTTTTATTCAGATTTATTTATTTATTTATTTATTTATTTTAAAGATTTATTTATTCATACAGAACTGGGGTACAGGCCAGAGGCTCAGGGGCGGTGAGAGGCTTCACCAGAGACAGAGTGGGGAGCAGAACAGGCAGATCGACGAAGTACACTGCTGAGGGGAGCAGCGGGCGGGCCAGGAGAGGTCTGGCTCGCCATGTGGTCTCCTCCGGGGCAGGCGGCAGGCGGGAATCGAACTCATACGGAAGTGGCTTCAGATTCTCAGTGCTGTGCTTTAACCCGCTGCGCCACCAGGGAGGGCCCAGATTTATTTATATATATATTTACAGCATTGCCCATTTATGTACAGTATTTGCTTTCTCCTCTTGGTGGATTTTTGTGATCACTCCCTTATCAGTTGCATGGAGTGCAAAAATTTTCTCCCAATTAGTAGGGTATCTCTTTGTTTTGATTTATGTCTCTCTTTTTTTTACATGGTGCTTAAAGGCCTCTCTGGTGGCCCAAGGGGTTAAGTCTGCACACTGAAGCTATCCCCAGTCCCCAGCCATTGCAGCACTGCTCTTTTGTTGGTTCTATGCCTGGCCAGGGAGCTGACCCATCTGGCACAGCAGACCTCTCCTGTCTTGCCCGCTGCTCCCTTCATCAGTGTATTTCAGTAGATTTGTCTGTTCTGCTCTCCACTCTGTCCTCTGGTGAATCCTCTCATTCTCCAAACCTCTGGCCTGTAGCCCTGTTCTTATATGCATAAATAAGTAAATCTTTAAAAAAAAAAAAAGGGAGTTAAATACCCATATGAATTTATTATTGTATTTATTTTTTTTACGATTAATGTGTCTTTTGCTGTACCAAAGCATTTTAGTTTGATGTAATCCCAGCTGCTTATCTTTCCAAGAAAAGGACAATTCTTATCTGTATTATAAATCTTACTAAACACCTTACTTCACATGCAAATCCAACAACCCACCCCAAAACTTCTTTAGTTTGCTTAGCTTTTCTACACTTTAAAAACCTTTGGTTACAGTGTATCTAAGGGCCATATTCGTACCACCCCTTTGAGTTGCTCATCCTGGAGTTCTACTTATACAAGATTTTTGTGTAGACAATTTTATTCTCTCCGGTGGATCTTGTATGAGTTTGATTTGTGGGTCCCAGTCACTGAACCTAAGGTGATTTTTTTCTCTCTCCCCATAGTATATCTTCCTTTTGGGTAATTCAGAACTGACTCTTGCCAAAATTTTACAAAAGGTAAAGTTAACTAAGAAATTGAGGATGTGAGCACAGTTTATCTGGAATAAGCTCATGTTTTTTTTGTTTTGTTTTTTTTAACCTCTTGTTTCCAATTCTCTAGAAATAGGCTAAATATTAATACCCTTTCATGATCATTTGTATACTGCTGTGATAAAGTAAAGGGCAGCAGACTTTTGTTAAGTAAATATCCTTTATCTCTCCATCCCAGAGAACATAGATAGTCATTAAAATAGGTTACTTGATCGAAAACATTTTAAGCAGTAGTTATTTATTGCCAGACTCTGGAGAAATAGTTTATATTTTTCAGTTAAGCTAGGGATCTTTAGCTCTGATAGTTTGGTTTTAAAAACACCTTTCTTTCTCATTTATTTATAGTTTAAGAGTGCACTTAGTGTTTATACAAGACAGGAGGGATTTGTGTGATGTCCCCTGGTCTTGGGACATCTGAGATAGTGTAGCAGTTCCTAGCAAGCAAGGCCCGGGATGGTTCTGTGATGCTCAGAGTAGACTGCTCTATAGATCAGGAATCTTTGAGATCAGAAATACTTAAATGAAAAATTGGAGCAAACACTTTGTTTTTTGAGTTTGTCAGTTTTTTTTTTTTTTTTAATAATAAGACCATTGGTCATGTAGCTAAGACATTAGACAGTGCCTCATGGGAAATGAAGGGTTAAGACAAAACAGAGACCAAGTCTGGGCAAGACATTTCTGTTTGCTAAAGTATGCATACCCGAATATCCTGTCTGATTCAGGAAGAATTTAAGGTGGCACTTCTCTCTTCAGTTTTTATGCTGTAAGATTTATTTATAATTACATTTAATCAGTCACAAGTTGAAATGAACCTGGCTTTCAAGTGGTGTGTTATACTTACTCTAACAATGCTACATTGTATTCCCAGGTCTCCTTACACCTTCAGAGTTTGAATATGTCTTTGGTTATAAATCTTTATCCTTTGATGTAGAATCATTTTTTGGCATCACCCAGCAGAAGTCACTGAGTGCCAAGTCTGGTGAATAACCTGGATGGGCACTCCAGGTTGTTAGAGCTTTTGGTTTATGGTTTATTGTTTTTGACTCATGGATTAGGAGCCAGAATGTTTTCAGAATGATGAAACTAGTTTGAGCCACAGTTAACTCTTTGACAAATTCAGCAGACTTAAACAATGGGTCCAATTGACTCTTGGTCTTTGTGGAATGTTTCTATTTTAGTAGTGGAGTTGAGATCAAATAAACAAGTTAACATTGTCCTCACTTTTGATTTTGATATGAATGTTTTCTTGGGTTTGGACTGCTGAAAGATTTCTACTGCAAATTTTATGTTTTCATCCCTCATTGTAAACTTTTATTATAGACTCTTAATTTTCTCAAAATGTCATTTTTTTGAGGAAGTGTCTCATGAAAGATCCCAAACAGAAAACATGTTCTAACTGCTCTTTATCATTTAGTGAAAATATTTGGAAAAATGATATATTCACTCTGCATATATTTATTTGTTGCTTCTGCACCACCCTCAGCTTTTCTTGTATGTGTATTACTGTATATCATTCAATTGGATGAATCAAATTATTATGTTTACAGTATTTTTACAGATGAGGAAACAGGATTATGGAGGGTGAACCTACACTGATTTAAGAAATGAGAGATACCAAGGAGTCAAAATTTAAATCCCTTTTTTAAACTATAATTTTGAAGATATTTTAAAGTACATAATGCTGTCATGATTTCTTTAAGTTTTAAAAATAGTAATATGAAAATGAAGTGCTTCTACCTTTATCCTAGTATATTTAATTTGGAGATTTAATGCCACAAAGTTAAATTAAAAAAAAAATTTCTCCTTCAGGCTCGCCCAGTGGGTTAAAGCACAGCACTGAGACACTAGATGCAGCCACTTCATGAGCTCGAATCCCTGGGTGGTGGTCCCACGTGGCGTGGCAGGCCTCTCCTGACCCGCCCTCTGCTCCCCTCAGCAGTGTATTTCGTTGATCTGCCTGTTCTGCACCCCACTCTGTCTGGTGAATCCTCTCACCGACCCTGCTCCTCTGGCTTGTACCCTAGTTCTGTATGCATAAATAAATAATCTTTAAAAAAATTTTTTTTTCTCCTTCAAGGACATTTAAAGTTTTATGTTAACATGAAACATTGTATTTTGAAAATAGTTGTTGCCTATGGAAAAGTTGCCATACAGTCTTCCTGTTACTGTTCTTTTGTCTTCGTAAATAATGTCAGGAAATTAATTTTATCGTCACTTCTGTGTTTGTGTGAAAACATTAATTTGTCTTAATCATGATGATGACATAAGATTAGTTTAAAAGCCACTCTTAAAAGTTTAGATTATGGGCCCTCCCTGGTGGCGCAGCGGGTTAAAGCACAGCACTGAGAATCTAAAGCTGCTTCTGCATGAGTTCAATTCCCGCCTGCCCCGGAGGTGACCACATGGCGTGGCAGACCTCTCCTGACCCGCCCGCTGCTCCCCTCAGCAGTGTGCTTCGTCGATCTGCCTGTTCTGCTCCCCGCTCTGTCTCTGGTGAAGCCTCTCACCGCCCCTGAGCCTCTGGCCTGTACCCCAGTTCTGTATGCACAAATAAATAAATCTTTTAAAAAAAAAAAAAAAAGTTTAGATTATGAAAGTATTTTGTATTTAGTAATTTTAAATTTGTACATTTGTTAAATATGTATTTACAGTGGCATCCTCGTATGTTTGTGACTTGATGAAGTGATCACACTTTTATCATGATATATTTTGGCCTCTATAGATGTGGTATATTCTAAGATGAATTTGAATTAGGGGGGTAGTAGTCATCATGTGCCACTGAACTAATTTTCTGGGAAGGTTGATAAAGTCATACTCTGTCTTATCTCTTGTCATGTGCGCTAATTCTGGCTTATATTGGCAGCTCTGAAGTCCCTGTGTCGTAGATGAGTGGCTCCCCAAATAGAAATCAAAATAGCATTATCACATTGATAGGATTGGTTGAAAGTGTGTGTCATAACTAGTATACTTTTGCTGCAAATCAGTTACTTGATCATCTTGACTTAGGGGCTGGTATTCTTTGTTTCCTCATTCTTCCTGTATAGGCCATATAGAAATTCTGGTAAGATCTAATCAGTCTTTCACACGTAGAGGTTTCTTCCAAAAAATTAATTCTGTATTAGTGGATATTTAAATAATGTCCCTTGTTCTGGGTTATGTGTTCCTCTTATAATTCCAGACCAAAAATAAGCTGTACTCTCAAGAAAACTCCAGAAATTATTAGTTCTTGTGGTAAAGGGGGTTGGTTTAAAGACTTTCTGGTAGCCCATCCCTGCCAGTTGCTGGGGAAGCAGAGTTGTTAACAGTTTTCACATTAAACTCTTAGCTATACACATACTCATTCACATTAAACTCTTAGCTATACACATACTCTCAGAAGCTCAGAGGAAAGAAATATTTATATTAAGGATTGTGTGATAAAGTCCATTTATTCTGTCATTCTAAATTTTTGATTGTATTAAGTGAAACCATTTTGGTGACCTGTATTGCTGGTTGGCATTGTATGTATTGAAATGGACATGAAGAGACTCTTTTATCTCTCATGTGCCCATGATGCAACAAAAGAAAAATATTTAATATTTATAAGTTTTAAAAGTTCCCCTGTAAAAGTCTCCCTGATGGTATACGCAGTTAAAGCACAGCACTATAAAGCGATCCGCAGCCACTGTGGTTTGAGTTCAATCCCTGGCCAGGGTGCTGACCCACATGGCGTGGCAGACCTCTCCTGACCTGCCTGCTGCTCCCCTCAGCAGTGTATTTCAGTAGATCTGTCTGTTCTGCTCCTGATTCTGTCTCTGGTGTATCTTCTCACCCCCCACCCCAGCTCTTGTATCTGTAAATAAATAAATTTTTTAAAAAAAAAGTTCCCCTGTAAAGCTAAAAAAAAATTTCCTGTTTGAGGAGAATGTACCAGTTTCCTTAACTAGAGCTAGATGTGTTAGCTATCATGTTCTTTTTTAAAAAAAGATTTATTTATTTATTTATTTATACAGAGCTGGCCACAGGCCAGAGGTGCAGGGGCGGTGAGAGGCTTCACCAGAGACAGAGTGGGGAGCAGAACAGGCAGACTGACGAAGTACACCGCTGAGGGGAGCAGTGGGCAGGTCAGGAGAGGTCTGCTACACCATACACCATGTGGGTCACGTCCAGGGCTGGGATCAAAGGCATGCTGAAGTGGCTTTAGCTTCTTAGTGCTGTGCTTTAACCTGCTGCGCCACCAGGGAGGGCCAACTACCATGTTCTTTTAAGTTGATTTTTTTTTTTTTTTGTAGAACTTAAACAAGAAGATAAAAGTGTGAACATAAAGAGATACATTAAGATTTAGGACATAGAGTTGTATGAAAAAAAACAAAAACTGCAAGTCCAGTGCTGGTTCAATAACTCCCAGATTGGCAAGTCTATTGCTAGCTACAGTAACTCACAATCTCATTGAAGTTTTTAGAATTACTGATTATCAGTGAGAGAGGATGCTTGATACGTGCAAGGAAAAGGAAGAACCAGAGGAAGACTAATGATTTTAGGAAGAATAATAACCAAGAATTTCCCATTAGTTTGGTAATCAGCAACTTTTATTGAGCACTTCCTGTGTTAAAGGCATTGTGTTTGAGTTCTTCAGGAGTAAAGAGAGAAAGGATTTGGCATCAAAGGCTTGTGGTTGAGATGAAAAATAAGGGAATAATGTAAATACTAGTGTTACAAGGCAGTCCCAATATGAAATGGGTTGCCTGACTGAGTCCTCACCCATGCACCTCAAAGGAACTTACAATAAGGCTCATTGCAGGCATGCACAAAATGGGTAATAAATGGTTTATTTTTTAAAAAAGGGAAAATAAAAAAATAAATGACAAAAAAAAAAAAAGAGAGAGAGAAATAAATTAGTGAATGTCCCACCAGTTTTTCTGAGCTGGAATCCCATTAACAATCTAAAAGCTAGTAAAAGCCAAGCCAAGAGCCAAAAGGCCGAGAGAGGCCCAAGGCCAAGAGGTCTGGTTTTACACCAAACCTGGCTGCTTAACACCACCCTCAGGTCCCAGCAGTGCTCCCTTCAGTGATGATGGGTTTGTAGTTCCAGGTGTCTTAATCTGTTTGGTCTGGAGTTGGGGGTGGATTCCACAAAACTTCTGTCTGTAGAGTTTCTTCAGGATATCCTTTCCCCCTAACACAAAGTCATATACTTGATCAGATAATCTGCAGTCTTGGTCAAGCCTAAGTATCTTATTCTTTTTTTTTTTTTCCTTTAGATTTATTTTTTTGTATTTATGCATATAAGAGCTGGGAAGTAGGCCAGAGAGAGGGAAGCGAAAGGATTCACCAGAATGGGGACAGAACAGGCAGATCTACTGAAATACACTGCTGAGGGGAGCAGCGGGCGGGTCAGGAGAGGTCTGCCGCTCTATGTGGTCACCTCCGGGGCAGGCGGGGATTGAACTCATGCGGAAGTGGCTTAAGCTTCTTAGTGCTGTGCTTTAACCCGCTGCGCCACCAGGGAGGGCCCAGACAGCAATTTTTATCTTTATAAGTTTCACTATTTTTTAAAAATTTCTAAGTTCATCATCTTTTTTTAAAGGCAATTAAAATGCAGAATTCTTTTTAAAAATAAGATTTATTTACTTGTGCACACAGAACTGAGGTTCAGGCCAGAGGTGTAGGGGCAGTGAGAGGAGTCACCAGAGATAGAGTAGGGAGCAGCACAGGTAGATTGACAAGGCACACTGCTGAGGGGAGCAGCAGGCGGCAAGACAGGAGAGGTCTGCTGTGCCATGGGGGTCACCTCGCTGGCCAGGGATCAAACTTGTGTTGAAGCTGCTGTGGCCAGCTTTGTAGTGCTGTGCTTTAACCTGCTGTGTCACCAGGGAGGGCCCAAAATGCAAAATTCTTAAAACAGTTGTTTTTTTCTCCATCATGTTTTTGGTTATATGGAAGATATTTCATTTAAAACAATAAAGGTGGGTAAATGCTGTTCAAATGTTGAGATGGGACAAAGTCATTGAAAGAGTTTTGGGGACTTGGACTTTACTCAAGGTATTAAGCTCTCTCACGTAAACCTACCCTTCAGCCTTAGGAATGGGAAAGTGAGACCATTGGGCATTGAGAATAAAAACCTCACCTTAGGCCCTCCTTGGTGGCTGTGTAGCGGTTTAAAGCACAGCACAAAGAAGCTTAAGCCGCTTCCGCATGAGTTGGATCCCCACCTGCCCTGGAGGTGACCACATGGTGTGGCAGACCTCTCCTGACCTGCCCGCTGCTCCCCTCAGCAGTGTACTTCGTCAGTCTGCCTGTTCTGTTCCCCACTCTGTCTCTGGTGAATCCTTTCACCCTTTGCATCTCTCTGGCCTGTACTCCTGTTCTGTATGAATAAATAAATCTTAAAAAAAAAAAAAAAAAAACATAAAAAACCCCTCACCTTCTTGCTGGCCTTGTAGTACAAGATTGTTAAGAGGAACCAGGACTTCCATTCATAGGCCTGCAGCAATGTCCTCAGGGGTATCCAGTCCAGCTACAGTAAAAGCAGTCCTTTTATTAAAGACCTGACAGATGGTATAGGGACTTACCAGGTGTTTCTCAGATTCCAAGGCCCAAGACCTGGTGAAGGGGCTATGAAATTAGAGTAATGCAAAAAAAGAAAAAGAAATTAGAGTAATGCTGGCTATATGGACAAGTGGATCTAGGAGACTGCAAAGCAGCCCAGCAGGTTTGGATGCTGTCGCTAGCTCTCTGCTGAGGGCTAGTAAAGGCCTTCTGGACATGGGGCCCCCCCTCCCCCTTTCTCTTCTGCTGTGTAGGTGTGTAGTCAGCTGAGAAGTGGGTGGGGCAAGGGCAGCCTCTTCTAGGTTGGATGTTGGCATCCTGAACCCAACTCTCCCCACTCTGGCTGTGGTGAATCCTCTTTTTATTTGACCATTTTCTTTGCTTTTATAGATACAGAAATATTATTATGATATAGTATTGACAGAATTGAATTTTGTTGCTTACTTGTTTAGGGAGAATTAAAAAAAAATTTTTTTTAGTCACTCAAAGTACCCTGCCAAAAATGCTAGCAAGCAGAACTTTTTTGCAATGAATATAAATTGCTTGGGAAGAAATTCTCCTTACTTAAGCTATTTCCTGAACAGACCTTACTCATTTCACATCTTTGTGTATTGCTCATGGTATTTCCTCTTTTTAGAACTTTGTTCTGTGAGGTGAACTGTTGCTGAGTTTGAATAACCACTCCCTCTTACTGTTAGCTGCTGCGTCCTTGTACTTGAGTTTACTGTTTTTACATTGCTTTCATTTTGTATTTTGGTGGATTGATTATATTACTGTTTCCTATGTTAGTATATGGCCTCTGATTTATTTTTTAAAGATTTATTTATGCATACAGGAACTGGGTGTAGGCCAGAGGTGTGAGGGGAGGGATGTGTGTAAGAGGATTCATCAGAGACAGAATGGGGAGCAGAACAGGCAGATCTACTGAAATACACTGCTGAAGGGAGCTGTGGGTAAGACAGGAGAGGTCTGCTGGGCCATGTGTGTAGCTGCCTGGCCAAGGATATGACTTGTGCTGTGGTGGTTGCAGAGAGCTTCACAAGGCTGTACTTAACAACCCTTGAACCACCAAGAAGGCCCTATATATGAGGCCCCATATATGATTTTTATTAAGTAAGCTTGATACATTTGGAATCTGTTCTAAAGACTTAGGTAAACTAACTGGCAATAATTTGTTACAACATCTCCTCTTCTGCAGTCATGGACAGAACTACTTCATTGTCTTTACTGTCAAGAGAAAATTTTATGTATCTCTTCATGGAATATGATAAATTGAGACTTGAAAAGAACATCAGCTTGTTTGCTTCTCTTTCTACTGTTTTACTTCTACAACATTGTGTATCCTTTATACACAGAAAACCTCAGCACAAAGCTGACTGTTGTAGTATTTTCAACACACTTGTTTAAAAGTACTGGTGGAATGGTTGTGGAAATGACTATGTTGTTTCATAGACTGTCATGTTCAGATTTATTATTTAGAAGGAAAAGATTGGTATTTTTTACTGTGATAATAATACAATTAGCTAGAAGTTTCTCCTTTTAAGGAGTAAAGTGAGTAGTATTCATTAGAGGTACTTAAAAAACCATGAACTGATTTTACTACATGTATTTATATCCTTGATTGAAGAAAAATACTCTTTTATTGCTGAGTGAGGCTCCTTCCCGCCTTCCCGGTGGAACCAGAACTGTTAGTTCTCCATTTTCCCTCCATAGCTCCTGATAACCTCCATTCCATTTATTTTTGCTTATCTTGCTTATTTTGGATACTTTTTATAAATGGGATTGTATGAAATATGCTGTTTCATGTGTGATTTGTTTTATGCAGCTCTGTTTCGTTTTGTTACTAAGTACATCTCTGGAGCAGCTGTTACTTCAAACATTCAGCAGGTACATGTGGCATGTGATGCTGAACTAGATAGTGTGTGTCTAGAATAAGGTGATCTAGCACTTTGTATATAGTGTAGCCTGATTAGAAAAGATTACTAGGAATAATGCATTACCTGCCTTAAGAATTTGGATTTCTGAAACTGAGATACTAGGTAATTTTGATAGGGACAGTATATCTTTGTATTTAGCAATAGCAATGACTCTGGTAGACCTCAGGTCAAGTTGTGTGTCAGCCTCTTAATAATGGGTGACTTTAGACATTTTACCTTACATATTAGGTCTGTACACATCTATAATAAAATAGAGATATTTGCTTCTACATCATTTTATTTTTATAAAGGTAAAGATATATAATCATTGCCAAAATCAGGAATTAATCATTGTTATCATAACACAAAGCAAGTTATGTTCCTGTTGCAAGCTCCAAGTACAGAGCTGATGAATTGGGAAAGAATGAAGTAGATGCTCAAAGAGAAACAGATGAACTATATTATTGGGACCCTTCACAGAACAGGACTAGAATTTTTTTATATGAGCCTTGATGTCTAGGACTGAAACATGAAGCATTATAGCTCATTTAAGGACAACTTTTTGTGGTATGGCATACTACCCATATATGATTTTGTCAGCAGGTTATGCACACATAAATCATGACATATATAAAGAACAATAGAAAAGCATTTGGAAGCAAGAAACAGATCATCAACTACATTTCAGAAGCCTTGAGACTATAATAGTAGTTCTTATAATGAAGGTCTTGGATAGCTGAGGAACTTCATATTATATTAGGCTTTCATTTTAATCAAATGTGAATGTTCCATTTCAGAATGGCTTAAATAATTTAAGATTGTTAATTTTTCAACTATCATGAATAGATGGCTGACTGTGCAGTCATTTGTTCCTCAAATCCCAGGTAGCTGAGCTTTATCTGTATTTAAGAGGTAAAGAAAGAAGAGCCCATGTCATGAGAGTGGAAAAACTAATAGGTGACCAATGAATCATTTTATGGTAAAGAGTGTTCTACTTTTATCCTGCACCATACTTGAAGTTTGCATGTCTTCATTTGGTTAAAAACATATTTTAGACTTCTGGAAGATGGCGGCAGAGTAAATACGCCAAGATCACCGCGTCCAAGCCGGCATAGGAACTGAGGACTGAAAACGGACTATAGACTCACTTACTACAAGTTTTAACCCAAACGAAAACACCCTGGACTCACTAGAAGGTAGATAACTGCGAGGGAATCGGCGACTGGGTAGTTCCCAGAAGGGAACTCCGGGGAAAACCCGGACCCCTGGAAGTTCCGCGGGCTGCTGGAGCCGCTTTGCCCCACGCTAAACCCTGGAGGTAAAGCTGGACGGCTCAGCTCAGTGAGTGGAGCCCAGGCT
>NW_004567106.1:43964474-43980887 GCF_000260355.1 Condylura cristata | reverse complement strand
GGGGGAGGGAGGAAAATGCATGGGACTATGGTGGTGGCACAGGGGTGATTTGGTGATGGGAAACCCGTGGGGATTACAATTGAGATGAAAAATAAAATATGCAAAATGATGTAAAAATAAACTTTTTAATAAAAAAACATATTTTAAAGTTCTGAGAACTTTCATGCATAGAATACATGAAATATGAATATAAGTTTAAATAATAAAATATACATCTAGATGCAGTCCCTAATTAAAAATATAGGTTGCTGTCATTCCAAATAATAACCCTTTTTTCCTTCCCTTCTTACTGCCATTCTGGTGGTTTGAGTTCAAATTTCAGACAGGCTTTAGCAAAAGAAAAAAGTTGGGTTCTTTATATGAATTAGTATATTGTTTAGGGGCTGCCCTAGTGGTACAGGGATTAAAGTTTCAGCACTATCAAGCTATATAGTCAACCACTGCAACATGAGTTTGATCCCCAGCCAGGGAGGTGACCCACATGGTGCAGCAGACCTCTCCTGACCTGCCGGCTGCTCCCCTCAGCAGTGTACTTCGTCAGTTGGCCTGCTCTGCTTCCCACTTTGTCTCTGGTGAATCCTTTCATCCCCCCCTCACCTCTGGCCTAGACTACATTTCTTCTATGCATGCATAAATAAAACACATCCTTAAAAACTATAGCTATATCTATCTATACAGATTAGTATTATTTTAGTATACATTGAGGAGCCATTTTGTTATTAATATAATGACTGGAAGGAAGTTATTGAAAAAGAAGCAAGACTAGAGTTTAAAAAACTCTTCTGAACCACTTTACAGTTACCTCTTTTTTGTTGTGATGCTTTTGTGGGAACTATTTCTTGTTTTGTAATTGTCCTGACATTTGATTCTGGCTTCTTTAGCTTTTGCCTTCCTCCTCTGCATAGTTTAACAAAGGAACCCCAATAACTAGATGGCTCTACTTAAAAAATTTAGCTTTTTGGCCCTCCCTGGTGGCACAGCTGGTTAAAGCCCAGCACTAAGAAGCTTAAGCCACTTCCGCATGAGTTTGATCCCTGCCTGCCCTGGAGGTGACCACATGGCATGACAGACCTCTCCTGACCCGCCCGCTCATTGGTGTACTTCGTCGATCTGCCTGTTCTGCTCCCCGCTCTGTCTCTGGTGAAGCCTCTCACTCTCTGCATCTCTGGCCTTTACCCCAGTTCTGTATGAATAAATAAATCTTAAAAAAAAATTTAGTTTTTATCCTAAGCGCCCAGCTATGGAATCTCTGTTTCTACTTACAGTAGCATGACTTTCATAAATGCATAGCATGACTTTCATAAATGCATTCTATCCATTTGTTGAGATTGAATCACTATGGTCTGTTAAATTAATGATTAGAATTTTATGTAGGATTGTTTTTCAGTCCCTCAGTTTATTCTGCAATTTTATTTTGTTTTGAAAGTAAAGCTAGTTTTACATGCCAGTTGTACAACCTCTATGAGACAATTTCTTAAGCTAGAACAATGCGAAGACTTTAGTTCTATTTTCTTCAGTAAAAACTCCCTCAAAATTCCAGTAGAACATTGTTTTGACCTTGATTAAACTGTGAATTTTATTTGAAAGTGAAAATTGGCATTTTGGAGGCTATTTTATAATGGTGTGATGACAGTCTTTATGCAGTGTGTCCATTTGAAAGTGATGCAAACCACAAAAGGGATTTATTTTAAATGAAGTATCCTTTGATAACACTTAACATTATGTAGAGAAAAATATTTTTAATTATGTAAATAATATCTGTGCAGATAAAGGTAAATCCCCTCAGACTTCTGTTGCTTAACCCATGTCTCATCTCCAGAGGTAAGGAAGGGTTGTTTCTAATCACTTTGGAATGCATTCCCCCCACCAACTTTTCATTTACATGCATGCATATTTGTGAAAATAATAGATCAGTAACAAAAGTAATGAAGTGCCATTTTGTGTGTATTCTGAAAGCTGTGATTTTACCTTAGCTTAGTCTTGGAGGTCATTCAGTACCTGGAGATTTGTTCCATTATTATCAAATGCATAGCATTTGTATATGCCATTGTTCATTTAACAATTGGATTGTTTTTGTTGTACAGTTCTTTTTGTTGTACATCATTATGATGGACAACTTGTGTGATTCTTGTAGGACATGTGGATATTTTGTAGATTAGATTTAGAAGAAGTGAAGATACTGGATATAACAATCCAACATTCTCTGTATTGAAATCAATAAACAGTATTATAGGTCTAACTAGCTAATTGTGCTTGCGAAATTGTGTATTTATAATATTGTCATTTTAGTTAGGTGGGGTAGACAAGCCAAGTGTTAAACCTGTGATTCTCAATACCATGTTTCAGGATTACACCTAGCACTTTTTAGGCATCACCATCCCATGTGACTTTGTGAATCATTACAAATGACTGTTGGAATGGGAAGAAAGTTAAGGGATTACTTTAAAAGATTTTTTAGAATGCCCAAATTACCTAGTACCAGACCAGAAGCTATCTTCATAAAATTGTAATTAAATGTAGCAAAACAAAAAAAAATTTCATTTTCTTTTGATTTCTTCATACAAGTTATTGATTTTTATTCCCCTAAGTAGGAATGGTACTATGTGAATGAATAATGTTTTAAATTGACAGAGAGGATGAAAGAGATTTTTAGGGGAAGTGGACAGCAAAATTATTTAACTTGAAGTATGGTGTCATAACTTTTATAAATATTATGTATGTAAATTAGTATTTTATGAAAAAACTTGAGGAAGGTCTAAATGAGAGACCTCTACAGAAGAGTGGTTGAGGTTCTAGGTCCTCTGCATAGGTGGGTGGTGCCAGTCCATGTGTCTCCTCTCCTCTCCTCCCCTTAACTCCCTAATGCTGGACTGTGGCAAGTGACCTAACCTTTGTCATGTAGGAACGCAAGAGTATTAAGAGAATAAAGCAAATGGAAAACTACCTGATACATTGTAATTTGTATGAAATGTTAGCTGTTGTTATTTGTTAGAAGGACAATTATTATTCCTTATATATTAAATTTTAGGCATTTTTCATGCTTAAAATAGTATTCTAATGATAAAAAGAATTTGTACTCTAGAATATTGTTTCGATTTAACTTTAACAATAAAATTTTATTGTGTGTGTGTCTCTGATACCTTTAAGGTCCTAAACATTGATTTGTATGTGTGTGTTTAATGACTAAAACAAAACAGATCTAAAATTGTAGGGAAAAAAATTTTTGTTCTTGCAGACCTTGTACCTCTCCTCCAACCTGACACTGGCCTCTCATCCTACTTGGCTAAGTTTGAGAACAGGATTTCTGAGGGCATCTTTATTGAGGACCAGCTTTCTACAGGGCTGTCCACACAATACCTTGTGGGCATGAGCTAATTGTAGCCACAAACTTTCACAAAAGTACTTTCACAAAAGTTTCTTCCTGCTCGTGGCAGCTGTTACTTTGCAGGACAGTGAATAGTTCTAGGTATCAGAGCATGGCCTTTGGTGTGTTCTGAAGCACCACCAACAGTGAGCATCCTTCATGGTAACTATTTACTGTCCTGAGCAGCATTGGGCCAGGGCCACCTTACTGTGTTCCCAGATGTGACCATTTCTTCAGCAGTCATTCAGTCCTAACCACAGGAAAAGCTGATTCTTATGTTTTAGATGGTAAATTAGTTCACATTTCCTGTTCATATGATGGAAAGGAAATTTCACTGAAAACAAGACAAGGATAAAATAGACTCAGCTGATTTTGCTAAAGTCGTTGTAGTACTTGATGAAATTTTGTAAAGCAGCAAAGCCTTGGGACAAGACTTTACTATTGCTTGCTGCTGTTAGAGGTTTTTATAGGAATAAGGGAGAACTGCTGCTCGAGGTGAGAATTTTAGATGAAAGAACTGGCCAAGCTCCTAAGGGACTCTCTGTAAGTGTACAGACATAACATGAATTATGGAAACTCGACAAAACTTATAAAATGTAGTATCTCCTCCCCAAAATGACATAAGTTTGAAACATTTGCTTTTACATCTGTTAAATCTCTCTAGTTTGGTTACTGGTTATGTTTGTAAGTAAAACTGGACTACTTTGCGTGCCATGCAAGATGCTATACGACTAGCCCCTGATGGTACATTTAGCCTTGTTTCTTACCAGTGCTTATTGGATTTCTGTCAGTCAGAAGAACAACCGGGGTGGTGCGCGCGATGTGGCTCTGTTGCTCTGCTTGTGCCCTTTGTCTGCATGGAGGCTTGTGCCCTCTGTCTGCATGGAGTGCTTTTTTTCTTCACTGACAAATTCTCCTAACCCTACTGATCAAATCTCAATGCCTTCTTTGACTAGTGAGTTTCCCCAGATCAGTTCTTCTTGCAAGCTGGATAGGACACCAAGGAGCTAGACACCTTAGTTCTCATTCTGGCTCAAGTACATACTATTTCTGTAATCCTTTTTCTTTTTGAGATAAAATAAATTCATGTGAGTTTGCAGTATGTAATTCTGTAGTCTTTACCACATTCATGATGTTGAGAATCATCACCAGTACCTCATGGAACATTCTCATCACCCTAAAAGGAAACCCGTTTGCACACATAAACACTATTCTCCCTTCCTCAGGTCCTAGACCTATTTTTCATCCGAAGCAGAAGCTTGTTTACCCATTGTGGGCTTTGCCTTCTCAGAGGCAGGGGGCTTTGCTGGATGGGAGGAGCCATCTCAACTGCCCGTGATTCTTCACCCCATGTTTCATCTGCCCTGTACCTTTACGAATACCTCCCCAGGCAGTCTGGGAGAAGCTGGTGGGCTCAGGGTCTGACAAAAGAGAAGACTAATACTATTAAAAAGGTGTTAAAAATGCTCACTTGACTATAACATGAGGGTTTATTTCTGGACTCATAAGTTCTGTTCATCCCACTGATTAATATATCTATCCTATGCTAGTTCACACTGTTTGTATTAAGTTTTTTTTTTTTTTTAAAGATTTATTTATTTGTTCTTACAGAACGGGGGTACAGGCCAGAAGCTCAGGGGCGGCGAGAGCCTTCACCAGAGACAGAGTGGGAGCAGAACAGGCAGATCAACAAAGTACACTGCTGAGGGGAGCAGCAGGCGGGTCAGGAGAGGTCTGCCACACCATGTGGTCACCTCCCGGGCAGGCGAGGGGATCGAACTCATGCGGAGGTGGCTTTAGCTTCTCAGTGCTGTGCTTTAACCTGCTGCACAGCCACCAGGGAGGGCCCTGTATTAAATTTTTTAATTGAGATATATGAATTTTCCAATTTGTTCCTCTCCCCACTGTTGCATTGGCTATTCAGGTGCCCTTGCATTTCCATATAAGTTTTAGGGTTAACTCACCCAATTCTTGCAAAAATAGCTATTGGAATTTTCATAGTGATTGCTTGAATTTGTAAATCAGTCTGGAGGAAGGTATCACCATTCTAATAATGGTGTTTCTCCCAGTCACTGAATGCAGGATGTTGGTTTTTTATTTAGGTCTTTAGTTTTTTTCAACAATATTTTGTAGTTTTCAGTGTACAACTTTGGTTCCTCCTTGTTTAAATGTATTCCTAAGTGTGTTATTCTTAAAAAAAAAAAAAAAACAGATTTATTTATGCATACAGAACTGGGGTACAGGCCAGAGGTGTAGGGGCTGTGAGAGGATTCACCAGAGACTGAATGAGGAGCAGATCAACAAAGTACACTGCTAAGGGGAACAGCAGGCAGGTCAGGAGAGGGAACAGCAGGCAGGTCAGGAGAGGTCTGCCGCGGTGCCATGTGGCACCATGTGGATCACCTCCAGGGCAGGATTGAACTCATGCTGAAGTGGCTTTATCTTCTTAGTGCTGTGCTTTAACTCTCTGTACCACCAGGGAGGGCTGTTTTTTCTTTTGATGATGTTGTAAATGGAATTGTTTAGAATCTGAGCAAATGTCTTATATTTTCTGAGATTTCCTTTGCATGCATGTCAAGTGAAAATCATACTGTGTACTCCATTTGTTGTGAGGATTAGATGAGCTTATTTATGTAAACGGTTTTTTCTTAAAGATTTATTTATTTTTGCTTACAGAATTGGGGTACAGGCCAGAGGTGTGGGGGGTGAGAGGATTCACCAGAGACAGAGTGGGGAACAGAACAGGCAGATGTACTGAGATACACTGCTGAGGTTAACAGCAGGCAGGCCAGGAGAGGTCTGCCATGCCATGTGGGTCAGCTCCCTGGCTGGGGAATCGAATTCATGCTGCAGTGGCTTCGGAGAGCTTCATAGCGCGGTGCTTTAACCTATTGCGCCACCAGGGAGATAAATTATGGTTTAAGCTAAATGTCAAGTATTAGACTCTGAGCTCTCTGAGAAGAGGAATTTTGACTTAGAGCACCATGCTCAGTACCTGTTGATACTAACTTAACTTACCCATTTCAGATCTTACCACTTGGGCATTTAATGTGGGCTTCATGATCAAGGACATTATTTCCTCTTTATAAAATATATTTTGGGGTATTTTCTTGTATATGTAAATAAGTCTTACACAGTAACTTTGTCACTTATTTAACATATTGGGGTTTCTTTTGAGCTGGTTTAGTGGATCTTGGCACACCTAAAGGAATTGAAAAAAGGCAGTTCATTGTATTGGTGAACTTGGCGCTTATATATAACAGCTATAAATGAAATTAAAATATCTTAAGTTATGGTGTAGTACAGTGTCAGTAGACTAAGTAGTTTCAGTTGTGTGTTAATACCTGATGGATTAAATTCTGGTACAAAAATCTTTTAAAATTAGGATTATAAAAATCCTAATTCTTGACAATATTAATTATAGCAGAAAAATGTACAAATGATGATTTAATCAGTGTAAAACTTGATCTCATGCTGAACAGGGCCTGGAATCACACCCTGGGTATAACAGCTCATTTTTCTCAGAATTTGTATTACTTTTTGTCTTCCCAGGAGAGTGAGGGTAAAACCTTTCTTTGTTCTATTTAGAGCCTGGATTACTGTTAATGATACTTTGTTGTGGTGATAAACCTGTAGACCATTTTCAGGGATAGTTTTATTACATTTCAATGCTAATAGTGGGCATTGTGATGATACGGCTAATAAAATTGGGTATTTAAACATTCATATTTTCACATTTGAATGCATTTTTGTATTTAGTTGCTTTAAAATTCCACAACACCAAACTAAAAAGTAACTATAACAAATAAACAATAAAGTTGTTATGGTGGGTTGATACTTGAGTACTTGGTGATCTTGCAGAAATACCCTAAACAACAATCTGTTCCTTCCTCTCTTTGCTTTCTTGTTTGTTACCCTCCACTAAGGTGAGAGTAGGAAACCTTATTTGAAGAATTGACCCATTTCTCTTGTGAGAATTTGGAGATCAAGAACAGACCTTTTCCTTTTTTTGGGATTATAAATTATACTGAGAATAATAGTTCAAAAATTGACAAAAAGAGGGTCTCTTTCATGTTGCAGGGGTTAAAATCTCAGTGCTGTCAAACTATCACCAGCCACTGCAGCCATCCTGGCCAGGGAGTTAACTCCTATGATGCAGAGCCTCTCAGCAGTGTATTCTCCTTCCCAGTTTGTCTCTGAATTCTCTCACCCCCACCTCTGCCTGCACCCCAGTTCTTGTATGCATAAGTATATCTTTAAAAAAAAAAAAAGTGAAGAGGGCCCTCCCTGGTGGCACAGCTAGATAAAGCATAGCACTAAGAAGCTAAAGCCACTTCAGCATGAATTTGATCCTGCCCTGGAGGTTACCACATGGTGTGGCAGACCTCTCCTGACCTGCCCACTGCTCCCCTCAGCGGTGTACTTGTCAGTCGACCTTGCTCCCCACTCTGTCTCTGGTGAAGCCTCTCACTGCCCCTGCACCTCTGGCCTGTACCCTACTTCTCTGTGCATAAATAAATAAATCTTTAAAAATGACAGAAAAATAACCTTTTAGTAAATAAGGTTCTGGTGAGTGGCAGCAGCAGCTACCTTGTCAGCTATAAATAGGAAATCCCCCCCAGCCAACACCATCTCCTTCTCCTTCAACTCCTCCCTCCAACACACAGGCACACATAACACCTCACCTCTCTCTGCCTGGTTGTAGTTTTAGTATAAGTACCATTCAGATGGTTGGCATAAGTAACCCTGTTTTGGAATTACATAGAAGAAGGACATTGATACTGGAAAAAGGCCACTTCTAAGGAATGGTGTGAAATTGGGGCTTTATCTTGGGAAAAAGTCAGAGTCAGAAGATAAATATTCTTAAAAAAAAAAAGTCTTTCCTGGGTTTGCTTTAGCCCTGAAAAGTTTAACTTTAGACTTTAAGACAGTAAGCTTTTAGAGAAGGTGAACAGTGTGACTGGTAGTAGGCTACCTCAAATGTCTCCTTTACATATGTAATTCAGATGATTAAAGTAGGTGATAATCTCTGAAAGTCCTTCTAGCTATACAGTTATTTAAATCTCTGATTATGTTTGGAAATGTTTATTTAAGATTAAAGAAACTAATTTGGCTAGATAGTAAGTAACTAGAATACTAACTAGACTAGGTGAAGCTAAGACAATGAAAGTGTTAACATACAAATGTGAATTGAAGTGAAAATTAATGTACCTATTCTTTGGGAAGTTTTGGTTTCTGATGGGGTTATGTCACTGATGATGAGTCTAAAAATTGATTAGTAATTCCTTATTGCAAGTGTATGTGAGATCGATATAGCATGATAGAGGAGGTAAGCTTTTGCCTTTTTTTGATGCCATAGAGGAAGTAACTTTTGGGCCGAGATTAGACTATTGAGTAGGATATGCAAGACAAACCAAGTAAACAGTGGCATTCCAGGGAGGAGAAACCAGAAGAAAAGACTCGTTGGTATGGGAATCATGTAGAGCAGAAACCCAATATTTGTTGAATGAGAAAGGAGAATGTCCAAATGTGTCCAGGGAGATTAAGCTGGTGTCCTTGGAAGTTTAGCTGTAGAACTCAGACAATAATCTCCTGCCTTGTAGGGGCAGTGATGCTATTTTTCATTGGCATAAAGATAGTAACCCAAAAATGCAGCACTATAAAGCTACTCACAGCCACTGCAGCACAGAGTTGGATCCCCTGCCAGGAAGGTAGGTGACCCACATGGCAGGGCAGACCTCTCCTGACCCTCTTTGCTGCTCTCCTTTGCAGTGTATTTCAGTAGATCCCTCCTGTTCTGCTCCCCACTCTGTCTCTGGTGAATCTTCTCATAACCTGCAACTCTGGCCTCTTCACCAGTTCTTGTATATATAAGTAACTCTTAAAAAAAAAAAGTAAGAAAGAAAGAAAGAAAAAATAGCTAATTAAAAAATGTTAGGAGACATTAGATCGAGAAATTAGTGAGGTTAGTTTTGGAAATTGCAGAGCATCTATGCACTGTCTAGATGGAAATATCTGGAAGGTGGTCAAAGACTGGCCCTGGTTACAAATGAGAATATGACTCTAGAAATTAAGATCTGATTATTTTTGGTGACTTTATGTTTGCAATGTCAAAAGTGTAGATAGAAGAATCAGTAAAAGTGGTTCATGTGTCACCAGCATTAAAGATTAGATGAAAGCAGATTATCCACCAGAGAACCCAGAGTTAAGGAGAATCATAAAAATACAAAAGCATTTAAATCCAAAAAAAAAAAACCAAAAACTTTTATTTCCTTTCATAATATTATTTAGAATTTAAGAACAATTAAGAATAACAGTACAGATTTAAAAACCTAATTATTTTTTAAATTTATCAAATTACTCTGATTTATTCTTAATCTTTAAATTGGAGTTAGAAACATGAAAGAAAAAGTGTAACATACTATTTTAAAAAATGTCCTACTTTCTTTTGCTGAGTCTTCATAGTTACAATGTATCATGCTTCTTGTCCAAGAGCTAGGTCTGAAACTGACACAAAGACATAGACTTTGTTTCTCACCTCATAACTGGCCTGAACAGTACATCTTCATCTTCCATCCTTGTTTGGTAGGCATTGGTTCCCATTTTAGCAAGATGCCTGGCTCCGTCCAGCTCTCCCCTTCTCCTCAGCAGATCTAACAAAATACTCCAAAATGACTGCTTGGACCAGGCTGTATGGTGGCCTCCACTGTGCAGGCTGCTCCGCAAAGCCCAGCTCTGCAAAGCCCACTCAGAGCTGCCGGGGTGGGCTGGCTGGTGGTCAGTCACCATCCCATCACCCTGGCTGTCCTGCTGTGGCTGCCTGGCCTCTCTCTCCCTCCACCAGGAAACCCCCCCATTATAATTTTAAATATGTTTAGTCAATTGCGCCCCCCCTTTTAAAAAAGATATATTTATTTATTCATACAGAGTTGGGGTACAAGCTGGAGGTGCTGGGGCGTCACCGGAGACGGAGTGGGGAGCAGAACAAAAACAGGCAGATTGACGAAGTACACTGCTGAGGGTAGTAGCGGTTAGGAAAGGTCTGCTGCGCCATGTAGATCACCTCCGAGGCCAGGGATTGAACTTGCATTGTAGTGGTGGCGGCCAGCTTGCAGGGCTGCACCCTAATCTGTTGCACCACCAGGGAGGGCCTCAATTTCCCATTTTTAATGTTTTTGATGATAAGAAAAAATAGGGTCTTTTGTATTCATTTGCATGGATGTATAAATGGAGACAGTGGATGGGTGAAATAATATTTACAAGGTTGTAAGACTGCTGCTGCTTTGTAGTAATTTAGAATTTTGGGGTACTTTACAAGGCTTTAGGATGTGACCTATAAGAATAAACTGGATCTCATATTCATTGTTAAAAAGTTAGAGAAGGATCCTAAATTTACATGCAAAATAACATTATGAAGTGTGTTAGAGGGAAATAGGTCAGTGGAACTGGTAGGTCACATTAACCCAACTTATCTCCCTCTCTTTCTCCCGAGTTTTTCATTTCTTCATTCCACTCCCCGCTCACTCCCCCCCTTTTTTGTGTGTGTGTGTTAAATAGACCCATTATTTAACCTTTTTGTGTGTGCTTGCAGTTGAGAATTATAAATCTTTAAGCACAAGGTTGAGGGCCCACAGTCATTCAACCCATTTTATATGGGGCTTGCCCTGTAACAGTCGTAGATATCTCAGATGATCAGTATTCCACGATGCTATGGGTTTTTGAAAGACATTTTGATGTGGACAACAAACCTTGGCTAGGATTATGGCACGTGTTGTGGTGGAATATATCTCAGTGGCGTGGTTTCTGGAATTATTAATGAATGTGGATAATAATCACTCATGTATGTTCTTGATAATGTTAACTGGAGTAAAAATTTCAGTAAGTCAGTGAAAATGACTTCAGTATTAGCCAGTGAAAATGATTCTTAAGATTTTATTGTGAGAATTGTTCCGTTAGTCACACATTTGAATTTATATAGATATTATATTGATATAAGAAAGCTATTGATATTAAGAAAGTGTTTAATCTTGACATGGGGCCTGGGCATCTGACCTAAATATATGTTGATGCTATCTATGTACTGAGGAAGGAGACACAGGTTTAATCTCTTCCTTTCAAAAGAATGCATTGTGGAGATGCAAAGGCTGGGTACCTGCCCTTTTTTTTAAGCCTTACCTCGCTCTTAGGTTACTGGTTGAAAAGACTGGATTTTACCTGCAGGCAGCAGATTTTGCATAGCTGTTTCATGGAATTTAAATCTGCAGATGGCTTTGCTCTCGTTGTCTGCTAGATCAGGGATGGGTCTGCTGGAGAACATTTTCACAGTATGTTTATAATAAGGAGGAGCAGATGAAAGGGTAAATGGAAAACATGGGCTTCAGAGGATACACTAGTGACATGGTATTTGTGAACATTCCTGAACTTTTTGGTCCTTCAAATTTGAAGAAAATATGGAAATGGTGTTGGGGAGTGTTTCATTTATTATTTGAAGATGTTTTGGCTTGGAGTTGCCAAAATCACCAGCTAGAGAAAGTTTAAAAGTTGAACATTTCATTTTAATGTTTACAGAATTAGTATAAACTTCATTTTAGCAGTTTAATTTATTCTTAGATCTTTCAGTTTATGTGCATAGATTTTATATAAATGTAGCAAAATATGAACTTTGTCTTCTGAAATGAAACATTGCCACACTGAAGAACGATTCAAGTGTAGCCCCTTTTATAAAATGGTTCCTTGATAAACTGAGAATAAATTTTTAGGAAGGCTCTCATTTTTAATTAGACAAATTAAAATTCACATATTTTAACACTACAGCCATCCACTACTAAAGAGGTGGATGTTGAGATTAATAGTAAAAGGGAGACAGTTGATTCAAATTGTGGAATAGCTATTTAGAATTGGAAAGATTCTAATACTCTTCATTAACTCAAGAAATAGTGATTTAGGATTGCTACTTTGGTAGATACTACTTAGAGACACAGAGAAGGGCTTACTGTGTGCCACACTGTGCTACATAATTTTATTAATTCCTCTTAACAGCTCTTAGCATTGGGATTACTATTCCCATTTTATAGGAAAGTAGATAGAGGCCCACAGACTTTAAGTAATTCCCTCAAGGTAATAATGGCTGTTAAAAATGACAGAGGAGTTTGCTTTCACATCCAAGGCTGCATGATTGCAGAGCCTGAGCTCTCACATATCCAGGTCTTTTAAACCCAAAGGAGGGACATTACTATTTACTTGGTAGCACCAGGTGCTAGCCTCTGTAATGCACCTAAGAATCCTCAAGGTAAGTTTCATTATCATCATCCCAATTTAACCCCTCAGCTGTGTGCACTCCCCAGTGATTTGGCAGTTTGGCTGCAGCCCGTGGTAGATTGTGTTCTCATCAGATATTCATGCCAGTTTTATGATGCTCATTGGATGAAGTTGTAAGCTTAAACAATTTGGAAATATCTTTATTTTAACAACATTGTGAGGATATTCCTATAGAAATCCATAGTATGTTATGCAACTAGTTTTTCCCTTTACATTTTATATTCCTTTGATTTCTGTAATCTAGATTCTTAAAAAATAAGATTTTTTTCCTTAAGAGAAGTCCCAAAAACTGTAGAGCTCTACTTTGAAATCCCAAAGCTGCCTATAGCCACTTATAGCATTTCACTGTACTGTGCTTTCATTTTGCTAACTTTAGATGATGAGTAGGAAAACACATTTACAAATAGGAAAACAGTTTTAGATGTGATCTAGTGTGAATATTAAGACCATGTCAGTTTTAGTCGTTTGAGATTACATGCTTTAGGCTAGCGTTTTAAAAGATGTGTTCAGTTTTTTCTGTTCTCCCTCTTCCTTTTTTTTTCACATCTCCTTCCCTTTCAGGCTGCTATCCCCTATGTCCCCTGAACGCACCAGCAATTCCCTTCTAATTAAGTCAAACACACGCGTACATTTCTGTTGTAGGCGGCACTGTCAGTCTGTGCTAAAAGGACAAGTGTGTTACCTGCCCGGTAGCTGGGTGTTGCTGTGCACTTCTGCTACATTGCGAGGGAGGAGGGGACAATTAATTAGAAATCAGGAATGTAACAGTGAATGCAGCTTGGGTTAAAGACCACCAAGAAATCATAACAAAGGTCAAAAATGTTTTAAGTCTATAAATTGGGGTTCCAGTTTAATATTTCATTCTTAAGTGACAAAAAATGATTCACTGAGCCATATTTTCAGGGCTGGTGAAATAGAAAGAGCCTAGAGGTTGAAGATCGCTTCATTACGGCGCATAACTTCATTACGCTGGGTTTTTAAACGGTCTAGTAAAATTGAATCCAGATGTTAGCATTTCTTGGTTGTGTTTTAATTTGCTGCACTTAAAATCTTCTTGTAGAACCATGGTTGGCTCTACCTTAAAAAAAGAGAGCACCCCTCTGCTTAAGGGAAATGGTACTTCCTGCTTTCATAAACAGTCATGTGCATAGTTTAGCAAGGCCTGATGCCTCTGGAGCTTTTTCCCTTTATAGCACCATTGAATCCTAGTCCTAACAGAAGTGCTGCGAATCTTGTGGCCTCATTTTGAACAAAAGGGATTAGAGAAGAAAAATCTCTTGATTTAAGGCTTGACAGCAAAGGCAGGCAATCTTGGTTGTGAATATTTTCTGATTTTTCCAGAAATCAAGCAGAAGATTGAGCTGCTGATGTCAGTTAACTCTGAGAAGTCGTCCTCTTCAGAAAGGTACAGCTACATCTCTTGCATGAACAATTAATGGTGTAGCATTGCTAAAAAACAAACAAAAAACCCCCCAAAATCCCTTAGGATATGTGTATTTTTCTTGTCAAGTTTGGTACACAATGTTTTAAACTGCATGCTGGTCATTGTGCTGTATTGACGATGTGTATTTGGGCAAGCTGTTCTGCTTTTGGAAAGGGTAATTGATTTAAAAAAAAAAAAAATAGTGAAGCCTAATCAGCTGCAGCATGCACACCATAACACAGCAAACCGCTGGCTCATGTGTGACAGCTGTTGAAGGCTTTCAGAGATAATTTACTTTGCTGAAGAAAACCAGAAATTCTTGTTTTATTTAAGGAAATACTATTAATAGATTGTCTCCATGTATTTTGAGGTTGTTGTTTCACAAATTACCAACAGTATTTGTACGATCCAGGTTAAAAATACTTGACTTTCATTTGTAATGAATATTTTCTTATGTGGAATGGGAGTGCCATTTGTAAATAGCTTAGGAATTGCAAACCACAGATTAGTCACATTTTGAAAAAGAGATATGATGCTTCTTCAAGTCTGTGCTAGGAAATGGAACAGTCACTGCATGCAGTAATGGTTCATGCCTGCAGGTAAGGACAAAATGACTCAGAAGTATTTTTAAAGCCATTATTTTATCTGCCAGTCAAATGATTATACTTGTAAAAGAGATATTTCTTTAAAACGATTATTTGACTTAATAAATAAAATTAAGATATATCGCATTGGGAAATGAGGGTATTGTTGGTTTATTTTATATGAAAACATTGTATTCACTTATGTCTATTTAAATTGTGTACACTATATAATGTTTTGAATTAACCTTCTTGGACATGTAGTTGATTCTTAGCTTTCTCTTGGTTAACTAATAGTTTATACTTACTGATATTTTGCATTTGAGCTGCATTAATTTATATTTTTCTTGGCTAGCTTTCAGGGTTAGTGTTTTGTTCATAGATTTAGTTTTTTAGGAAAATAATTTGTTATTTAAGAATTGAAATGGGGAAAACATGGAAAAAAAAACCCGAGGTGAAGGACCTAGCATGGTTAAGATGGATTTAATTAAAGTACATTAATGTACTTTAATGGTAAAATGATGACTTTAAGTCGATTTATTAGCATAATTAGGTGAAAGGCTCCTGACTGTAAGTTAGGGCTCTACAAGTAAGGTAGATGTTTCTGTTCACTTCAGTGGTTGAAATAGCAAAATTAGGGAACATTTGTGTTTACTTTTATGTAGATTCTAACTTTAGGTCTGTGGCTAGCCATCAGTTTTAAACATTCTGTTTGCTGAGATGAAAAACAGTCTTCAGCCTTGTGAATGTTCTGCCAGTAAAATGGTGGTGATGGGAAGGGGAGGGTGGTGGTGTAAATAGTGAATGGTACCGGTGCTCTATGTAACGCAGTTTTGTGATTTGCAAGAACATTCTTAATGGTGTGACAGCAGTAATTATGCTAGTTTTTTTTTTGACTAACATGAATTGTCTATTGATAATTGAGAACTGAGCAGAATGGATGAATATTATTGAGAAAGAAATTAGCAATGGGTGAGTTTTTGTTTTTGGTTAAATTCTTATAAGGAAAGATTCTAAACTAGTTTGATGGCTGCACTTACTGTTGTTATTAACCAACCAACCTCCTGTGGTTAAATTTGATGGAAAGGGAAGCTGCATATGGTCATGATTTTAAAGTTTAGAAAGCAGCCACTGTAGTTTTACCAGCACTTGCTTTCTTTTTGTTTGTTATTCTTTTGGGGAGGGTGCCTAGAAATATATTTGATAGTTATGATATGCTAACTTAATGGGAAGTAAATGTAGTTGTGGTTCAGCCAACATTTTGCAAATGTAGAATCTGTTGCATTAATATAAATATATTAAAAACAAATTGCCTTTTTAAAAGACAGTGATGAATAATCAAATCATTTGTCTTTTTAATAATGCGCTTAGAAGAACGTGAAAAACAAGAATCTGAAGTTTAAAAAAAAATTTAATGGCTTGGTAACAATATATCCTATCCAGGAATTTGACAGCTTACTGTATCATATAGCATTACCGTCACATTCTTCAGTCTTTTCACTAGTCACTTAAACTTAGCGGTGTTTGGTTGTTTTTTAAAAAGTGATTTGAAGTATTAAGTTAGTATTAAAGATATTTATAATTTAAGTATGGTAGGTATTCCTAGCTACTGATTTTTTTTTTTAAAGATTTATTTATTTGGGCATACAGAACTGGGGTACAGGCCAGAGGCTCAGGGGCGGTGAGAGGCTTCACCAGAGACAGTGGGAAGCAGAACAGGTAGATCT
>NW_004567106.1:43963379-43964154 GCF_000260355.1 Condylura cristata | reverse complement strand
AGGCGGGAATCGAACTCATGCGGAAGTGGCTTAAGCTTCTTTGTGCAGTGCTTTAACCCGCTGCGCCACCAGGGAGGGCCTAGCTACTGATTTTTTAAGAAGGGTGAAGAAATCCTTTTTGTTTTCTTTAAAGAGGGGAGCAACTATTTGTAAGAAACTACCATTTGCCGCAATTGAGCTTGCTCACAGTTTGCAGTATAGAATGTTCTCCTGATAGTTATGGGAACTGAGTGGAGAAACATATCTTAAGTACAAATTATAGCAGGTAAATAAAGAGTGATATGATATTGCCAATAATATTTTCATCTTATACTTTTAACCTATTTTATGGGAATTCTACTTATATGATAGCTAGTTCCATGACAGCATCAGTTAAACTGATTTTTTTAAAGTTAGGTGATTTTATAGACTGGGAAAACAGAATAAAAACTATACCTCATTTTTTAAAGGTTTATTTATTTATGGATACAAGAGCTGTGATACAGGCCAGAGGCATGGGATGGTGGTGGTGAGAGGACTCAGCAGAGACAGAGTGAGGAACAGAAAAGGTGGATTGACTGAAATGCACCGCTGAGGGGAGCAGCGGACAGACTGAGAGAGGTCTGCCACCCCAGTTGGGTCATATCCCTGGCCAGGGATTGAACTTGTGGTGCAGTGGCTGCAGATAGCTTCATAGTGCTGTGCTTTTAACCTGTTGCATCACCATGGAGGGGCCTTTTTTTTTTTTTTTTAATTAAAAAGTTTATTTTTACATCATTTTTCACATTTTTTTTTT
>NW_004567106.1:43913243-43962788 GCF_000260355.1 Condylura cristata | reverse complement strand
CTCCACATCCTCGCCAACATTTGTTGTTGCTAGTTGTTTGAAGATGTGCCATTCTCACTGGGGTGAGGTGGTATCTCATTGTGGTTTTAATTTGGGGGCCTTTTTTTTTTTAAAGGTTTATTTTTATTTATTTATTCATATAAGAACTGCTATATAGGCCAGAGAGGTACGGGGGCTGGGATGTGGGAGAAGGTGAGTGGATTTACCAGAGACAGAGTGGGTACAGAACAGGTGAATCTACTGAAACCATACTGCTGAGGGGCAAGGTTGAAGAGATCTACCATACCATGTGGGTCAGCTCTCCCTCCAGGGATTGAATTCACAACTCTGTGGTGACTGGTGACACATTGATTGCACTGAGACTTTAACCCCTGCGCCACCAGAGAGGCCAAATCTTAAGAGCCCTCAATGGCACCTTGAAATTTACAACTATATTTACCAGAATAATGGAAGCATATTAAATGTCATTTTGTAGGAGTTGCATGGAGAACTTCTACTCAGAATGGCTGACTCATTGGATTAAAAGTAATAGGTGACAAAGTTACAGTTTTTGTTTGTTTGTTTGTTTCATATTTTGGTGAAAGAAAAATGCCAGCTTAACACTTGAAATTAAGGACAGAGAAATTATGAATGAATAAAAAACAATGATGCTTGATTTGCATGTTATTGGCAATGAATATGAAGGCATATGTAATATTTTAATTGAGTGTCTGTTGAGTGAATGAATGTTTTTATTGTGAATATGGTAGGAACAGGGCCCCTCATCTACTCCTTTAAATTTTCTTTAAAGCCATCAATATTTATTTGATCAGTAATTGGCTTTGTGTTGACTTTCCTTTCCCTAGCTAGGGTGCTGATGGAATTTAGAAACTTAGGCCATAGAAGAGTGGTGAAGAGGAGGAATAAGAGTAGTTATAGCAAGAGAAAAGCAATCATTAAACAATTTAGATGCTACTTCTACGTGAAGGGAGTGGGGGTGAGGAAGGAAAGAAGAAAAACTTTGAAACATCATGTCTAAAAGATAGTGAAGAGAAGGCACCTTGCTCTACTAAAATTTTTGTCAAACTATTTTTAGTTCTGCAATGAACTTACAAAGCAAAATTGGACAATTCTTAATCATTAAAGAAAAATTGACCCAGAGTGCTCAGAACAGTGGTTCCTAGTCAATCTTAGCCAACTGCAGGGAGAGCTGAGGAGTGTGACGTAGAAGGCTCTGCAGCACTAGTTCTATCCCTGGCTGGGGAAGCGACCCATGTGGCACAGCAGACCTCTCCTGTCTTCTCCTGCTGCTCCCCTCAACAATATATTTCAGTGGATCTGCCTGTTCTGCTCCCCACTGTCTCTGGTGAATTCTTTCACCCCACCCCAGTTCTTGTATGCATAAATAAACAAAAATAAATCTTAAAAAAAGTTAAGTAGCAACGATAACTAAAAAGATCATCTTGTGTGTTTGTTTTTGTTTTTGACATTTTGGTGTTGAAAAGGAGTTCTTTTAACACTAGAGTAGTCAACTAGTACTAGCCTTGTTTATTAAAAGCCTTCATAGAAAACACATTGAATTCATAAATTCCCAGCTACCTTTTTCAGGAGAAGAGAGAAAGGAAGACAGAAAGTATAATAAAAATATTCATGCTATGGCCCATATTCTAGCAGTGCTGTATAAACTGGACTAGTGAGAAGTAACAAATTGTATATTGTCTTCATCCAGTATAAGGGCATTTAAGACACATAAAGAACCTGTGCTATTTTTGTGTGATTTTAAAATTTCTTAATTTGGAGCCTCTTAAGTGAAGAGAAAAAGGGCATATGATAATGATGCGTGGTTGCAGAAAGTAAAAAGAAGCCTGGATGAATAAGGAGAACGGAAGTGAGAAAATTAAAAAAGAGGGGCAGAGCCAGATGAAGAGCGAAGGAAGTCAAGAATATTCCTTGGAAAGATCCAATACCAAGGTGTCTGTGACTGCTGTTAATATTGGATGTGTTTTCCTCCTTGTCCCTGTGGTGAACGAAGAGGTAGTTGTGGGAGGAAGAGCCAGATTCTCTCTTCACTATACCCCATTCCTCATTATAACACAAAGTTCAAGGACAGTCATTCTTGTTTTTCCTTTTATTTATCTCTACTCTGCCACCATTGGCTTTGTTTCTCTCTTTGCAGGGTAAGATGTATTTTTCCCCTAATAGTGGGTTCAAATGACAGTAATTGATGGTGTTGCCTTCCCTCTCAAACTGTATGCTTTCCTTTGTTTATATTTCATTAAAAAAATATTTTATGAAATATAATCTGTTTTTTAAAAATTTATGTTTAATGTGTTGTATCTTAAGAAATCTCAAGCTTGTTAAGATTTTTTGTTAAGACATTTTCAACTAATAGTTATGCCTGTGATTCATTCAGGTTTTAATATTAATGGTAAGAATTGAGATTCATTATCCCTGCATTTGTCTGTGTAGTTGTTGTATTCGTATTTGTATTACATATAAGTAGAAACCCTATATATTCCTCTGATCTATCTACTCACAGTGTTACCTGTGTGAGTTGAATCCATGTTTTTGTGTGTAGTAGTAGTTGATTCAGAATCACAGCTGTGGAGTTTTCATTATATAAATATACTTCTTTTTAGTTATCCTTTCTACACTAATGTGGAGTGTTGACAGTTTAGTGCTGCTTCAAAAATTTGTGTGCATGTCTTTAGGTGGATGAATTTATGTATGCATTTCTGTTGGTATTCCCAAGTGCAGTTGCTGACATTAGTGCATATTGCTAATTTTCCAAACATTCCCACCGACTGTGCTCCAGGTCGCTGGCAAAATGGGGGAGGGGGAATTAGAAGGAGATAACAGCTGTATCTCAGCATTGACTTTCATGAAGGAGATTAGTATTAGAAGTTTAGACAGGACAGGAACCAAAAATCAAGGTGTAGACATCAGAGGCATTACACTCTCACTGATTTCCATCTTGTTAACTAGAACCAATGACCACTACTAATGAAACCATGAGTTTTGATGCAAACTAGATACCAGTAGCAGAACCCTTTCACTTGCTAAACATTATTTGAAGCCTGTTATGTAAAAAATGGTGAGAAAAAAACTTGGGCTGGGCATGAGGGAAGTTAACCCCAGTCTTCCTATCCTTTAAAAGTCCATCTTTGAGAATTAAAAAGTGCTCCAGTCCTCTTTAAAATCCTTGATGTAGGCAGGCCACTTTAGGCCTGCCGAAGAAAGTTTTTGATATTTGTTAATTTTAGATTGTCGTATATAAAATTACTGTTGTATACCTAAAAATAAAAAATACGGTGTTCTTTTTAATTTTGGATTAAAAAAAGCCAGAATTTGGACAATTATTTGGATTACCTTAATCTATTGGTCATTATTTTCGCTGTTTAGCTGTAGTAGCTAAAAAAAAATTCTTTTTTATTGGTTAAACTTTGATTTTGTGAACTGATGCCTTTTTTGAGGCTTGCCCATATTTTCCACCAGAGCTGCTCAGATAGGGCTCTTTACTCCACAGACCCTTCAACTACACACCTCCCCGTTCTCGGCATAAATAGGCTCCCTGTCTGTGCTACTGAGCACCCACCCTTCCCAACTTAGTCTCAGACGCCTTTGACTTTGTCCATCCTGCGTTGTTTATAGACTCCTATCCTTTCTGTCTCAAGAAAGCCTGGGGGAGGCAAAACTGTCTGTTACAAACTCTTTCATAGTCCCATGTACCTCTATTTTGCAGCATTTGTTACAGCTGTTGTTTGACAGTGAGGAGTATCAGTGACATTTGCTTTACTTATTAGTCTGCTTATTGTTAGTCCAAATGTATGCTCTTAAATAGAGAAATGCTTTTATCAGAAAATATTTTTATTTTATGTCATCATTTGAGGCTCATAAATTTTGTGTGGGGAGACCTTTTGGCATAGGGAATTACATGTTTCTGTGTTATTGGCATAAATTAGTAAATTATAGCCATATGTAGTCATAAAGCATTATATACATATGCTCATAGTAAATTAAAACCACTTGCTAATATTTCTATCACATCAAAATCTAGTTTATCACATTTTTTTGCATTTGTTTTTTACTGTAAGATAAAAATGAAAGTAAATCTGTATATTTTTCACCTTTGTGCCAAAATGGTTACATCATGTCATACCCGTTTATTTCTGAAATGTCAGTGTTTTATGTATCACCTTCATACATTTTTTTCATGATTGCATTTCACCTTCTGCTATTATTTACTTAAAATCATACTTTTTGTTTAATTGTGGAAAATACATATATCAAAATTTTGAATATTTTTTCAAAGTTATTATCTTTAAAGCAGAATTTCTCTATTCTCTTCCAGCAAATATAGTATCCTTGCCTTTCAAAAGTTACTTTAAAATCCTATCTAGATTCTGTTGTCTGATACAGGCTTCAAGTCTGAGCCATATGCTCCCATCTGTTTATAAGGAAAACTAAATTGGCAGTGTCATAAAGGGTGGTAAATATGGTAGCACTGGAGTGAGACTTGCTCATTGGTATACTCAAGGTGGTAGGAATCTTTGGAAAGGGGTTGCTTTCTTGGTATGTGATGCATTAGAACTCAGTACCAAGTCCTGATTGTCATTTAGGATTGTTTTGTCTACCAGCAGAGGCATCTCCTATTCACCTGGGAGACCTAGCCCCCAAATCAGGGAAGTTCAGAACAAAGAGTAATAAATAATATGAGTAATAATGGCAACAACAACAAAAAACTTATAACAATCATAGTGTATTTTCTTTATAACAATTATTTGTTATACTCGGAGACAGTGAAAGTAAATTTTATATGTAGATCACTTTTATGATCTGCCTGTTATCTATTCATCCAGTCAACATTTATCAGCAACTGCTGATTTACTCTAGCCACTTAGTGATTTGGAAATCAGAGTGACAAAGGCAGCACAAAAATGAAGGATCTTTACAGAAGAGATTTAGGTGGGTGGCTTGCCCCTGACATAGTATTTTGAATGTGCTATGCTAAGAACTGTACCATGGAATACTGTAGGGTAGGAGGCCTGTGCATTCCTTGAAAGAATGCAAGAAACTAGTAATTGCATTTCTGTGGAACTTACATGAAGACCAAAGTTGAGGTGACTTGACTGCAGGGTTACACATACAGTTGCTTATCAAAGGTAGTTGAAGAAAGGGCCAGGTGGGAACCTTAGAAAATTGGAGCCCATAAGCCCAACTAAAGAAGTGGTTGCTGATTAGCTTTTCCAGATTACTGCTGTGTTGAAATGCAAGCCACATTTTGCCAACTCCTGTAGTTTTTTCTTTAAAGATTTATTGGGCTCTCCCTGGTGGCTAAGTGGGTTAAAGCACAGCACTGTGAGGCTCTCTACAGCCACTGCAGCACGAGTTCTATCCCCAACCAGGGAGGTGATCCACATGTCTGGCAGACCTCTCCTGACCCCCCCCCCCACTGCTCCCCTCAGCAGTGTACTTCATAGTTTCCCTGTTCTGCTCCCCACTCTGTCTCAGAATCCTCTGCACCTCTGGCCTGTATTAAATAAAAATAAAGATTTAGTTTATTTATTTATGCACACAAGATCTGGGGTGTAGGCTAGAGGTTTGAGGGGGATCAGAGGACTCACCAGAGACAGAGTGGGGAACATAATAGGTGGATTGACTGAAATACACTGCTGAGGGGAGCAGCAGGTGAGAGAAACTAGAGATCTCTTGCATCATGTGGGTCAGCTCCCTAACCAGGGATCAAACTTGTGCTGCAGTGGCTGTGGATAACTTCACAGTGCTGAGACTTATCCCTGTTGCGACCAGGGAGGCCCAGCTCCTGTAATTTTAAGAATTTGAAGTTTTGGGTTTTATGTCTTATTTTAAGTAATAGTGCATGTAATTTAAAAGATAAAATGAACCCATAAACCAGCCTTTAAAGAAAAAGAGTATCTTCTACCCAAAGTCAGTTTGTGATTTAATTTAAAAAAAAAAAACAAAAATCTTGTGAGCCACATACACAGGCCGCCTTTCTAATATCTGTAGTTCAAA
Organism: Condylura cristata; assembly: GCF_000260355.1. NCBI lineage: Eukaryota > Metazoa > Chordata > Mammalia > Eulipotyphla > Talpidae > Condylura > Condylura cristata. The sequence continues at coordinate 43,956,776 of NW_004567106.1, read as the reverse complement.
GGCATACAAATCCATCTATTGTCATGTTAAACCATATGTCGTACCATATGGAGGGATGAAAATGTACCCTAAAAATTTTAGAGAGATGTAAATGACTGACAAGTTAATAAAAAAACAAAAATTACATGTATCTGGGTTTCTGTAAGATTTCAGATATGCAAAAACTGGTGAACATTGCTCGAATAGTCATGTGTTTTGTAAATTATTAGCTGTTTGGGACAGTAAGTTATATTGCTTAACTTGGGAACTTAAATAAATTCACTTAGTCTGCAAAGCTTTGTTAAGTACCTAAGCTTTTGTAAGGAATGAGAAAAGTGCAGAGGTAGAATACTTATACTTTCTTGTTCTCTTTTTCCACCTCATCCTTTTTATCCCAACTTCTCCCCACAAGTTTCTTATTTTTTTTAATATTTTTTTTTATTTGTGTATATAAGAACGGGGTATAGGCCAGAGTTGTGAGGAAGAAAGGGGAGAGGTAATAGAATAGTTTCTGCAGGAATACCAAGTCTTTTCTTTACTAATAAGGTTATTATTTAGCATAAGATTTTTCAGATATCTTAAAAGATAAGACTTACTCATTTTAGCAAGTTAAGATAAAAAGAATACAAAAAGCACCATGCTTTTTTTTTTTTTGTCTGTTTAACTAAAGGTCAGTTCCCATTATTCTTTGTTTTTAAGTCTAGTTTTAGTCTGAGGAAATCTATAAAAATTAAGCAGATGTACTTACACAGTAACACCAACAATAAAAACCCGGTATCAAATAGACTTAATTTTGAAATTGCCTTTTACACTTAAGTATTGCATTTTTTCCTAGATTATTAAATCTTCTATAGCAATATTTTCTATGGTATTTCAAAAACTGCCTATGATTGAGTCTGTAATATGTATGTAGGTATTTAATTCTATGCATTGGTCTTATTTTAGAAATGGGACCTCTTGCAGAGTTAACTTTGCAAGTTTTGATTTCACATTCATTTTGAATCTCAAAATACTGTTTTTGAGTGTTGTATGCACAACACCGAACAATGTGCTAGACAGTGTAATTTATTGGTCCCTCTGCTCCTTAGGTATTTACTTAGTAAAGCCAAATTTTGCACAGTACCTTCTGTATCTCATTGGGTGTGCTTAAGGAGGCTGTGTAGTTAGTACGTACAGTCCACCTGAGGAAGATGCTGACCAGCATAGTATTGCTTTCAGTTAAACATTTATGAGATGCCTAAGGTAAACTTCATGTTTGTGCGGAGGAACCTTAATTTTCTAAGAGGTTTCAAAAATTATATTATTGAAACTTTTCACTCCAGGCAGATGACAAAATAACACAAATGGTTGGTTTTCCTGTTTTATTCTTTTAAAAATATGCAGGAATCAGGACCTCTTTGGTGGCCCTGGGGGTTAAGGACATGGCACCATCAAGTTATTGCCAGTCACAGCAGCATGACTTGGGTCTCCAGTTGGGGAGCTGACCCACACGGCAGGGCAGACCTCTCCTGTCTCACCTGTTTGCTCCTCACTTTGTCTCTGTTCAATCCTCTCACTTCCCACCCCCACCTCTGGCCTATACTCTAGTTTTTGTATACACACATAAATAAATCTTTTACAAAAAAAGTGCAGTTTGCTAACCTTTTTTTTTTTTTTTTTGGTTAAACCAGGTCTTTATGGGTGTTTCAGCAAGTACTCACTTACTTTATTGCAAAATTTATTCACCTTTGTTGTTAAGATCTTCCTTTTGGCCAAAATGCATTTTTCTTTCTGGAATTTGAATTACTTTGGTTGGGAGGGAAGAGTGGAGGTGTCAGGAGGTACTTTCTACAACTGGAATACTGGAATTTAATGTACAGTTCTCTGCTTAGCTGTGCTATGTGTGAGAAGTTGGAGTGAAATGAAAGGTCACCTGAGAACTCCAAATAATTGCATAAAGCTGGGAAAGAGGTAGAGGAAAGAATGGGAAAATAGATGAGAGAGATGTACTGTGCCCTGTTGACAGAGACTCTTCTATGCAGTGGTAAGTTTTTGAATTTTATGCCATTTGTCAAGAGCCTTCAAAGGGTTTTAGCAAAGGAAGATGTTAGATGTTAGAACATGCACATGTCCCTTACGCATAAAATAAGATGTTTTTATTTTTAAATGGGGGCAGGTGAAAGGAGGTCTACTTCTTTCTTTTAATTTTTTAAAAAAGATTTATTTTTGCACACAGAACCTGGGATACAGGCCAGAGGTGCAAGGGTGGTGAGAGGACTCACCAGAGACAGAGTGGGGAGCAGAACAGAATTACACTGCTGAGGGGAGCAGCGAGTGGTCAGGAGAGGTCTGCCGCGCCATGTGGGTCACCTCTCTGCCCAGGGATCAAACTTCCACCTAAGTGGCTGTGGCCAGCTTCATTGTGCCATGCTATATCCCTAAAATAAGGTCTTTTTAAACATCTAAAGAAATGTATTTGTTCCCTCTCGAATGAAAAATGGTAAGATATGCTGTGGAGTTGGTGGCAAGATGTTACTTATATATTCTGGATTTGGGCAGAAAAATTATGGCTGTATTGAGTGACAGAGAGCAGAGGAAATGAAACAGATTACCAAGAGAGGCTATATTTCTCTCCAAGACTTTACAAAGTGGGTTCTTTATTCTTTCAATGGGTAGATATGTTCCTTTCTAAGCACACATTGGGCCTTTATAATTGCAGGTATTTTTTTCTCTGTTAAATATTATTAATCTTCAGATTCCTGATTATAGTTAGTAATGTCAAGTGTCTCAAAAATTTTCTGTCAACAGTATGTCACAGAAGATTGCATAATGGATATAAAGTGTCACTTCTATAAATTGTTCAAGTATTCCTGGCCAGTGTTGTACAATAGATTTTCTATAATGATGGGAAGTTCTATAATACAGACATGGTGTAAATGAGTGTTTGGGGATCATGCTGAACTAAAAATTTTCATTTTCTCTAATCTAATTTAAAATTCATAAAACACTGAACTTTATTTTCAGACGAGTATTAATGAACTGTTATTTAAACTTTTTTCATTTAAAAAGCATTGTTTTTTATGCTATACCTTAACCCTACTCCATTTTTCTTAATTATTATTTTTGTTTCTATATTACACTGTATGAGTAAAGAGGTATTTTTTTTGTTGTTAGTTCAAGTGAATAATTTAAAGGAAATTGCATTCAATAGTATTCATTTGATAAAGCTATTTTGAGTTGTTTTCTTAAGAAATACTTAGTTCCTCTCCTTTTTTAAGGGAGAACACCATCTTTTCTGCCATGAGAACATGTACAGTGAGTTTAAAGTCCTCTTTTCAGTGTTTTTCTACCTTAATAAAGTCTGTTAAGTTACAGTAGTGTGGTTTCCTGTGTTTGAGTTTAAAGGGAAAGATAAAATGTTATGGGCAAATTTGTAAGTGTGTTGATAACAGATAAAGATACAGATGGATTACAGTTATGGTGCGTGCATGCGTGTGTGTGTGTGTGTGCATACACAAAAGTTACTCTTTGTTTTTTTTTTACCTTCAGTTTTACGTAGAACTTTAAATAAAATTAAAAAAAAAAATCCGATTTGAAAATCAGTTGTTGTCCCTTTCAGCAGCCTTTTCTTTTTGTCAGAGTTTACTGATTATCGTAATAATTGGGACCTAATATGAAAGCATTTTGAAGGGGTAGGGGTGTGCAGGAATCTCCTGACCTTGGGGGAAGAGATTTTGTTTGATGCAGGGCTGAAAGATTGCAGTTATATTGTTGCAGTTATATTGTCATATTCACATTTAAAAAGAAAGTTTGATGATAAGATTTGTGAAAAGTTTTTGTTGGGCTTAGTCTTTTTTTTTTTTTCTTTAAGGTTAACCAAATGCTTGGCCATTCTTACTGACTCTTAGTTATAATCTGACAGTCTCTGAATAAATAAAAGATTTTTCTAGAGGAATCCTTGGTTGCCTATCATATAATCAACACTTTGATTTGTTATGTGGAATTCCCCCCTCAGTTTAGTACTGCCATTATTTGGCCCTGGGCTTTTGCAGGGATTTAGTGTTGATTGGGTTTATTGCTGTGTTGGTATCTTGTGTACTTAACATTTCAATAGAGATGCAAGTATTTATTTCAGAGTAAACAAACCAAGAATTTGCGTTTCTATGTAGTGAGTTGTGCAATGACCATGTCATCATCACTTTGTTCCTTCACTCACCCTGCCCCACCTGCCAGTTCCTGTTGCTGCTGCTGCTTTGAGGTCAGCCATGTTTCCCCTTGGCAACTAGGCTACCATAGGTGGTCTGCCTGGCTCTTCAAGAAAAATGTAGCCATTTCCCCCAGCTTCTCTCAGAGTTGTCATGAATAGTTTATCGCTGGTGACAAAAATGGAACTGATTATCACATCAACAAAACTTACCAACCTGTGATTCACCCAGCTAATGGTTTAATAGAATCACAGGATTAATGGGGGACACTAAAGGCCTTTGACTTTTAGGATTACAAATTGTGATGACTCTGTAGAAATACTTTATTTATTATTTAGAAATTTATTTATTTATGAATATAAGCTGGGGTATAGGCCAGAGGCATGGGGTGTGAGGATTCATCAGAGACAGAGTGGGGAGCAGAACAGGCTCATTTTCTGGCACTAGCTTGATAACACTGAGACTTTAACCCCTGCACCACCAGGGAGGCTCAATATGAATTTTTAGTCCCAAACCTTTTCTGTCTGAAAAGAACTGTGCATTTTTTTAGGCTGTAAGCCCAGTGTTTAACATCAATATAGCTGATTCTTTGAGGCCACAGAATCTTTTCTTTAAGTTGTAGCAGTCTTTTCAGGAGATGGTAAAAAAGGTCATAAAAAAAGGGTCACAATTCACTTAAATTGCTATTCAGTACATTTAAAAAAAATCTATTTATGCATACAGATCTGGGGTACAGGCCAAAGGTGCAGGGGTGGTGAGAGGATTCACCAGAGACAAAGTGGGGAGCAGAATAGGCCAACTGACAACACACACTGCTGAGGGGAGCAGCTGGCACATCAGGAGAGGTCTGCCCGCGCCATGGGGGTCACCTCCAGGGCAGGGATCAAACTCATGCAGAAGTGGCTTTCAATTCTCAGTGCTGTGCTTTAACCCACTGCGCCACCAGGGAGGGTCCATCCACTATTCAGTACATCTTATTAGGCAATATTAAATTGTCATACTTTGTTTAGTTAATAGTTCACTTTGAACAATTAAAGGAGAAGGCAACAAAAGGGTTAGCTTTTGGGGGGATACTCATGGTTCTTACATGATTTTTATAACTGCATAGGCACTATTGTTATTTGGATGACCAATGATATACTTATAGTCACCCTCATATACTCTTATCTCATTTCTCTCATTTTCTTTCTCATCTTTCATTCATGTCTAATGTTCACTGAGTCTGGACCCTTTTTTCAATCACACTTTTTAGTTAGTCCTCATAGCAGATGATTTATAGACTAAGTCATGGATCTGATCAGTTAAAATTGTGCCTCCATTTATAATACAGTATGTATTAGCGTTTCTTGTATAGAGAAAAGTGGTTAATAGTAGGAAGAAAGACTTTAACAATATTGAAAAATACATTAACCTGTAGCCTTGTGTTTTATTTTTGAGGCCCTCGAAGCATGGTTTTGATCCCCAGTTCACATAAACTACTGCAGATAAGAGGACTCTGTTTTTGTCTGCAAAAAACTAGTTTGAATGCCTGCAGGGGAGGCTTATACCCACTCCATTAGAAGTAGGATCCCACACTGACTGTCCTGAGTCTTAGTAATTCACCATGTCTACCTGATGCATTTGAGATGCGAATTTTTCACATAAAAGGAAGCACTTACGTTATCTGGAAATGTCTTGTCACTCATGTGGAACCTTCTCCCTCCGGACAGCTGTGGGCAAAAGTAGTATAGCGATTCATTGGCCACTACTGAAATAGGTAAAATACAGAGTTGATTTTCTTCAAAATATCGGGTACTGAAGTACAGATGTGTTTATTTATTTTTAAGATTGATTTGTTTATGCATACCAGAACTGGGGTACAGGCTGGAATGTGGGGGTGAGAGAATTCAGCAGAGACTGAGTGGGGAGCAGAACAGGTAGATGTACTGAAATAGACTGCTGAGGGGAGCAGCAGGCGAGACAGGAGAGGTTTGCTGCACTATGTGGGTTACCTCCCTGGGCTGAGAGATAACTTGTGTTGCGATGGCTGTGGATAGCTTCATAGTGCTGCGCTTAACCTGTTGAGCCACCAGGGAGGGCCAGTACATAGATATGTTTAAATACAGAGGTTTCTCTTTCATTAGTGAAGAAGTTGAGATAGAAGATGAAGCACTAAAAGTGATTTGTTTCAAAATCTTTGTTGGTTTCTGCTTAACCTCTATTAGGACCTTCCTCTGGATTTCTAGCCTGGTTCTTTTGCTCTTCTGTTTGCGTTCTCACTAATGATGATCTCATCTGTTCCTATGGTATTGAATACCATCTGTGTGCTAGTGGCTTCCCATCTAACAGCTCTAGCTATCCATTCTCAGCCACAGATATACAGTATAGATCAAGCTACCCACTTTACATCACTATCAAATAGATACTCAACCTCAAATTTAAGTGACCCTTATCCCAACTCATCATATCGGTTAGTCCTTCCTGATCGTGATGATAGATAGGTTATATGGCCAATCTGTGTTTCACTTTTGTGTCTTGTAAAATATATTTGTAGGGGTAGTGAGAGAGAATAAATAATCCTTTTGGCTTATGGCTGCCCTTTGAGGCCCTGGGGTCAAATACAAAAATTACCCTGTGTGGAACCTGCCTCTGTGGTTTTAAATGAACATCATAAATATCTTTAAAAGAAGCAGAAGGCAATAAGGGGACTTTGTGAGGCTTATACAAGGGTAGGAGGAAGTTCTTTAAGTTAGACCAGCAAGTAGTGAAGATTTTTGCTGATATCTCTCTGTAACTTCAGTGTTTTCTTTGCTGTTACTTTTTTTTTTTAAATATGTATTTTTTTCTTTATGCATACAGAACCGGGGTATAGGCCAGAGGTGCAGGGGTAGTGAGAGGCTTCACCAGAGAGAGAATGGGGAGCAGAACTGGAAGATCAAGGAAGCACACTGCTGAGGGGAGCAGCGGGCGGGTCAGGAGAGGTCTGCCACGCCATGTGGGTCACCTCCGGGGCCAGTGATCGAACTCTTGCTGAAGTGGCTTTAGCTTCTCAGTGCTGTGCTTTCCCCCGCTGAGCCACCAGGGAGGGCCCTTTTTGCTGTTACTTTTAACTTTTGGACTGAAAACATGGGGGCCCACTGTGATTGGGAATGGCTTTACCTTGTCTGGTCTTTTGTCTCATTTTAGCTGAGTATGTATGACTTTCAGTTGATATAGAAGCCTCAGAATGACCCTGTCTCCTTACTTCCCCACAGTTCACATCCAGTTGGACACTACATAGATAATCTTGTTTCCATTTCCTCTCTAAATCGAGTCAGCCATCGCTTGCCTCTGGTCTCCACTGCTGTTCGTTCTCTCTCTGACTGCAACTAGCCTCTCCTCTTTGCCCTTTCGCCAGGATTCAATTCCCGGCTTGCATTCCTAAGAGTCTCATTAATTTAAAGAAGGTCTTTCACAATCTGCTTTTTCTCACCTGAAGTTTACCCTTTTCAGAATAGTCTCCTGCTCTCCCTGGGCCTTACCTTTACGGTTTTTTCCCTTGTGAGTTGTGCCTGTCACCTACCTGCAAAAGGATCTTATCCGTCTTCCAGTATCCCTTTTGTACATCTGTATGGAGAAATTGCCTGTCACCCCTCTAAACTGTGAATGACAGAACTTTATCTTTTTCCTTAATCCTGGGTCTTGGGACGCATTTGTAGTCACATGTTTAATTGAACAAGATGTTGTTTTAATTTTCTAGTTAGTAAGGAGGTTTTCTTTAAGAAAGTTTTACAATTTTTTTTTTCTTAAAAGATTTATTTATTCATTCAGAACTGGGGTACAGGCCAGAGATTCACCAGAGTGGGGAGCAGAGCAGGCAGATGTACTGAAATACACTGCTGAGGGGAGTAGCGGGTGAGGCAGGTGAGGTCTGCCGTGCCATGGGGGTCAGATCCCAGATCCAACTTGGGCTGAAATAGCTGTGGCTGGCTTCGAAGGGGTACACTTGAATCTGTTGTGCCACCAGAGAGGGTCACAAAAGGTTTATTTTTCATAGACATTACCAGGTAGCATCTTCCTGCTAAATGATTCTGTAGCTGTTTTACTCAACTTCCCTGTGCTCAGAAATCTTAGAAGGATTCCATTGCTTTGTGGGGTCTCCAGCAGCTTTTTGGGGGGTACTCCTCCTTTCTTTTGGGAAATTGCATCTGGCTTCTAATCGTCCATGATCCTGTGAGCATTTCCAGTTGATTAATGTAGTGTTAGGAAGTGCGTTTAGGCTGCCCCTTTGCTGCTGTTTACCTTGTGTCTGACTGGTGGCAGCAGCCAGAACACTGGTTAAACTCCCTGGGTTGAAGCAAGAGTGTGTTGTTCTGTCAGGCTTCACATTTAAATTTGGGTGGTAAGCTGAGCTGTTGATATTTCTTAATGTGTTGTCCTGTAGGCTTAATCTTTCTAACTGAAATTTAAGACTGTGTATCTTCCTTCAAGTCATTTTTAAAATTCTCAATTTTGTTCACCTAAGTTCACCATTCACTATTTAAGGTTGTTTTGCAAGTAACTTTAGAATTTTAATTTTAATCTTGCCACTTTTGTTCCTTCTTAGGTTCCTCAACTATTAAATATCTAAAGCATCTACACATGAAGAATTAAGATTAGAATGTAAAATGTTCAGGTTAAGCCTTGGTCCACAGCTTCTATAAAATGCTGAAGTAGAATTCTATAAAATGCTGAAGTAGAATTCTACATTTGATATGTTACTTTCTTGGCAAGCTTTAAACCTTGGTGGCTTTTTGTTCTTTCTTTCAACTAAAACTGTAGTTAAGCCAAAAATTACTCTTCTAAGTTAGAAATTGAGCAAGAGTACAGTCCCTGGCTGGCCAGGGAGCTGACCCACATGCACAGCAGACTTCTCCTGTCTCGCCCACTGCAGTTTATGTCAGTAGATCTGCCTGTTCCACCCGGGACTCTGTCTCTGAATTCTCTCACACACACCCCTCACCCCTCCCCACCTCTGGCCTAGACCCAGTTCTTATTTGCATAAATAAGTCTTGTACCAAAGACTCTTTGGTAAACACAGTTGTAACTTTTCACTTGGTGTCTGTGTTTCTACAGACTTGCCTGAGCTCTCTCTTGAGTGGATTTGAGTTAAAAATAGATGATTAATTATGGCTGTGGCAAAGCACAGTCTCTTGATTGTTTTTTGTTTCTTGTTTCAGATTGGACTTTGTGTGTGTTGACTGTGAGTAGGTCTTTGTGTATGAAGTAGACTGTAGTGATGGTTCTTTGCTTTACTTAACTGTGGGTTTTTGTCTGTAATTCTACTGCCCCCAGTACATTTCCATCACTTTCCTCACAAGCAGGCAAAAGAAGAGGGAATGGATATATATTAGGTAATTTAGAGGTCAGCAATGAAGGGTCATTTGAGTCCATGTTGTACATTCTGTAGATGAAGAAGCAGACCCGGAAATGTTGCTCCTTCTCAACCCAAACGATAATTGAACAAGATGGGAAAGCTAGTAGGAGAAATCTAATTTTTTAATTTAAATAATATACCAAACAAATAATTTTATCATGTAGAGTATGGCAAACTAGAACAGTTGGTAACTTTTATTTAGGCGCGAGATTTCTCTCTAACAGCTATGAAAAGGGAAAGGGGTATAGGAGGGGGTGGCTGGTAATAGTGCAAGTCTTTGAGAAGTGGTCTAATTTTTTTTCTGGGAAAGGTTGTGGGAGCATGTAACAGATGGAGGAGAGTTTGCAGTGGTAACAAAAGTTCATTTCTGAATAGATCTTCTTCCTACATAGAATCACTGGTTGTTGTAAAGGGTGGGATCATCTCATGATGATTTATAGAATTTTTGAACTGAAAGCAGTGTGATACATTGGGTAGAATATTATAGAACTTGGCCCTTCCTGGTGGCACAACAGGTTAGGATGCAGCACTGCAAGCTGGCCACAGCCACTTCAGTGCCAGTTTGATCCCCCGCCCTGGAGGTGACCCACGCGATGCAGCAGACCTCTCCTGACCCCTGCCCACTGCGCCCCTCAGCAGTGTACTTCGTCGATCTGCCTGTTCTGTTCCCCACTCTGTCTCTGGTGAGTCCTCTCACCACATCTGCACCTCTGGCTTTTATGTGCAAATAAATAAATCTTTATTAAAAAAAAGAATATTATAGAACTTGAAACCATGGCCTGTTTACTGGAATCCTGTCAGGCTGCCTAACATTTTAGTAATTCAATTTTCCTGATCTTCAAAATAAAGATGATAATGCTTAACCTCATCAAAGTTGTAAAGATTTGAAGAGATAACATGTAAGATGGAAGCTCAAGAGGTGGGGAGTGGTCTTGTATGTGATAGAATTTATCATGGAGATGATCATGAGCTTTGGAATCAGATAATCAAATGAACCCCGTCACCAAATTTCTTTCCTTACCTTGGGCATAAAGTAAATACAGTAATGCATGACATTTGGATAGCCATAAAATTGAACCGAAATAGTGTAATAAAGTGTTTGGGATAATATAACCCATCAGTAAGTGGCCCCGAGGGTGTAGATGTTGCAGAGAAGGAACATCTAAACCTAGCCCAACAGTTCTGTTATATACCTCAATTTGTCATCCTCTAATTTTGGTATCAGGTTTAACATTCTTTAGGAACAAAACTGCAGAAAAAAAAGTTTACATTCCTTCCCAGCCACACAATCTCTTTTTAAAAAGTTAACTTGTATTAACACCATTTCTGTGCTTTCCTTTAAGAGTTCTTACATCTCTTTGCCTTTAAACTCTTTCCTATTTGGCAAAAGTGGATCCTGAACATTCCTGGCCAAAGGTTTCTTAATTAAGTGTCTTAAATGCCTATGTAAATATTTGATAAATATGTTTGATAGAAAGTGTTTGTGAATATACTTCAGAAACTATCAGGGAATATTCTCATTTGGTGGTAGTTAAAGGTATGTAATTATATTGATAAATCAGAAACATGTTTAATGTTCAGCCTATAGGAAGAAATGCATTTTAGAAATTACTGTTTCAAAGAAGTATTTTTTTCTCGTATTTTAGAAATTTTTCCATTTTAGGAGACAGTGAAGTTCAAAGGTCATCTGTTAGTTCACCCTGTACTTTCTGAAAGACTATGTTTAGGTTTTTAACATTAAAAACATGTTTTCCCCCTCTTTCTCCTTCCTTCCCTTCCTCTCATTGTCCCTCCTTATTTGTACTTCTGTCTATAATTTATAGAGAACTTTATAAACCAGGCATCATGTATGATGCCCAAAGATTTTTATACTTTCCCTATGCTCTTGAGTCTCAGATTAAAGAAATGTTTTAATATATGCTCATTACACACTGCTTCCAGATAAAATCATTTCACGCATGTTACATCAAAGGTTCAATAAAATTGCAGCAAATTTACTTTTAATCTTTTAGGTTGTGACCATTGTATTTCAGCTACAAAGAAGGTGGGATTGAACTTATTCTGCTAGCTGGGTAATGTGAGCATGATTCAGCTTCAGTGAAGAATACTCTTGAGTTAAGGAAGTAGCCCCTCGTAAGGACCAGGTGCTGACTACAGCAGTGAGCCAGAAGTGAAGCTACCACAAGGAAGATTCTATACAACACGGGGAGAAACGATTAAGCTTATGGGAACTCTGGCTTTCTTACTCTTATCTGACATGTATCAGTATATTTAAAACTGGAATATGATTTTTCTATACTTTAGGTAGATCTTTCTGTTCTTGCTTTATATTGTTGAGTACTAGTCCTTTATCTTGTTCTACCCAAGAAGAGTTTGTTAAAAATGTTTTCACTTTGTGCCCTTTCATATCTTGCCCTTGAGGTGTGTTTGAAACAATATATGTTGATGTTTAGGCTGTTTTCCCCCCTTTATTCTTTTCTCTTCTTTTCTCTTCTTTTCTCTTCTTTTCTCTTCTTTTCTTTTCTTTTCTTTTCTTTTCTTTCTTTTTTTTTTTTTTTTAAAGATTTATTTCTGTATACATACAAGAACTGGGGTACAAGCCAGAGGTATGGCTGGGGGGAGAGGATTCGCTAGAGACAGAGTAAGGAGCAGCTGGTGAGACGGAGAGGTCTGCTGTGCCACGCAGGTCACCTCCTTGGCTGGGGGGTCAAACATGAGTTGAAGCAGCTGCAGCTGGCTTCTAAGTGCTGTGCTTTTAACCCGTTGTGCCACCAGGCAGGACCTGCAAAATTTCAGAGTTTATAATTCATACTGATTTCTGACAAACAGGACTATTTCTAAAGTGAATATTCGTATTCAGAAAACTGAATAACTACAATATTTTGTGCAAAGTTGGGCTTGCCAGGGGTAGTTTGCGTGTATTTGTGTGCATGTATGTATATGGGCTTATTTATAACAGAGAGGTGGGGGAAGCCCTTTCATTCGCAGAAGTATACTGGATGGAATTAAGCGATCGCTCTGGCATGGTCGTTTCATAAATCTGCAGTGTGGTTACTGCAGCCATACTTCCTTCTCTGTCAGAACGTCCCCTGGAAGAAAGATTGTGCTCCAGAATAGTTGTGGTTATTTTTGTATAGGTGGGAGGATTATAAATGTTTATTTTCTTTATTGTATTTGTCTCTAATGTCTAACTTTCTGGTAAATGGAGTCCATTTGTTATTGAAATCAAATGGAAACAGCTAATCACTGATTTTCAAAATTTAACTTTAAGAAAAATAAAATTGAGCCTCTGAAGGAGGCTATGAGACAGGTGTGTACACCCCAGGCGACACAACAGCCAGGACTTTGGCTCTCAATACTAGAAATACAGTTTAGTGGAATGGGCGAATTAGCTGATGGAGCCAAAGATAAGTGGGGAGCCCTTGAGGGTGAGGACACAGCAGCACCATCAAGCTGCTGCTCAGCCTTGGTCCAGCTTCTCTGCCCCACATGTCCTGGTGCTGTTGCCAGACCCCTCCCACTGGGGTTTTGCTGCCTCCGGGTTTTGACCCGGAGTGTCTCCCTCAGAGATTGTGGAGTGTTCTGTGCTGAGTCTGGGCCATGGACCAGTACTTGCTTCCCAGGGAGCAGGGACAAGTCACATCTCCCCTCCCAGGAGTGGGAGGCAGTGCTTTATGCTGAATCCTTTAAACATTCCTGACAGTCTTTTTGTAACCTCAGGATGACAGTAGCCAGTAGCACCACCACCACCACCATCACCACCATCACCACCACCACCACAACCACCATCACCACCGGCTAGTTATCTTGATAGCCATCTGTTAGGAATTTGAAATGACATGAGCAGCATCTTTAAAGGGAATTTGCTTTCACTTGAAAATGTCTGTTACTTGCCATTATTGCAGTTCCAAGTAATGTTGCTTTGCTGTTGTTTACTGTGGGTAATTCAGTTCTTAGAACCTCTTGTCATTTGTGTTGTTGGACAAATACTAAATAGTTATTTTAACAGTTTGCTTGATGTAGGTACATGCCTTATCTTTAATGCTGGGTTATTTTACTCATGAGTTGTCAAACTTAACAATACTGCAGCTTTTTTACATGTTCATTGTCAGAATATATTGCTGCTGTTATTGGTTGTTCATGAACTTTTATATTCTGTTTCCTAAATCAATGTAAGACTTAATCAATCCAACACTTAAAATAGTTATAATGAACCTAAAACCAAGTGGGAAATGTGCTAATTGCTCCAGACAGTGCTTTCTCAGGGTCGTTTTACCCCAGCCTTTTTTTTTTTTTTTTTAAAGATTCATTTATTTATACATACTAGAACTGGGGTATAGGCAGAGGTGTGGGTGATGAGAAGATTCAGCAAGAGTGGGGAGTAGAACAGGCAGATGTACTGAAGGGAGCAGTGGGTGAGACAGGAGAGGTCTCCTGAGCAGAGTGGGTCAGCAGCTCCCTGGCAGGGAGTCCATGTTGCAGTGCCTGGTAATGGCTTCATAGTGCTGGGTCTTTAACCCCTGTGCCACCAGGGAGGCCCCAGCTAAATCTTCCATGGAGTGTCTCACATCTGGTAGTAAAAGCAGTTTTTGACAGTTCTTTGTTCATCAAAATCACGTTATTTATACATGGTTACAGCAAAATCTTCTTGTCCTCTTTGAAGTTTGTTGTGCATTTTTCTTATCAGATTTTGAATGAGTTCAAGACTTAGGTGGTGTTGAAGAGATGAAAACTAAAGTGGGCCCCAGAAGAATTACCAATTCAGATGGCTCGCTTCTTTGAGCTTTGATGTGTTTTGGTAAGGTAATTTGCTTGATGAACGTGAATATACACAGTTCTTCTAGGATTTAGGACACTTAATTGATCCAAGTAAAGGTGTAAATGTGCCTTTCAGATAGTATTGAGTAGACATAGTTTAGAGTTGTTTTGTTAGTAGACTTGCTATTGAGAATGCAAGCTAGGGCATATATTTGCTATATTTCCTTTTCTAATTTTTCCTTTCAGTTTTAGAATTAAAAATCATCTTGGCAGTCTACAAACTGGTATTTTGGAAAGGCAAGCTTTTTAAACCAAATTTTATCAGAAATTTAAAGTTTATAGTTTTTTGAGAGTCCTTTTGATGCTGAATGGTTTGGGTTTTAGAGTCCTGTAGAAAACTGACACTGCATGGTGTTCTGGTAACTCTCTAGACACAGGCCCATTTTGGCACAAACCTGACTTCATGGTATTCGCTACTGTGATTAAAGTTAATCCTCAAGGCAGTGAATTCTCTTTAGAGATATTATGTCGTATTCTGCATCTTGCAACACCGAGAATGTTCCCCAACTGCTGTTCTGATTCTCTCTCTGCAGTTGTGGAGGTGGTTCATTTGGCGATTTCCATTTATTTATAGTTTCTTAATAAAAAGTTTTGAGGCGATTGACCTTGATTGCTTAAATTTGGTATTTCATACTGGGTCCCCATAAGATCTTTTCTTGGCTCCTGGTGTTCATCTATTTTGATATGCTGGCTTGCCCTCATCTCCTTCCCCTTGCTGTGGCAAACAAACTATAGTCATTATTGTAAGTATTATCATTATGTGGAAGAGGTTTGGTTTTTGTGTAACATTTTTGGATTTTCTAATCTAAGACCTCTCGTTTACGAGCTGTGAGATGGAATGGGTCTTTTATATTATCCTAAAATCTGTTTAATCATTTCTAAAGTGGAAATAAAATCTGCTTTATTTTTGTACCACTGTGCTATATAGTACCACTGTATAAGAAGAGATAATACCGGTTTTCAGAGATAACACCATGGTGTTATCTATGCAAAGAAAATTCACTGCCTGTGAGACTGATAGGTTTATTGATTATAAAATGCATCCTGCTGTCTGAAAATAGAAATGTGGAAAAATACATTATTGGAATATATGAAATATGTTTACATGTGAAAGTGTATTGTCCATGTTACTTTTTCCTTTTTGAAAGTCTTCAAGTTATTCTCTGTAGACTAAGGGAAAAAAATCTAAAACTTTAACACAAAGACAAAAATCTAGCATAATCTGGATCAAAGAGTGGGGGGGTCTGGACCACCAGCATTAACATTACTTGGGGAGAACTTAAAAATTTGACTGCTGAGATTTTTATTTTGTCCCAATCTTACAGAATCAGGAACTTAGGGCTAGAGCTCACTATTTCTTTAGGAAATTCTGATACATGTCAAAATTTGGAGCTGCTGATCTGGGTAAAACACATACTTTTCACTGCCCTTCATTAAATGTGCTGCATATAGAAGTTGTCCATGTACTAGAATACAGCGGGAAGTCACCTTCTTAAGAAAGGAATTCTAAAAGAAGAACTCTTAGTAGGGGAAGGAATTAGTTGTGATAACATTGAGTGAATTTTTTCAGTCAGTGCTAGTTTCAGAGATTTGTAGAATTCTCTAGTAGGAGTAGTTAAAAAAGGCAAAGGTATTTTAATACTGACTTTGAAATTACTTCTCACAGTTGCAAAAGTGTGATCAAATAGAAACACTGACACAAATGAATCATTACTTCTAATTTGGGACAACGTGTCAGTGTCAGTATTATATAGGCCTAAATAACCAAATATATGTTAAGCATTTAGGAAAGAAAGTGCTACATTTCTGTATTTTAGAAAACTGACTTCAGACTAAAGTGACTTTACTGATGCATTCAGTGATGACAAAGATGTTTGTGAAGCATTTGAATAAATGTGCTTCGTGAGGTGAGAGCTTTCTAGATAATATCATATAATATTTGAATTTAAGTGCATATACTTCATTAAAAATTAAATATTATAAGTAAACATTTGGTGCTTTCAAGTCTATAGCTAAAGTTTGTCTTTTTTTTTTTTTTTTGAGGGGAGGGGTGTCATCATTACTTAATAGTTGTAGTTTCTGGAACACTGCATTTGCCCCTCTGCGTGAAGTATTTCATCACCCTTTTGCCTTTTGTGGGGGGGGTTCTTCTGTTCTTTGAAATTCGCATTCTTCTTCCCTTGTCTGCTGTGCTGTTTTCTTGCCCACACAGTAGTGCATCCATGCATGTATCTTCACTGCTTTTAGTGCTTACCAGTTGTCTCTTTTTCTGTTAATGTTTAAGTTATTTCAAGGTCTTTTCTTTGGGGGTAGTGGGCTAGTACATAACTAAGTAGTTGTAGACAGTCTTTTTTTTGGTCCGTTTTTAGTCTTGTTTTGAAGAATGTCCTAGTTACTATTTAGTTTCATAACCTGGGCAATGTTACTTAATCCTCCTTACTTTCCAGAAATTGAAGGTAATAGTTTGTTGGGATGTATGAAGGATTAAATTAAAGTGGTACCTAATAAGCATCAGTAATACGTTTACCAGTATGAACTAATTTTTGATAAGTTACTATAGGCTTTTTTTAAAAAAAAGATTTATTTATTTATGCGTACAGAACTGGGATACAGGCCAGAGGTGCAAGGGACGGTGAATCACCACACATAGAGCAGGGAGCAGAACAGACAGATCAATGAAGTCCACTGCTGAGGGGAGCAGCGGGTCTGGGTCGCCATGTGGGTCAGCTCCCTGGCAGGGGGTGGGGAGGGTGGGGGGTGGGGTGTGTGTCAAACTTGTGCTGCAGTGGGTAGTGATAAATTCTGAGGTTAGGCCCCTCCACATTTTTTTCCAGCTGAATTTGTTGTATCCCCTTATGTACCTTGTTACTCAGCTGGAGCTTCACAGTTTGTCTTTGCTGTTTCCTGCTCTTTCTGCCTGAAAATCCTGCTGCCCCCATCATTTTCACACGTTATTTAAGCCCGTCTTTCTTATTGTTAAAGGAGTATTGTAGGGTACCTGGAATTAATCAGGATTTTACGCCTTTAGCCTCTGTGGCTCTCACCTGCAGCCTTGATTGCGTTGATGCAGAAGGTGCTTGGCAGCGTGGGCGTGGGGCACCTCTGCTAGATCGTGGCCACCTGGAGCGTGGGTGCTCACGCAGGTCGAAGCACGCACCTGAGCCCAGAGGCGCGGTATAAGGGCGGAGTCACTCAGACGTGGAGGAGGTGCGGAGGAGACTTGGGGCGGACGGCGACGAGAAGAGAGGACGCGACTGCAGAAGAGGTGAGACCAGGAGAACACGCCAGAGCGAGCCCAGAGAGGGGAGATTGATTCGCTAGGGCTGAGGCCTGGTTGCTTCCGGCCTCCCGGCGTGTCAGCCCCGAGCCTGCCCTCTGCCCTGGTTTGCCCCACGACAGAGCGCTTTTCTCGTTTATTTAAGGATTTCTTGTTTTTGATCCCGCCTATCTCTGCATGTTCTTTCGCAGGTTGGGTGCATTGGCCATATTCAGTCTCTTCACTTTTTAAAGGATAGAACAGAGAGTGGTTCTTCCTCTAAAAGAGAAAATTTCTTTACCCTATCCAGATTCTACCTCTATGGCTGGACCCAGGTTAACCCCAAATTCCCTTGAAAACTTCCTGGATTGTAAAGTCGTCATTATTTTCACCAAAATAATTTAGTGTTGTAAATTAAAAGCTATTGTGCTGGGTTTGTATTGACTCCTGGGCTTGTTCCTGGAACAGTGGTGCCTTGCTTCTCGTTGCCTTTATACCTTTTGTCAGGTGTTTTTGCTCTGTCAGTGATTGCTTTCAGGTATCAGTTTCACCTGACCAGTACTTCTTCCTGTGTTCTGATGATGTAACTGGACTCGAGAATTTTATTCCTTCCTCCCTCTTCATCTGTCAGGGAGAGTGTGTAGCATGAGCCAGGGAAAGAAATACCTTCTTTTCAGAAAAAAATGCAGTGTGTTCTGTGTATTTGCTCTAATCAAGATGAGATATTAGGTGTCTGGATTTTTTGTTAATATTTTAGCACAGGAAAGGATGCCCTTGAGGCACCTGTGACCCTTAAAACATTTAAGTGGTTTTATTTGTTCCTGAACTTGCCGCAGTTTTCATGTTCTCTTGGGTATACCAGCTTTCTAAACAATTGTTGATGAGTTAATGTCTTTGAAACTTAACTGCACAAAAAGGCAACAGAAAAACTGTTAACTTGTGTCAGCTAATACTTACAGCTAATACTGCACAAAAATGACCCTATGTAACGTGTTTCTATATAGAAGTGTCATGACTGTATCAGTTTGACTTGCAAACAGAGGGTTTTGGTATCATTTCAATGTGGGCTTCCTTATCATAAATCTAAAAAACTTTTATTGTACCTTCCATATTTCCTTTTCTATCCACATATTGGATTGTAATGTTAGACATTTGTTTGAAACTTTTTTTAAGAGGGGCATTTTGAGAATGTTGACATGATTTGCAGCTTCACATGGCAGTTTTCTGAATGTTACTCAGATCCAGTACTATTCTAGTAACTCTTAATTTTCCACACAGAGTGAACTGAACCTGTACCAACTTAGAATATTGGTTTTGGCCACAGTTCATATTCTTGTTATTAAAAATCTTCGTTTTAAAAAGAACAATAGGTTAAAAATAGCAAGTAGAGATGGAGATTTACCTTTTTCAGTAATTTCCTACCCCTTCCCCATCCCCCATTTCTCTTGAGAGTCAACTTAGAATATGATATACTTGCTGTGCTTTTCATATTGGTAAAATAATAAATGTTGTTAGAATTTCAAGAAAATGAATATTTTTAGCTTCTCAGACTTGTATTAGTACAGGACATTCTATTTTCTGAACAATTGAGTATAATATTTTGTATTTCCCTATGTACATATTGTACCAAATGTACAATATGGCAGAGGGAAATTATGACCAAATTTTAGTGTCTTTAATGCATTTAACGTCATTGACAAAAGATTTGTGACAAGATAAATTTGAAAATATTTTAACAATGTATTCTTTGCTTTAGTCTTTGGAATTAGTGGTTTAATTAGTGGTAATAGATTATAGACATGTGTTTTCTGCTGATCTGTGGCATATGGTGGGTGGGTATTTGGGGGACAGAAAATGAGGTAAGGGTATATAAAGATTATTCAAATAAATGTCGGCAATAGGGAATAAGGGGGAAGTAGTTATGACTTAGGACTTTTTAAACATTATTGCTAGACTGTTTCTTGATGTGATTCTTGCTACTCCCATGTGCGGCCAGGTGTAGATTCATAGTTCTCAATTTCAGTCATGTAAAGTGGAGACTAATAAATGATTGAATTATAAGGATTGAATGACAACATTTATAGTGAAGTGGTTCAGAATGGCTAGTGTTGGTGTTTAATCACACTTGTTCTCTGCTGGTAGTTTGCATACATGATTTTGTTATTTTCTGGTGCTGGCTTTGGACTAATAGGAAATGGTGACACAGATAAAGACATAATTTTCCTTGAAGATATCTATGAGTTTAGTAGTAGATAAATAGTAAATTTCAATGAGTAAAATGCATGAAATTCATATTTGTGCATTGCATAGTAGTACCTTAACTGTTTTTCATGAAGTCAGTACCTTTGTACCTTGAAAATTACAAGGATAATGTAGCAAACTAACAGGGATGTTAGTTTGTTCTGCAGACTCTCTGGGGGAAGAACTTCAAACTTATGCAATGAAGTTTTGGGAATTAGCTTTTTATTCCTTGGTAAAGTCTTGGGGTAATGCTCAGTGTATCCTAGGCTTTGGGACCTTCTTGACATGGCTCTCTGGTTCATTGTATGACTTGATTTGGCTGGTAGCCCCTTCTCTTCCTTTATTAAGGGAGCAGCTATTCCCTTAAAGGAACAATGCAAACTTAATTGGAAATTGTTAAAATGTGCATGCTAAAGTTACACATGTATACACACATGTATACATAACTTTACTGAGCTGTATCTCACATAGCAAATAGTTCATTTAATGAGTTAGAAGTCAGTCGTTTCTGTATCTCTATAGAGAGTTGCCTATCATTACACTTAATTTTGAATATCCCTTTACTTTACACCCTGTAGCAGTCACTCCCCATTTCCCATCAGTCCTAGGAAACTACCAATTTACTTTCTCTGTAAAGTTATTTTATCTTTTTGTTACTGACTCCTTTTACTTATATTTTCATGTTACATTTATACTGCCGTATATATCAGTGCTTCATTCCTTTTTATTGTTAAGTAATACTCCATTATATGCAAGTACTGCATTTTGTTTACCTGTTCATCAGTTGATGGACTTTGGGGTGCTTAGTTATTGGACTATTTTAAATAATGGTGATATAAACATTCATATGTGAACTTCTAAATAGATGAATATTTTCATTTTTGTTGGGTGAGATTTAGGAGGGAAAATGATTGGTCATAAAGTAACTGGTAAATTTAACCTTTTAAAGAAACAGCTCCTGTTTTCCAAAATGACATTATCTTAACATTACTGCCTGCAGTGTAATAGGTTTTTGTCTTCTCCACATTCTTTATTTTTATTTTATAACAGTTTATTTTTACATCATTTTGTACATTTTTTTTCCATCTCAATTGTAATCCCTGCGGGTTTCCCATCACCAAGTCACCTGTGTGCCATCACCATAATCCCGTGCACTTCCCTCTCCCCTCCCACCCCCATTTTTTATCCCATTCCCCAGTCCACCCCCACAAAATGTCTCTGGTATATGGCTGTTCATTATTCTTGTTATTTTCTCGCCTGGTCCATTATACTCCTGCTATGAGTGAAACCATCCGGTATTTTTCTTTCTCTTTCTGGCTTATCTCACTCAGCATGATCTTTTCCCGCTCCATCCAAGTTGCTGTAAAAGACATGTGTTTCTCTTTTTTGGTTGCTGAGTAATATTCCATTTTAATCCAGTCATCTACTTTTGGGCATTTGGGCTGCTTCCATGTTTTTCCAATAGTAAATAAAGCAGCAATAAACATGGGGGTGCAGGTATCTTTTTCAATCAGTGTTTTTGTGTCTTTTGGGTAGATACGTAGGAGTGGAATTGCTGGGTCATTGAGAAGCTCCATATTTACCACATTCTTTATTTTTAAGATTTTTTTTTTATTTATGCATGTAAGAACTAGAGTATAGGCTAGAGGTGCGGTGAATGAGAGGATTTGCCATAAACAGGTGGGGAGCAGAACAGGTGGATCTACTGAAATACACTGCTGAGGGGAGCAGCAGGTGAGACAGGACCACCTGCTGCACCATGTGGGTCAGCACCCTGGCCGGGTTTGGAACTCATGTCTCAGTGGTTGGCAGTCGTTTGATAGTGCTGAGACTTAACCCTTCTCACTACCAAGGAGACCCCAGAAGATTTAATATTTTGCATAGTTATTGAGATACTTTAGAGATCTTTATATTCTGAGATGCAACAGAAGTGTTTACTTGCTAGTGAACATTTTAAAGATAATTTCAACAAAATTCACCACCTTTAAATTTTGCAGCAGTGTTGTTTGGTAGAACTTTTGTGATGATGGAGGTGTTCTGAGCAATATGGTAAATCACCCATAATATGTGACTTTGAGTATTTGTGACTTGTATGATAGCTCAATTTTCAGGATTATTATTTTTAATTAAGATAGTTACATGTAACTAGTGACACGTTCTGGGGAATACAGTTGTAGAAATGTACTGAACTACTATTTTCAGCATATAAGTTTATTTAAAAGACTTTATAAGAAATAAGTACTATATATATATATATATATATTTAAAGATTTTATTTATTTGTGCATACAGAACTGGGGTACAGGCCAGAGGCTCAGGGGCAGTGAGAGGCTTCACCAGAGACAGAATGGAGAACAGAACAGGCAGATTGACAAAGTACACTGTTGAGGGGCGCAGCGGGCGGGTCAGGAGAGACATGCCATGTGGTCACCTCCGGAGCAGGCGGGAATCGAACTCATGCAGAAGCAGCTTTAGATTCTCAGTGCTGTGCTTTAACCCATTGCACCACCAGGGAGGGCCAGTAGAATATATTTTTGGTAAGTCAGTTTACTGAGTTTATTTCCTTCCCCCCATAGTGCCTTTTTTCTATTGAACTTTATAATCTAAATCAAATTTGCTTTGTATAATTACAACGTGTATGTGGGACTGTACTGACCTTCAGCAAACTTAGAAAGTTTGCCATAATTTCCCATCAGGAAATTCAAACTTACAAATGACTGAGGTGTATGGTAATTGTCAGTGGGAGAGACTGGTTGGGAGGTTGGGAAACCCTCCCTCATTTTATCCAGGAGATGACACAGACTGAGGAAATAACTCATGGTTTTAATTGAGTCTTAAATGGAAAGTTACTAGAGCAGTTGTTTCTACCTGTTCTCTCTGTAGCCTATACCAGTTTTGGTGGCAATGATTATCCAGTGTGAATACAGAGAGAGTAGTTGCTTGTCTCAGATAAGTTTAATCATTCAGTCTTCAAAATTTAGCATACCTGGGAGAACTAGGTTCACTCATTTGGTGGATCCTAACTGTTATACACAGGACATGACCGAAAGCAAACACACTGTGGGAAGCAATAACAGCATGTGTTTACACAAGGAGTGTGGAAAGATTGGGAGTGCGGGAGAGATTATGAATTTATAGACTGGTACATGGCCAGACTCTACCTGTTCTGTTCTAGTATCCCTTGAGTAGAGGCAGAGGCCCAAAATAAAGCAGTCTTGGCTGGTAGTGGCTTCTCCACAGACACCCTTCCTCCTCACCAGTGGGCTAATTGCCAAAAGCCCTAGCTCCATCCCAACTTCCCATAGGCTCCAACTCAGGACAGTGTCTGGAGAGCTCCACCTTCTACAGTCAGGTTTACCATGTGTATCTCCCACTGGTTCAGATTTGACTTTCACCCCACAGTCTCCCTTCCACCTTTCAAGGCAGAGAAGCAATCCAGTTTTATTGTGGCAAACACATCTTACTAACATGGTTATGATAGCTTTAGAAAGGAAACAAACTGATTGATATTTTAATACCCATCCAATACATAAAGTCATACAATACTGATAGTACTTTTTCCTCATGAATACATTTGATTCAACAAATACTTTTGGGCCAGGGGAAGATGCTCAATTCTCTCTAAATATTAATTCAATTGAACAGATTCATAACATAAAATATGAACAATGGTTGGGTGTGGGAAGATGCTCAATTCTCTCTAAATATTAATTCAATTGAACAGATTTATAACATAAAATATGGACAATGGTTGGGTGTATTTTATTTTATTTTATTTTTTAAAGATTTATTTATTTGTGCATACAGAACTGGGGTACAGGCCAGAGGCTCAGGGGCAACGAGAGGCTTCACCAGAGACAGAGTGGGGAGCAGAACAGGCAGATCGACGAAGTACACTGCTGAGGGGAGCAGCGGGCGGGTCAGGAGAGGTCTGCCACGCCATGTGGTCACCTCCGGGGCGGGCGGGGATCGAACTCATGCGAAAGTGGCTTTAGCTTCTCAGTGCAGTGCTTTAACCCGCTACGCCACCAGGGAGGGCCATATTTTATTTTTTTAAAGATTTATTTATGCATACAAGAACTGAGGTACAGGCCAGAGGTGTGTGGGAGGGACTGTGAGAGCATTCACCAGAGACAGAGTGGGGAGCAGAACAAGGCTGATTGACTGAAATAAACTACTAAAGGGAGCAGTGGGCGAGACAGAAGAGGTCTGCTGTGCTATATGAGTCACCTTCTTGGCTGGAGATCAAACTGCTGCAGTGGCTGTGGATACTTCAGAGTGCTGCGACTTCACACCTTGTGCCACCAGGGAGGCCCTGGTTGGGTGTATTTTAACTGACATTTTGCAGTTTGGTTTAAAATTCTTAATGTTCCAAAATGGAAGATGGTGGCAAACTGAAATTTGATACATTAAGCAAATGATAGTTTAGGAGTGTAGTCACTGGATAGTGAGATTATTTTAACTTTTTTTTTTTTTTTTTTGAGTAAAAGCCATTCTGAATTCCTAGAAATAGCTAATCAAAAAATTGCTGGTCTTTATGGAGAAAATGACAAAAATAATATCAGTGAAGACAAAGAAATACTCATATTCAAGAATAGGATGGGATGAAATTGTGCAAATGTCATTTCTCCTGTGATATATTATAAATTCAGTGTATATATGTAACTTGATTAACTTATATTAAATGAGTAATTACTTGTTTTAAGTGGAAGTAGAGCCTTGTCTCACACTTAAAGAAAAATTCCATGTGGTTATTAATTCCTTAAATTGTTGGTGTCATCAGGATTGAAGATGTGTATATAGATTTTCCCTTAGGATTTTACTTCTACCTTTGAGTAATATGTTCCAATGTTTCTTGAGATTTAGTGCAAATACTGATTCACCAATCTGTGACTGAAATACATCTTACTTTGCATTATTACTACTCTTAATCCTTTTTTGATGAAATGTTTGTGACGCAGTTCAGTGATTTTTTTTAATGGGGTGCCAATTATTTGACAGATTGCTTTTGAGAAACTCTAGTACATGTACACACAGAAGTGTGAAAATTTTGGTAATTTCGTAATAATGTTAAGTGGTACACCCTGAACACTGAAGAACATGGGAGGACTGAATGTATTATATATAGTGAATATTCCAGTCATGTAGTAATGACACATAGAGTCAGATATGATGTAACTTCAATTGGCATAGGTTGTAAGGTTAAAGTATAAAAGCATACATAGGAATGATAAATCTCAATTTTAGAATAGCTATTACCTACCTGAAGATGGACAGGGAGAGATTCAGCTTTGTCTGTGATAGTTTTTAACTTAAAAAAGATCTGAAGCAAATATGACTTAGTGTTATGATTTCTTAATATTGTAAGTGGGTATACCTATTTTTGTATCTTTGAAATAGCGGAATATACCAGTGATTACCAGTGTAAATAAGAGGGAGCAAAGGGTTAAGATGAGGTTGTCCATATTTTGCTTTATCTTGAGTGCAAAAGGCTTTAGGAATAGAATGATTCAATTTAGTTTGTACTTTTTGAAGAATAAGTGTCTCTACAGTATGTGACATAAATTGAGTGAGTGGAGACTTGGGTGTGTCTGTAGCCTGAACACAGCAGAGTAAAGACATAGGAAAGAGGAAGAGACAGTCTGGTAGACACCACAGACTTTGGTTAGTTTGTTCAGGTTGCTGATCAGATTTTGGCACTCAGACTCAAGTTGGATGACTCCCTGTGCTCACCACAGGATATCTAAGTGTTGGGAACACTTTCCCCTGGAAGAAAAACGACACAAGCTGCATTAGGCTAGATAGGTGGTAAATGCTGCCAACTAAGCGAAAAGTCAGTTTTTAGAGGAAGATGATTATGCAGGTTATTTTCAGTTTAATTTTTGAAATAAGAACTAAAATTTAAAAATTACTGTACTTAAGTTTACAGAGGAGTATTTTGTTACTTGGTTTTTACTAAAAAGATTTTTCTTTTTCTTTGCAAATGGTACAAAGGAGTTAACATTGCCTAACAGTACCTGTAATGGATATACCTGAAGAGATAATAGAGAATTGGTTTCGCTTAATGATGCAATATGTTCACAGTACTCTGAGGTATCGGGTTAATCTGTTAGCTTTTTCATCTTTCTTCATGAGTTAGCTTTCTCAAATATTGTAGGATCTTAAAAGTAGCAACACTGTTTAGTAGTCCTATAATTTGAGCTTTCATTTTAGCTGTAACTGGTTTAGGAAGCCAACTATGTGTTTATTCTTTCATTACTTTAGATATTTGATAAAAATAATAGTTGATAATTCCAACTGATAGCATAAATATAAAGTAGTTTTTTTTTTTTTTTTGGTAGAACATGAAGGAAATGCACCTTTAGTTAAATGGAAACCTACTGTGGTTCTCTGTATTTGTTATATGTTGGAGCTATTACTTAAGAATTTTAACAGATGATATGTTAGTAGTTGATAATGCAAAGAAGCATGTTTATTATGTCTCATCACTAGAGATATTCTCTGTGCTCTTGTTAGTAAATCAGTATAATGCTCAGTATGATACGTGGTGCTAGTTGGCCATTAATAAATAGTTGTTGAATGGAAGTATGATGTGTTGAACCCTCCTTTAGTCAGGCAACTTAAAATAGTACAGGTGATATTCTCAGATAAAACTTTGTTTAGGGCCTTCCCTGGTCGTGCAGTGGGTTAAAGCACAGCACAAAGAAACTTAAGCCATTTCTGCATGAGTTCGATCCCCGTCTGCCCTGGAGGTGACCCACATGGTGCCGCAGACCTCTCCTGACCCACCCCTGCTCCCCTCAGCAGTGTACTTTGTCGATCTGCCTGTTCTGCTCCTCATTCTGTCTCTGGTGAATCCTCTCACCCTCCGCATCTCTGGCCTGTACCCCAGTTCTGTGTGAATAAATAAATAAATCTTAAAAAAAAAAAACAACTTTGTCTAAATTCAAGGTCTGTATATTATTCCAAATTATAAGAAGGAATGTTACTGTGTTGGAAGTGTATTTTTTTATTTTTTTAAAATCAAGACTAGAGGATTTAGTACTTCTTAACATAAGAAAGTAATTTCCTATTTTTAAATTTAAGAAATGACTTAAATGTACACTTCATATATATATATTTATTTACTTAATACTAAATAGCTGTTTAGGAAGAACTCAGTTATCTAGGGTTCTTTTGTTCTTCATCTCAATTATCTAGACCATTGGGAGACAGTAAGACAGGAATCTGACATTTTGTGGTGTGCAAGGCACCAAGCTACAGTTGGGCAGTATGGGGTGGCTCTAAAACCTGCAAGGGGAAAAGGAAAATGTATGCAGTTAATTTAAATGCAACAGGGTTACAGGAAGTGCTATAGTTGAAATCTGAAGTATAGAGACATTTCACAGGGAGTTGATCAGATACTACTTGATTGTTGAAGGAAGAGTATAATTTGGTGGGAGAATAAGGAAGATTGGCTTTTTGTAAGGCAGAAGAAAAAGGTTGAGCTGAGATGGGAGATATACATTTGTATTTTTTGCATTCTCATAGGGCGAGGTATGGCAGGAACAAATTGTAAAGGAATAGCTTTCAATTTTATGTTTTGCCTAAAATATAAAATGTAGAAAGAGCATGCTTGGTCATCATTTTAAGAACCTCTTCAGAAAGTTTTTTAAATTTCATTTTTTTGGCTGAGGTTAGGAAAAGGGTCTTGGAGGTGATAGCAAGTTTTTGCTGTTTGACATTTTTAACTGAAGGGAGTCAGTAATCTGTTTTGGAATTCTTGCCCTTTGGTATATTTTGGCAGGTGGAGTTAATGTCAGATTGTATGGTCTCAACATGTCTTTTCTGGACATGTTGAGAGGCCTTGGGCTAAGGCGTCATCCTGGGTTGTCTTTGTGCAGTCAGTGGTAGTTTCAACCACTTCTCCTTACACCCGGGTCATTTTGCACAAATAAATGCATTAATAGCAAAAGTTTCTTCTGTGTCATCTTTAAAAGAAAAAATAGTTGAAAATACACTAATAGGGGCCTTTTTCGTGTGCAAGAGGTTAAAGCACAGCACTATGAAGCTATCCGCTTCATCCCCTGTCTGGGAGGTGACCTACATGGTACAGCAGACCTCTCCTGTCTCGCGCTCTGCTCCTCCCAGCAGTGGGTTTCAGTCACTCTGCCTGTTTCTGGTTAATCCCCTGCACCTCTGGCTTGTAACCCAGTTCTTGTATGCTTAAATAAATAAATCTTTAAAAAAAGTCATAAATGTGACAGCAGTTAGATACAACTAAGTGACTTTTATCACTATTAAAATGATAAAGTTTACTGTTCTGATTTCAGTGTATTCCAACAGAATACTGATGAGGTCAGGGGCCATTTTGATTTTGTGCACAATGAAATACACATATCTGTGTAATAAGTTGACAGTATTGTTTTACATAGTGCAGATCTTTTGGAAGTCTGTTGAAATGTTTATAGAGTTCATGTTATTGGAAATCAGTGTTTACTCAAAGTGATAAACTAAAAAAATATTGCTTCTGTATTTATACCTTAATTTTCTTTGTTAAAGATGTAACTGATTTTGAAAATCTTATAGTAAATATTCTGAGGAAACAGTGTTTAAGTAATTAGCACTACTCAGAGGACAAGAATACTCAGGACAAACCAAAGAATGTAAAAAACAAAGATTTTGCTTAACACTTGAAGTTTAAACTTTACTGATGATAGTTCCTTTGCTTTTTAATAGCAAGTAGTGCTTGTCAGTAAATTGCTAACCATTGTCAATAAACAATCCTCTTGATAATAGAATGTCTCCAGTAAATTGTGTTTGTGGGAGCCCAGCTGAAGTAGTTAAACTATCAATAAAGATGATTCTTAGTAATGAAAATATAACTACATACGCGTGTGTGTAACTGTTTGGCAGTATTTCTCACTTTTAAATGTCTTTGATCTTTGACCTGGTAGTTTAGTTATGAGAGTGTATCCCAAGAAAATACTACATTAATTCCAGGCAAAGAGGTGTTACTGTTTTTTTTTTTTTCCCCACTGTATCATATGCACTCTCCATGATTGCAAGCAAAGGAGATGGTGGGATAATTTTGGGTAAGTTTAGGTGATAAAGAGGTCTGTGCCTGCTGAATTGTTTCGAGACTTGAATGACATTAGACAATGCTCATGAATAGAATATATTCAAGGTAGGTGAATCGTGTCTGGGTAAAAATTGTGCTGAGTGTGTGAAGATACTATGACTTTGTACATTAGGGCTTTAAATTGTTTCTTTACAACTTTGTGATGTGCATATATATTTTTTAAGATTTATGTATTCATACAGAACTGGGGTACAGGCCAGAGATGTGGAGGGTGAGAGGATTCACCAGAGACAGAGCTGGGTGCAGAACAGGCAGTTAGATGAAGTACACTGCTGAGGGGAGCAGGGGGCGGGTCAGGAGAGGTCTGCCATGCCATGTGGTCACCTCCCGGGCAGGCTGGAATCGAATTCATGTGGAAGTGGCTTCAGCTTCTTAGTGCTGTGCTTTAACCCGCTGTGCCACCAGGGAGGGCCATGATGTGCATATTTTTAATAATGAATGAGTATCATTTACATCCTGAAGAAAAATAAGTACTAATATTAAAGCAGAAATGCCACGTGTCATTTTTCTGTTTTGGCATGTTAGCTCTGGCGAAGGTAAATAAATACTTTGATGGGGGAAGGTGAACCATAGAATCTGAGTTGTAAGACAATGGTGGTGGTTAAGCTAAGGGAATGGATTAGTCTGTATTAGGAGGAACAGTGTCGGAATCCAGGAATAAGAGAACAGTCAAAGAATGCAGCAGTGCACTGACCTTGGCAGTGTGTGACTGGGTTGGGTGTGATGTGGGTTTGAGATTCCAGGTAAATGTGCTTGTTTCTGTACACTGGTTCATCTGCCAAGTGGAAATGTTCCTCTGGAGGCAAATGAAGCCACTGTGACTGTGGTATAAGATGGATGAGGCTGGAATATGATGAATCTGAAAGGTGAAATAACTTGCTGAAGGCCACAGGGCTTGTCCATGAGCTATGAAGAACATGTTTTTAACCACTACTCAGTACTTTGTCAATGTTCATGAAAGTATTAAAGTATAATTTTAGTTCATAGAGACAAATGAAATCATATACTGTATTTTAGAGATTTGTGTTCAGAATTGGTGAGTGGGGTTAGCAGATCTCTTAGACCAGTTCACTCATATGAAATTTGTTTTCTGACTGCCAAAAGTCCTAATATTTATTTTTATTTTTTTATTACAAAAGTTTATTTTTACATCATTTTGTACATTTTTTTTCCCCATCTCAATTGTAATCCCCGCGGGTTTCCCAGTCACCCGTGTGCCATCACCATAATCCCCTCCCTTCCCCCCCCCCACGTTTTTGATCCCATTCCACCCCCGCAAAATATCTCTGGTATGTGGTAGTTCATTATTTTTGTTATAAAAATCCTAATATTTTTAACATTAATGATTAACAGTTTTTACTTGTTTCTACTCTTCTTTCTCCTCAATATCAAAAGATTATTGTTTGGTCATGTAACTGTTTTCTTCTTCAATTTTCCTTTAAAAGATTTAATCATATGCTCAATAAATCCACCTTTTCTGTTTCCAAAAAGTAGATAAAACATTAATTACTTAAATGAAACATTATTTTTCAGGATTTCAATTATGTGTTGAGTTCCCAAATTTTTCCCTGATGGGTAGTGATTATTGAATAGGATGTTTAGTTTATATGATTTTGGGTTAGGTATTCACTGGGTGGGGATTTTTGCTGTTCTTACCACCAGATTGTGACTGAGCCATTAGTGATACTCTTTACCAATGAACTCAAAGTAATAATCTATTTAACACAATTTCTTGAATTGCCAAATGGCATCTCACTGTTTACTACATATGTGGGGAACAGAGAAGACTGGGAAATATTTTAATATAGAAAAATTTTGTGATTCCCTTGAAGTGCAGAATTTATGTAAGATAACAAATGAAAGATTATAAGTTTAATGACATACTTTGTAACAGTTATATATATCTTATTTTTTTTTCACATTCAGCATAAATTAATGTTTCTCTTAGTAAGGACCAGTGCTGTTAAGTGCATAGGAACTAAGCCTGTAATTCTTGTCTTCAGACAAGACTACCCAATAACATACTTAGTAAGGAGTGGACAGCTAGCCCTGGAAACATTTAATAAGTAACCTGGGTATAAGTGCTTCATTAGGCACATGGAGGTTTTACCCAATGGGTAAAACAAATATTTTTACAGATCTCTAGCTTTGAAAGAAGAACTGAACAATATTCTTTAGTAAATAATATATGGGCCTAGCCTGAGTGTAGCAATTTATTTTCTTCAATAAAGGTTTTCCTATTCTGTTCAAGGGAGAGGGAGAAGCAGGACATATAGTCAGCTGACTGGGTTACTGAGATCATCAGTTAATCAGAACACTTTTCATCCTAATAACTTGCCATGCCTCCCGAGTCCACTGTCTCTAAAATGTCCAGTCTTCGCCTTGGAGAAAGGATTGTAATCCGCCTGCAGTAGGAGTGGGGTGTGTGAAGGGGAGACTTCGACCCACCCACGGTCTGAACTATGTATTAGGCACCTTTTACCACCTTCTCCCCACCTTCTCCAGAATCCCTTGTCTTTGCCTTGAGGTTCTTGTGATTTCAAGGTGGACTTGATTTTGATCAGTGTCTGTGTTGTAATCACTTCGTGTTCCGAGTTGCTTGTGTTCTTCAAAGTCCTCTATTCTGTTGTTTTCTGAAACATTGTTAAATTTCTTGTTTTTCCATTTTTTTTCCTGTTGTCTTTGTTTTGAATTTGTGTGTGTTTGTGTTTTACTGTGAAGGAGAGAAAAAAATGCATGTTAATCAGTTATATTTAAATTAGAATGACTTTTAGGTATGGGTTACTGAGTTGGAATTCTTAATAAGTATTGGCTATTATGTTTTAAGGAGAATGATGTAAAAATTGGTTTTATTTGAAGCTGGAGATTGAAAACTAGAAATGTAATAACTTCTTTAAAAAAGATTTATTTGTGCATACAGATAAATAGGGGTACAGGCCAGAGGTGCAGGGGCAGTGAGAGGATTCACCAGAGACAGAGTGGGGAGCAGAACAGGAAGATTGATGATGTACACTGCTGAGGGGAGCAGTGGGCGGGTCAGGAGAGATCTGCAGCGCCATGTGGATCTCCTCCCTGGTGAGGGATTAAACTCACACTGAAGTGGCGGAGGCTAGCTTGCAGTGCTGCGCATTGACCTGCTGGACCACCAGGTAGGGCTGAAATATAATAACTTCCAAAGACACATGCATTGTTAAAGAGGTCCTTTTACTGAACTCCTGATGCACTAGAGAATTTTATTTGTAGCTTCTTTTTCTTAATCATGTCAGTCTTTGCTTTCCTTGTTTGTATTGAATTCATAAGCAGAAATTATACACAAGAAAGTATCTCAGTCCTTGTCCTAGACAAATTTAAAATATACTTAGGAAAAGAATGTATATTCATAAGAAATGGCCTATGTGGTTCTCTTAATATGGTTTGATAAATATATGTAATACATATTTGATCAATACATATTTAAAAGTATACAGAAAGTAATAATTGCCTGAGTTAATAAGTCCTGAAAGAAATGAAGAGTTAAAAGTTAGTGTATTACTGGTAGACATGTTTTAAGGTGTTAATGACTCCTTCCTTACAGTCTTGATTCCTAACTGTGGGTGTTTATCAGTCTCCTAGTGACAGGTGCCCAGGCCACATTCCCAATCTACTGAGTCAGAATCTCCTGGTTTTAGCCTCCCCCCCCCCCTTTTTTGAGTGTATGTGTGGGTGTGGTGGAAGGGTATATAGTCCTTTTGAAGAACAAGTGTGTCACAGCTTCCAAAATGAAAAAGATGAAATTTTGCATAGCATTTTATATCATACCAGAAATAAACCTCCGTGTTCTTCATTCAGTTATACCAGAACCTGGACCCAGTCTTCCTAGTATTTCTGCCAGTATTCTCCTGTTGGATACCTTGTACAAAGGCATGCAAAACATCAGCCCTTACTCTGCTGTAACAATGTAATTGATACAGATCCTCTTGCAGTGAATGCCGTTTATCTAGACAGAACTTCTTTTCCCATAGATGGCCCTCAGTTGTCATGCCATTCTCTTAGTCTTCTTTAGAACTCAAGACAGGCAGAGAACACATTTCTGCCTTTCTTTGGGTTTTGCTCTTGTCATTTTATTCCTTGGATCTGTATACCTAGACTATGGGTTTAGTTAGTTATGAAAATATTTTCAAATCATTGTATGCCTTGTTTTATATTATTTGTATGCCTCTATCTGGTTTAATCCTTTAGACTCCTGGTTCCATGAATGAAAACATAAAATTTACTCATTTTAACAATGAAATAGAATTAAGTATTCTATTCAGATAACTTATGTATACTTGGATTATCAAGCAGAATTTGGAACTATAAGGTAGAATGACACAAATGGGAAAATCTGTGATTCCTTGAGTGAGTTAGTGGTATACTCAGACTAGATGCAGTACTTAGAGATTGGTTTGATGGGTTTGTATTTTTTTGCACAGTCTCCTGATTCAGATAAACTTGTGCTGAAAGAGTACTGTGTTGTCTGTGCCAGTGAGAGAGTAATATGTTATGGGATGGTTTCATGAGTGCAAGTTTCAGTGCCAACTTAGAATTTAAATTTCTGTTCCATTTTAAGTGAGATTCTAAAGTTCAACTCTAGTTTTTCTTTTCTCATTTGTACAGATTTTCTCTCGGACAGTAATGAGTAATTTAAAACTTGTTTGTGAAGATCAGGCCTTAGTTTCTCATGTGCTGATGTTAATGATTGAGAAATTTGCATGATTTTATATTTGACATTGGAAAAACAGTGAACCGTAGCCAGTTGGAGTGTGATAGAATTGTGTGTTTAGAATCGCTCACAGTGGGGAGCTCCCTGGTGGATATGACGATTTTTTTTTTAAGTTAGCTTTATTACAGTAGTATATAGATTTAAAAATTCACCAGTTTTAAGTGTACAATTGATTTGTTAAAAACAGTGCAAAACACTGAGGAGCTGGGGGCAACCCAGACTTGTGTGCTTAAGAAGGCAGAACATGACCTGAAAGCAGACACAGGATGAGAAGCAAAATCAACAATTTATCTACACTGGGGATGAGAAAAGGGATTGCTGAGAGAATTTTTAGGCTGGCAAATGGCCAGGTAGGCCTGTCTTATGCCAGGTGGTGTCTATTCTGTAGACCCAGATTTGAGCCAAAGCTGTAAGTGGCAAGCTGGAGGCCGCTCTGCACACACACCCTTGCCAGCTGGTTTAACTGCCAAAAGCTCCAGCTGCATTTCCCCCATCAGCCCCAGCTCAGGATGGAATAGGTAAAACTGCATCTTCTGACACTGAGTTGACTATAACCATCTTCCATGGGCTTGGAGGTCTGTCTTCATTGTTCTAACGTGTGCTTACATGCTATTTATTAACCATGCCCACAATCAGAAATAAAATTTCATTAGCACCACAGGTTCCCCTAAACCCTTTTGCGATCACTATCCTCTCCTACTCCTTAGTGCTTCACAACCATTGATCTGTTTCCAGTCATTGTAGTTTTGTGTTTTAAAAATGGAATTATATGCTATACAGTATATCTTTTTTGTTAGCACAGAGCTTTTATGTTATATTTATTCATTGTGTTGTAGCTTTGTTTAGGTACAGTTTATCTAATTTTTACTGTTGCCTTATTTAATCTCTCTCATCTATGCACATGGGTGAGTATTTGTAACTACCTCAGTGAGTTCTTTGAGAATTTAGTGGGTTAATGATGACCCACATGTTAATTAGAAGAGTATTGTTATTTAAAAGATTGTTTCCAGAAATATTTGAAATCATGTATTTATGACCAGCTCACAGATGGACATTCAGTATTTGATTTATTTTCATGTTTATGGATCATGTCCGTCCCCCCCCCCCGACTTATTTATTTATGCATATAAGAGCTGGGGTACACACCAGAGATGTAGGGAAGTGAGGAAGTGAGAGGATTCCCCAGAGACAGAATGGGGAGCAGAATAGGCAGATTAACCGAAATACACTGCTGAGGGGACCAGGCGCTAAGACTGGAGAGGTCTGCTGCACACCATGTGGGTCAGTTCCCTGGCTGGGGATCTAACTTGTGCTGCAGCTTAAACCCACTCCTCGTCAGGGAGGTTGTTTTTTTGCAACTTAGATCTCCCTGGTCACTTCTCATCTTTCTGAAGTATATTGCTCGGAAGTTTCTTCAGAAGTGGGTCTGTGAATGGCAAATTTGGGTTTTGATCATTGGAAAATATCTTCATTTGCTTTATGTATTATGTATATACATATACATATAAATGTCACACAACTGAGAATGATAGTTCTGGCTCTGCCACTTGAATCTTATTGTTTGACTCCCAATTCTTTTGAGCAAGCAAATGAAAGTCTTAATTCTTATTCCTGATAGTAAGCCAGACTTTTTTTTTTCTTTCCTCTGTTTCTTTCTCTTTACTTCTAGGATCTGTGCTGAAATTCCAGTTTTTATCTGGTATGCTTTGTACTGTCTGAACCTAAGACAGGTGTTAGGTTTTTTTTTTTGTTTGTTTTTACAAACAATTTTGAATACTTCTGGTAATTTCTTCTAATTCTGTTCCCTCTCCCCCATTTTGTGCCTTCTTTCTTCTGTTGGGGATAACAAGTAGTTAAGTTAGCATTCTCATTCTCTACTCCAGCTTTCAATATCTCTTCATATTTTCTGTGATCCTAGCTTGAGGATTTCTTCAGATCCATATTTTATTCTCTTTAATTGTTGTCTAATAAAGTCAATACATTTTAAGTCTTTTTTTCTTTTGTCCTTGCTTGTGCCTTAACTTCCTTTTATTGCTACCAACATTATTTTGTGTTTAATACTTCATAATACTGGAATCTGGATACTAGTTTTTCACAGTGTCATTTGGCTTGCTTACACAGAGGGTGTTACTTCTTTGATAATTTGGAGAAAATTTATTAAATCAACATTTTCCATCTTAATCATGTAAAAAAGGATCCCTATATTTCTGCCATGAAGATACTTTTTTTTTTAAGAGGTGTTTAAAAACCTACAACAAATTTCTTTCAGGTAACCTGGTTGGCAGTGACTGAAAACACTCTAAATTAATTTTTTGGATTGGGAGGATTTCTAGGATTAGGAAATACTATAATAAATTGAAACAATAATTGTACAAGGGAATACTTGAGAACACAAATTCTTAGGGTTGAATTTCTGTTCCTTTCCAGTCTGGGTTACCATACTGATGCTGGTATCCACCATCAGTCTCATTGGCTGATTGTGGGTGTCTGCTTCTTTCTCAGTTTCTCTTCCCACAGCCTGTCCTTGGATACCAGTTCTCGTTGTTGGAATCTTTACCTACTCTTGCACTTGCTTTTGAACCTCTTTGATTGGAATTATATTGCATTGCTTCCAGATTTTTTTTTAAACAAGTTAAAGAAACTCCTTAGAACTAAATGCATTGTTGGAGAATACTTATTAAGTAGTTTTGCTTATTTGTTAAGTAAGGTCTAAAAACCCATGCTAGACATCTTTTACTTCAGTGATGACTTAAACAGCTCAATCCATTCTACCACACTGCTTTTGAGAAATATGGGATAACTAAAAATAGAGATCCTTATTAAACTTTCTCAAGTCATGATTGGTTATAAACATGGGCTTAGAAGTGTTCTGGTGAGGGAGTTGGACTGATGCTGATCTTTGCATTAAAATATTTGCAGATGAAAAGAGGCCAGAGGTCTGGCAGTAGAATAATACGCACTATATCAGGGTGTAATTTAGTCTGCTGGAACCCTGAGGAAACAGGTTGGTCATAACCACACACCAGAAGGATGGAAGAGTGAAGATTAACTAACTTCACTGACTGCCTATCAGCATACACAGCTAGCATCCCCAGGAGTTTGTGTGATCTGTTGACTACCACAACATTCTGACTCTGATTAGAGATCCAAAGGTGTCACTGGCTTCTGTGCTTGTGGATTTTAAAGTAATGGAGCTCTAGTATTCAGGCTATCCTACAATCTTCTTTAAGAAAGCTGCACATCATTGAGGCTCTCTCTCTATTGTTAAATAGAATTTGGTGTTCTTGCTTTATGACCTGGACATTTTACTTTGTTTTTCAGTAATTACCTCTAGGTGCTGAGATGGGTGGGTGTCAGATACAAATAACTGTCCTAGTTTCTGCTTTCTCTGTCTTTTCAGTCTATCTGAAAGTAAATGGAATTATATAATATTTAATGACTGCCATCTTTGATTTTCCACGAGCTTGGTAAGGATTGCCTACATTGTAGCATCTGAGTACTTCATTCAGTTTTTTTTTGTTGTTGTTGTTGCATATTTTTTCATTGTATGAGTATATCATCTTTAAATTTATCCGGCAGTTAATTGATATGTGGCTTGTTTTTAACACTCATAAATAATGAAGCTATGAACAAACATTTGTATATGAGCTATATGGCTGGATGTGTATGAGTTTCTTCTGGGTATATAGCTAGGTGTGGACTGGGTGGGTCATAGGGCAACTCTTGTTTAATCCCTTAACAAACCTCTTGACTGGTTTTCTAAATAGCTGCATCATTATCCTCACAAGCGGTGCACAAAGTATCTAATTTTTGCAATCCTTTCTGTTACCTGTCTTTGTTGCTATCATTGTATATGCGATATGCTATCTCAGTGCCGCTTTTATTTAATTTTTCTGATGACTAATAAGTGTCTTTTATAGGAGTTTTATAATTTCTTTATATTTAGATTTTTGATCCAGTATGAATTTTTGTGTATGGCATGAGATAGACTGATTTAATTCATTTGCAGTGGATATTCATTTGTCCTATCCCCTTTTGTTGAAAAGACCACTTTTCATTGAATGTTATTGGCACCCTGGTGAAACTCAGTTGACAATAAAGACAGTTTTTCTGTACCCTTAATTCTTATTGATATGTCCATCCATACCAGTACTACACTGCCTCGATTGCTGTGCCTTTGTGTGGTAAGTTTTGAAATCAGGATGTATGAATCCATAATTTTGTTGTTGTTCAAGATTGTGTTGGCTGTAGGGCCCTTGCATTTCTTTCCATGTGCAGTTTTGGAATGACACTGTCAGTTTCTGCAGAGAAGCCAAGCAGTATTTTGATAGGCATTAAGTTGAATATATAGCTCATTTGGGGGCATATTGTCATCTTACCAATGTTAAATTTCCAACCATGATCATGGGGTGTTTTTCTGTATGTTTTCTTTAATTTGCTTAAATAGTAGTTTTTAAATTTTACATAGTAAAGTATTAAACTTCTTTTGTTAACTTTATTCATAAGTATTTTATTCTTTTGATGCTCTTGTAAATGGAGTTTTCTTAATTTTATTTGTCCCACTTCTTTCAGCAGAGTTAAGTTTTATGTAAACATGTCATAACCTTTAATATTAACGTGCCCTTTTGAGGGACATTAAGATCCCAATATATTGCTATTTGCAGACATTGTCACTGATACATTGTACGTATCAAGATAGTAGTAGGATAAATTCCAGTTGGGAAGTGTGTTGGAATGACAGTATTCATTCCAACACATATATTGGAATTTATATGTCAATTTGAATAAATAATCTTGCCTGATTATCATTTTACCACTTAGTTGAAAACTTAAAAATCCCAGACCTCCTGCTTTTGGTTAATCTATCTAATCTATCTGTCCTATCTATGAACTGGGGTATGAGCCAGAAGTGCAGGGTGTGGAGGATTCACCAGAGACAGAGTGGGGAGCAGAACAAGAGAATGTACTGAATACACTGTTGAAGGGAGCAGCAGATGAGACAGGAGAGGTCTGCTGGGGCATGTGGGCAGCTCCTTTGCTGAGGGTCAAACTTGTGTTGCAGTTGCTAGCGTCATAGTGTGCTGCATTTTAACCTGTTGCATCCTCAGGGAGGGCCCCACTTTTGGCTAATCTTGTTCACTTATAAAAATAATATAGCGAAAGATGCTGTATGTCCCAAAATAGCAGGGTGCATTGCCATCTTACAGAACTGCCTGTCATGATGTAAGTGTACTATAACTGCAGTGCTCAATACCAGATCCACCAACTATAGGTAGCTACTGAGCACTTGAACTAATGAGTCACTTAGAGTGAGTGAACTGAATTTTTAAAATTTTAATCAGTTTTAATTAATTTGAAATGCGGTTGTTGTATAATGATAGTTGTTTTTTGATTTAAGCATTGGAGCTGTGCAGAAGGTTTGTACAAATGGTACATCTTGCATTATTTCCTCAATAGCATGAGGCAATGTTTAGTGGTTACATAGTAAGTTTTGTCAATATATAGGTCTTAGTAAAAACCAACAAAAAATTTTTCTAGCAGTTCACCCTGCACCCAATTTCAGTATGCCTACAAACATATGGAAACACATGTGAGTCTTTTTACATGTATGTTTAACTGTAAAGTATATAAAAATTAGGCAGGCTTATATATGTATTAAAATGTGTGTTTGACATGTACGGCTTTGTGCTGGTGATTATGATAAAGGTAATTGCCTGTAGATCATGAGCCAGGAAAGTCTAGAATCTTAAGGAGTCTTAATTAAACTTACACCTAACCTCAGTGCTTTGTCCTTGGGCCTTGTATTTCTTAGTTTCTCCTTTCTACTTTAACAAGCTTGGAAAGGTTTTAGCTACCATATGCTTGTTCATGACCTTTGCTTCACTTTGTAGCCCAAGCCTTTGTTTCTTAGCTATGTGTTGTATATACCAAGCAATTCACCCTATTCCTGCTCTTAAGGGAATTCTCCATAACCCTCAAACTCAGATGAGCTAAAACAGAATTGTTTTTTCTGAAAGCCATTTTATCTATCCCTTTGCTCTTCTTTTCTGTCCAAATGAACTCTAACAGTTTTTACTACTACAAATGTAGGAGAAAAATACCCACCTTCAGCAAAAGAAGTGCTAGGCTTTGCATTAGGTTTTTGTCTTTTTTCTGAACAACTCACTAGTATCTTTGCTTTTGGCTTTTATGCTTTCTACCCATTCTACACACTGATGTCCTATTTGATGTGTGGAAAGCAAGTTTATAGTTCTATTATAAAATTGTATTTGGCAATTTGCCTCAGGCATAGCACCCAGACTTCATAGAGCTGTGAATCACTGATCTTCCTGCTGCTTAGTCAGTCTCCTGCCAGTCACCAGCCAGGCCAGATAATTTTAGGTGGTTGTGCTTCTTCTGGTCCCAGTTTCCTGGATCTCTGGCAAATTCCACCTCCCTGCCTTAGTTTGGTTGGCCTCTAAGGTCACCCCCAGCATGTAGATGTTTCTTGTTCAGTCCTTTACTGTGGTTCTTCCATAATAATACCCATAGCATTTTAATGCTCATGTGTTACATGTGTGTCCCTCCTATCTATGTGTGTCAGCCCTGGCCCCTTTGGGTCATGGTATACTACCTGGTATCTGACCTGAGTAGACATCTGAGTATTTGGAATCATGTTTTACGTGCCTTTGGGCTAAATGTTTTAATTTTAAAGAAAGTCACTGGACAGTCTTTCTTGACTTGAATAGTAACATTTTTTTGGTAGATTGTATGAAGTATTAGAAGCTCTACGGCCTCCCTGGTGGCGTAGGGTTTAAGTCTCAGCACTGTGAGGCTATGGCAGCCTGCAGCCACTGGAGCAGGAGTTCAAGCCCCCATGGGAGCTGACCCACAGGGCACAGCAGACCTCTCCTGTCTCACCCACTGTTCCCCTCAGCAGTGGATTTCAGTAGATCTGCCTCTCTCCTCCCTCTTCCCCGGCTCTCACATATGTGTGTAATTGTTAGGTGATCAAGCAAGTGGATGCCTTTGTGTCTAAAATGCAGCTGGGAAACAGTATTTATTTACCTACATCTTCACTTTTCATTGGTGGTCTATAATGCACTCTAGAAGTTCATCTGGTCTTAGAAAATAAGAAAGTTTCAAGTCTCTGCCCTGAAATTATCACTGTTAAACAGCAGTTACTTATTATCGAAAACTTGGCAACTGTATTCATCTTCTATTACTGCATGACAAATTGCTACACATTTAGTGAAGGTGGCACAGTGTGACTGGATTGTCACTTGACTAAAATCAAGTTGTTAGTTGAGGCTGTATTTTTCAGTTGAGGCTCAGAGCCCTCCTCAGTGTATCTGGTCTTTGGTAGGACTTACTTCTCTGCATTGAAATCCTTGTTATCCTTTAAGCTCTTGCCTGAGGCCAACCTCACTCCCAGAGATCTCTGCAATGTTTTGCTGTGGCTTTCATGGGCAGTTCACAACATGGCTAAGTAGTTTCTTATAGGCAGCTGTAGCAAATTTTTTTCCCTCACTTTAGTGACCAGTGAAGCAAATCCCTACTTAAAAGGAACTCATTAAGTCAGGCCCACCTAGTGTACCGCTTTTTTGCTGTATAGCTTATTAAGTAATTAGGTTGTGATAGCTCATCATATTTCCAGTGTCCACCCACTGTCGGAGGAATAGTGAATTGTACAAGGGCTAGGGCTCATATTAGAATTCTGCAGACACTTGACAGTTAGGCTTCATTTATAAAACGTTTAGAAAGTTGCTTTTCATTAGAGGAATATATGGAATCACCTGGGTTTTTCTTTCCTAGCTGTGGTTTTTACCCAATGTTATAGCAAGCCTTTTTTAGATAGCCTATTTTGAGAGAAAGTATGTATTGATTGATTCTGTCCTTAAATAGAAATGTCAGACTGTTTATTTCTCAAGCTAAGAACCACCTAAAGGGAGAGGGAGAATGAGGGGAGAAAGTGAGTTTTAAATTTAGTGATGGACAAAGGGAGGAAAGAAAAAGAAAGTGACTTCATGGGAACATCTATAAAATACCACCTGAAGAAAGTTGGTTAAAGGCTAATAAAATTAATCAGTTTTCTTAAGTTGTGCCCATTACCTTCCAAGCTGATAATAAAGGAATGGATTTACTTTTGTGATATGTGTGAAGTTTACTTGACCTTTTCTCTACTTAAAAGAAGTAGCAGCTGGAAGGAAATTGGAACTCCCACCTGGTTACCATGGCACTATAGCACTGATGATGCATACATTATGCTTGCATCATTTTTTTTCTCTTTTCTGATAGAGCAGTTATACATGAAGATAAATAAATGTGGTAATGTGAGCATTATAATATTTAGAGAAAAATGTTTGACTGCATTTTTTTTTAAAGATTTATTTATTTGTGCATACAGAACTGGGGTACAGGCCAGAGGCTCAGGGGTGGCGAGAGGCTTCACCAGAGACAGAGTGGGGAGCAGAACAGGCAGATCGACGAAGTACACTGCTGAGGGGAGCAGCAGGCGGGTCAGGAGAGGTCTGCCGCGCCATATGGTCACCTCCGGGGCAGGCAGGAATTGAACTCATGCAGAAGCGGTTTTAGATTCTCAGTGCTGTGCTTTAACCCGCTGCGCCACCAGGGAGGGCCTTGACTGCATTTTTTTTATAGCTCACCTTGGAGTAAATTTGGATTGGAATATTTAGTTCTTTTTTATTTAGGGCAAGAGAAATGTAATTATTTGTGAAAAATGTCAATGACTAATTAGAATTTTGCTTTCTATATATTCATCACTGAACTGGTACATTTCTTAATATGTTCTTAATGCCTTGTGTAAAACTTGGACAAATTAGATAACTCAGATTGCCCTTTTACAGAACTGTATTTCTTTTCACTGTGAATGTGGCTGGTCATTTGTAAAAATGAGTTTCCATATAGCTTGCTAAATCTAAATATAGGTAATGTTTCGTGGGTGCATATTATTTATAAACATATAAAGGCTTGATAAGTTTTTTTTTTTTTCCTTCTACCCTGTTGATACATTTTTTGAGTATTGGTGAGATAACTGTCACCTGTGCCTTTACACAGTTGAGAATCAATCAGGCTTTGATGTTAGAAGCTATAAGAAACCACTTTTAAGAAACCACTGTTCATGTACCTAGCCTAAGAGCAACGTGCCTTTGTTTCTCCTGTATTGTGGACGGTAACAAGGATGGATGGGATGAAAAAGAATCGGTGATAGGGCTGCAGCATTTGGCAGTTACACTGTTCCTGAGACTTAGTATGAATTGAGTGATTAGAGAGTTGGTAATAATTGGTAAGAAATAAAACCCTTCAAAATCATAGTGATAGTCATTGGTAAGACCAGAAATATGAATGTTTATTCATTGTTTTGTTTTTGTGTCTGTGAATGTGAAGGATCTAGAACAGTGTTACCGAGTAGAAATACAATGTGAGCCTCATTTGTAATTTAAAGTGTTCTAGCAGCCACATAAGGAGAGTCAGCTAGATAAATTTAAGCAGTGTATTTCATTGTGTCCATAATTATTTTTTTTAATGTTTCTTTTTTTACTCTTTTTTTAAGATTTGTTTATTTATGCATACAGAACTGGGGTATAGGCCAGAGGTGCAGGGTTGGTGAGATGATTCACCAGAGTGGAGAGTAGAACAGGTAGATTGATGAAGTACACTGCTGAGGGGAGCAGCAGGTGGGTCAGGAGAGGTCTGCTGCGCATCGCATGCATCACCTGCAGGGTGGGGATGGAACTGGCACTGAAGTGGCTGTGGCGAGCTTCGCAGTGTTGTGTTGTGCTTTAACCAGTGTTGTGTTGTGCTTTAACCAGTGTTGTG
>NW_004567106.1:43910881-43913143 GCF_000260355.1 Condylura cristata | reverse complement strand
TGTGCTTTAACCAGTGTTGTGCTGTGCTTTAACCAGTGTTGTGCTGTGCTTTTGTGTTGTGCCAGCAGGGAGGGCCCTATGTCTGTAATTACTATGTAAAAATATAAAAAGTGATAAGTACATTTTTCTACTACATCTGCGAAATCCAGTATATGTTTTGCACTAGAGTATAGAGTATATCTCAATTTGGGCTAGCCATATTTCAAGTGCTCAGATATGTGACCAGTAGCTATCATATTATTGTTCTAGATGTTTTTTGATAAAGTAGTTAAAATGTTACCTCAGTATTACTCAACTTCCTCTGTACTTGAAGGTCCCCTGAGTCATCCCCTAAGGCTGATTGCACTGCCTTTGCAGGAACCTCCCTTTTCAGTGTGTCCCTCCCTGGAATGATAAGTCCTGCTCACTACACCGGAGGGTCTGAGAATTTTGTTACGTGACATGGGGAGCTTGCTAAATAGGTGAAGAATAATTGACAGACACATTTTGACAAAGGGGACCAAATCTCTCAAACCAAAGAAAACGGTTTGGTGAAACTAATCTGTTCTCCCTTATCACAAGTACAGCGTACTCCTTTGAGTGCCAAGTCCATAAAGAAAGTACTGGTTTTCGTGGGCATGATTTTATTCTATACGCAGGGGATTTGTTAGTGTTTCGTACAGTTTCATCCCCAAATGTTGAAGTAACATCGCATAATAGTATGTAAGCGTCTATTGTACATTGTATGGGGGTCAAAATGTATATTTGATGTTAACTTCACCGCTGAAGTCTAATTCTATTCTTCATCATATATTGGACCAAAATTGTGATAGTCACTGAGAAAGAGAAAGAGAGACTTGACTGCAGATACAATCCCACAATGTAAAAAACAGCTTCTACAACATTGATTAACTGACCCAAGTGTCAGTAGTGCCCTGCTTATTTTTAAATATACAATTTTTAAGGAAGAAATAGCCAATTTTAAGGAAGAAATAGTATTTCTGATTGAGCAAATTTGTCAGCTGCATTCTGCCCACACATGACAACTGCTTCTCTTAACTTACCTTCACCCTAGGGACATGCTAAACTGCCATTCTGCTCCTGCCTCCTCCTCTTCTGAACTCATTTTTGCTTGGGACCACTATAGTTTTTCAGTAAGGGCATGCCCACTGAAAAGAAAATGCACATTTACCTACAATGGCTAAAAGATGACTGCACATTCTTCCATAAGGTCTGTTGGGATTTAGGATGTATTCTGGGTCATGTGGAAATTTGATTGATTTCCCTTTCCATTGTCCGTCATGAGGAGTGTTTAACTGAGAATATTATTAACTACTATGGTCCTCAAGTCTGTTACCTAGGTGGCTGTTAAGTTTGTGTTCATAAATTTTAGCAAGCAGAAGTCATTTCCAACTTATGAGTATTCTTGAAGTGTCCTCCTCAGTGTC
This sequence comes from Condylura cristata, assembly GCF_000260355.1. NCBI lineage: Eukaryota > Metazoa > Chordata > Mammalia > Eulipotyphla > Talpidae > Condylura > Condylura cristata. The sequence continues at coordinate 43,911,716 of NW_004567106.1, read as the reverse complement.
TGTCTGGGTGTGGCCTCCACCCTTTATTCATTCATGACTTCAGGTGCCTATTGTGTTGGTCCTCTTCCCCATTATCCTCCACTCCCCTTTGTTGGTGGTGGCATTTTTAATTCTTGGGGCAAACCTCAAAAAGGAGCTGTAACTAAGTTAGACTAATGGCAACATTGTAAAGATATATGGGGAAATCTTAGATGTGGCAGGAATGCTTAGCAATGGGTATTGGTCAGAGCTAGCTTTTCTGTTCCTGTCTCTTAACTAGTCAGCAATGGATGATCTTGGACCTTTAAAAAAAAAAAAAGTTACCCAAAAGAGAAGGTTAATTATGAAAAGGGAGAAAGGAATAAAAGACAACTTGCATAGACACAAATGGTCAGAACGAACTGCCCAGTAAGGGGTAGGTTTGGTAAAAGAGAGGCCTGCATGGTTGCAGTGGGTGGCCTTGGGAGGAGAGCTGTGTCTGCTGAGGGTTTAGTGAAGACGGAGCAACAGTATGGTGGCAGGCAGGCAGGCTGCTGCCTGCAGAGGGAAAAGGTTGTTGAGAAGAAGTACCTGCATAGTAACACGGTGGGTAGAAGGACTGCTAACTCTTGTAACTCTAATTTCTGATTTTCTCAGAGTTGAAAAGTGAACCCTTGGTTCTTTGTGTAGGATTTGCTTCCCACCCAGGAGAGAGAACATTTGGGACCAGCTTGCTGCTATGCAGAGATTGTTCCTAAAGATAGTATGAGTGCTAAACAAGCTGATAGATAAATAGATGAATGCTGACACGTGGATGATGGATGACACGTGGATGGATGGATGACACGTGGATGGATGGATGACACGTGGATGGATG
>NW_004567106.1:43908048-43909916 GCF_000260355.1 Condylura cristata | reverse complement strand
GATGGATGGATGATACGTGGGTGGATGGATGGATGGATGGATGATACGTGGGTGGATGGATGGATGGATGGATGATACGTGGGTGGATGGATGGAAGGATGGATGATACGTGGGTGGATGGATGGAAGGATGGATGATACGTGGGTGGATGGATGGTTGTGATATGGATGGATGATAGATGCATAGATTGATTGCAGTTGTCCACCATACCAGTGCTTGTGGGATTCTCCTTGTTTGTGAAATAGGAACACCCTCCCTCTGTCCATCCTGCTGACACTGCCCCCGGGGAATGCTCCTGTCCTTGTCAGGTGGTATCTGTTCCCTCCCTTCATTTTAGCCACATAGCTATGGCCAGTTAAGGAGAACAGTTGTGACCCCATTATTAGGGCAGCATATTCAACCTAATGAAGAGATGTGATTCTGGGTTGTGGCTAAGTTTCCCCATTAGGACATGGTTAGAAATTGCAGTTGCATTTTTATAATAAGTGAAAGATTGGTTTTGTTGAGTTGCATACATTATGAATGCTTTCACTTTTAAGCAAATACCTTTAATATGTACTTGTTCTATATCTCTGAAAGGTTTACATCTGTGGCCTCTCAGCTTTTTATTTGTATATTACGGGTTTTTCTAGTCTTCGTTAAGAGTAGTTGACATTTACCCATTTTGTCACAATTAGATGTGGCCACTGCATACCTTTATATTAAATAAATGTATGGACTGACTTGTATTTGACTGACAGTATGTTTTTTCTTTAATTTATAATTTTACGGCAGAATTCTTGATAAGATTGATGGGTAACTTGATAAGGTTGATGGAAATTCCTTAAGGAAATAATTGGTATATCGGCTACAGCATATACTAATCAGTTTGTATGAGTTATCTAAGAAACCTAATCAGGCCCTCCCTGGTGGTGCAGCAGGTTAAAGCGCAGAACTGAGAAAATAAAGCCACTGCAGCATGAGTCACTTTGTCAATGGTGAAACCTCTTTCGGCCCCTGAGTCTCTGGACTGTACCCCAGTTCTGTATGCACAAATAAATAAATCTTAAAAAAAAAAAGAAAAAGAAACCTAATCACTTTTTCTATTTCTATGACAAAAGGAATTCTGGTTTTAAATTAATGGAAACTGAGTGCCTTTGTAGGCTTAGGGCTGATTTTTAAATCTGTTTTCTCATAATTTTTTAGGATGTTCTTCTAATTAATAAGGCTGTATATCACGGAGGGATAACTTTCTTGTTTCACTTCTATTTGATGTTATTGTTGAGTTATGAAATAATGAAATTCAGAGCGAAAACGTGCCTGGAAGATTATTCATTGAGTAAACAATAAAAAGTGTTATCCTCTTGAGTTGTTGAACTATTCCTTGATGTTAAAATGGATGAAATGATATCAATCTGCATTTCTTCTCTGTGACAGTTTATCCCTCCCCCCATATTGACATACATATTTCCCATGTGTGCCCATAATGCATCATGTACTTCCAAGTAAACAGGGCTTTTCCTTTTCTGTGTTTCAGGCCGGAGCCTCAACAGAAAGCTCCCTTAGTTCCTCCACCGCCACCGCCACCACCACCACCACCTCTACCAGACCCCACACCTCCAGAGCCGGAGGAGGAGATCTTGGGATCAGACGATGAGGAGCAGGAGGACCCTGCAGACTACTGCAAAGGTGATGTGCTTTCCTTCCCTTCCTGGGCCTTGGTGATTTGTTGGAAAAGTAGATAAAGGGAGTTAATGATGCCAATGGCTTGATCTTTATTACATTAGCCTCTGTGTGACAGTGTGATTTTTACTTAGTAGATAATTAAGTATAAATGTCAGAAAATGTGGGTGATATCAGAAGAATTTTTTAAATTAATATTATTATTT
>NW_004567106.1:43875577-43906267 GCF_000260355.1 Condylura cristata | reverse complement strand
TTTTTCTATTTCTTTGAAGAATGTCATTGAGGTTTTTATTGGGATGGCATTAAATCTGTATATTGCTTTTGGCAGTATGGCCATTTTGATGATGTTAATTCTCCCGATCCATGAGCAGGGGATGTCTTTCCATTTCATGGTGTCTTCTTGTATTTCTTTTAACAGTGTTTTGTAATTTTCTTTGTAGAAGTCTTTTACCTCCTTTGTTAGGTTGACTCCCAGGCATTTTATTCTTTTTGTTTTAATTGAAAAGGGGATGGCTTTTTTTTTATCTGTTTCTTCGATATCAGAAGAATTTTAAGAGATACAAAATAAACATGTGTTTACATGTTTATGTTAGAGTGGATATGAAAGTACCCACTTGAGGTACTTTCAGGATGACTTAAATCTTTGGATAGAATCATAGATAATGTAAATATAAAAACATAATAAACCCATTTAAGAAGTTGCTTAGAGAGGAGAAGGTGCCAGGCTTTCCCGGGGAGCCTATTTAACTCTGTATTACATTTGACTAGTTTTCTCTTGAAGACTAACAAGAGAAAATTATGTTCTCTGTATGGCACTCACAAGTAATTCATTATCTGTGGAAAGAAAACTGACCATTTGTTTACAGAAACAGGCTTTTTCATGGCATTATACTCAATAAAAAAGACGTTCTGTGGTCCTGTCATAGAGTGTTCTGTTTTTGGTTATGATTTCACAAGACAAATTATTCAGACAGTGTTGCTGTATTGATGGTTAACTAAAACCACCTAGTATAGTTTTTAACTACTAGGTGTGAGCATGTTATGTGATGAATATTGAGAACAAGATCATCCAGACTTAATATTTGTATAGACTAGTCTCTGAGAACCTCAGAAACAGGGATATTGTATTCCCTTAGACTATGGGACTTTATTTGGACTTTAATTTGGGAGTTTGAGGTTCTGAACACTTGATGAGGCATTTGCTGTAGGTAAAGGAAAATGTAAACCAGAGTATAAACAATAGATTGCAGCAGATGGACACATGTTTAGATCATAGAGTCTTGATGAATCTTTTTGTAATTCCTTAGTATCAATTCATTTGTAGGCCATTTGTGCCTTGGATAAGGAACAATGTACTTTTTAGTTACCTGCTAAGAGAAAGAGCAAGTTATTGTTATGCAAATCAGAGAAGAATCTTCTCAGTCTAACCTAACTTTTCCATTGAATTAGTGTTTATGGGGATCTTCAGCAAATGCTGAATAGTGATTGTGACCCCAAAAAGGTCTATGCCATCTACCACAGAAAAGAACTATTCAGAGATTGGTTGGAAAGATGAAAAAAATATTTTCCATCCTCCCTGTTGATCTGCTTTCCTTGGTTTGGAAATTAAATTGTTTGAAGAGAATCGAACTGGTGTTTTAATTTTGCTGCTCAGGTTAAAACTAGAGTAGTCTGTAAGAACTGTTTCTCTTTAGCACATGGGTTCCATCATGCTGGCACAAGACCTGTTTGCCTCACTCCAAACTCTCCAGTAGTCAGGTCAGGAGATGGGACCACCAGTGTATCAGTTAAGTAAACACCCCAGTCTGAAATGCAAGGCAAAGAATAAAGGATCACTCAGTTCCTTGCTGATTCCAGGTGACAGTCACTGAATTCTTTCTTCCTCCTCTTCACGCACACACTTTGGCCTTTTTTAAGCATTATGTGTAAGATTTTTGTCATAAGCCCTAAGGGTTTGTCTTAGCCAAATGGCAGGTACATTCCAAGAGTTCATGAAATGTCTGGGACAGAAACTGACACTGTACCCTTATCTTTGAATAGAACAAAGTCAAAAAAGTGTTCTGTGAGACACTCTTCCTTATAGTCTATCCAGTGTAAGGCATTGTTTGATCCCTGGCCAAGGAACTGACCCATATGGCGCAGCCTGCGGCTCACCTCAGCAGTGTACTTTGTCAGTCAGTCTGTTCTGCTCCCTACTCTGAATCCTGTCACCACCCCTGCACCTCTGGCCTGTACCCCAGTTCTGTATGCACAAATAATCTAAAAACAAAACAAAACAAAACAAACCTGAAACAGCCACAATGTGTGTCACAGTATCTGAAGCAAAAGAGATGCTCAAGAAATAGGAATTTCACTTCCTTCCTTCTTGTTCTATCATTCCCCTCTCAGCTATGTTCTTGCCTGTACTACATGCTGCATCCATTCTGGAACATTCAGTGTTCTTAATGCCTCATCTGGATTGGCCTTTTCTAGCCTTTAGAAATAGAACACTGCTTCTCTCTCTCCTTCTTTATTTTAATGTCACTTCTGGTCTGCTGTCTAAGGCTGGAACTAACAGCACGCTGTGCTGTTTATTCACTTTTACTTATAATCCTGCTCACATTTGAATATGACAATAATGTCCCTTTATCAGAGTGACACGGCTTCTTGTGAGGAGATTATAGGGTAACGCAGGTTTTTAGTCTTGAGTTTGGGGCCATCTGCGTCAGAATTGCCTGATCAGTGTTCTTAAGCAGCACTGTAACTTCTCAGTTAGAGTCCCTGGGAGTAGTTCCCAGACTCCAAATGTAAATATTTTTCTGCATATGGAAGCTAGGGTCTGCTTATCTAAACCATGTATCATTCCTTTAAAACTCCAAAACTGCAGCTAAAAGATGAGACCCTTCATTTCTCATTGAGTGATTGGGTTGATTCACAGTGTAAGGGAATGACTAGTTTTGAACTACCTTATATCCCACAAATTTCATAAATTCCTCGGAAGATATTTGCTACAAGGACCAGTAAATAGTGACATCGTTTTGTTATATTATGCCGACTACTACAGACTCCTTGGAGATGATGTGTTACAATAATTTGGCAACTTACACAGTTTTGTAACTTGTATGATTTCTGAAGGCATCATTTTGAACAAAGTTGTAGTATAATTTGGAATGAAAGCATGTGTCTTTGGAAAGAACTTTTTGGCACCACCTTGAATCTTAATGGGGGGTGCATTGTAACTCAATAGTATCAAGCAGTGCTGCACCATGCACACATCTCCCCCAACTCCAGAACCTGTAATACATTACTTTTACTTTTATTTGTGGTCAAGGGTAGTGTTTTTGTTGTTGTTGTTGTTAACCATCCCCAATGTAATAAATATTTTTGGTTGGATGAGAGATTGTCTCTGGTTTTCAGCTGTAACTAAGAGGGTATGCCAGGCAGAGGCTGATACACCATGAAAGGCACACACATCAGAACATTTCATTCTTCATTTCTGTTTTAAATGCTCAGAACCATCCATGGTGCTCCAGAGTCCTTAGATGTTAAATACTTTAGAGTGGCATACAGATGAGGGGATACAGCATACACACTGCTGATGGGAGCAGGGGGAGGAGAGGCCTGCTGTGCCATGTGGGTCACCTCTGGGGTCAGGGATCACGAACTCATACTGAAGCTGCTGCGGCAAGCTTGCAGTGCTGTGTTTTAACCTGCTTCACTACCAATGAGGGTCCTAATAATTGTTCTTAAATGTACCGTTGGGTATGCTGTCCGTTAAGTCAGGTTGGTTGATGGTGTGCTCACATCATTCATACACTTAACTACTCTTCTGTTTACATGTCCTACTAATTTTTGGAAAGAAAGTGTTGAAATCATCAGTGACCTGAAGTGAATGTGTTATTGTACTGTGAATAAATTTCTTTTTGTCACTTTTTATTTTAAAGAGGGAATGTGTTTGAGGTTATTCTTAAACCTTTCGTTAGATCACTAAATGCTATCCCTAGTTATGGATAGAAACCTCACCATCAGAAGGGGGAGATTATTAGGTCTGTGAAATAATACTTTAATAATTATTTTTAATAGAGATGGAGACTTAAATCTTTTCAGACTATTTATGGTGGCATTCTGAATTTTTGGTTCACTCTTACAAATTGAACCTACTTTGTGTTTGGCAAAGGAAAACTGAGTCATCTTTGGCCAACAGTTCCTTCAAAACAGCTGAAAAGAATGTTTTTAGAATTGTCTTTACTTTTTTGAACCTTAGTAATAGCTTCAGTATAGCTGAAGTTACTCAGAAATTCTCTCACCCTTGTCAAATAGGACTGATGTCCAAGATCCCCAGTGGATGCTGAACCATACATAGGTAGTGCTCCATCTATGCTATCATTTTTCTTACACATACACACTTATGATAATGTTTAATTTAGAAATTAGACCCAGTGACAGGTTAACAATAATAAAACAGTGTTAGACACAGTGACAGGTTAACAATAGCAAAACAGTAGAAAGAGACAAAACTTTTTATGTGAATATGGTCTCTCTCAAGCTGTCTGTTTGAACTGTGGGTAACTAATATCATTGAAAGCAAAATTAGACCTAATGGGGACTGTTAATTTTTTTGGTTGTGTGGAACATTAAGAGTTGGAGAAGAAGCTGAGTATTGGCCTTAATGACGTCTTAACACATCCCAGTTCTTTTGTGCTTGAATCCTATCTAATACTTGTTTTAAAGAATAAAAGGAAAACCTGGAAGTATTAAGTGCTGTAATTTTTATGTTCAGTGGTCTAAAGTACAAATTTATCAACCAAATCCCTAAATCATCGTGGTCCTTTGGTGCTTCCCCCTTTGGTATACTCTGATGTCATGAGCAAGGTCTGTGGGTGACACTTTTGATTACCCTTTTGTCCTGTACTGCCTGTTGATCAAATGGTTTATCTAGTCTCTTACTCTTAGCAGGATCTTTTGTTTGATAGACAGTGTTGTGGATTATGGAGTATCCACTGCTAATAGCCATTACAGTCCACATAGCTAATTGTGGGAAGTTGGAAAGGTTTCTGGCAGAGTTACATGTAGTGTCCATTTTCCTCTAGTTTCTGAGGCTTGGGGGCATGTTGATGTGGACTAACTAGAGAGCCATGTGCTTTACTGTTCTCACGGTGAGTGTTAGTTACTATTCTGTGATCTTAAAATGGTCAGAAGAGATTATTTTCTATAGGAACCTGGTAGTTAGGATTTAAGAACATATATGAAGTAGACGTTTGCAATCGTATGTCACATTTTAAAACTAAAAGTAGTATAAACATTTAGTACTTTAAATTGTTTTAATATTGGTGTTACTTTTATATCCTGCTCATTTAACTGGTTTATTTTTAGAGCATTCTTAGCTAGTCTGAGCTCTAGAGAAAACTGGATGAACCTAGTAATTTCTTGCATTCATCTTTCAAAGTCCCACTAAGAAAAGGAACTGTCACCCTTATACTGGGAATGGTAGTCTTCTATTTTTTTCACTTCCTGTTTGAGAATTCAAGAACAAATCTGAAGCCTACAAGTTTCTCCAATCATAAATTGTTTCTAACTTTTATGCTTTAATGTGAATATAATGTGCAATTAAGTGTAAATACTGATAAGCTATCAAGTAGTCTTTCTGTACTAAGACCAGGAAACAGCCCTCTGGTTGTTAAAATGGAGTATATTTCTTAATGGTGGCTAGAACTAATGCAGGCTTTGAGTTAGACTTCTTTTCCAGCTCTGAGTCCACTACTGTGCATCTCTGACACTTGTGTAGAACTAATAGCGTCTACAGATTGGTGGTTATAATGAATGAGATAGATGTCAGTGTTTGCTAAGTATTTTGTGTTGTGAAATGTGACCAGTTCCTATAAGAAATAATTTCATGAGCAAAGATGTCTGGAATTTGAACTTGCTTTTAGGAATTCACTTTTTGTGTTAACGCATTGGGTTGAGAGATGCTCAGAAATCTACCTTTGTTATTTTAAGCCTCAAACCTCCCAAACTGAACTTGCCCTCCTTTCTTACCTCCTCCCTCGCTCCCTTATTCCCCTTGTGGAACACCTACTAACTTCAGTTTACTTTTGTTTCATGAGAGAAGGCCTATTACATACTGCTTCTAACTCATACTTGCATTGAAACATAATAGTTTTCTATTCCTCCTCTTCAAGTGTTAATTTCAGTGGTTTAAAAATACATTGTACTCTTAGACCCAACTTAGTTTTACCTAGCATTCGGCCAGTTTTCTTCTTCTTGGTTTTATTGAGATATAATTGACTTATGACACTGTTTAAGGTATATAGTACAATGATTTGACATGTCTACATTGTAAAGTGTTTACGACAATAGATTTACTTACACCTTCAGCTTTATAACACACTGTGTCTTACCCCTCATTTACTATCTTTTATTTCCTATCTTTGGTCCAAAATGTGTTTTTTTTTTTAATTTTAAAAATTATTACTATTCATATAGAACTGGGGTCCAAGCCAGAATTGTGGGGCAGTGAGAGGCTTCACCAGAGAGAGTGGGGAGCAGAATGGGCAGATTGATGAAGTACACTGCTGAGGGGAGCAGCAGGTGGGTCAGGAGTAGTGTGCCGCGCCATGTGGGTCACCTCCGAGGTAGAAGCTGCTGCGGCCAGCTTGCAGTGCTGTGTCCTCACCTGTTGTGCCACCAGGAAGGGCCCCCAAAATGTTTTTATAGACTTTATATTAAAATCCTGGGAAAAGCAAGTATAATGGTGAACTGGGAGTCAGAATGGTAGACACACAATATCTTGTCAAATTCTACTTCACTAATTCAACACAATTTAAGTGTTCAAAACATTTGTCATGTCTCTTACCTCTGAGAGTAACACAGATGTCATGAAAGATATGGGTTTGTGTTTCATATAACTGCTGTAGTGTCACGTTGAGCCTCTCAACACTAGATGTAAATCATCCATGACTGATTCCAGCAGGTTAGGGCCTTCATCAAGCTTTCACCACCTACTGCAGCATGCGTTTGACCCCAGCAAGGGATCTGACCCACAGAAAACCTCTCCCGTCTCAGCCGCTGCTCCCCTTAGCAGTGTGTTTCAGTGGCTGTATCTGTTCTGGTCCCCATTTTGTCTCTAAATCCTCTCACCCCCATTTCTGCACCTCTGACCTGTACCCAGTTCTTGCATGCATAAATATTTTTTACAAGAATTCAGAATTTGAAAAAAATAGAGAAACACCTTTGCTATGAAAAGCAAACATTTATAAAAAGCCAGAAAGTACAGTTTGTTGTAGAAAAAAACTTTAAGTTAGAAAACAATAAAAAGAGTAAAAGTATTTTATATACAGAGATATTATTTCTTTTAGACTCATTCTTGTGCATTGCACAAAAAAAGGTATCATTACTCCTGGTACATTTTACCTTGCTTATTCCACTGAAAAATACAGTGAAGGTTTTTTTTTTTTTTTTTAAAGTGCTAAATGTCTGTGAGGAACCCTTAAGCTCCCCCCTGGAGTCTTCAGGTTACCCTTTCTCTTCAATCAGTTTGCTAATAACTGAAGGTTTCCCAGCAGGGGTTTGAAGTTGAAGGGAGAGTGGTGAGAGAAACAAACTCTTTTAAGAGGGTACATTTTTATACATTATATTGTTCTTACAGGTTACCTATAAACTATTGGTGTATGCAGAATTATGCATATTTTACTTAGGTAAATATTGTACTATCTAAAGGTTTGAGCTTAACTTACTGCTCAAAAAAGTTTCTTTGGCATCATCAAGAGCTGGTGTTTACACATGTGCACCTCCATCTACTAGGTATAGATTGTTACATGATTTGCTGCCTTTAAAAATTAAATGTGAACAAAGTCATAAAGCCTAATATGAAGTATAGGACACCTTTCTCCTTATGAACTATATTCTTGGGAAAAAAGTGCTGTTAAACGGGTTTTAATTTGAATTTTACTAGACTATTTATGGCATCAAGAAGTGACAAAGGAGGAGATGAGATAGCATTTTCTGAAATTAAAAGAAACCCTTTTATTTTGAAACAGGCGGCTATCACCCAGTGAAAATCGGGGACCTATTCAATGGCCGGTACCATGTTATCAGGAAGCTAGGATGGGGACACTTCTCTACTGTATGGCTGTGCTGGGACATGCAGTAAGTGTTCCTTGTGCATTTGATTCCATGTCAGATCAACATCTTTATTTTATTGCAAAGTATGATTGTGGGCACACTTGCTTCTGTTGTGGCATGTAAAATACTTAGCATATGCCTGCCCTGTGTGTTAGCTATCACCCCTCACCACTATTAGTACTTTATTACCTGTGATCTACATAGTGTTCCTCTAGCTTTATGTTTAAAGCTTATTCATTGAAATTGTGCTACATATGCATCATACATTTATAAAACATTCAAATACAAAATAAAAATGTTTGGCTCGTTCAATTCTGTGGTTTCTGACTTTTTGAAAAAGCCATGGCCTATAGTACCAAACGCAGTTACTACACACTACACATACCCATGTGTATGCAGTGAATAGTGGTACAAAAGAGATTTTGACCTGTGGACCCACTTCTTCATTATGCTGACATAATGTGAAGGGTACTATTTTCAATGAGAACCTATTAAAAGTGTCTCTTTATTGGTTGTCATCATAAGGATCATTTCTGTTTATTACATTAAAAACATGTATTTCTTTTTTTAATTAGGGGGAAAAGATTTGTTGCAATGAAAGTTGTCAAAAGTGCCCAGCATTATACAGAGACAGCCCTGGATGAAATAAAATTGCTGAAGTGTGTAAGTATTATAAAGTGTAAATGATTGAAGAAAAATGAATAGCTTAAAATTTTATGGAGGGATTTCCAGGTTTTACTGAATTAAAAGTGAATTCATTTTATAAGTTTATACTGAATCTTTTATTTTTTAAAATATCATGTTCAAAAAACAATTATGGTTTGTATAATGGAAATGACATTGACCTTCTGTCTGTTTAATTCATTTTCCATTCTTTAGGTTCGAGAAAGTGACCCCACTGATCCAAATAAAGATATGGTGGTACAGCTAATTGATGACTTCAAGATTTCAGGCATGAATGGGATACGTATCCTTTCTGACTGTCCTGTTAATCCCAGTGTACAGTATGTACAGTAGTTTTCTTCTTACATTTTACATTAAAAGGATAAATGTTTCATGCCCATTTGCAGTTCTGTTGAGTGCCATACCACTTCCACAGAAAGCTCTAGTTCTGGCACAGGGTGTTACAAAATGGTGTGCTTGGAGTGTTCTGCAAGAGCCTTTTTGAGGGTTTATGGATAGCAACATCCAAAAAATTATTTGACAACTTGCCTTGATTTTGGCATAGCATTAATATTTTAAATATTAATATTAGATTAATAGATTAATTAATTAACAATAATTTTATTACTAAACCAAGTAATTGTTAATCATTTAATATTTCAAAAGCATTAATATTTTAATAATAATGTTATAATTAATATTATAATAATCATTAACAATTATAATGATAGTGATGATTTTTGTGCTAATGAAGTCTGTGTTTGCACTGGTAGATGGCCAGAACTACTTTTTGCGTTAAACTTCACAAAACCAGTATTCAAGGGCCATGTTTCCTCCAACAGCTGGTAAGAATTAGGTGAGGTTGAGACATTCAGAGGAAAAATGCTCTGCATATGTCACCATAACAAAGTTATATTTAATCCTGGAGGTGATCATCCTTCTGTCAGGTGAATATGGGAAGTATTTTGATTTTCTTTACTTTTCTTCTTGTTTCTCTGCTTTGGGGGGGAAAAATGCCTTGTAAAAAGTAAGTGATATCCTTTATGTGCTAGTTGATGACTTTGATATAGTCTTTAATGTTAGCGAGCACAGTTTTTCTTTAAAAACCTTCATAATATAAAATTTCTGACATAAAATAGAGTGCATAGTAGAGTAATTAACTACAATTAGAGTGTAGACTGTCCTTGTTCCCATTGCAAGTTCTTTGTCTGTACATACTTGGCTTTATTTCTGGACTTTCTCCTACGTGTTTTTGTTCCGGTACCACACTGTTTTAATTGTAATGGCTTTGTAGTTTGGAAGTGATACCCATTCTCCTTTGTTTTCATCAATAGGCTTTGGTTATTATTGTTTTTTTGCGGTTCCATATGAATTTCGTCAGTATTTGTTCTATTTTTCTGAAAAATGTCATCGAGATTTTCATTGGAATAGCATTGAATCTGTAAATTGATTTTGGTAGGATGACCATTTGAATTATGTTTCAGTTAACCTTTAAAAGCTTATCTGTAAGCTTCCAGGGTTGAGCAAAATGTTCATGAAGAGTTTCAGGACTTTAAAATCTTGTGTGAATGATTTGAATTTATTTGTGTGATGGACTTTGGAGGGTCATAGTTTTGGAGGGCCAGTGCTAGAACCAGAAATTGTTTGCAAACACCAGATTTCTGAGATTTCATTATTACAGGTTGTGCCTAATGACATCTCATCTCGTGAGTATGCATTCTGAAAACTGCTTTTTTTTCTTTAAGGCTTATTTATTTGGGCAATACAAGAACTGGGGGTAGATGAGAGGGGTGGGGTGGTGGCTAGAGGAGACAGGAGCAGAACAGGTGGATTTAGTGGCTAATGGGAGCAGTAGATGAGACAGGAGCAGAACAGGTGGATTTAGTGGCTAATGGGAGCAGTAGATGAGATAGGAGAGGTTTGCTGTGCCATGTTGATCATCTCCCTGGCTGGAGATTGAACTCATGTTACAGCAGCAGGTGATTGCTTGATAACGCTTTGACTTTAACCCCTGTGCCACCAGGGAGGCCTTTAAAAAGCACTTCATGTATTAAAATTGATCCAGTTGTGCAGTGAAGTCATTGAAGGAGAAGATCAAATAGGTCTTCACTGTCTTTGGAGACTTTTATACAGTGTTTTATGTGATATGTAGTGTAGAAATTCAGGCAGGTGGACAGTTAAGACAAGGAAGTTCCTTATTTTTTTCTTCATAAATTTTAGTGAACTTCCAGTTGCTCATTTTCAGTATGGCTGATCATTGAGGAGAAGTGGCTAAGAGGGAGCACACAGTAGCATTAGTAACAGCCGTGGCCCCTTTCAACTCTAAAACACAGGAGAGTTCTTTAAACTCTCCAAGGTTTTAGTCACCTTGTTTATACTTGAGAATGACTGTTCCGTAAGGTTGTTACAAATGCACTTTAAATAATAGGTGGCACATACTGAGTACTTAGTAAATATTAGGTCTTTTGATTTGGTGAGAAATAGCAGAGGGCTACTTCTGGTATTATTGCAGGTATTGATGTTGCGTTTTATAACATAATGAAGGTCTTGCCAAGTGCCACAGTGATGCTGCTTTCAATAACTAGCAAACTCCTTAACTGTGTCTCAGATGTCTGCATGGTCTTTGAGGTGCTTGGCCACCATCTCCTCAAGTGGATCATCAAGTCCAACTACCAAGGCCTCCCAGTCCGTTGTGTGAAGAGTATCATTCGACAGGTGAGGCTTAGGAGGGCAACCTCTCCAACCCCCCCACCCCCCCATTACTGGCTATCCTTCCAACATGAATTGCTGCTTTCTTTAAAACACACATAAGCATACTTAATTCCTGTTTTTAAAAAAGTAGGTATATATTATTGTGCATAATATTTAAAGCTTGTTAAGTCAATTTTATATTTATTTAATGATTAATCATTTTCATAACAGAAATAATGTAACAGGTATACATTTCTTTTGTCATCTTAACCTTTTTTAAATATGTATGGTACAATGAGAAACTTTTTATTCAGTGTCATTACTATAAAATGCCCCACCTAGTTCCTAGAAAATATTTCAGTTTAAACAAATAACACTAGTTCTGAGAATCTTTGGATGGAGGAAAAACAAAAGGCAATTTAAGCACTATTTAAATTTAGAAGGGAATGTAATATTTATTAGATTTGTACTTTTCTGTTGCCTTCACACAAGAAAATCTTTGGCTAAGGTCAAATGTTGATGCACCAGCAGATAATTATATGAAGTATACATGCCTGGAAGATCATCTATAATTAGAAGTGTTTAACAGATTCTGTTTTCTTCATGGGTTATAGCAGTCTATATTTCACTTAATGCTTAACAGCCTAAGTTTGGAATGTTGTAGATAAAACTTATTCTTGATTATCATGCTCTGGGTTATTCTGCAGAACATAAAGTACATAAAAGAGGTTGCTTGGTTTGTTGGAGAAGATAACTTGGTGGTTTGACTAGACCTGCCAGAGTTTCCAGGCATGAAATACAGACCTTGGTTTAAGGACAGAATCAGAGAATAACTTATGTTTGAAGAATTGTGAATTCAAGAGATGAACTATGAAAGAAACTGCCTAACAATTGTAGTTAGTATGTGTTTGCATATATGCATATTGAATAGATTTGTTAAACCCACTTTAAAAATCTTTAAAGTTTAAATCTGTTTAATGGAATTGGAATTACTCACGGTTTATGACGTTCTTCACTTGTGCGCTCACGATTGCAAGACCGGTTCAATCTCAGGGTGCAAAACCAATAGCCTTTATTTGCTAGGGTAGATTAGGATAAAGGGAAGAGTTTCTTAGGCTACAGATGGCTCACTGTCCCCCTCCGGACAGTGTCCATGGTGTCATAACAGTTCAAAACTACAGTGACTTGTGAAGATGGCGTTGTCTTTCGGAAGGAACTCAGAAACTGGTGGCACACCTGTCAGCTACAGCCCAGGATCCAGCTAACCTGTGGCAGCTGGGGGAAGTCCACAGGTGGTGCTGAAGAGATGGCTTAGCAGTGTCTCTCCTGAAGTCCAAGTCGTCATCTTCTGAAACTCCTCCCAAACTGAGTTAAACCTTCTTGAATCAAGCCTTTCTCCCAAGTCTACTGAATCCTTCCCAAGCAGCTGCTCTACAACCCAAAAGAAGCTGAGTCATACCTTCCCACAATGAATAAAGCCTCTCTTTAGCTGCTGGAGCCGCTGGATTTTCTCCCTCAAGCTGAAACTCCCGCCTATCTTCCACCTTTCCAACCCAATTGGTCTATTTTCCATACCAGCAGCTGCTCTGAAGACTTAATTGATGTAGGTACAAGTCTGTACATAATTGGTGCCAGTGGGTGCTTGAAATTATTTGATCGTTTTCGAAACTAGTGTAGGTTTCAAAACCAGAGCCCAGGAAGTGTGTCTAATCTGCCCTGTGCCATTTTGCACCATTTTGCACGAGGACTGGGCAGGTGAGCTCTGCTGTATCTGAGTGGTGCTGGCCAGGTTCATACCTGAGCCCGGTGTTTCCAGTACTGCTGTGAGGTTTTTCCTGAAACCCAAACACAGCTATGCTGGGGTTGGCTGGGCAGCCACAGCTGCTGTGGCGTAGTCCAGGTTATTGCAGCATAGCTGGTGGCACCCAGAGAACCAGAAGCTGGGAGAACTACTCTTAAGAAATTATCCTAGATTTTGCTTTTGAAATAGTCTGTAGGTTTGTTTATTGCTGAATGTGTGTTCTTTTACCTTTAGTTTTCTGTACTGCCTGTGTTTTTAAAGGCTCAACCAAAATTTCACCTATGTCACAAGTGTTTTCCATAGGACTCAGAAGCATAATTTCTTTCCTTTTGGAATTACCGTGGCCTATATTTGGTTCTTTCCCAATGATTGTAGGTCTCTGATATAGGCTCCAGTGTATCGATCCCGGCACTATTGACAGGATATTGGATAATTCTTTGTTGTAGGGACTAGTCCTGTGTCTTGCAGCATGTTTAACAGCATCCCAGGCCTTTTCTCATTAGAAGCCTGTGTCAGCCACATACCCCTCAAAGGTGACAATTTAAGTTGTCTCTGAGCTGTATCAAAAGTTTCGGGGGTGTGAGGGTGGCAAAAATACACCGTTGTTGAGAACCACTGAAATGAGGAGTAAGTGCAGTGGGTACAGCCTTAACAGTAGACTTATTTTGGGGTCTGGTCAAGGTACTTAGCCTGTGGGAACCTGTTTCTGCATTTGTAAAAGTTATAATTTGTGATCTGATTGTGCAGATTAATACTGAAGGACTACTGATAAAACATCCCAGCATAGTGACTAGCACAAAGTAACTATCCTGTCTTCCCTATTGCATTGTGAGCATGTTGGAGATACATCATGTATTAAGTTCTGCATCTTTTTGTGGCTTCTTCCAGATTGTGTGTGTGTGTGTGTGTGTGTGTGTGTGTGTGTGTGTGTGTAGGGGCGGCGGGGGTGGGGAGGTCAAGAAATGTTTTTGATAGGTTGTTTTTCTTATATACAAAACAGAAATCTTTTCTTGTTTTTACTTTACAACATAGCTTACCTGGTTGGGATTTGATGACCTCATAGGTAAATGTTACCATTTGCTCAATTTCTCAAGTAACAGTTTTTTTTTTTTAAACTTTTTAAAGATTTCCTATTATTCTTAATCCTGCAGTCAGTCTTTAGCCATCCTTATTTAACTGTAGTAGACCTAGTGCTGGGTCAGAGTAGGGATAGTGGGTGGGTTCTGCCGACGGTGGCAGGACTCTACCGGCCCCATTGCTCCCTGACGTCAAGCATGGAGGCTTGCGGTTGTCTGTTCGCTTGCCATCTTTCTTTCTTTCTTTTTAAATCATCTTTATTGAGGTCTATTTTATGGCTGGCTTCTATTTCTAAAACTGAAAGAAAAAGGGTTCTTGTGTTGGCAGTATTTGTTTTTTTGAGATGCATTAAAGATGTACCGCAGGTGATGACTTCTTTAAATGCCCTTGCTGTTCTTTAAACGGAGCTTTGACTTTCTTATGTAATTGAAAGGGTAGCTGACATTTTACTTTTCCAAAGTGTAAGGTTTAATTCTATGCCCTTTACAGAAATCTTGTAAAGTAGTGGCTGCTTGCCATTAAATGAGGCTGGGTGAGGGCAGGACATGGGTTTTGTTTGGCAGTTTTGCTGCAATATAGGAAAAACATGTACTTACAGCTTTTAGCCTTGGATTTTAAAACTATTACTCCTGCTACTGTGATAGTCACATGCTCTTTCAGGAACTCTGTTCTTTAAATGCTTTATTTCTATTATATGTGGTCTAACCCTCATCAAAAGCTTATGAGGGTGTTACCTCTTCATTCTACAGAGGTGTTTCATAGACGATAAAATATTGTCCAGGTCTCATAGTTATTCTAATGGAGCCAAGATTTGAATACAGATATTGTAAATACAGACCATGTCCTCAACTGCAGGAAATTGTATTTCTACTTAGAAAAATTTCGGGCCATTTTCAGTAATGGCATTTCTTTGTGTGTGTGTGTGGGGGGATGTACGTTCATATCTGTGTGATAAATTGTTTTCTTTTACCTTAAAAATAGAGCCAGGCCCTCCCTGGTGGTGCAGCGGGTTAAAGCTCAGCAAGCCACTGCAGTTGGAGTTTGATCCCTGGCCTCTGGGGTGGTCCACATGGCTCAGCAGACCTCTATGTCTCACCCGCTGCTCGCCTCAGCAGTGTGCTTCATTAGTCTGCCTGTTCTGCTCCCCACTCTGTCTTGGGTGAATCCTCTCACGGCCCCTTCACCTCTGGCCTGTACCCCAGTTCTGTATCATAAATAAAGAAATCTTAAAAACAAAGAGCTAGCAGTTAAATTGTTTTTTAGTACAACCATTATTTAGGCTATTTGTAATCTGCAGCAGGTGCTGCTAATTAAAGACCATTATTTTTCCAAACCCACATTCTGTAGGGGGTAAATTCTGTGGGCATATCTGGAGCTGGACTTCACCTGGACAGATTAACCAACTTTTTATCATTGAATGATTTTGTCTTTACTAGTATTTACCATTATTTAACTTGGCCTAGTTATCAGTGAATTTGTGATTAGTCCAGTTTTATTCAATTTTAGACCAGAAGTCTCCAATATTTTTGTATTTTTGGATTTATTCAGTGTGGTTGTACAAATGGGTCTCTACTAACTTTGAATTGTCTTCCCCAAAATGTTGGGGCCTCAGCTCAGATTTGGTGAAGTCTCTCCTTTTCCAGGGAGTTGGCCTCTTTATCAAGTTACTACTACTTTCTAAATGCTGAGCATAGGTTCTTTGTTTCCTGCTGACTGTATTCAGAATTTTCACCTGTTACACATTATCTCATTAATCCAAACTAGTCAGATTTAGAAAGAACAAATAGAAGGATATTTTCGGACAAAACATATGAAGTCAGTATCCACTGAAACTTTTTTCTGGATGTGTTATCTAGTTCATGTCCTCATTTTTAAATAAGTATTCCCCTTGCTTCTCAGTTCGGTTTAACATCATGCTTGTAAGAACATGATGGCATTCACTTTTGTTTGTCTCAATAAGGAACCTGAGCTTTCCTAGTGGGAAGGTCTCTTGCCTTGAAGAGAGAGCCTCTGTGCCATTTCTTTCCATATTCACAACAAAATCCTATCTTGAAATGTTCGGCTTGCCCCTCTGCAGGTTCAGCTGGCTATCTGTTGAGGTTTCCCTAGGAGGAGTGGGGTGCTGTGTCATTCCCCAAAGGGGAAGCAACATATTGCAGTTATCCTCATCTGTGTCATTGTTCCGGGTGGGAAGAAGTCACTTTGTGACGAAGTCAGAAAACAATTTACAAAGTTGCTCTTTTTTTGTTTTGAATTTAGGGAGTTGAAGTGGGGAAGTTTTACCCTGAGTGGTGAACAGGACTGAGGAGATGACACCTTCAGGAGAAATATCTGCATTACTCTAAACTTACCCTTTCTTTATATCTACAAGTTTGTAGGAGTTATTTCTAGCAAGCTGTGGTGAAGAGGAGCAAGTTTATGTTGTTAACAGCCGTAATAGATGGTTTGTAACACAGTGCATTGGCATATAGAATGAAGCCTTAGCACCATCTTGACAAAACTTCCTATTTTCTGACTGAATTTGAGGTCAGGGAAGGAACTTGCTTAGAAACCTTAGTTTCTGAGCCAGAACCGGGGGCTTTGCTTTTATTTCTATACTGCTGATGACCTATAAATCTGATTTAATGAAGAAACCAACCCTCTGTTTTTAGAGTTGTGATGTGGCCCCTATTATGGTTAGATTAATCTCAGCTTTAATGGCCTCTGTAGATTCAGATGGCAACTGAAAGATCTCTGCAGCCTCTGCTGCCTCCTTTTGGTGAGGCTAAGTATGACTTTAGGCAAAAGACTGACTTGACAAGTGAATATAACAGAAAAGGAAATTAGCAAAGGCTCCTTTTAACTCTTTCCTACATTTTCAAGGAGAAATCTATTTTTGGGTGTGAAGTGTGATTCTTTTGTCTTTTTTTTTTTCAGTTTTAGCTATTCTGCATAAATATAGAACTATAGTTACTCTGCATAAGTGGTTATAAGATTATCCACAATTGTTTGATTCTGGATTTCAGGTGGTTTATTGCTTTAGGGAGAGGAAACACTTATTTTTGAAAATAGAATCACTCTTTTTAGCTTTCAGCTAAAAAAGTATTAAATAGTAGTCTAGAGTTTGCACATTAGGAAAAATGAGTCCTAGGTAAGTTGAATGTAGTGATGATAAACACTTTGTAACTGGTGAGTGCTTCATTGTCACAGGGTGCTCATATTATTGAATTTGTGACTGAATCATATTACTCTTACAGGTGTAGTTCCTCCCACAGTAAAATAACCTAGGAACTAAGAAAGGGCTAAGGTAGAAAAAGGTGGGGGCACCTTGTGCCTGAGAGTGGTGCTGAGTGATACTTTTAGAAATGTGCTGACTTTTTACTTTGAGTTAATGTTTGATAATTGAAAGAACTTTCAATTGGAATAATTTAAAATTCCTAAACAGATTTTTTCTTTGACCTCTCTGTAGACTGCAAATCGTCAGTGTGCCTGCTTTTAACTTCTTGTACTTCTCAGAATCTCATAATTGAAACATTCGTATATTTCAGTTTACCAAAAAAAAAAAAAATTTGTGAATGTCAGTAACACTCATTGGCTCATACAACTCAACAAAAACAGAGCAAACAATCCAGTCAAAAAATGGGCAGAAAAGCTAAAAGATACCTCTCCAAAGAGGAAATGCAAATGGCCAACAGATACATAAAAAAAATGTTCAACACCACTTATAATCAGGGAAATATAAATCAAAATCACAAAAAAATACCATTGAGAATGATACATATTAAAAATAACTGGCAACAACAAAGGCTGGAGAGGATGCTGGTGGGAGTACAAACTGGTCCAACCACTATGGAAAGCTGTGTGGCTATTTCTCAAACTACTAATAATGGAGCAACCATGTGACCCAGCAGTTCTCCTCCTAGGGATCTACCCAGAGGACACAAAAACATTAATTCAAAATGAAACCTGCACTCCTATGTTTATAGCAGTACAAATGCCCAAAAATAGATGACTGGATCAAGAAATATGGTGTGTGTATATGTGTGTGTGTATGAAAAAAAGTTCAACATTACTTTATACACACACACACACACACACACACACACACAGTGGAATACTATTCAATCCAAAATGGCAAACCCATGCCATTTGCAGCAACATGGATAGAGCTTGAAGGGATTGTACTCAATGAAATAAGTCAGAAGGAAAAAGAAAATTATAAGGTGGTCTCATTATAGGAGGAATATAGAGGAACCAAATAAGGGATCAGGAAAAAAAAAAGAGGACAAAACTAGTAGGCTATAAATCAAAGACATTCAGCAGAGGAGGGAGAGAGAGTAAAACGGGGAAGAGTACAAGAGATTAATTACGGTGATGGCACAGGGATGACTAGGTGGTAGAAATTTTACAGGAACTACACCTGAGAGAAAAAAATCTAATATTGTACCAATAATAATAATGTAAAAATATATTTAAATAAATATTTAATAGAAATCACAGGTTCATTGACCTAGAACCATTTTTTTAATTTAACACCTTTCTTACTATCAGTTCTTTGACATTTGAAACACAATATACACTAATAGCCTATTACTCCAGAACATTGAATATTAAATCTAAGGTTAGAAGTCAAAAGTTCCCTTCTTATCCTAGTCTTATCATTTTTACTTGAACTCAATAGGAATTCACTGGCATGTCATTGAATCACATTTGCTCTGCTCCGTGTTTATTATTATTATTATTATTTTTTGTTCATTTATTTTCTCCTCCCCTTGGCATGAGACATGAAGTCTATAAGCCACATGAAGGCAATGACTTTTGTTTATTGCTATACATCAAACTCCTAGAATAATGTGTGACCTGTTATAGGATCTCACTGATGCACATTCAATAAAATCATGTAAGAATAGTTAATAGAAAAATTTGTTTCAGTTAAAGTTAGGGATTTTCTTTGTTTTAAAAAGGCAGATCTTCCTGTTTGCATTTTCCTTCATGAATCATTGTCGTCTGCTAAGGTTGTTTGAAAGATACTTGGGTAGACTGAAGCATTGGCTTTTGCTAAGAACGTGATAGAGTTGAATGATTCTCTGTATCCGTATATTCTTTCCTATTTGACTTTTTGGGGACAAGACTCCAAAATGACTTAAAATATTTGATGTTAATTAAACATGAGTATTTGTTGAGTATGTAGTTTAACCATGGGAACATGATAGGTATTTGCAATGCAACTCGTGTTTATGGGAAGAACAGAAGGAATTCCTTTCTGATGGAAACAATTCCAGAGAAACTGATTTTACATGTAGGTAACTGTTACTTCATATTTGTTTTGTGTCTGCTTAATTTCTCTAGTTAATATAGTAAACACATTAAATTTTTTACTCTGTAATTACCTTTACTTCAATAGTACAGTGTTGTCTGAATACTGGAGATGGCTTTTCCTTTCCTCTAATTTTGGAAATGTATGCATATAGAGATGCAGATAAATGACATCCACATTTCACACCCATTAAGTGTTTAAAATAAGAAAGACAGGTTACAGATACCATGATAAAGAAGGCTATTATCCTTTACTGGTGTGGTAATATACAATGGAGTGGCTACTTTGGAAACAATTTAGTGTTACCCAGAGAATTGCCTTGTGACCCAGCAGTTGTATTCCAAGGTTTATAGTTGGGAAGTTAACACACATGTCCACACAAACAATTATACATGCTTTTTCTTTAAAGTTAGTCCCAAGGTAGAAAAAAGTCAAGTATCTAGGAATGAATGGTTAAACAAAAATTGTGTCCAGTGGACCATTTGGCAGTTGAAATAAATGAAGTTCTGACATGTGTTATATATATATGAATGAACCTTGAACTCATAATATTAGGCCAGTTTAAGGGAAAACAAACAAACAAACATATACATTGTATGATTCCCTTTATATAAAATATGCAGAATCATCAAATCTGTAGAGTAGAAAGTAGATTAGTGGTTGCATAAGCTTGTAGAAGTTGGGAGGACATGTGGAATTGACTGTTAATGGGAGTGGTGTTTTTTTGGGGGGGGTGATGAAAATGTACTGAATTAGTGATGATGGTTGCATTTCCTAAAAACCATTGAATTACATACAAAAAGGGTGAAATGTATTTTATGGAAATTACATCTCAGAATTTACTTAAAATGTGTAAGGTATGTAGATTTGCTTCCATGAATATAATTTATATCCAAAATGATATATACATTGACAGGTTGTGGGAAAGCTAGATTCCCCTGGGGGGGGGTCAAAATCGGAAGAGAGATTTACTAAGTATCCTTTGTATCTGTTGTCTTTCCTCCTCTATGATTATTAGAAAATTATTAGTAACAGGTTTTAAAATAACAAAGGTATTAAATAGCAAAGGCATTAAAAACTCATGGCTTATCTTGATTTTGCTACGACCAGGTCCTTCAGGGGTTAGATTATCTACACAGTAAGTGCAAGATTATTCATACTGACATAAAGCCGGAAAACATCTTGATGTGTGTGGATGATGCATATGTGAGGAGAATGGCAGCTGAGGCCACTGAGTGGCAGAAAGCAGGTGCTCCTCCTCCGTCAGGGTCTGCAGGTGAGAGCACTCAACCGGGTTTGTTTTAGTCTGTTTGGGGGCACTGACATTCAGGCATGTTACATGTTGAAGGCAAGTAAGTTAAGCATGTACATTGGGAGACCTTTTTCTTGAGAAAGAAGATGCCTCATCTAAATTTTGTAAGTTAATATCTGAATTGCTGGATTTTGTTGTCCCTTAAAAGGTCATTTAAGTTCTTAGCTGTTTCTTCACCTACATTTGAACATAATCATGTGTTGGGCATTTCTCTGCAGGAGAATGTATACCAGCAGGTTTCATGTAATTCATTCATGGTCATCAGAACTTTTCTCAGGTTGTTTTGTTGGAATGTTTCCTACTTTTCATTTAGTATCAGTCCAACTGCAGGATATGGAATTAGTTAAAAGGACCTAAGGGTGGCCCTCCCTGGTGGCACAGCGGGTTAATGCACAGCACTGTGAAGTTGGCCGCGGCCGCTTCAGTGAATTCGATCCCCGCCCCGGAGGTGACCCACATGTCGTGGCAGACCTCTCCTGTCTCCCCTGCTGCTCCCCTCAGCAGTGTACTTTGTCGATCTGCCTGTCTGTTCCCCACTCTGTGTCTGGTGAATCCTCTCACCACCCCTGCACCTGTGACCTGTACTTTGTATACTGTATGCATAAATAAGTAAACCTTTAAAAAAAAAAAAAGACCTAAGGGTAAAAACATGGCGACCATATAGCTTGAGTTTTGGCTTATATCATTTTATTTCTGGTTTTTACAGAGGGTAATGGTTACATTGAAGTGCTTTCACGCCTTCTTCATGTTCTCTGTGACTACTGTGCTAATAACCATACAAACTGAAGGGCTATAGTCCTTTAACTGACTGGGGCTCTTGGGGTATGTGCCGCCTCTTTACCTTCAGGGTGTTGTTTCATGAACCTTGCCTGGCAAGGTCTGTGTGTGATTTCACACTAGAGAATATTTGCTCTAGTATTTGATTTAGTTTAATTGTACAAAGTCACTGAATTGTTTTGAGACACAACTTCTTAAATGTTCACTTTATTTTGTGTAAAACATACTTTTCCCCCCTTAAACTCTGTATTATTTTTGAACTCTATTTTCTTGTGAGTTAGTGCCTCCAGATTGATTTTTTAACAACTCTCCTGTGCCTTTAAGAGATTTTTTTTGTGTGTGTGTGTTGAATAAACTTTAGATGACCATGATTAAGAAGCCCTGGTATTTAATGATTTGGGGAGTTGTAGTGCCGTTACATGACAGTGATTATCTTATAATTCAAGTTACCTATATAAATATGTATCTCTTCTTCTAAACATTCATTTTGTTTCATTTTGTTTTAGTGAGTACCGCTCCACAGCAAAAACCTGTAAGTAGTCATATATATTCACCTTCATGTCAGATGCAACTATTCATTTTTAAGCTTTTCAAACTATTTCTATTTCTGCAATATTTTTTCATTTAAGGTTTATTTGGGGAAATTGGATATGTGGATTTTTTTCTCTTTGCTGCATATGTTCTAATGTATAGCGATGTAAAAACAGATATATAAATGCTGTATATTATTAGCTGTATGACTTCATGTATAAGTAAGTTTGACGTTTGAAGAGTTGGAATGTTTGTAGCTGTCCCACATATGTTCTTTACCTTCATTTGCTTATGTGTCATGAAAGTGCTGTTGTGAGTTTGGTACGGTAGTTTGGTAAAGAATGAGGTAACAGAGGTTCAAATGGGGTTTGAAGTGTCAGTGGTCCTGAACCACTTTGTAGGAGTTGTTACTCTTCTAGGTTACCTTTTTCTCTGAGGCTGTCTTTTTTTTTTTTTTTTTAAATTAATCAGTAGTTAAATATGAAAAAATGTTGCCTATCTCACCACCTCAAATAAAATGAAACAAACTGCTTAGAATTAAATCCTGTCCTGATGTATCAAAGTGTGTCTTGGTTCTGGTAGAAGGTAGAATAGTTTAAATATCCTGAACTGATGGTTCACCTCCTTGCCTTACAGGAGCTCTGTGAACAAAATGCTTTTGAAAGGAAATGTACAAAAATTCTGAGTGCTGCCAGTAGCTCTTGGTTTTGAATGAAAACCTCTGTACAGTGGAGAGTTGTAATAGACAGGTGTACCTGCGCCTGCCAGGAACCCAGTCATTTATGGAGACTTGACTAGCTTGTTCCAATTACGGACTCTGAAAGACTGTAGTACTTTCCAAGTCAGATGGCCCAGATGGAGACAGACTGAAATTATGGCCTTTTTTTCTTTCCCCCTTTATTTCATGTGCTCCTTTCTTAGAGTTAATGTACTCTTGGCTGTTTATAACAGCCCGTTGTGTGAGATCTAAACACAAACAATGCTGTTGACCAACAACCAGTGAAATACACCTGTTCTGGCAGACAGTTGGTAAGACAGCAAAGAGAGCAAGAATATCGTCACTTTGTATACTTGTAGAATCAAAATAAACTTGCAAGAACTGCTTTTTGAAGAATATCTTAGCATATTTAGTCTTAGAGCTTAAATGAAAAAGTTTATTGAACATAGATGATAGTACTTTGATGGCAGGACCTGCTGGCATTTCCTTTACTTGATATTAGGTAGGGCTGGATTTATTATTTGGTTTTAACTGATAACCATAGCCATAAGGTGACTCCTATGTCCAAGCAAGTAATTTTATTTATAAAAATTTTAAAAATTAAAAAAAAAACAGTAGAATTTGTTGGTGTTTGCCATTTTATCAACATGTATACGACTTACTATGTGATGTTTCAAAAAGAAGTAAACTGACCTGTATGGCTTTTTTTTTTATTATTATTATTACTATATTATAGATAGGAAAAATATCAAAAAACAAAAAGAAAAAACTGAAAAAGAAACAGAAAAGGCAGGCTGAGTTATTGGAAAAGCGCCTGCAAGAGATAGAAGAATTGGAACGAGAAGCAGAAAGGAAAATAATAGAAGAAAACATCATATCAGCTGTACCTTCCAATGAGCAGGACGATGAATATCGCCCAGAGGTGAAACTGAAGACAGAAGGAATAGAGGAGGCGACTGAAGGAGAACCTGCTAATGACAATGGTCAGTGAATTCAGGGGACAGTGGTGCAGGGGGCGCAGGAGGTCATTACTACCAGGTCATTGTCACATAGTTGACTTTGTGATACTTCAAATATGCGGAAGAGTCTCTCTACTTCATCTATGCCAGAAATATATTAATATTTCAAAATAGTTGAAAATGAGAGGCACTATGATTCTATCCTGTTTCTAACTGTCCTTTGTTTTGTAATTATCTTTTTATTTAATAATTACACAAAAAACCTCTCTTGAAATTGTAATGCAGAGGTTAGAAATGGAAGCACAGGTCTGTTTACAAATAGTAATTTCCCTCCAAAACACTCTATAGAGTTTATTAATAAGGGGAAATATTTAATAAGGACAATTACTATTTAATAAGTGAAAAATAAGATTTGGAAAACCTAAGGATTGTATTCTGAGGATCAAGAGGTTTTTGCTCTATATAGTACCTTTAACAAACACCTCTCATTGGAGATTAGTAACTAATGCTACTGTAACAAAGTTCTAATTGTTAACCCATAAACTTTTCAAGGTGAAGTTGAGGATCAAGAAGAGAAAGAAGATGCCGAGAAAGAAAACATTGAGAAAGATGAAGATGATGTTGAGCAGGAACTTGAGAACATAGACCCTACATGGATAGAATCCCCCAAAACCAATGGTCACGTTGAGAATGGCCCATTCTTACTGGAACAGCAGCTGGATGATGACGATGATGATGAAGAAGATTGTCCAAATCCTGAGGAATATAACCTTGATGAGCCAAATGTGGAAAGTGATTACACATATAGTAGTTCCTATGAACAATTCAATGGTGAATTGCCAAATGGACGACATAAAATTCCTGAGTCACAGTTTCCAGAGTTCTCCACATCATTATTTCCTGGGCCCTTGGAACCTGTGGCCTGTGGCTCTGCACTTTCTGAGGGATCCCCACTTACTGAGCCTGAGGAAGGCAGCCCATCCCATGACAGAAGCAGGACGGTTTCAGCCTCCAGCACTGGGGATTTGCCAAAAAGTAAGTGTCTTTTTCATAAGGTTTTTTTCAGTGGCCCTAAAGTCATAATTTTTGATAACTGCTGTGGAGTGAATGTGCTGACAGTGGAAAAGTCGTGTGAATACACATTTACCATTTTCTTTTTCTAACTTTTGTACTTGTGGACAAGTAGTGTAATTTAAAGTATATTGTGTCCTACTACACTTCCTCTGTGCATGTCAGATACTATGTTTGAACCTTTCTCATCTTTGTATCTATGCAGTGACATCAGACATGCTAAAACCTAAATTTAGCAGCTAACATCTGTAGATTTCTGGAATTTATAATTTATATCCTTTTCTGTCTGATAGTGCTATATTTAGTTTTTTGTTTTGGTTGTTTGTATTTAAGAAAAAATGTTCCTGCTTTTGTCTAAGTTGAGTTTTTTTTTTTTTTTTTGATAGCTATAGGATCCTGCTATTGAATTTTTAAGGAAAGTTTCATGGATTTAAGCGTCATGATAACTTATTTCAAACCCTTATTTTGAGAGTGCATGCCACATGACATATTCTGACATACTAAGCGCCTTTAATAAGCAAAACTGGGTGCCCCCATTGGTTTTCATCCTGGTCCACAGTGAAAAGCTCAGAAACCTCCTCTGCTCCCTCTGCTGGTGAGAGTGTGCAACACATGGTGAGGAAAATGAGCCAGCCCTGCTAACAGCCTTAGAGTTCTGCAGCCCTTCCGTTCCACCACTTTACTCATCATCGATAACAAGTCGTCCTAAGGGTGTGGGATTTTACTTGGGTAGACACATTCTGTCCTGATTTACTTTTATCTTGACCAGGGGAAATGTGAAGATGTTTATTCACTTGGAATGTATTCACCTACATGTGTCTCTTCATTCACAGTATTACCATGCTACCACAACCTATCACTATAAGGGATTTCCCTACATCACACAACTCTCTAAAAGCATCTGGGTGTCCTACGATTTAATGTAATTCTGACACTCCTTGGAGATGGAGTCAGACCCCACAGATTAAGGACTTCCACGCTTCACCTAGCCCTGTGTCAATCATAGTTTCATCTTATCACCTGTACTTCCCCTGAACACCCCCTTCATTATCTAGGTCCTTTTTTTGCTTTGTTTTCTTCACAGCATACTAAACTACCTGATATGGCGTGTGAGTCATTTGTTTTATTTACTGCTAGTTTCCCCAACTGGTGCATGGTTTGCAAATTTAGGGTGTGGTTGAGGAACCTTGAATGTCTTGCTGGGACTGTTTTCAGTGCCAGGATTGTACCTGGTACATAGATAGGATTCTGTAAACACTTGGTGAGTGAAGGCATTAGCTTTTAGCATTAAATTCTGCTAATACCTTGGGCCTGATACTGAATTTCCTGTGGGTAGGAAGAATGTTCATGCCTTTGTAATTGAAGACATAGGGTAGTGCCTTGCAGAAAGTGGTGGGGCTATTTCCTCACTCTGAGATGCTGTTGGCTGCTGTCTTACTAGTTTCTAGGATAGCATCCTTGGAATGAATACGTGCCACTCAGAAACCAGTTTATCAGAAACGGTATGGACCCCCACCCATCTTTCCCCACTTTTTCATTCCCTCCTTGATAGAAGCAGCAAACATGAGAGCTGTGCTAGATTGCCACAATTATGACTTAATCAAAGATCATCTGATATGTGGGCAAAGCCATTCTGGTGTGATATACGAGCGTGTCCCTGTGTGTAAATGGGCCTTTGTGGCTCGTACAGTCAGGCCCAGGCATAGTTACGTATCACACTGAGCATGAAAGGTGGGAAATACAAGCGCTTTCTCCTTTGCCTCCTTTGTGCCCTTATGTAATTAAAAGCCAGAGATAAATTCCCCAGTGTAATTTTGCAGTGTGTTGTGATCTGGGTTAACTCAGACCTGACACGGGAGGATAGCAGCAATTCATCAAAGAGATTTTGTTTAGTGATCTAAGTGAGGGATGTTAAATACAAAGAGACTGCGTTGAAGATGTGTGAGGATATGGCTTTTGGAGTGTATTTCTTCTGGATTAGTTGAGTTACACATCACCTGAGAAATGTCTTTGGAGAATGTTGCCAGCAGTGGCACTGGGAGCGAGAGGCAGAGACAGTCTGCTTTCTCCGCTTGAGTTGTCGTGGATGCCTGCTTGCTCCCGGCAGCCGCAGCCTCCTTTACTGCTCTTCTCTCAGTTGCCCACACTCAGGTTCTGGTTGTTTCTTCACTAGCTCCCAGCGGGTGGTCAGGCTGCAGGCAGGGGGGCCTGGGTCTGGCCAGTGGCCGTCAGTGGTGCCGCTCTGGCTTTCCATGTTTGGTCTTTTTTTCTTTTTTCTCTTTATTGGTGGGATTGGGCTGTTCCCTTACTCCACCTCCTTTCCTGATCCTGAGCCCGAAGAGTGGCAGAATCACTCGCCAGTCTCATCCATTGCAGTTGCTGAAACTTAGATTTGAATCCAGTTTTGTGAACCTCAAATTCCACTTTCTAACCTTCTGGCTTTTCTTGATTAAATGGAGGGATTCAACTGTTTTTTGTGCTTCCCGTCTAGCATTTGACTTACTGATACGTTTTCTCCTGGAAAAACTCTTCTGAGCCCCATTTCCTCTTTGGTGTATAGTTTTCTTTTTTTTAACTGAGATAACATTAGTTTACTTCATGGTTGAGGGGCATAGTAGGCTCCTAGCTCCTCAGATGTGTGTCACTCCACCACACCAACCCACAAAGCACCCTGGTGTACTTATTCTTCTCTCTTCATGTGAGTGGGTATCTGTGCTGATTTCTTTCTCATAATTTCTGAGGCTTTATGTTTCTTCTCATTCTACCCTGGCCCTGTGAAGTTCAGTGGCGGGTTACATCCTTACAAAGAGGAAAGTGGCCACACGGTGCATAGCAAGAAGTGGGGTACACGAGCCTGGCCAATCTGGGCTGACCTGTGAGCTTGAAGAATAGGTCTTGAGGGGTAAAACTTGCCAGTGTTCTCTCCACCTCCTTTCACCTCTCCTGAGGGGCTCTGTGGGTGCTTCTGGTCCTGGCGCCTTGGCTGCCCACTGCCCTGCTGACAGCACGGCCCCCTTGCTGCCTGTGTGGGATGCCCGGAATAGGAGTCGCCCCAGCACTGATTTCCAAGGCACAGATTTATTCCAAAAGGAGAGGTAAAGTCAGCTTTGAGTGAACAAAAAAATGTTTCTATATTGAACAGGCTTTTCTGTATAGACTATAAATACCATTTCAGAATGACTTTAAAACCAAGTAAAAGGCCTGGTTGTATAGTTCATCCTTTGCAGAAACCCAGACTTCTAAGTTTTGATGTTGAAGGTACTGACTCATTGTGCCACTTAACAGTATACTTGATACTTTGGCCTTGTGCCTACTTTCGTGATCCTCTCATGGGTTCCCTAACCTGTCAGGTCGCTGTGCTCAGCCCAGGCAGAGGGAGCAGTGGGGATGTGTGGGTGTTGGGTGAGTCAGGTGCCACAGCAGAAGGGACTCAGCGTGCAGCACAGTGTTCCCTCTGCCTCTGTGTCCATGTTTCGTGCACCAGTGAGCTAGATGTGGTTGGGTAGGGAGTGGGGCCTGATAGAATGAGGAGCAACTGGAAAGATACAGCCAGGGAGCAGAGTAGGGCTGACCTAAGGGTGCAGAAACCAGGGAACAAAGGGGAGAGGGGGAGAGAAGGCAAGGCAGTGTCTGTGAGTCTCTTGGTAGCCCAGTTCTCTTATCTTTTCCAAAGATAAGAATTCTAAATTCTCTTGAGTTCAACTTACGGTACTCCAGGCCTCAAAAACCACCAGTTTTGTAGAAAAGGAGATTGTGTCCAGTAAACATGTGCATACATGCAGAACTCATCCCAGCACTAACTGTCCTGCTGTTCACTCATGCCAGCAAAAACCCGAGCGGCCGACTTGTTGGTGAATCCCCTGGATCCACTGAATGCAGATAAAATTAGAGTTAAAATTGCTGACCTGGGAAATGCTTGTTGGGTGGTAAGTAGAATTTTCCTTTTAAATTCATGTTGGTCTTGATCACATGTGAGAAGACATGTTTTTCATCCTTTGTTTCTCCACAGTAATGCCCTCTGTTCCCTTCCAGCATAAACACTTCACAGAAGACATCCAGACACGTCAATATAGATCCATAGAGGTTTTAATAGGAGCAGGTTACAGTACACCTGCTGACATTTGGAGTACAGCCTGTATGGTAAGAACGGCCTTTGCCATTTTCATCTGTTAAGGTCTCAGTCCCTCAGTGCTCATGATGGGAAGAGTCTCACCAGTGCGTGAGGTTTGACTGAGGTTTGTCTGTGTGAGATGGCTAGGGGAATGTTGCTGCCTTAGGTGTCTTCAAAAGAGGAAGAATTTTCTCAGGCATGTCCTGGGTATTCTTTTTTTGTTTTTGTTTGTTTGTTTGTTTTTTCCTCCCAGCTTTTAATTTGGTCTTATGAGAAATCATCTCATAGGCCCAAGAATCAGACCCTCAAATGGGGTGACAGAATGCCTTCAAGTGATTCCTTTTGGTTTCTGAGGTTGGTTGGCTACAGTTTCTCTTCACTCACACTGTGGAGATGAGAGGGAAGATAGAACTGAAAGATCCTTCTTAGTGGCCTCTGACAGACCTTAGCTGCTTACTTGAGAGGAAAGGAACATCAGTATTCACTCTCTCTTTATGGAGCAAATCTTGAGAATCTTCTGGCTGATTGTTGCCTCTGGCCATCCGTCACCAGCAGCTGCATGCCCCCCTTTGGGTACAGACTCTCTCCCCATAAACATGGTGATAATTCCCTCAGACCTTATCATGCGTGTGTCATACCTGTCTTTTGTGCAGCACGAGTATAGTTGTGACTGAACTCTCCTCCAGCCCAACCAGTGCAGCCTTCTCTCACTTATCCTACCTGTGAGTTGATGGGCATCAGTGGGTACACATCTATAATCCTCTGTTTCTCCGGTTCCTAACCAGTTCAGTGCCTTTCTCCTAGGAGGCGATTCATGCTTTTCTTATTTTCTATTTGTTTTCCTAAGTTCTCTGTTATTGATATAATAGGACTTTTATGTAGAGTTTGGCATCTGTCTTCTCACTGAAAACAATGCAGAAAAAATGTGTATACTCAAATACTAACAGTTCTTTCGAGTGTGCTTTATTGTGTATTCTCTTATGATAAAGAGCTGGTAGTGGCTAGAGAATATGAAAATAAGATGTTTTGCATCTTTAAAGTTAGCATGATCTGAGACGAGATTACAGCTATGGGTAAGTTTTAAAACTGAGCTTTTATTTATTTATTTATTTTGAGTATCAAAAGCTGAGTCCCCACCATGCCAGGTCTGGAACAGAATGGTTATGAGAGCTGATCTGCCTGTGATGATTCCTTTGAATTTAGAGAGAATCTGACTCACTCTGTGTGACTCCAGAGCAGGATGCGGTGGAGGAGGTGAGAGACAATGGGAGGCAGAGGCCAGGTCAGCAGAAAGGGGAGCTGCGGGGGAGAAATGTTCTGTTTCAGGATGTGGTGAGGTCGAGCCTTGCATGTCCCCAGTTATCAGTGCTGCCCTGGATTAGACTCTGGGAGTACTTTGAACTCTGAAATCCTGTGCTGCTAATTTTGGGGGTTATATTTCGGTGATATAACCAGAAAAATAGGACAAGATTGCAGATGTACTTGTCAGTATGATTTTCATACCAGGTCATCATTCACTGTTGTCTTCCATTAGAAATGGATTAGTTCTTCTACACAGTCTTTTGCCAGCTTCTGCCCTTGCTGTCTGTGAATGGGGGCGTAAACATCAATAACAGACTTCTATGGAAATGCATTCACTTCTGGACATGCTAGGTGTGGAGAAGAATAGTTAAAAGAATTAGTGAACTTTTGTTGAATTTTTTTCTAAAATTCAGAGGCTACTGTGCAGCAGGGACTTAGTTTGCACCCAGTCCCTCAGAAGCTAGAACCCAGCATATTCTCCTGTGGTGGTGTCTTCCTTCCTTCCTTCCTTCCTTCCTTCCTTCCTTCCTTCCT
>NW_004567106.1:43832817-43875051 GCF_000260355.1 Condylura cristata | reverse complement strand
TTTCTTTCTTTCTTTTTCTTTCTTATCAGTTGGTTATCATAAAGTTGATTTTTCTTCATTCATTAACCTCCCACTTTCTAGCCCTGCAGGTCATGGCTCAAGAACTGTACTTTGTTCTTCCTAGAGGACAAGGTGAAGATGAGACAGTCGTTCCCCATGCCTACCCATTTGTTGAAGTTTAAAATTATAGCAGTATATTAAATTCATAATAACATACTGTAATAAAGCCCCAGATTGTCCTTGCAGGTGCAGACCAGAGTTCTTAGCGTTTTAATAAATGGCATCTAATCTTGCAGAGACTGAGGTGGAGGTGAGCGCACTCGTGTGGTGCCTGTCACCTGCTCTAGCCTAAGTGCCTTTGCTGTTGTGGGAATGAGAACTTGGACAGCAACAAGGCAGAGTAGCTGGGATTTTTGAATCTCTGTTCCTTGTTCTCTTCAGATGTGTGTATGATCTAAAATTCTGTGTGGGCTGATGAGTTATTCCTTGCATTTATGTGCCGGAGTTCCTGAGTAGGAAATTTTTGTGGATTCTGTGGTAAGACCCAGTCAGTGCCATCAAAACGGGAAAAGCCAATCTTAACAAATTTCATCAAATGTCTACATCAGTCTTCACATTACCCCTCAGATAGGTGACCATATTTATTCAGAATGGAGTGCTTTGGTATGGTCTGCCCAGAACCAGAAAACAGAGGTCGGTCCAGTGGAAAGCCCTCAGAGGCAAGTGGGCCAGTTACAAGAGGGAAGAACCCAAGTTCCCAAATATTTAAATAAATAGAATTATGAAGGTTATATTATCAGAGGTAACTTCCTGAGAAAACAGTAGTAATCTTTCATGGTTTCATAGCTACCGGAATATAAAGTACAAAGGGTGATGTTTTCATTGTAATCTGCTTTTGCTTTATCGTATTTGTTAAGATCTTGTATTTTCCGGATGACCAGGATCAGTTAACATGATGAGGGAGCCTTCCTCTGGCCTCTTCCCTGTTTCTTTGAAACCATTTTATCCACAGGTCTCTTTGACATAATAGTATCTCATTGGAAATACACATATGCTAGTCAGCACGGGCATCTTTCAGAGAACATTTATCTCGCATATTATAGTTAGACTATATAAAAAATAGATTCAACCAGATTGAAAATTTGAAAGTTATTTAGAGGCTGAGAGAACAAGTAAGGGGTCAAGACATTGGTGCGTGCTCTCTTTGAAACTTCCCCTCAAGGAGCTTCTCAGACCTTACTTCTCCTGTTAGGATTTCACCTTTTTTTCTCTTGTTGTCCACGCTATTTATTTATAGTCTCTCCAGGGAAGAACTCCTGGCCATTATTTAATGTTAATCTAGTCATTCCCTTTTAACTTAGAGCCAAATGCAAACTTTTGTCCTCTCCCACCTGGGATTGGCCCCGTGTCTTTAATGTGGTGAGGGGGCAGCCTCACGTGAGGGCCTTCCTTGGCCGGGTAGCTCTCGGTGACCAACGTGCCCCCGCTGACGTGTGACATGACCTGGTCTGTCCTGGGGAGGGGCCCCTAAGTTCATGAATTCGTGCTCTCGCAAGGGTAGGTGGGCGCGGGCTTGTTGTTCCACTTACCTCCTTTCTTTAACGAAAAAAGAGGCGGAAGTATATGGCTCTGGGCTGAGTGGGCCCACTCTCGTGTGGCCAGGAAGGGTGACCAGTCTTCCCGTACGTGTACCTTCCTTGCGCCGTGAGCTAGTTGTCAGAGGAGGTGCTTGCTTTTGGGAACCAGGTGTAGGGGCAACGGTGCCTTTGGGGCAGAGGGAAGGTGGTGCCTTTGTTACTAATCAGTGAAGGAAGGGGGTGGCTTCCTAGGTGGCTTTCAGAGCAGCAAAATCTAACACAGAATAGAAGTTAGTGAGAAAAACCAGAAATGGGACTTAGCTTTCCCCTAATTCCTTTCTTTAAACATGGTATTTGATCGGGAAAACAGTGTACTTGTCCTTATATTATGAGATTGAACTCGTTGGGGGTGGGTTGGGCCAGTGTCTGGTGAATAATGGAAATAGAGTCCCAGGCAGAAAGGGAAACGTGTGGCCTCCATGACTGCGCATGCCTGGGGGATAGATGGTGTAAATCTAGGAAGCCAACTCTCCTTACCTTCTTCAGGAGGGGCCTCGTGTCATCAAGTTCCTTCTGACCCTTCAGGCAGAGCAAAAGCATCTTTTTTGGCTTTAGGTTTTACTGTATTTGGATCAGAAATGAGTGAAGTGATGATGAACATCAATGGTGAGATGCTGAAAGTAGCCTCTGTCACTAGGGCATGTGCTTCAGACACGAGCACCACCTGCTGCTCGGGCAGGTTGACCTGGGTCGAGGGCGCTCTGGGATCCACACAACCAGGTCCTGACTGAGAGCTGGTCCCACCATTTAGTGCCCAAGCCCAGTGGTTTCGCTAAACCTGCAGAGAGCTGCTTGTCTGTTGACATGTCTCTAGTTTCCTCAAGAGACGTGGCCTCTATATGCTTTCTCTTAAAAGAGATGAAAAAGCATTTCCGAAGCTTCCTTGAACTTTTTGGAAGAAAGAACAAAATTTGGTGTTGACCCTCTGGTTTGATTCAGATCCTCATTACATAGAGTTCTTTTATACCAGGAGAAAATGTTGGTAACTTGGGGGCCAGCCTTCGTGAAGTGCTTAGTATGTCATCTGTTGTATCCTAGGCATTTGAGCTGGCCACAGGAGATTATTTGTTTGAACCACATTCTGGGGAAGACTATTCCAGAGATGAAGGTGAGTATTGCTGGCTGCAGAATACTTCAGTCTGGGGCTCTTAAGAATGCTGAA
The DNA here is from genome assembly GCF_000260355.1 of Condylura cristata. Classification (NCBI taxonomy): domain Eukaryota; kingdom Metazoa; phylum Chordata; class Mammalia; order Eulipotyphla; family Talpidae; genus Condylura; species Condylura cristata. The sequence goes on along the minus strand of NW_004567106.1, from coordinate 43,872,252 downwards.
CTTGTAGAGTGATGCATTTTGTACCCAAAATAGAGCTGTTTTGGCTGTCAAACACCAAATTTAGATGCCTGTCATTTGAGCTTAGAGCCTTCTCAGTGGCAGTAAATGGGCATAGCCTGTAGGCATGGGCTCTGCAGAGAGCCGACAGGGCCAGAACCCACCTCTCTTTCATGCTTCTCAGCAGCCAGAGCCCAGCTGGCCAGGAGAGGACAGACTGTACAAATTCCAAAGTCTCCATGGGCCTTTTGTCTACCGATCTGCCCATTTCTCTGTCCTGTTTGGGAGCTTAATTGCAAACCTAGGAATTCTGACTTGAATTCCATCTGTAAACCTGATCATCTCCATGCTTTATTTGCTGGCAGTACTGGGGTGAGCAGGCACCAGCCACTGTTAGCACTCTGGGCCGTGCCTGAGGCCTGCTGTCCCAGAGTTCTGCATGAATGTGCTGCAGACATTGTTGATTTGAATCTGTTTCTGGTTTTTTACTAATTTAAATTTTCCCCTCCTTTTTTTTATCCCATCCTTCCCTTTGCCCCTCCCATTCCCATATCCTTTTTTTTCTCTTCATAGACCACATAGCCCACATCATAGAGCTGCTAGGCAGTATCCCAAGGCACTTTGCTCTGTCTGGAAAATATTCTCGGGAATTCTTCAATCGCAGAGGTAGTACCTCTTCTTTTTGAAAAGCGCCACGATGCAGACAGAAATGGAATAGCAGCTGCTGATTGTAGCACTAATGGTGACAAAGGCATTTCTCCTAAATTCAAAAAGCAACCCAACAGAATTGCTGTGCAGTTTTAAAGTTCAGCAGGGGAGGCAGCATTCGGCCCTGTGTGCTTGGTCACCCTGCGTCCAACCACCTGGATGCCCTGAGTCGGCTGCGTGGGCCAGGCCTGTGCTTTTGATCATTCAGGTTGCGCTCTGTTTCTGTCTGCGCGGGCGGTGGCGGTGTCTGCATGCAGTGTACTGATTAAACTGTCGTGTGTTTCTGTTTTGCTGGCAATGTTTCCCAACGCAGATCACATAGCATTGATCATTGAACTGCTGGGGAAAGTCCCTCGAAAATACGCTATGTTGGGGAAATACTCCAAGGAGTTTTTCACCAGAAAAGGTAACGGTATTTATGCAACACTAATTCTCAACGTAATCCTCTCCAGAAAGGAGAATGGTGCATTTGCCTTTGGACAGTGGGACGGAATCTGGACTTTCACAGTTGGAGAGTTCTGCTGAAGAAAATTCTCAAGAAATAAATTTGAACCGTCTGATCCCTTGAAGTAATTAGTACTTTTGTAAGAGAACCTTCCCGAGAGTCTTGCCTCTCCTACGCTGCGCCCGTATTCATAGAAGGGAGGCTAAGTGCCGTGGCGGCTGGGGACCGCGCAGGTTTGCTTCCCACCCTCTGTGTTGCATTGTGGGGCCAGGTGGCCAGGAGACTGGACCTGTTGGGCTGTCTGCCGGTGCCCTCTTTGATCCATCCCTCTGTGTGCGGTGGGCGTAGACCTGTGGCATTCTGAGGGCCTCCCATTCTTATGAATCGGTGATTTTGATCATCGTGTGTCATGATCCAGAACACTGGTTTCTTTGTCCTGTGTCTTTCCCAGTTAGTGGTCAATTTTTTAAAACACTTGAAAGCCCCAGAGTGTTGTTGTTTTTTGTTTGTTTGTTTGTTTCGACTCCTTCCCCGGTGGTATGTTCTATTTTGTTATGTGCAGAGTGGGTGTCTTTAATTTGTTTTTCCAGCTGAGAATTTTTTTTAGGAAGTTTGGGGGTTTGTAGCAGTCTTTAAAAAAGGAATTCTAAAGTTGATGTGAGCAGAACATGGACCTTCTAGAAATTTCTGAACACTCCATGTAGTCTTTTCTTCCCTGCTTTACCCAAATTTAGAGAACCAACGTGACTTTTTATTTTCCTGTGAGATTAGGAGTACTTGTAGAATAATAATCCTTATTATACACTTTGGTGATGTTCAGCTAATCCGTCCTTGTTTTATCCCTTAAGTTACACGTCCTGGTTAAATGTTTGTGGTCAAGGACTAGCCGTGCTGGGGACAGGAGTTTCCTGCTCCAGTCCTTCTGATATCATCCAGTATGCAACTTGGGAAATTTGTCGCAAGGTGCAATAGTTTTCTTATTTATCATGGGGGGGAGGGCGGGGAATGACTCAAGAAGTCTGTTCTCCACATGACCGTTCGCTGTGCTGCTGCCTGCCTTTCCTCTGCAACAGGAGTGGCTGGACTCTGTGCTCTGTGCTCATTGTCTGTGGCTGGGAACCACCTGCATAGTGGAAAAGAGGAAGAGAGGGGCTGTGAGTAATGAGAAAATGAAGTCATACAGGTTATCTGAAGGTGCCAAACTTTGGTTTCCTTGTGGACACAGCTGCTCTGAATTGTTCCTGCCTGTGAAGCTTTGCCGGGGGTCCGAGCTGGGAGCCGGCACGGTCCCAGTGGGCATGGAACCCTCTCCTCTCTCCAACTAGCAGGATTTCAGAGGACAGACTGATGAGTGATGCATTCTGAAGTGATGTGGGATGAATGCTCGGTTTCAGCTTGAGCTCCCTGACCTTTGACCCTTCAGGGATGGAAGGTAGCTTCCTGGGGATAATTTACAGTCATTGTACCCATATCCTCCCCACCCCTATTTAAATTTTTATTTTAACTTAAAGTGCTTGCACATGACCTGACCTAGCCACTCACTCATGTGCTTTATGACTGAGGGAGAGTGGGGTCCATTCTGAAGAACTTGTTTGAAGATTGACTTGAAGAGTTACATTTGGCATCCCTCATAGAGGTAGCTCGAAACCATTTTGATGGGTATTCCTGTGGCAGCTAGAGTCTTGTTTTCCTTCCTTTGGATATAGGAGAAAACTTAAGATTAGAAAAGAAATCTTACAGATTGGGAGCTGAGTCTTGGGGTCTTTCCTGGTGTTTATGTATCATATCTGTGAAATCAAAAGGGATTTAGAAATCACTGGAGTAACACTATGATGAGTGAAGACCTATTATGAAAATAGATTTCATTATCTCCCATAGGATGAAGGGAATGATTTGTGCATACAAGATATATTTTGGCTTGTGTCCTAAGTAATGTGTTCAGATACACTTGAGAAATAATGGCATCTTAAAAGAGTACTTAAAAGTATTCATTTGAATTATTTTCTGAAACAATTTTGTGCCAGAACTAATAAAGGCAAAATTGAAAAATGGTATCACATTTTTAAAGCAGTTAGGGACTGAGAGGGAAGGAACATGTGTTTTTCTGCTTTTTGTCTGCTGCAGATTTCACTCGCAGCGAGAGGCCAGATAGGAAGCAGTGTCTGTGCTGAATCCCAGAATCAGTGCAGCTTAGTGAAGTTATTTTTTTGTTTGTTTAAAATTCAGTGTAAAGTGATGATTACTAGTTTCAGTCACTTGGGGGGCAGGGACTCACATTTAGTTAGCTGGCAGTCCCTTTAGATGTGGCCATTGGCCACCAGAGATCACTGAGGAGAATCTGCTTCACGGGAGTGCCAGGATGTGGTGCAGTCGGAGTAAACACCCCTCCGGGTCTCGCCCTGTCTTGTGTTGAAATCACATAGGGAGAGGCCCGGGGCCTTGGAAAGGTGCTTTTAAAGTCATGAATGGAGCCCTTAGGAGCAGGCTTAATGATCTTTTTAAAAAAATAAGTATTTTTACATCATTTTGTGCCTTTTTTCCATCTCAGTGGTTTAATCCTCGTTTTAAAAGGACCCACAGTGTCCCTGGCCCCTTCTGCCATCTCCCCCCTCACTGAGAAGTCCTCCGCTGGCGAGAGGGGCCCTCACCAGGGGCCCTGACACTCTTATCTTGACCTTGCCACCCGCAGAACTGTGTGAAACAAATTTCTGTCATTTATAATCCACGTGTATTTTTGGGGAAGTAGCCTGGATGAAGTAATACTTGTCCCAGGAAGTATATAGTCGCCCAGAAGACTCCAAGCCGGGGTGGTGGGAAAGCAGCATAGCCTAGGGCCCACCAGCTGGCCACCGCATGCGCCCGCTGCCATCCCTGTGGGCGTGGGTGTGTGTGCGTGTGACTGGAAGCCCCAGAAGAGTTTACTTTTTAAGGGCTGATTCTAGATGACAGTCTAGTGTGCTGAGACATATGTGATAGTGTGTCCAACCAAAGACCAAAATTTAAAAGATTCAAGCAGTGTTCTTCTGTGCAGTCACAGAACTATAGATGCAGCGTAAAGTGCACATTTCCCCTGTGACAAGGGCGGTGCTGTGCTGAGTGAGCCCAGGAGAGCAGTGAGAAACTTGCCTAAGACAGGTGGCGAACCCAAGAGCATGGTGTTAAAGAAATATACCTCAGAAAATGAAAAATACAGACATTTCGTAGTCTTGATTTTTAATAGCTGAGATGAAACTTGTTAGCATGAATTGTGAACATGTGTACAGCATTACCATAATGTCAACAGGTTCCCTTTTTTTTTTTTTTTTTTCCTATGAAAGATAAAGTGCTTCAGTGGACTTTTGACCCCCCCTACTGGTTGGACACTGTTCCAACTGGGCTTTGTTTTAAAAACTCCTCAGTCATTGCAGTTTTCTAGGTGTGTACATAGGCAGATGAAGCCAGATGCGAAGGTGTGGGCGTCAGAGCAGTTTATGAACTCGAGTTGTCTGGGGCGGAGTGAGGCTGGTGCGGGGAGGGCTTGCGCGGAGTAGGTTTCTCATGTCCAGGTGGCCCCGGGGGAGAGTCGGCCGGGGACTGACCGCCACAGGAGCTTGACTCTGGAAATTGCTCAAAGAGCTTCCTCACACCAGTGAGACTTAAAACATTTAAAACATAGGCTACTTCAACTAGTTTCTGCTTGAATTTTAATTCTGAGTTATAGAAGAACTGTTCTTTTGTTTTGCTTTTCTTTGCTGTGATGAGCTAGCTTGCCTTCAAATGCCGGGCTCTGTGGGAGCCAGAGTCTTGTCAGTTGTTCTTTCCTGGAGCTTGGGTTAGGGATTGATAACTACAGTAGGAGTGGTTAAGTCTAAAAACATTAGCATGCCTTTGCTTTGGATGGAAACAGTTGCAAGATAGAAGTAGGGAACACAGTGTTCTACTTTGCCTGAGTTGGTCCTAGAAATGCCCATTGTTCAGGGGTAATTGCCACTGGCGCTCTCACTTAACTCCTACTTGAGTCCCCTGTTTGGAGGGGTCTCCAGCCAGGTCTGTGGTGCAAGATGGGAACAATTAGGGCAGTGAAGAGCTGCTGGCAGAGGGAGATCGGAGTGACACTCAAAACAGCAGAGACGACTTTTTGGAAAGTGACATACCACAGGTAACAGTTGATAATAGCTAATCATATTAGTCATTTAATTTTTCACTTGACATGTTTCACATGCTGTACACAAAGGAGTGAAATCACTGCTAATGTCGGTTCAAGTAAATTCTTTTGTGGTTCACTCCGTTTATCTCTCGTTATTAATTAGCAGGTAATATTATTGTTGCATGTGTTGACACAAAATTGGAATTCTTTGAAAGTGACTGATTGTTTTGGTTCATGTTTTGTACCCAACTTTTTAATAACAGATATACTATTTTACAATCTACATGCTATACAATGTGCCCTTTTGCAAGTGTACAATTCTTTAGCTTTCAGTAGATTCAGTAATAAAACCATTGCCACTATCTAAATTTAGAACATTTTCATTATCTCAAAAAGAAGTCATCTGTGGCTTTTTCAACCTTTGGCCCCCAGCACCCATTAATCTCCTTTCAGTATCTATGAATTTACATCTTCGGCATTTTTTATAAAAAATGAATCAGTATAATTGTGGGCTTTGGCTTGGCTTTTTACATTTCTGTTTTCAGGCTTCCACTCATGTGGTCATATTAATCAGCGCTCAGTTTTTTGTGTGTATGGATATCCAGCATTTGGTTTATCCATTCATTAGTCGATGTTTGGGTTGCTTCACTTTTTGGCTGTTACACATAAATGCAGCTGTGAACATTAATGTACAGTTTTGTTTTGTTTTTTAATGGGTGAACCTGTGTTTGCATAGAGTGAATGGTGAATACACATGTGTGATAGTTAAATAGCAAAAGTTTTTAATTTTGCTGAAGTCCAGTTTATTTCCTTTTTCTTTTTTGCTATTTTGTTTTTTTTTTTTTTTAAAGATTTATTTATCTATGCATACAGAACTGTGTTACAGGCCAGAAGCGCAGGGGCGGTGAGAAGATTCACCAGAGACAGAGTGGGGAGCAGAACAGGCAGATCGACAAAGTACACTGCTGAGGGGAGCAGCGGGCGGGTCAGGAGAGGTCTGCCACACCATGTGGGTCAGCTCCTGGTCTGGGGATCGAACTCATGCTGAAGTGGCTTTTTAGTGTCTTAGTGCTGTGCTTTAACCCACTGTGCCACCAGGGAGGGTCCTATTTTGTGCTTTTGATGACATCTCAGAAACCATTACCTATGTCAAGATCATGAAGATTCAGTCTTCTGTCTCCTTTGCAGTATTTTGTGACGTTTACCTCTTATATTTAGACCTATGACCCATTTTGAGTTAATTTTTGTGAGATTCAAATTTTGAACTCAGAAGTTTACCTCTGTCTACGTTTTCTACCCATCCAGGAATTTCTGGTTTGATTGTTTTTATTTATATAGGAATTTCTGGTCTTGCGTTTTACAGCATTTATTGATAGCTGTATTTATGCTGTTGAAATGTATCCCAACCTATATTGCTTAGTTTCTTTTCTAGTTATTAGTGTTCCCTAAAATACAGCATCAGGATTTGTTTTCATGGTCTTCCTAATGTCATTAAAATTCATGTGCTGGTGTATTTAATTCTGGAATATGAAGGACAAAATATTTTTGCAATGAACAAAATAATATATTTGCATTCATATATCACTTAAAAGACAGCTGTTTATAAGACAGCACTTCTTATCATTGAATTGAACTTAAGAATGTGTACATATAATCTTAGTGCCTGCTATTTCCTCCTTTTGCTGTTGTAAGATTCTCCATCTATTATAGTAGGGTGTTACGTATTCAGTATCTGTTGGAGCTTGAGGATTATTTTGCATATTGGTGCTTTTCCTGTAATAACAGCATGTTTGCATAAGTTAGGGGTTTTGGTTTTTGTTTTTTGTTATTTCCACACAGTTTTTGTACATTATATACTTCATCACAAGGAGGTTAGATACTTTAGACTGTTGCTAACAATGTTTTTTAAATCAATTTCTAGCTTTAGTTAGGAATGATAATTTTTCATAGCCTTCCAGCTTTGTATTTTTCTCAATATTATATGGAGTTTAAAACACATTTCTTTTTTTCATGAAATGTTGTACTCAATCCAGTGCCTTTTAATTAAAACCAGCACTCCCCACAACCAGCACCTTTGTTCTGAGCAGTGTTCTGAGCAGTGCATTCATTCACAGACAGAAGAGTTGTTCCAACTCAAAAAAAGAGGAGTGTCAGTAAAGCCCTCTCCCCTTCCAAGAGAACTTTGTTATAGCATGCTGTCGGAGGTCAGGCTTCATACTTGATTCTTACCTTTTCTCTGGTGAGATTCGCAGTCCCTTTGACAATCGACAGAGCTCCATTATAGAAAATGCATAGAAAGAGAAAACAATAACAAAAATGTGTTTGGAGAACTTTATGGGCACTTTGAAAGCAACTGTGGTCAGATCCCAAATATGGTTTTGATTTTTGTTACTGCATATCATTAACCATTGTGTTGTTAGGTAATATTGAAGCTTATCAGTTGGCTGTACCGTGGTGGTTTATTTTCACCACCATTCTCCTGTTATTGCACATTTGTGACTTTGCAAGTATAAATAATCTTGCAGTAAGAATATATTGGGGAAATGGAGTGATGGGTTGGTTTTCTTAAACTGGGTTGGTTTTCTTAAACTGGAATTTTTTGTGTCACATGGGTGCCCCGTTGCTTATTCGTTCCTGTGGAACGAATTTTCTTCCACGGGGGGCTCTCTTTCTCCTGGGAGCAGGCAGGTCCACTTCTCTTGGGAGGCACACCTGGCTGGTCTGCGCTCAGGAAGCTGTGCGTAACTGTTTGTTCACGTCGGAGCCAGAAGTGCCGGCTGCATGCTAGCCCCTTGAACAAGCAGTGTTCTCAAGACTGGTTCGTTCAGGATCCGTGACCATCAGTCTGAGCACTCTGTTTTGTAAGAGTGCGCAGATGAAACAGTATAGGCCAAATGAGATCATTTCTCCTTTTGTTATAATTTTCTGTGGATGACATAAAAAAAGGGGGAAAGGTGCGCCATCTAAATTGAGTGGAATAAATAGGTGGGATTTTGTAAGCATAGAACTGTTAATGCAGATCGTGAAAAAACTCAACCTTCTTAGATGTCAGCAGGGGAAGGAGAGAGGGAATTGTCCTGTGCTGTGTGCTCCCCTTGCCTGGGCCCACGCACATGTGGGGGTGGGGTGCAGTACACAGCTAAGCTTTCTGTGGGAGCTGCTCAGCAGGACACATTGAGTGCACCCCGCGAGGCACCTCTGTGGACAAGGCCAGGGCAACCTTGGAAAGTTCTGACACACAGAGGAGTTACTCTTAATGAATGTTATCCTGACCTTTTGGCAATTTGACTTTAAAATAATTTTTCCACTATTGCAGTTCACAGACTATTACATTTGCAGACCACTAGCTTATTGGTCATTGTGCAGTGTATGTCAGGGCTGCTGGAACTCGCTGATGTTGTACTTCATTTATCTCATTTTTGAAAAGCAGAAGCTTTATGTTTACAAATTGATGCCGGTATGTAGGTTTTACCACCAATGTGTCCATGTCGGTGCTGAGCTGCCAAATTGTCATTTACTATACCTATTAGTGGCTATTTAAATATAACCAAACTTAAAACTTCACTGCCTGGGTCACACTCAGCATATTTCAAGTGCCCAGTAGCCACAGGGAGTGGACAGTCACCATACTGGGGAGTGCGGGTGAATGTCTCTGCCGTCACAGAAGGTTCTCTTGGGTAGCACTGCTCTGGAGGGAGGGTCTCCCTTTTCTTTGCATGGTAACCAGGAAATATGCTTAAGGAATTAGTATCTGAAGGTGTTTTCTAAACAAACATGTAAAGGACCCCAAATTAAAATGAATGCCTCTCTCTGCTTTGCGAGTAAAAACCTCCAGGCTGGACTCAGGTGCTTGCTGCTGTTGAAAGAAGCCTTTAAATTTACACCTTTCGTATTCTCTACACTTACTTGGAATTGGATGCAGTCCTGTACATTCATTGATTCCTGCTTGAGGGGAGAAGCTGGTGGCCTTTGCTGTTGCTGAACAGATAACCTTATCTGCTCCACTGAAAAAGAACCTGGCTGGCCCAACGCCAGGACATGCAGACTTGGAGCTCTGTTGATGTTGTCTGTTTTCCCTGTAGGAGAACTGCGGCACATCACCAAGCTGAAGCCCTGGAGCCTCTTTGATGTACTCGTGGAAAAGTATGGTTGGCCTCACGAAGATGCTGCACAGTTTACAGATTTCCTGATCCCGATGTTAGAAATGGTCCCCGAGAAACGAGCCTCCGCTGGTGAATGCCTTCGGCATCCTTGGTTGAATTCTTAGCAGATTCTACAAATATAGCATTCTGAGCTAGCAAATGTTTCCCAGTACATTGGACCTAAACGGTGACTCTCACTCTATAACAGGATTACAAGTGAGCTGACTTCATCCTCAGACCTTTATTTTGCTTTGAGGTACTGTTGTTTGACATTTTGCTTCTTGTGCACTGTGATCCTGGGGAAGGGTTAGTCTTCTGTCTTCAGCTTAGTAGTTTACTGACCCACTTTCTTCTGGAAACAATAACATGTCTCTAAGCATTGTTTCTTGTGTTGTGTGACATTCAAATGTCAGTTTTTTTGAACGAAAAATACTTCCCCCGTTGTGTTTTGGCAGGTTTTGTAACTATTTATGAAGAAATATTTTAGCTGAGTACTATATAATTTACAATCTTAAGAAATTATCAAGTTGGAACCAAGAAATAGCAAGGAAATGTACAATTTTATCTTCTGGTAAAGGGACATCATTCCTGTATTATAGTATATGTAAATGTACCCTGTAAATGTTAATTTCCATTAAATATGGGATGGGGACTCAAGTTACAGAAAAGCTACTAAGTCTTGAGTGCTCTATAGGCTAAGTTGCATGTAGCGGATTTAACTGCTCCAAGGAGCTGTGCACACTTTTCATTCCATAACAGTTCTTTTACATTGAATTTTAAAACAAAGTGGCTCTGGGTTTATATAGGATGTTATTCCCGATAGGGCAATTGAAAAGAAGACATGCTTCTCATTCTAAAATACATATTCTAGTTTAGCACTCTCATTCGTATTTTTGCATATTTTTAAAAGTAATTTTAAAGAAAAAGCAATTTCCCTTTAAAAATGTGATGGGTGGGTATCATGTGGTGTTGCCTCTTCCAAGCACTGTACGGTAAACTACACAGATTAAATTGGGTAAGACAAACATGTTAAGTGTGTGGAATGAAAAAAATACATATATTTTTTGGAAAAGCTTGCTTGTGTCTGTCTCAAACCAAGGTACAGTATCTGTAGTTTACAATGCAGTGGGAAGATTACTGACATCTCCGAGGTAACAGTGATTGTATTCATTCCACAGGCAATTTATATGTGGTTCTAACAAATTATACTAGCTTTCTGTCTGTTCATGACTTTCCCTTTACAGGTTGCACACAATTTTGGTTATGCATTTTCTTTAAATAGTAGACTACAGGATACAAACCATAGTAGGCAATACAATTTTAACTGTAATGTACAGAGAGGTATATTTAGCTTCTCTTAGAAGTCAGTGGATTGAATGTCAGGTTGTTTTTTTTTAAGTTTTACATTAAGGTGCCTCATTTCTCTTGACTTTGTCCATTAACCTTTATCCATATGCCTTTGCAATAACTAGATTGTGAAAAGATATCAAGTGTTGTAACAATAATCCATTGTTTGAGGTGCTTGCAGTTGTCTTAAAAATTAAAGTGTTTTGGTTTTTTTTCCCCAGAGAATGCCTTGGTCATTGGCCTGTATTTGAAGTGTAGAATCAACAAATAGCTTTTTAGTATAGTGTAACCCCAAACTAAAGAACTATCAACAGTCCTGTTGCAGGAAATGGAGTTGTATGACACTCATTAAGGTTTATTACAAGGAAATCATTCTTCGGTTTTTGGGAGTAGACTATGGACTTAGAGTAGATGCTATGTTTTAGATTAATTTGCTAGATTTTAAGTGATCCTTTGTAATGTACATTTCACCAGCAACATAATTTAGTTTGTGCATTGCAAGTTTTCTTTTTTCACAATATTCATTGTGAGGGAACAAGACAAACAACTTTAGTAGTTAGCATTCCATCACATAATGCTGAGTGGAATGTTCCACTTAGTCATGTGTGAGATCCGCATATTAAGTTTTTCTAATGAAGCTGTACCTTACACTGTGGATTCTACAGCAGGTGACTGTAGACCGGTGATGCAGTCCACAGTTTTCATAGGAATCATTCTTGTAAGAGTCACAAAGTACATTTATGTCTTCCCATGTCTCTTAAGAATTTTTTCAGGGATATACTGCACTTGAATAAAATTAGCCTCATGCGGTTTTGGCTCGTGTTAGAAATAAACTTGACTGTTATAAAGTTTAATGGTCTCTCCCTTATGATAAAAGAGCCTGTGTCATTTATAATGTGGAAACGATTGCTCTGGAAGGTTGTCTAATTTGTATTACAGATAAGTGTTTTTTTTTTTTTTTTTAGCAGATTCTTGTTGTCATGATGATGATGAATGCCTGTCACTTAAAGCAAAACCACTGGCTAGGCAATACACTGTAGTCAGCCTAGTGACTGTAGTTGAATGTACTGTCTTTTCTTTTTCCTAGTCTAGTTGGAGTCTTCAGGAAAATGACAAGCAGTGGATCATGTTATATGATTATAGCAGATTGAGAAGCTGGCTGTCTAGAAGTTAGAACTGCCCACAGGCGGAGAAAAAGTGGATATAGGAGTTTGAAAAAAAGCATAACCCTTTTAGAACACGGTAACTAGTGAACAGGATAAACCCTTTCTGCTTGAGTAGAGAACTGTCAATACTGTTTCTACTGGTTGATAAAAATCTTATTTTCTTTTTAAAATGACTTTAAATCAAATTTTGGTATAGGTATGCAACTTACACAAAAACTTATGTAAATGTATACATTATGTAGCAAGCAAATTTAAAATGAGAACTTAAATGCCTAGAAAAGATAGACTTTAAAGTAGGTAAATACTGACACTTGGCTATACTAGTTAATTCTAGTCTGTGTTTGATGAAATTGTTAAAGAATGGATAATATAAAGCCATCTTTTCTTGGCCAACTGTTTTTTCAGTGAATATTGTAAGTGAAGTTGTCCAGGATGGCAAAGTTGACTTAAGTTCTTTTAAAACTTGAAGCTGTTCAAGATTGAGGCCTAAGTGCAGCTCTGGTAATGTACCACCATTAACTGATTTTTTTTCTTTGGGGAAAAAAAAATATATAACGTGACTTCTATTACTGCCAAATCTTAGTCACTGTAATCTTTTTCCTCTGGTGTGCAGAACTTTACTGTGCCAAATTTGTCAAGTTAACTGGATGATAGAAAATATGTTGACAAATACTGTACTATCATTTAATACTTCTTTGAGGTGTAAGGAGAAAATTATTTTTCCAGAGTATTTTATATTGCAATAAGGTGTTTCATGTGAGAGACCATCTTCATTTCATTGAATAACAGCTTTTTCCTTCAGAATTTTAAAATGTAATCTGATTAATAGGGAACTTCAATCAGGTGTACAAATGATACTGGTTTTTAGCCAAACTAGTCCATATTTTCAAACAGTTGTAAACTGTATCGCGTGTAATGCTTTAGTGGTATGGGTACTTTTTGTATAAATGTCAGATGTTATTGAATGTAAATAGCAGACTTCCCCATGGCTCTGGTTCCTGCAAAAATGACAGGTAGACAGTGATGCTTACTATGGTTCAATTGAGGTAGCAGTCATTGAGAAAATGCAGAAGGCTCCTTATAAATAGCTGAAATGCATTTGGATAGACTGCAGTCTTAGAAGTTGTACAGGACAATTTGGTAAAACTGACATAATTGTGATTTATTAACATGAATTAAAATGCCCAACCAGTGCTTCAATGTGACAGTATATTTAAAATAAAAAAGAAATTAAAGGCCATATACTGTACTACTTTCACAAAGATCACACAGTTTGCAAAGACTTGTCATATGTACAATGCTATATACCAAATGAGAAAAGCTGTAAGCAATTATGTACGCAAAAGAAATGCAGTATTTACAGTTTGTCAGGAGACATTAAAAATCATCTATACATTAAATTACATTTTGCTTGCAAATAACCGATAAAACAAAGAGCCATGTCCACACCAAACCATAAGAATCTGTATTGCATTTTTATACCTAAGATGCACTCACAGAACCGCTGACAGAAAAAAAATCCTCATAGTGCCATTACTTAGCTGTGTACTTAATGTGTATGTATAAAATAATAGAGAAAACATTCACTAAATGAATTTAACTGCAACAATAAAATTTAAGATCATGTAGCATCAAACCTACTGCCAGAAAATCAGCTGGAATGTTCACTTACAAAATAAAGATACCTAATACTGGCTTAACAGCACATTTTTTAAGGAATTTTAAAAAGCAAAGATGGGAAAAATACAATGAAAGAGCACTGGTGTTTGGTTTTTTTTTTTTTATACAAAGTTTCATGTACAAGCTTTAAAAAGTACCTTAATAGGTACATATGAAATATACAATTTATCTTACAGAACATTTTAAAAAATGTTTTTGGAGTCCATTTTAATGCCACCCTGAACCATGGTAATTGTTCTGAAATGTTGGTGGCACCTGTGCTCTGTGAATGGGAATCTGTCCAGGCACTGGAGATGCCTGCTGAGGTCCTTGAACCCCATGTGGTAGGGCCACAGAGCCAGGATGCGGACAGAACCCTGAAGCAGTAGGCGTTGGAATACTGTTTGGTCCTTGGGGCTGGAGGTGAGGACCTGCAACTGGTAATGGACAATGTGGCCCTGTTCCAGAAGGCTGGTGTTGGGGTCCCGGTCCCAAAGTGGTGTGGTGTGTAGCTTGTGAGGGATACGGTGGTACAGCTGGATGAGCACTTGTAGGAAAAAGTGGAGGTCCTTGATGAGGTGGATGGTGTAAGGCTTGAGCTGAAGTGGTGTGGTGCCCAGAAGCCAAAACACTGGAAGGAGGAGGAGGAGGGGGAGGGGGAGGTGCTGAATTGACAACATGCTGGTGTTGTGCTTGTAGACCTTGGAGTCCTGTGGAAGGAAGGGGGGGTGGTGGGTGATGATGAGGGGCAGGACCAGGAGGTGGAGGGGGTGGTGGTAGATGGTGGCCAGCAGTCTGAGAATGAATATGCGAGCCAGGGGTGACAGCATGAACAGGCCCTACTACATGTGTTACAGAGTGTTGCTGATGGGAATTTGGGGGCTGGACGAGGTGTGGTCCTGGAGCAGGTGGTGGTGGTGGAGGGGGCGGGACAACAGCAGCAGTAGTTTGATGGAGAATAGTAGGGTTCTGAGAAGGCAAAAAATGCCCCGGAGTAACATGGTGTCCTGGAACTGTTTGCTGGCTTGTAGTGCCAGGAAGTGCTTGGTTTGGTCCTGATGTAAACACAGTTTGCTGGGAAAGACTACCTTTAAGCTGATTGTAATTCTGAAAGTTTGCAGAGGGCTGCTGGTTTTGATAATAAGATGATGAAGAAGGTGGCGGAGGAGGTGGAGGGGGCGGTGCAGTGCTGTTCAGACTCTGTTGGTTAAACTGACTGTATGTTGCTGAAGATTGTCCTGAGGGTGTCTGTGTGAACAATGCTCCGGAAGTCGCCTGCTGGGTATTGGCTTGAAGGTTCTGTGCTGCTGGATAAAAATTTCTCTGAGGCTCTCGCTGAGGTGTTCCGACTTGGGGTGACTGTGAATGATGAGGCCTGTAAGGTGATCCTAATTGCTGTGAAGGAGGCTTTGGTGAAAGGTACCCATGCTGTGTAGTTGTGTGAGGTGTGGATGACTTTGGAGGGTTTTCCACGTGAGGCGATGGAGGACAGTGCAGCTTCATTGGTGCAGAAGGCAGCTTTTGTGAAAGTTGCTCAGATGAATTGCGAACAAGTTGCTGAGGAGGATGATTCTTGGAAAGTGCTTGGGTGTTGCTTAATTGTTTCTGTGGCAGCTCTGTTTTCAGGTGAACACTATTCTCAGCTTCTGATACAATAACTGTCGTCTCCCAATGGGAATCTGTTTTTGTGAGTGTTCTCCCAAGTGGTTGAGTAGAAATTACAGGTCCTGGTGAACCAGACTGAAAAGAAAACAAGTCAAACAAACATTTTAAGCACTTCAAGTTTATTTTACTCTCATTGGTATCTAGGCAATAAGGTTGAGAACTTAAGAGGCTTGGGCGTTATTTTTCCTTGCCTTTCCCCCTGAAGTAATAATATAAAAGGGATTTTGAGTGTTATTATAATAACTTGACTCACTTAGCAAGCTTCTACTGCTAGTGTCTTCTGTGGCCTATCTCAATGGTAAGTTGGTTTGGTGAAGAAAATTCCTTGCCCAGTTTTCATTTGAATTACCTTGCATGTTGTTCAGAAAAAATTTACTCAAGTACAAGGCTACTTAAATTTCTTCAGCATATATATATTCTTCAAGAAAAAAAAAATCTCAGATCACTCAGCTTTGGCTTCCAAACATATTGATTGCCACCTGAAGGCATCACATTATCCAAAAGAGAAAGGATTCTTTACCAACGAAGTGACCTGCCCCTTCGTTTTTAGACGATGTTTCCTAGATCCCACTGGAATAGTGGTGGAACTCTTGGAGAAAAATGTAAGGTTGGTATGAGAGAATGAATAAAACAGTGAACACAATTAAGTATATTTGACAGGAAAAGTGCTCAGGAATGACAAACCTAAGTTGATACAACAGAAAACTCTGTGCCTATTACCCAAATGGCCACATTCAAACATTGTTACCTTGCTCACTTTTGAAGGGCTTTTACAAATATTTTGAGAAGTATCTGGGGATGGACATTCATTTGTTACTGTGAGTTCTGGAACTTCTGGGTCAGGATCTGTAAAGCAAAAAAAAAACCTACATTATTTGCTCAATATCGCTTTTTTATTAACAATTTCAGGCAGTACACATTCTATTCTTTAACTTTTTATTTTCATAGAAACTGATTTTAAAAAGGCACTAAAAATAACCACGATAGGTCATCAGCTTACTGACCTTCTATACGTTCACTGAAAGAAGGGACTGGGCCCTTGAGTTGCAACTGAGGAATGTGATTTGAATGAGATGAAGGTGAAGACGGAACATGACTCGGTGAACATGGGACACATGGTGATTCTCCCCCTAGAGGTGAAGCAGAAGCAGACCCAAAGAGAACATTAGAACTGCAAAGAAAGGGTGCAGAGTGATTAGCTGAGTCCACTTATTGTCAAGGAACAAGCTAACTTACCACTGTCTTTATCTTTTCGGTGATCACTGAGAAGCAAAGCTCGCTGATAACTCCTTTCTCTCACTTGTTCCACTGAAGTTGAAGCAGTCCTTTAAAATAAATCATATCATCAATTTAAAGAAGCTACTGCTGGCTAGATGGTTGTCTGTCCCCTGATGGTCAAGATATCCAGCTTTGAAAATAGCTTAGCTTTGCCCCCTGCTGACAGCTTCCATAAATGAAGTTTTCAGCCTTATTTCTTTGAGGAACTCAAACTCAGTCTCTAGACTTAAGGGGAAGCTGGGATTTGAGGAGTAGTGTATTGAAGTTCAGAATGTTACTTCAGATTACCAAAGACACCAAATATCTGTCAAACTACCCTGTTAGGAATGTAAAGTTAGAGAAACTCTCAGGGGCAAAAGGACCAGGGAGCAAAGTAAATGATCTCCTGTCCTTTGTTAAGACCCATCATCTAGCAGCCTCTGTTGCTATGAACAAGCAATTTGTTTTGTTTTTTTTTTTTTCAAGGCACTGTGTAAGGGTTATAGAGTAATTGCAGAAATGTTGATTATGATAGTTTCTTTGGAGGCACATATTTGTGTGAAAATGATCAAGGCCTTGAACACCATGAACCTTTAACACATGTTGTTCTTTTCAGAATGGCTTACTTCAAACCTTAGCAAATACACCTTCTATATAATTAGACCCTGATTATAGGAAATAATGAAGACTAAATATGAAGTATACACACTACTTGGAATGCCAAGCTACCTAATAGGCTTTTAAACAGGCTTACCATTGAACTTCTGGTTCATTTTTCTCACTGGCAGAAGCTTCCTTAACAGAACAGTTATTGCTGCTTTCTTCTGAAGTAGTATTATAAACTACAGTTGGCGTGGGCAAAGGTAGGCTAGTCGTGCTCTCTCCCTGCTCCCCATTTTCACTTCTGTTGGCACACCCATCACCACTGTTGTGGTTTAAGTTTCCACTTGCATGAGGTGATATGTTAACCAGTGGAAAGTGTTCTGCCTTAGAGCCACTTTTCCTAGCTTCACGTTGTCTTTTACGGTATTCTAATAGAGAAACCTTAAAAAAGATAAAACAAGATAAAAGATTTGCTTTTTTCTTATGTCAACACCAATCTATTCTTTCTAAGGAGAATTACATCAATATTAGGGAAATTATGCAAAATAATTAGATTCTGAACAAATAATAATTAACAATTATCAAATGCTACTATACGCTAGGCATTGTATTTAGATGATTTATATACATTATCTCATTAAGCCTCACAACAACCCTATGAAATATAGGTATATTATCATCCCCATTTTACAGATGAGGAAATTGAGTAACTCACTCACTCAAGGTCACACAGCTGGTGAGTGTTGGAGCCGGGATTCGAACCTAGGTCTTACTTGAAAGCCCGTGCTCTTTCCACTATACTACATTGCTTCCCACAAAGTTGCCAACTGGACTCTGTTACAAAAATTAAAAGCACACATCACTAAAATTCTTTGACTTGCAAAGCATTAAGCCTATTAACAAATAAAATTAGTTTCTCATTTTCTTTGAAATTAGGCATTCTAATTGTTTCAGCCAACCAAATAACGATGGTAAATCAAAAGACTTGTTACATATTATCTATTGGCTTAAACAGGATAGCCAACAAGAGGTATTTATCCCATATAAGCTGCCTGTTCTTAAAATACAGGTATTTAAGAGTGACAGTAAAGCCAACATCATATTCAACTGTTTATTTGGTTGGGAAGTATTTTTAAGTTTTTTTTTGGTGAAATTTTAAAGTTATATTTAATGTCTCATGTTGGTTGTAAGAATTTTCTATATCTCTACAAATTTTTATTCTGTGAACATTTCACGAAAGGTTGAGATTTACATACCAAATTTTAATTTAACTAAGAATGCCTTCCATAGCACATCCTATAAATAACCCTCAATAATATAAAAACATTATTAAAAGGAATATAAATTGTTAAATTTGTAACCTTTTTCTTTTGTGGTGGATTCTGGGGTGTACAATTTCCATCCATCAAATTGTCATTAACAGTCCGTCCGAAACCAGAGACAAGCCCATCTTCTGAAGTACAAAACACAGATGTTTCCATAAACATGCCTCTAGTATCATCCTGCATCAGGCACTTTGACTCACTTATTCGGAAGCCTCCTCCAACCTCCAGTTGATGTGAGGGAGTCAGGTCCCTCAAATTTGAGTTTACCGAGAAGTTAACTCCTGTTCTGTCAGGACTCTTTACCCAAGAAGAATATATCGTGCCCCGTCCAGAATGGGCAGAGTCCAGTTGGCTATTAGCATCAGTCCTGTCGTGTGTGGGTGTTTCCATGGTTTTATGTAAGGCAGTTTGCTCGATTGCATCGAGTCCCAGTTGCAGGTCTGACACTGATTCCTTTTCTCCAGGGCACTGCCTACTGACTTCAATTCTACTCCTAGGGCTGGTATAGCCAATAGTTTTTATTTCTTGCAGACCCAGTTCAGTTAAATTAGAATTTCTAAAAGGCCCCAACGTTAACATGGTTGAAGATCTTTCATATCCCTGTTTGCAGAAATAAAAAGAAAAATTACACATCTAACCCACAGCTTGTGATTTTTATTTCAAAATCTAACTTAAGGAATAATGATACCAGGACAAAGTCACTAATTTCAAGATCCCTAGTAAACAAAACAATTCCTTACCTCTTGACTATAAGTGCGTCTCTTAATTTCTGGAGAACTTTCTGGGGAAGAAATATTCTATATAGAAGAAATTAAGAGTTAGAATTGAAACAAAATGATGCTATCTACAGAGTTAAAATGAAACTACTGCATACACCATGATTTTAAACTGAAAACTATTTCTCAGAATGAGATAGTTAAGGTCAATTCAATACACAGGACAGTAACAGTCTGTATGGATTGGTACATATAAAATTCATGCCCAATAGAGTAAAATGTTTTTAGTTTACTAAATATGTGCTCCCAAGTTTCTCTTTTACTTAATTACTTTAGCTTTCTTCTAAGTTAATGAAGAACGGGGTAGAGGCAATGAAACAAAACCATTCCCATAAATTCTAAAACTTCTGTTTTTAATTTAAATTTTCTCACCTCAAAGTGCATGGTATTTCCTGGTGTCCCAGGTGTTACTGGGGTAACTGGTGAATATATGGGCTTGTAACCATTTCTACAAGCTTCGTCATCTGATTTTACCCGTGGAGGGGTAGCAAATGATGGGTCCGTAGTAACATCTGTGTGAGTTGGTGTAGCATATGGTGAAGGAGTGGGTGTGGAGGTTTCTGAGTAAACAGACTCTAGCAACTGATAAAGTCTTCGTTTCTTCAGTGGTGTAGTTAAATCTGTTGGTGAAACAATAGTTTACATAAAATTATACAGCTGTTATGTCCTATAATCTGTAATGAATTCTAGGAAAATCAAAAATGACCACCCCCAAATGAAGTTTACAGGGTGTTTTAAAACGATTACTAACAAAATGGTCTCTTTCCCCCATTTCCAAATTAATCACTGTTACCAAGTGTTACTTGCTAGAGGGTTTACAGATCTAAGCAGTTTGTGTGAAATCTTGAAAGAATAGGTATTAATTTAACCAATTTCTAAGATACCTTAAAAATCTACACTAAGAGCCTCCCTGATGGGTGCCAAGGAGTTAGTTCTCAGCACTATAAAGCTTCCTGAAGCTGCTGCAGCACAAGTTCCATCCTAGGCCAGGGAGGTGAGCCACATGGAGCAGCAGACCTCTCCTGACTAGCCCCTCAGCAGTGTGTTTTGTCAGACAGTCTGTTGTGCTCTGGTGCTCTCAAGTCCCACCCACTCCACTCCACCACCTCTGGCCTCTACCCCAGTTCTTGTTTGCCTAAATAAATCTTTTTTTAAAAGTCTGAAAAGCAGCAAGCCTAATATCCAAAGTAGGACAAAAATTTAACCCCCAACTCTCAACATAATGTAAATTAAGATATCCGCATCTGTCTTCACCCAAAAGGTAGGAAAACACAAAAGTCATCTGACTTATGATGGGGCTTGCTGGAAATGCCATTAAGAATTACAACAGCGTAAAAGATGCTGGCACAGCTACATTATCAGAACAACTGTTTATTCTTGTGATGATGCATCTGAATGGGACCTATAGCTTACTGTCATTACAAGCATCGGAAGACAATGTCATAATTCTATTGCTAACCCAGGAAAAGATTAAAAGTAAGCCCTTTACTGAATTACTACTGCTTTTCCACCCATGGTATGGCTGAAAAAAATCATAAGCTGAACCATTGTTAAGTTGGAGACTATCTACTTAATAAACTTTTTTAGTAGAACAGACAATAATTAGAATATACTTGTTACAAAGCCAGATTTTATCCTGCCATGTTCTTCATTCAAACAATAATGAAAAGAAATTCTACCTGGGAGAGAGCAGTTGTCATTTAATAGTAGTGGACTTTTATTTTCACCATTCACCGTAGGACTTCTGGATCTTTCTTGACAGGCTGAACTAAATCTATGTAAAATCACTGAGTTTTCTTCTTCTAGAGCTTGTTTCAACCATCGCTGAAATACATTAGACAATACATGAATAGAAATCAATTTGTAGCTGTTACATAGCCTATAAATGTTACGCCAGTCTCAAAAGCATTTCATTATTAGAAATGGTAGTAAGGTACCTTCTTGCACGAGCCAGAAATGTTTTCAGTTGGTTCTTTCCTTCTCCTTTTCTCAGAAAGGAATGGCGAAGTAAATCTAATGTAATGCTTAGGAGTAGAATATACATGAGGACTGTAAGTGAGACCCGGTAAAGAATTGAGCTGTGTAGCCAACACTTCAGGATCTGTAGTTATGCGCAAAGGCCTTTCTGAAAGGCTGTCTGAAGGTTTTCCTGTCTTCTCATTCTTCTCACTTAACCATTCATTGACTAAGTGCTAGAGGAGAGAAAAGTTTGATTCAATCAACACAGATTCTTCTCTATATGGAATATCCTACTAATAAATATGAAATTGATATTTTTGCTAATACCATATATTAAATGATTTAAATTGTTGATACAGGATGCCAAAAAAAAAATCGACTCAAGCTATTCTGTAGTTCTCTGGTTATCTCCTAATTCCTACTGTGCCACAATAATATTTTATAAGAACAAAATACATGGTGGCGTCTGTAAAATGTAGGAGACCTCACTATTAAACAATTTTGGTTTGTTATCATAGGTATTAAATGTTTAATTGTTTAAGGAAAATCTGATTTTAGGCAGTATTTTTCTATTCTCCTTATCCATCATATTCTCTAGAAGTGAGTGTGTACACATGTTTAAAAAAACTGTCACCACCGACAGTCATAATTTAAGGGTTTTAAAATCTAACTCCCTATGCTTTGAAAATTCACCTGATCTGTGAATAAATATATATCTGATATATATATCTAAAGAAACCTCTTCCATCTAGCCTGCTCCTTTCCTCAGCAGTATATTTCAGTAGATCCACCTGTTCTGTACCCAACTCTGTCTCTGGTGAAGCCTCTCATCCCCCATAACTCTGGCCTATACCCCAATACTTGTATGTATAAAAAAATTAATCTTAAGAAAAACAGAATAAATATTAAGGTTGCCCTCAGAAAATACCTGGCACAGAATAAAATACTATATATTAATAGAATCAGGCCTGTAGTTAGGCAGAAGACAATTTAGTAGTATTGCTAAAATCACAATACTATCAAGTGAAACATGCAGCAAGAGGCTTTTTTAGAGAATCCGATAGGATATAGAAACCTAACTCTCAAAACAGATTTAAATAAGTTTGTAGCACCATAATACTTTGGTCACTTAAGGCACTTAATAAAGAGGGAAAAGAGAACAGAAAAGAAGGCGGGGTTATGTCATTTGTAATTGAGAAAACAGAACAGTTTACAGCTTAGATCTGCCCTCTGACTTGCTATTAGACTTTATTTCTGGATTCGTCTTAGTATTTGCTAATGTAAGTCAGTTTCATAGCTCTACCTATTGTACTGAGTTTTGTATGAAAAAAGACTAGGTAAATTAAGTTTGTAGTACCGTTAGAGAAATATGCAAGAATGATCCATTCTTTGTCTAACCTTTTACCCAAACAACTGAAGATTACTCTTTAGGTATCAGCTCCAATCTGCTATACTCAGAGTAGGGAAAAACAGGTTTCATAAAATGTCATTTTTGAGTTATAAAGCTTAGTTTGGTTTATTACCATGAATAGCTTTCTATTAATTGCTTCATTAAATCTGACAGTTTCCATAGATTTTTATTAACAGAATGACCTAAAGCTACTTTTCCTTAATAAATTTTCATATTCTTTTATAATCTGTGGAAATCAATAGTTTCTTCACATTTATTTCTTGCAGGCTCCTGAGACAGTGAGATTTATTAAAAATTAAAAGAATAAAGGTTACCATCTCTAAAACAGTTTTTCTCTGAGAAGCATATATTTTGAACACAGGTTAAGCAAAAATAAATCATGAGTTGCAACATAATAGGCTTGATGAACATTAATTACATTCACCATGATGCAGACATTAACTGGCTTCAGTTTTATAATTCTCAAGATTCTTTAAATTTAAACTATGCATCCTCTGTTCCTTAGTAGATGTAATAAAATTTTAAAACATGAATATTTAACATAAGACACTAGAAAGCAATTCTTACATTCACTCAGTCATACCTTCTTTGTTTTGGGGTACTTTGTAGGACATTTACTAAGTGCTGGAACTTCTGTTTCGGTAATTATTTCTGCTAGGGCAGTTTCAGTTTCTGGTTCTATAGCAAGTACAGTACTTTCAATATCATTTTGTTGTGAAGTAACTTCTATATCAGGAGAAGATGGCTGGATATCTGAACACATGCTAACAGTTCTGTGCCTCCGACGCTGCTGTCCAATGTGAGTTCTACTCCGAGAAAAGCTTTTTCTCTGTTTAGTTCTATTCACTTTGGCAGGGGTTGGCTTGCTAGCAGTTTCTTCTTTTGCTTGTTCCTAATTCAAAACACAAGGGACAGAATGTAATTTGTTACTATGTTTATATTTAAATGAGAAGCTGAAGTTCACAACTGCATTAATTGCAATTAATTCAATCCAGAAGCTCCCTTTCTCGTTTCTTTATGAATTGTGGTATAGACTAAGTTGAGGTAAAACAGAGCAAGTAGAGTCTTATAGCTCAAATGGGAATTTTCATAGGATTTGGAGATGCTATTAAAGGCTAATAGCAGACATCAGAAATTCTTTATGGCAGTAAATAATCATATATAGAGACTTTAACTGAAAATAAAAGTAGACTTGAAGAACAATACCTGAATAACTTCAGCATCACTGGTGATCTGTGCATCTTTACATTCAGTTTTAACTTCAGTTTTGGCTGTGCTGATTCTTTCCAAAGCTTGTTCTCTTCTTTTCTCTCTTTTTTCAAGTCTGGCAAAAGCTTGCAGAATTGCTTCCATTTTCCTTTCTTCTCTTGTCTACAGAATTTAAATTTTAAGTGGCCTTGTAAATATATTGCTTTTAGTAAAATTCTAAAGCCCAAGCGTTCATGGCAATTTTAATACTTTTCATATTGTTGGCAAAACACTCTTACTGACCATAGGTATGGTGGGTGATTCATTTGAAATCTTTCAGAAGCCCAAAAGTCTTGGTGAGCCCTGTCCCTGTCATTATAACACACTTCTGGAAAATGACACTTTAATGACTGTCAGTGATAAGGTTAAAGCAAAATTTTAAAAAGCCTCAAAAACTATCTGCGTTACTAAACTGAAAATCATTTTTCTTAATAAACCTTTTTGAAAAACTCAAAGTTCCTAAGGTAACAATATACTGAAACATAAATTCATATAAATGTTAATTAAATACATTTTCACATATGTAGGATGTTGGGGTAAAGTTCTGAATTTAAATCATAACTCTGTAGTCATTTACTACCTCTGTAAGTGACTTAACAATCCTAGTCAACCTTTTTTTGAGACTCTTATAAAATGCAGGTAGTAATACTTACACTCTACTGAATTGTTAGAGTTCAAATAGAAAGTATCTGAAGTTTGCCAACAGTACTTGGAAAATGATGGGCATTCCGTGTTAATTATTTCTACTTTAGCTCTCCTGCCCTCCAGTATAATTCTTAAAGGCATTCCTCTACCTTCTGCTCTTCCTGTCTTACACTGACAGTTCAAGGCAGGGACTGAGGAACAGCAAGAGTTCCTTTGAACAACATCAGTTCTCTTTGGAGAGAGAACATTAAAAGCAAGACCCAGAGCCTTGACCAGTGGGCCTGGCAAATGCTTCAGCTTTCAACCAGAAACAGGAAGTACGTCCATGAACTGTTCAGTTCTCCAAATGAAAATAACCAGGTCCTGAGGCTCAGATCCATTTGTCTTTCCTCCTTTATGTCATCGATGTGGGGAAGAAAGAAAGAAAGATCAGAAACTCAATGTCTGGCTGCATGGTTTTCTTAATGTTGGAGCTTTAGTTCCAGTAATTATCAGCAGAGATGCAACATCAAGACACCTATATTCTGGAAACTAGTATTTTTCTTGTATTTTATCTTTATTACATTTGTAAGTTACTGTATCTATAAAACTATTCTGAGAATACTTCTGAGTTTCTATTTAGTACAGTAAATTGCCATACTGCAAACACGTTACTCCTACAAAATATTATTCTCATCCCTATTTTACAGGTAAGAAAACTGTGGTCCAAAGAGGTGAGATTACTTATCTGTGGAAATACACACCTTAGGTTTCTTGGTCTATGTTTGGTAAACATATACAAGAGCTTAGGCCAAAGAAAAGCCTTTACTATAAGAAGTTTTCAAACTGATTTCTTTCCTTAGGTAATTCCAAGCATCTAGTTCTTGAAAATCACTTTATTCCACCACTTGTTTGTGTACGGCTTTTTATTAAAAATACTTCCTCTACATGTCAGGGTTTTTAATAAAACCCTAAATTTACATAACTGGCATAACTAAACATTTTCATCATAGTTTTAACATGTCTTCTTTTGGAGTGTCAAGTAGAGACAAGGAATTGTTATCTTTTTAAAAATTAAAATTAAATATGGAAAGTGTACATTCTCCAGATCTTAAAGGTCACTTTATATGTAAAAAAAAAAAAATTACCCACAAGCCAGGCACCTGTATCATTTTATAGGATTTTCTGAGATAAATGTGTGTCACAGTTTCTTTCACACAGTTCAACAATTAGTTATTTTAGGATGTAGGAGAAAATTATTTGATGTGAAGACCCATGTTCACTCAATTAAAATATTAAACTCTACTGTAAACAATACAACTACTTGATAAAGCTAACCCAACCTCCTTTTAAGCAATTATAGCTAATTGTGTAGGCAATAAGAGCAACTGGGAGTCTTAATTAACTGTAGCAGACTTCTCACAGAACTTTAACACCTGTATTTGATGTAGAGACTACACTTGCCTTAAAGGCTAAGGTCTACATTTTATAACCATGGATCACTCCAAGCCATGCACTTCAGTCCAGATGTTAAAATCATTTTGTTCTATGTTAAACTGATAGAGAAGCAGAACCAGATAGGACTGCCTTACAAGAAAACTTAATGTAGGAAGTAGAATTTTGACACAATGTTATTAGTTAATGCTATAGTGTGAGTGCTAACTAAACTATGGCGATCTCTGATGGGATCTGACATGTTGCTTTTATGATATTTTAGTTTAAAGTTTTACAGCAGCAAATAAAAGTACTGCTATTTACTGTAAGCAGAAAAAGTCAGCTAATGCCCTTCTGTAAGATTTTGCCACGTTGAGTGGGTATTTTGGTAATTTTAATGCCAGTTTAGTTGAAATCATAACGTCATACTTGGAAGAGACTAAGAATGCCATTGTAGCCTCAGTGGGAAATTTGTAGGGTATATGAATTGAGGAAGAGACAGAAGAGAACTATGATATTGTACTGTTGCTTCAGGTACAGAATTAGCTCTTCAAAAGAGAAAAACATCCTACAAAACTATCTTACCCTAACCTCGAAGTGAAGAATTTAGGAGATTCCATACTCAAAACTTTATCTTTTCAGATTTTAATTAGTATTTTTCAAAAAATGGATAAGCTGCTGGTTATCCATAAAATCATTCCAAGTAGTTAAGTATGGCTTATGTGGTATCTGTGTTTCTTCTCTACCAGAAGGCAATTTCATTGTTTCTTGTTTGATATTAGTTATTCCTGCTTCTCATTTTCCATGAAATTCCTCTCAAATAGAAAGCTTTCCTTCCTTGTTCACCCAGTACCCAAACAGGCACAGCATTTAAGATAGTCATTTTACCATAAAGTTAACATTTAACTTTACGTGACATTTTTATGAAATGGGTATCACTTATTTTAAGGCACATAAATAACTGAAAGTAGGATTTTTGTAGCCTTGAATTTATTACAAGGTAGCTAAAACTCAACAGCATCCCTATTAAAAAATTCCTTTTTGGCCCTCCCTGGTGGCACAGGGAGTTAAAGCACAGCACTTAAGAAGCTAAAAGCCACTTCAGCATGAGTTCAATCCCCGCCCCGCAGGTGACCCACATGGCCTGGCAGACCTCTCCTGACCAGCCCACTGCTCCCCTAGGCAGCGTGTTTTGTTGATCTGCCTGTTCTGCTCCCCACTCTGTCTCTGGTGAAGCCTCTCACCACCCCTGCACCTCTGGCCTGTACTCCAGTTCTGTATGCATAAATAAATATTTTTTTAAAAAAATTCCTTTTTGCTACTCAGTACCACAATGTCATTAGTTACTCATTCATACAGATATAATTCATGAGAGAACAGGACCTTAGAGAATGAAGTCAGTCATCAACATCAACTTTATCATGCTTTAAGGGGAAGAAGTGGTTTATATTGACTGTCAGCAGATGGTTTTCTTAGCAAATTTATCCAATTATATTTTAAAATTTCTTTCCCATTTTTTCAAGGTGACCTGAATCTCATTCCTAGAAGTGTTCATGCTCATTCCATCCCAGAAAAATATCTGTACACATATACAAAATTGCCAGAGTTTACAAGTTTAGGAAAAGCTGATATAAACAGGAATTGTAAAGTTTTAAAATATACCATGTATACTACAGTGTCCAAAAGATTAGGACATGGTATATATTGTTTACAGCAAACACCTTAGAATTATGTGGAATACTTTTTGATGTGCATTAGGATTGAGGAAAAGGGAATCCCGTGTCCCAGCAAGTCTTTCAAAATGAGCATGAACAGGCTTAGTTCATAAAACGGTTTCCTCAAATAACTGCTATAAGCATTTAAGTAAGATCATTTATTGCCTCTAAAAGCCAGGCTAATAGCTAAGACTATGACAATAAATAAAAACTATTTTTTTTAATCCACGTGTAGTTTTTATTCTAATGATACAAAGCT
This sequence comes from Condylura cristata, assembly GCF_000260355.1. Lineage (NCBI taxonomy): Eukaryota > Metazoa > Chordata > Mammalia > Eulipotyphla > Talpidae > Condylura > Condylura cristata. The sequence continues at coordinate 43,844,386 of NW_004567106.1, read as the reverse complement.
GCTTGTTTGGCAAGATCAAGAATCTCATACCCAGGTGGCTGTACCTTTCATATCCCTTTTGTTTCTAAAAATGAAGAACTCAACTATTTCCCATGGATCCCAGTTTAAGCAATGTTACTATAATAAACAATCAAATATTACTGAGGCTGTTTCCAAAACAGTCTTTCCATAGGTTATGGGAAATTATTTTGAAAGCACTGTAATAAAAGGCCTATAATGGAGGTTCTTTTCATGCAATTATAAATGGTGGAAGGGAACAAACAAGTTTTCTTCTTTTTATTTAAATCTTCCAAAGGTTTTATATTTTAATTGCTTTCTTGTTTAAGGAAATTTAGGGGATGGGTGGTAGGGTCCACAGTAGTGCCCTGATTTTGGAGTAATGTCAGTATAGACTCCACTGTGTTTCAACGGTCACACCGTAACTGGGCTTATACTAAAATTCTCTTAAGTCAGTATCAACCCATTGCCAAGTCAGTATTTTATACTGGCCAAAGAGAAAACATCCAATTACTATGCTGTTACATACCAGTTGTCACAAGATTGCTTTTGTAAGTAGCTGGGGGTGGGGTTGAACATAAAATGGAGGAAAAAGAAAAATTATGAGAATGCTTTTCTATCCTAGTCAGTGATTTGAATTCTCTGAAATCATCATTACTTAATATCTACATCCAACAGCATCTCTCTGTACACTTTCTATCCTTTCCACAAAAGGAAAAACAAAAAACCCCCACAAAACCAGACCGCTCCCCCAGACATAACTTACTACATTTACAGCTTCCTACAAACTAACTACTCTACAGAAATACCATCCATTCAATCTCATACAATTTAGCCACAAGCTAATCTGTACTTACCTATTCATAAAATCCATCATAAATCTAATCCAATCATAAATCTAGTGCCTGTAAAGTTCTCTGATACCCCTAGCTATAAGCTATCATTTCTATCTCTGCCACACCTATTGCTGCACTGGAATTCTTTTTGTAACACTCTGAAGTCAGAGTTTGTATCTCCCAGAGGCAAGCAACATAAATCAACAATTTGGTGCAATTTTTGGAGACTGAACAAAATGCACATTAGAAGGTGTGGTGCATGACATTGCTATGATATAGGTAAGAACTGTCTGAGCTAAGTTGTCTAATCCAGTTTCATAAAGTTCAAGTCATACTACAAAAGAAAGAGTTATAGTTGAGAGGTTGCATGGCATTTATTTGGAGAAGCTTATGACTCCTTTTACAGTCCAATATTGTAAGCAGACATGAAAACTATTACCCTCCACATACCTGTAGTGATTTAAAGTTTGTCCTGTAACAAAGCGCTCAAGTATAACAAAACACTTAAATTTAACATAAATTTCTCAGAAGCAATCTTACCTAGTGCCCACTGATATAAACAATATAAAAGTTTAGTACTTGAACTTTTTTAAGTATTTTGGGCCTTACAAATACTAATGCTTGTTCATATGGTAGGAGAGGTGTGGGGGGACAACCAAACCAATTTCTTAAGAACCTAAGCATTCTTATTTTGGTATAACCAAAAAATTCTGTAATAAAAATATCACAGCAAATGTACTGATCAAAAATACTACAGTGGCTGATGGCAACTGGTCAAGGAATCAAAAAGATGTTTTTTAATATTTGCTCTTCAAAATACCATAAAAATTGTATACCATATTTTTTGAGTTTTCAACATTTCACTTCTATGAAAAATACCCAGCTGCACAGACAACATAGTGGCAGGTACCAGAAAGCATACCAATAGGTAAACTTAGGGCAAATAACTGCTTCCCAATTATGGCTTTTTTTGTCTATTCATAGTCCTATCTTTAACATTAGCAAAAGGGTTGCCTAGTTTTTTTGAGATCTGAAAAAGAAGATGTTCTAAACACTAACTTTCTCAGAGTTGACAGGATATATTTTTAAAGGTAGTCTTATCAACTTGACACAATTGGTGTAAAATTACTTAAAGGGTATAAAACAAATATCCAAGGTATTTTTTCCCAAAGGAGTTGTGAAAGCCCTTAAAACCACTTGTTAAAGTTCCTCCTACCAGACACAAGTGTCATACAGAGCTAATGAAACTAAACTGGCTTTCTGAAAGTTCCTGCAGAGTTAGTATAAATACAAGGACGTGGCAACTGAAAAATCTAAATGGGACAAAGGCACAGAAGATTTGGATAGGTGTCAGTAATTAAGATGTAGCTTAGAATTAAAGACAATTGCCTTAGGTAGAAGATCTCCTTTTCTAATTGTTTTCCTTTATGTCTAACACTACACTATCCTGTCATAGCAGGGTTTTTAACTCTAGCTATGAAACATCCTACATTGCTTTCACAATTTTGATTGACAGTGAGTCAGTAGTAGTAGAGTGAAGCTGTAGGCAATAAAGTAGACAAACATTAGGCCTTTAATGACCAAGTTCCAAATATCCTACACCTAGATGCCCTGGGATGCAGCATGAAATCACTAGACCAGGCAACAAGGATGCATATAAAGTAAAAGTGGGCAAGACCATACTAAGATCAGTAGATGGTGTATAAAGTTACTTTCAAATCTAAGGGGAGAAAAAGAACCTTAATATTTTCAAATAAAAATAACTGCAAAATTGTATTAGTTTTATATTGACAAGGTATTTGCAAATTATTATACATGGGCTATAAATCCTAATTTCAGTGAGAAACAAATTTTGTGATGGCAGTAAGAGATGCAGAAATAGTAGCTACCAATGGTGGTTCCGCCCCCCCCCCTCCCACAAAGCCATTTATGTGGCTCTTATTATAAGCTTTAAAATTCTACTTTTATATTAAATCATGAAGAGAGGATACATTTAGTTAGTAAAAGACATTTGGAACAGTAACTCTAGCATTAAAATTTATTAATAGCAATCTTCAAAAATGTTGAAAATGATTTAAAAACCATACAATCTAAAGTATCTAATGAACACACAAGTAAAAACAAAAGATTAAGTGGATGTTAACTTGAGATGACAAAGCCAACAGAAATGCTCAATGGCACATCAACAAAGGCTCTCAAAATGATGGCGATTACTACTATGGGAAGAGCAGCTATGACTAAGCCAGTATGAAGCAGCTACTGGCTTCCCAACTTACCATCTTCCTTTTCCTCTCTGCAATCTGCTCCTCTGATTCCATTTCTACTTCATTGCTAATAGGAGTTTTTTCTTCTATATCATCAATAAAATCTGGTTCCTGAAAGATGAAAATAACTGCTTTATATAAACTACTACTCTACCTACAAACTAGTAAACTGAACTATTGTCTTTCAACCATTGCTAATTCAACAGTATAAGTATAAAACAGTAAAAGTATAAACAGTAAAAGTATAAGTCTACTTAAATTCATTTAAGAAGTTTCCTAATTCAAGAACGTTTCAAAATAATGTAATCATGTAATTTTTTTTAAATAGTCAATAAGGGTTTTATCACTAAAGTCCACAGTTCAAAATATAGTAGCATAACTTTATGTCTACATTCTTCCCAAAACATTAACAAATTATTTCACAAAACTCAGTGCCTACAAATACCAACTGCACAAATGTTTGCTTAATTTTTAAAATTAAGAAAAATTATTCCTAGAAGTACTGGATATGAGCAAACCTTTCAATTTCACATATACATGATCTTTACCTCCATTTACATGGAAGGCATACAATAAAACATCCCATGGGATAGAATTAGAGGCCAAATTCCACCAAATTATCTCATGTGTATTTTTTAAAGATTTGTTTATTTATGCTTACAGAATTGGGATACAGGCTAGAGGTGCAGGGGTGGTGAGAGGATTCACCAGAGACTGAGTGGGGAGCAGAACAGGCAGAAGATCAATGAAGTACACTGCTAAGTGGAGCAGTGGGCCAGCAGGAGAGGTGTGCTGTGCCATGTGGCTCATCTCCCTGGTTGGGAATCGAACTCATGCTGCAGTGCTGTGATAGCTTCATAGTGCTGTGTTTTAACCTGTTGCACCACCAAGGAGGACCCTATATCATGGTCTTTTCAGAGAATTTTCTCTCAAAATTTTATCTGTCATCCTTAAAAACTGGTATCATTATAGCCCAAATATTAATGGTAATTTTATGGCTTTAAACATCATGCATATGAATATTTATGACATCTGGAAGACTTTTTTGGACATCTGGAAGATTTTTAAAATAACCCAGTCTTAGAACATTTTTGCCCCACTTTTACAAGGATTTGCTAGTTGTTTCTTAATACGGTTAACAAATATTGTACATATTCTTTCACAGCTTGTATTTTATAAATACTTTAGGTAACAGAATGAACTCTCAAACAAAAATTTTAAAAATGTAACACTGTTTTCTTTAAAGCCTGCCATTGAGAATCAATAGGGCATACGTTAGTACCTGATTATTTGATACTGATAGTCTCAGTGGAGAAAGTTTTCTCTGTTTAGTTTCTGGGCTCTTCATTTTGTTGGTTGTTCCTTCACAATCTAAAGTAATATTCTGATTTTGTGTGTCTTTTTCTTTTGCAGTGTCCTTTTCTTTTTTTCCTTTCTTCCTTCTGGTTTCATAACCACTGTTGATGTTTTCAGTGGATTCAGAACTACGTTTCAGAACAGGGCACTCTGGATTTTCTTTGAGGCATGCACAATCCACTTTGTACTTACTGGAAAGATAACCAGTTAAATATTAAAAAGAGAAACTTAAAATTTTCTAATGCATTTAATGGTGCAACTACACAAAACCTACTTCTAATAACAATCAATCCTTTTCACTTAGCTGTATTCCGGGTAGCTATCACAGAGAAGTTTTATTGTCTCATAATAACAATGAGATAAGTAGAAACTGACTTCTGGTAATAGATGTGATCTTCAGTCATTAAGGATAACTTTATAGTAATGCTTTATAGAAGAAACACAAACACTTAGGCTTTTTAAGTAAAATGATAACTGTTTTTACATTAAGACAATCTGTACTTCAGTTTGTACTTCAGTGGTCTAGATTATTTGTGAAGTATTTCATAAAATACTGATCCTCTTTTTAACCTACATAAAAAATGGTAGGCATAATAAACACCAGATCTTAACTAGTTCGTATAAACACTTTATGGAATCATTTCAATAACCAGGTTTCTTTAAAACATTACCTTGATAAAAAGTTAGGCTTCATTTTACCCCTCTTAAGTGTTCCCTCTTTCAAATGGAAGCTTGAAAAAAAGTCAGTAAGAATAAAGACCCAGTGTACGAATAAATAAATAAAATCTTTAAAAATAAATAAATAAATAAAAAGAATAAAGACTCAGCACAAAAGTAAATTAGGCAATTCATAAGAGAAGAAATCCAAATGGCAAGTGAATATATAAAAGGACTCTAGGGCTTATAAAATAATCAAATGAATGAGTTAGTTGTACAGTAAAGGGGAGCAAAGTAGTAAAGCTGTAGGGCCATAAAAGTCATTTGGTGAAAACTGAGGTTGTGTACATTCTACAACCCAGCAATTCCAACCTTAGCTCCCTACCCATGGAGACATGTTCAGAAAGACAGAGGAAAGTTTTTAAATCTGAAAGTCCAGATTTGTGGATCTAATAGTGGAATGGATAATATAAGCAATGGAAATAAATGAACTAGAGCTACACATGTAGCTAAATCTCACAAAAAATAAATGCAAACAAACACATTAGAGACTAATTTGCATAAAAAATTTTAAGTGTGCAAACTATTAGGTGTAATAGTAAATATTTAAGCACAAAATTAAAGATAGCAGTTTCCTCTGGCAAAGGGAAAGAAGATGCAGGCTGGCTGTTAAATATTAAAAATTTTAATGGGGAATACTTAATTTCTTAATTTAAAAAGTAGTACATTTGATTATTGCATTATTATATATGTTTTTAACATAAAATCTTTTAAAATTTCAATTAAAGTTTCTCTCCTAGTGTTTCTTTCCAGGATCGCCAACAATTTATATTATAAAGAAAATCTGGCACAGTTTCATTTCAGGGGCAAAATAACAATTAAGGAAAGTTAAAAAAGAACAAAACAGTGCTGTGATAGAAGTTGATTATCAAAATGCTTATTTGCAAGTACTTTTAATTGCCTCATGATAAATAAGAATAATAGGCTATTAAGGAATGACATTGCTTAATATTATGAGAACATTAAGACACTAGTTTGAAGCAACAGATATATGCCAAGACTAGAACTTACCAGTTTCCATAGTCAAAGTCAAAGGCAATTGTAATTTCAGTTCCTTTTGGAATATTTTGTATAGAATAAATGTAAAGATGTATGGTTCCATCCTCAATTTCATGCCTTACCTGTTAGTTAAAGAAATAATTTTACATTTGTCAGTTACTTTCTATTCATAACATCTCATCCTTCAATTCTGATAACTTTTCAAAATAATTCACAAGAACATGTAAAATATGCATGCTTAATTTTAATCTTTAATTCTAAGATTTGTAATATTAAATCGGTTACTACGAACTGGGAAGGTGGCAGATCAATGTAAGCTTGATTACAAGTTCTACAGCATCAAGCATAATGATGCAAGCCCACCAGAAAGCATACCAAGAAAGCATAAAAAGATAATGCTGTGTATTTTATCAATTTTGTAATGTACACATATTCAATCAATGTTTAGCATTTCTGAAATTGGGAGTCTTACAAGTGATGTCTTATGATTTGATGAAATGCAGTACTTTCCTGTAACAATGTGCTAGGTCCTTTACATATGTTATCTCACTTAGTCCTCATAACACCTTTTTATATAGATGAGGTTACAAAGCTACTAAGTCAGAAAAAAAAAAATGAATCTTGTAAAGTCTGGCTTCAAAAGCTAAACTTAACTATAATATGTAATTATAAAATTTTAAATGTTTCTTTTGGTAGGTAATCAGAGCCACAAATATCATTTTATACTCCAAACTAAAACACACTAAGAGAAATTTTATAGTAGCATATACAAAAATCTACTTTATCTTACAGCTTAGTTATGTGTCTTAATCAAATTATAGCATATATTTGACCCATAAATAAAACTTCCAGGTTAAATAGAAGCCCAGGTTAAATATTTCCTCTTACAAGGAAAATCATAATTTCTCCTATGGCAAATTATCTTTAAGATCTCACAACCAGGGCCTCCCTGGTAGTGCAGGGGATAAAGACTCAGCAATATCAGGCTATTACCAGCCACTGTAGTTCGATTCCTGCCCAAGGAGCTGACCCACATTGCGCAGCAGACCTCTCCTGGTTTGACCACTGTTCTCCTCAGCAATGTATTTCAGTACATCTGCCTATTCTGCTTCTCACTCTGTCTTTTGGGGATTCTCTAAGACCCTATACCTCTGATCTAGATTCCAGTTCTTGTATGTAATAAATAAATTTTTTAAAAGTCTTTTAAAAAAAAGGTTTCATACCCGGTATCTCCTAAATTCCCACAATGGAAAGATACTGGGCAGTATACAAGGCATCAACAGTTTGAATGTGTTTTAGGCTACCAAACTTTAGTGATTAACACTGAGATTCTGAACACCCACAATCCCTGCCTCCCTAAAAGATTCTATCAGCTTACCTCTGCATTGGGAGTACAAGAACGCCTGATGAACCGAGCCTCATTCCCAAAAGTCCTTGCATCAACACACATTTCTAGCCCATGAAATTTAGAGTAGAATAAAACAAAAGGGTAAGGCCTACAAAGAAAAAATACATTATTAACAACATTTTGAGTTTAAGAAATGTATTAGACCCATAGTCAGTAGAAGAGCGAAAATCTGAATATAGGCTAGCTGACTCCAGAACCCATTCTTAATCACTAGGTGAATTCATGCAAGTTAGATTTTTTCCTGCTCCTGTGAACTTACCTAAAGCAAAGGCATATAAGTGAAGGTGGAAGTTCAAACTTACAAATACAGATGAAAAGGGAATGACTACTGCCTTTATAGAATTCATAACTTGATGCCTTTAAATTTCCTATTACCTAGTGCATTGTGTTTGGTTTATAGCACCATTTCAGAATCTGCTATATAAAAAGGTAGGATTTATCTTTACTAAATGAGAAACTAAAGTTACAAAGAGCAAAAAATATTTCCAATAACTATAGGCTTCAGATGGAGAATGTTAACTTCCAAGAGATACAAACATACTTCTAAACCTCAGGGAAATCATGATTATTATAGGACCACAGTAATTCTCCGGCATCCTCCCAATCACAAATCACTGAAGAGCTCCAAAATCATTCTAGGACCAACTAAATTGGAGTCAAAGTGGTGGTGGTAGAGTAGGATCTAACATCCTCTTACCTGTAGTTACCATTGTCTTTCAAGGTTTTAGCCCTTATTATAAGAAGGGTGCAATATGTTAAGAGTTTCTTATAATTTGAGGTAATAGAGTTTTTAACATCAATGGGATTATTTTGGAGTAGATTGTTTTAGGATTGTAAAACATTAAAGGGAAAAAGACTGAGCAGTATGGCTAAAAATTTTTTTGTAGTTATTTATTTTTTATGTAGTTGTATTTCAAAAGCTATCATTAACCATAGTTCAAGCACACTATAATTAAAATGGTAACTTAGGAAACAAAGTACACATAAACACATCATCTTAGAAAACATTTCAAAGTGCAGTATATTCAGGGGTCTCCCTGGTGGCACAAGGGGTTGGTCTCAACACCATGAACCTATCCCAGCCTGTACAGCATGTGTTTGCTCCCCGGCAGGCCAGGTAGATAACCCACATGGCCCAGCAGACCTCTCCTGTCTTGCCCGCTGCTCCCCTCAGCAGTGTATTTCAGTAGATCTACCTGCTCTGCTCCCCACTGTCTCTGGTGAATCCTCTAACCCTCCTGCACCTCTGGCCTACACCCCGGCTCTTGTATGCATAAACAAATCTTTTTTTAAAATGCAGTATTTAACTACAGAAAACTAGGATGGGAAAAGTAAGTCAATATACCTCTTAAAGAAATATCCATTTGCTTCAAACTGTTCTCTTAGCATAAATTTTCCTCTGTATTCAATGATAAGTGCGTCAGGAGGCAAGTCTTTAACTGATTTCAGAATTTTCTTATTTTTTTGTATGTGGCTCTAAAATTGAAAAAAATGTAGACATTAATTAAAACTGGTTTCAACCATGCTATTTAAGATATACACCAGAAAGTTTCAATTTATAATTTCTGGAGACATGATATATTTACCTCTACAGGAGGTTTGAAGAGCAAATTGTTGGTATTCAAATCTGACTTATTTATATCTTTTTTGTCATTCCCATTGCCTAACCTCAGCGCTATTCTTTGGGCCTCTCTCTGGACACCCTCACTATACTGGTTATTATTTGCCTCTTCATAACGATCCATCCATGCTTTGATTTTTGTCTCCCAGCCAAAATTTGAGCCATCAGATGAAGGATCAATCTCTGGAGCTGAACCCTAAAATCAGAGCAAAGTAAGAATTAGTATTTGTACTTAAAAATATTATACACACCTATGCAAAATAAATAGTAATCTACATAAAAGAACCCTGATATGTAAGTTAGAATTTTAGGGTTTCTAAGTAGATTCTAGTGAATACAAGATCACGAATGAGTAACTTACTACATGATAGACAAATATGAAGTGGAAAGCTGAAGGAAGCTGAGTTAAATTATAAGAGCATAATTCAATTTTTACTGTCATCACCTTAGCCGAATAGAGCATAGAGCAATAAAATACAAATACCCTCAACTATTAGTCATTGTCAGCTAACAGTTTAAAATTATAGCATACACATTTTTTATTGTAGAGACTACCAATATCTACTTTATAACAATAAAACATGAACTATTATACACTCAGATCTTTTTAAATAGAATAAATGTGCAGTTATATAAAGTATACACACAATATTATTAAACTTACTCTCAATACTATAATTTATCATAATTTATAACAAAAGTATACTAAAAGTATTATTCAGTGTAATTCCAAGATCTATAATCAGTTGTTAAATGATAAATTTGACATGAGAATAGTGACCCAATTTGAAATGTGAAATAACCCAAAATAATTCATAACCTAAATTTATGAGGGCCAAGGCATTCCAGCTTAAATGTTTGTCCTCTTCCATACACTCCTTCCACACACCAAGCCAGTAAAATAAGAGTAATAAATGCCAAATAGTAAAAAGTTACCTCTCTTAATATGTTATGAAACAAAAAAACCCTTTTCTTACTAGAATGCAATTTGCAGAAAGACACAATTATTACACGTTGAAAAAATTTTTTAAAACCTGGATTTCTATAAATCTTTATATGCAAACTTAGGCTGAAAATCAATGCAAATAACAAAAATTCACTGCATCTTATCATTAGCATTACTCAAATTTACAATGATTTGGTCCTCCCTGGTGGCGCAGCGGATTAAAATACAGCACTGAGAAGCTAAAGCCACTTCCACACGAGTTCGATTCCCTCCTGCCCCAGAGGTGACCACATGGCGTGGCAGACCTCTCCTGACCCACCCGCTGCTCCCCTCAGCAGTGTATTTCATTGACCTTCCTGCTCTGAACCCCACTCTGTCTCTGGTGAATCCTCTCACTGTCCCTGCACTTCTAGCCTGTACCCCAGCTCTGTATGCATAAATAAATTTTTTTTTAAATTTACAATGATTTAAGAAATTAAATTTCAGTTTAGTTGTAAAGGCAGTTTATCAATTTCTTTCAAAATTATTGAACACCCTAATAAGAAAACAGGTAGTATGTGCAATTATTTCTATATTGTGAGAAATTTCAAAATCACATACAATTTATAAAGATCCCAATTAATGTGTTAGATATGGATATGTGTACAGTAATATACCAAAATATACCACAAATCTGTCTTCTATAAAAGTAAGTTACTAAGCTATTTGATGGGAGTGGATATATTTTACAACTCATATTTTAAGTACTTACATGTTTTACTTTTTAATGAACATTTACGTAATCAAGAACAGGTTCTCATACATATTAAGGATTTCTGCAGCTGTTCTACAGGAATCTATTCAGCTTTTTAGTTTCTTCTGTTTGTGGCTCCCTGCTCCCCTCTACTAACCTGGTAATATCTTTATTATAAACAGCTCCTTTATATTTCCTAAACCTTATAAATACCTCAGAATTAGTTGTTGCAACTGTAATGATATTAAAGACAGATCCTCAAGTTAAGGAAAAGACATTTTAAAAGTTGCACAAAGGCATTAATTTTTTTAAAATTTCATTTCTTTACTAACAAATGAAAAAGTATTTCAGTTAAAGAAGCTCTTCATTATTAAGCCTGCTAAAAGAGCGACTAGATAAAATGGGAATAAAGGAAAACTTCTGAAGTATCAATTCCAACAGCTCGGTTTAATACCTTTTTCAGATCTCTTTGAGTGAGAGAAAAGCCTATAAATCAAAGATTAATATCATAAGTATTAACATTCTTGAAAATTATTAATTATGTAATATCATTGGACAGCCGGTTGTTTTCAGAAATGTGAAGTATGCTTTCTTTCCAAAAAAAAAAAAAAAAAAAAAGGGGTAACACACTCCTAGGTATCTACCCAAAAGACACAAAAATACTGATTGAAAAAGATACCTGTACCCCCATG
>NW_004567106.1:43829669-43832537 GCF_000260355.1 Condylura cristata | reverse complement strand
AGGGGATGCACGGGATTATAGTGATGGCACATGGGTGACTTGGTGATGGGAAACCCACGGGGATTACAATTGAGATGGAAAAAAAATGTACAAAATGATGTAAAAATAAACTTTTGTAATAAAAAAAAAGGGGGTAACAGATACAATGTTTCATGTTCCCTACATCCTATACTAGTATCTGACAACTTGAGAAATGCATTCTCCTCTGTACCTAAGCCAGAAAATTAACATTAGCAACAACATATAGATGACCTCTGTGATTCAACATGAACTTCTATTTTAGGCAAAGTCAGAGCTGGAAACCTTGCTTCTCTCAGAAATACCGGCATCTATTATAAATTAAGGATGTATTCTAATTAATTCAAGATTATAAATGACTAATTTATGATACTATAGTTTTTTACAACAATTGACCTAACTAAATTTTTGAGATCCCAATGAGGTAATGAGTAAATTTCAGTGTGATTTGGCATTCATATATCTTGTGTACTAATGCAAGTGGTACTAAAGGCAAGGAAAGCAATGATAACTGAAATTCATATTAACCCAAAATTATAGTAAGTTTATTATATACTTCCTTTCCTTCAGTTCAATATATTTAATAGTGTGAATAAACTCCAAAACTGGCTTAAAACCATAAAGTTCTCTGTGATTCCACTCCTTTAAAGATAAGCAATAAAAATGATACACAGGGACTCTCCCTGCTGGCACAAAGGGTTAAAGCACGGCACTGTGAAGCTATTCACAGCCACTGCAGCACTAATTCCATCCTCAGTCAGGGAGATGACACCCACAAGCTATGGCTGACCTCTCCTGACCCACCAGCTGCTCCCCTCAGCAATATATTTCAGTAGATCTGCCTGTTCTGCTCCCCATTCTGTCGCTGGTGAATCCTTTCATCTGCTGCACCTCTGGCCTGGAACCCAGTTCTTGTATACATAAATAAGTAAATCTTGATACACAATGACACACAATGATGACTTGATACACAATGATGAGAACATTAAGTAAAGATTATGCACAAACAACCAATTAAGTAAACTCCTGAATAGTGAATAGTAATAAGGTTTTAAATTTAATGTATTTACCTTAACTCTTGATGATTTCCTAGATCCTTCACGAAAGGCCTGAAACAACATAGAACTCTAAGTTAGTTTTTTAAAAACTAGATATACTTTTTTAAAATTAATTGGTTCACAGAAGCTTTTTACTAAGGTCTCATAATAAAAACTTTAATAAATAGGGCCCTCCCTGGTGGTGCAGCAGATTAAAGCACTGCACTATGAAGCTGGCTACAGTCACTTTGGTGCGAGTTCAATCCAGGGCTGGGGATGTGCTGACCCAAATGGTACAGCAGACCTCTTCTGTCTTGCCTGCTGCTCCCCTCAGCAGCCTATTCTGCTCCAGAACCTCTCACTGCCCCTGCAACTCTGTCCTGTACCCAAGAGATTTATTTTTGAAATAAATCTTAAAAAAAAAATTTGATAATAACGAGTATACTCAGTCTGAGGGGAATATTTAAATAGCCATCTATTAAAATACTCAATTGTAAATAATGCAGACTGTAAGAACATGAAAATATATGTATGATATGCTTTCTTTGCAACTTCAGATTTTTTTGTGTGCTCAGTATTACAAACCTGAAAAATATTTGATAAAAGCTGAGTTAAATATACAATAATTTTCTTGATGGAATGATAAACGTTTTAGGGGTGAAAAACTCAAATTATTTAAATTCCATCAATTAGCTAGCAAGTAACATTTGAGTACTTACTTAAGTAATAAGCATTATGGTGAAGACTTTCATTTAACCAATAAATATTTAGAGAGAGTTCTCTGTCAGGTTCTGAAGTGAGATTTAAGACATAATTCCTATTCTCAATCTGACTCCCTGCCCCAATATAAACTGTATTTAGAGAAATTAACAAACATAAACAGAGTTCTTAGTACCAAGATTATTGTATTCCTTTCTGGTGTCCACCTATCTGAATACATCCCTTCTCCATAGTTCAATAACATACCTTTGTTTCTGTGTTTTACATAAAGGTTCTTTACTTTTTTTTTTCCTGCTCTCTTCTAACATACGCAAACAAATTTGGCAGTTAAATGTATCTGAATCTGTATTACTCTAGGTTTATGTTTGCTAGTCTCTTTTAGGACAGTTTGTATCTTTTATATCTTTTATGGCCAGTTCCTGGACTTTTTTCCTTCTAATTCTTGTCAAGTATTACTAATAACACAAGAGAAAAACTTTTCCTTCTTAAATAGAGTAATATTAGAAAATAAATGGGAATCCAAGAACCACGGTTTCATTTTATTTTAAATACCCAAAAGTCACTGCAGCAAGAAGATGAATCTATGCTTTAAAAAAAAAAAAAAATCTAAGCCATCTAACTTGTAATAAGGGAGATGCAAATTAAAACCATAATGAGGTATCACCTCACCCCAGTGAGAATGGCACCTCTTAAAAACAACTAGCAACAACAAATGTTGGCGAGGATATGGAGAAAAAGGAACTCTCCTGCACTGCTGGTGGGAATGCAAAGTAATACAACCACTATAGCAAACTGTCTGGAGGTTTCTCAAACTGCTAAAAATGGAGCTTCCGTATGGCCCAGCAATCCCACTCCGAGGTACCTACCCAAAAGACACAAAAAACACTGATTCAAAATGACACCTGCACCCCCATATTTATTGCTACTTTATTTACAATAGGAAAGAAATGGAATCAATCCAAATGCCCAAAAGTAGATAAATGGATTAAAAAGATGTGGTACATATGCACAGTGGAATATTATTCAGCAATCATAAAAGATAAACACATGCCTTTTGTAGCAATGTGGATGGAACTGGAAAAGATCATGCTTA
>NW_004567106.1:43790212-43829548 GCF_000260355.1 Condylura cristata | reverse complement strand
GACATTTTATGGGGGGTGGAGTGGGGAATGGGATCAAAAGGGGGGTTGGGGGGGGTTGGAAAGTGCACTGGACTACGGTGATGGCACACGGGTGAAATGGTGGGGGGAAGCCCATGGAGATTACAACTGAGATGGAAAAATGCACAAAATGATGTAAAAATATACTATTTAAAAAATTTTATCGAACCTAAAAACACAACTATATAAGCATAAAATGACCAAGTAACTTTTATTTTTTTTCCAAGTAACTTTTATACAATAAACAAATCATAAGTTGAAAACAGTAGATAAGAAAGGTAAATCTATACCTATATGAGTTCCTAGATTGTAAAAGGGACATAATAGTTTCTTGCTTGTTAAATTATAATCTGAGATGAGCAAAATAACAACAAAGAAAAATGTGGTTAACTGCTAATAGTGAAAGGTTGAAATGCCATGATGAAATACAAAAAAAAGGTGATTATAGTTGGCATAAGAACAGTTAAGTTTTATGAAAGAAGTTAGTGCTTTAAGGCTGACCTCAAAGAGGTTATTCTAAAAGATGAAGGGAACAGCATAAACAAAATATCCAGAGAAAAGGTAGAATCTGCTAAAACTAAGTTGTCCAGATTGGATTAAAAACAGGTAGAAAAATGGCCCTCCCTGGTGGTGCAGCGGGTTAAAGCACAGCACTGAGAATCTAAAGCCGCTTCCACATGAGTTCGATTCCCACCTGCCCCGGAGGTGACCACATGGATGCCGTGGCAGACCTCTCCTGACCCACCCGCTGCTTCCCTCAGCAGTGTACTTCGTTGATCTGCCTGTTCTGTTCCCCACTCTGTCTCTGGTGAAGCCTCTCACTGCCCCTGAGCTTCTGGCCTATACCCCAGTTCTTTATGCACAAATAAACCAATCTTTGGAAAAAAAAAACAGGTAGAAAAGAAGCAGAACTGGAAAGGCACATAAACATGAATACTAGTAAGAGTCAAGGTTCATTTTAATCAGGTAAGTGAAAAAAAAAAAGAAGTATATGCTGTAACTCAGTATATAGACAAGTATCAGCTGAAGAATTACTCAAGGAAAAAAAACTGCCATATTTTAAACCCTTGGCTTTATATCTAGTTATGATGTCACTAAAACAGAAATGTAGTCATTTTTGAAGTTTTATTTTTTACCTTAAATAACTAAAACATTCAGTAGCAATTATAACAAATGAAAAAGTGCCTCACAATTTTCTGCCATTATAGTATAGAGGTAACTTATCACACACATTTAAGTAAAAAAATAAAACACATGGTAAGAATTTCATCCAATATGGAGCTTTATTAAATATAAGTGAGGAATCTATAAACAGTCATTCACAATTACTATATGTGCCTTACCTGCTCATAAGCTATTAAAAATATGAGACTGTTATTTCTGTTTTCTGAAACAGCAGTCTTTTCTATTTTATTTTAGCTTTTCTATGACTAGGTTCATTAGGGCAATGATTTCAAAATAAGCCTGCAAACATTTTTCTCTATTATTCAATCTTTAAAACATGTTAAACATTGTCGATGAGTTCAGTGAAGTTCAGATCCTGTCAACCTGTCTGGCTACTAGGCATTACCCTCCTGCCCATCCTGTAAAATGCAGCTCCACTACATCCTGACTGTACTCATCTAAAGAAAGGAAAAAACTTACTTTTTTACATTTTGAAATGTTTTGTTCTTTCTCCCCACTCTTTTTCCTCCTTTTATCATTAACCTTGGAAACTCTTGAAGCTGTTAGAGTAATTGATGTTGGAGTATGCTGAAATGCAGTATATAATTCCACAGGAACCTCATCACCACTCTCAGTTGCACTGGTATCACCATCTTCAAAGGCAAAGCAAAATTGTTTGCATATATTTTACATTTATTTGAAACAATAAATCACCCCACATGACAAACTTTTCTCCATCTTTCTGAAGAATAAACACATTTCACCTCCTCACTTATTTTATCCAGAAGATACATTTAAATGCAAGCTACAAATATCATTTCTCATACAAAAGTCTGACAATTCAGGTACTATGACTAGAGAAAAAGCACTTGTCTGTATTGTCACTGCTAATTCAAAATTCCCTACTAAAGGATTTCTAGCATAATCCAATTATGTGCTTATTCTTTCACTCACAATCCCATTTCTAGGACACAAGTACAAAGATAAAATAAAACGACAAAAGTACAAATAACCTTATCCAAGAGATTTCTTTGACGGTCTATTTGGAATAATAGTAACAACAACAAAAAAATTATGGAACAACCTAAGTGTCCATTAAACAAGAAAATAATTCAATAAACTATGATTTATTCAAAAACAGTTGTATTGGAATCAACATTTTTTAAGCTAAAATGAAATTGTTATAAATTTTGTTGCTGAAAATAGGAGAAATAATATGCCATATGATAAACTAATAGATCATCACCATTCAGAACAAATTTACTTATTTAACCAATAGACTATTAGAAATTTACATTAAAAAACACAATAGGTTACCTATATGTAGGAAAAGCGATGATTAAAATTCTCTTTCCCTCTAAACAAGTATATTCTTATTCTATAAAAGAGGATATCTAAAATCTACTATACCAAATTTATAAATTATACATAAAATAACATTCATCAATAAGGTATTTACAACTGATTGATATTATTAAGGCCACTTAGTTTCTTACTCACACTGATCTTAATTTAGTACAGATCCTTTGCACCCACCTGACATATTTTCCCTTTTCCGGCGTTGTAGTAGCACTGCCCTCTCTTTATCCAAACTCCTGCATTAAAATATTAACATGATTATCAAATTTTCATAAAATATTTCTATGTTTAAATGTGATAAAGTCTACAACTTTTTTTACATTGAAAATTGAACAGTATATTTTAGTATAGTACACTATAGTTTAGATTGGATCTAGAACAATTAGATTTAAATGCCAGTTAAGTGACGCTACTATACAGAGTTCGTACACAAATGTTCAAAGAAACTTCATTTTTAGTAGCCAAAAAAAAAAAAACAACCTAAATTGTCCCTCAAGGAGTAAATGGTTAAATAAACCATTCCTGGATACAACACAGACTATTCAGTAGTAAAAGAGGAATATTTATAAATGTTACAAATTTGCTGACTAGCCAGGGAATTGTTTTAAGTAGGAAAAGCCAGTTCCCAAAGGTCATATCCTGGGTCACATAACATATGAGCCACTTACGAAATATTCTTGAAATGACAAAATTAAAGAAATGGAATTTAGATTACTGGTTGTCAAAGGTGTAAGATGGGAGGGGGACAGACAAGAGTGATGGGTGTAGTTATAAAAAAAAACTGAGGAATTGTTACAATGAAAATTTTCTGTATCAATATCATTACCAAGTTTATATTGTATTAAGAGTCTTGCAAACTGTAACCACAGAGGTAAACTGAGTAAAGGAGACATAGGGTGCCTGTGTTATTTCATAACTACATGTGAAACTACAATTAAAACTTCAAAATTTGGGCCCTCCCTGGTGGCGCAGCGGGTTAAAGCACAGCACTGAGAATCTAAAGCCGCTTCCGCATGAGTTCAATTCCCGCCTGCCCCGGAGGTGACCACATGGCGTGGCAGACCTCTCCTGACCCGCCCGCTGCTCCCCTCAGCAGTGTACTTCGTCGATCTGCCTGTTCTGCTCCCCACTCTGTCTCTGGTGAATCCTCTCACCCTCCGCATCTCTGGCCTGTACCCCAGTTCTGTATGAATAAATAAATAAATCTTTAAAAAAAAAAAAAAAAAAACTTCAAAATTTAATTAAAAATAAAAAAACAACCCTAGCCACTATAGAGGTGCATATGCAATTAATGTAATGATATACTGAAATTCATTCTAGAGAATTTAAATAACAAATTACATGTAATTTGTAGAAAACATACAAGAAGTTCTATGCTTTACATAATTATTGCTAGTGTTGGTATTATTACTTTGAAAATGCTATATTTTTTCTGTGAGATTAAACAAATAGTTTGGCATTCTAGCTACACTATTATCTATGTTGTTGAAAATGGAATAAAAGGGGCTACATGTGGAATACAGAAATGAGTAACGAAAGCCTTCTATTCCTAAATTTAATTTGCATTTTTCTGTATAAAGTCATGGATCTTAAAGAAGTAGGCAACATGTACTTGCCAACTCTGTCTACTAAAAATACATAGGAATGTTGACCAGTTCAATAGGAAAGAACATGACTAGTAGATTGTGGTCTTTAAAACAAATTGTGAATTTAGGATACAGAACTGTCAAATTAAATCAAGACATCCCATCCTACCAGATAGCATAATAATTATCAACTACTGGGCCTTGCTGGTGACATAGTGGTTAAAGTCTCAATGCTATCAAGCAAGGGGTTAAGTCTCCGCACTATGACTCTATCACCAGCCACTATGGCATGAGTTTGATCCCTGGCCAGGGAGCTCACCCACATGGCGCAGCAGACCACTCTTGTTTCATCTGCTGCTTCCCTCATCAGTATATTTCAGTGGATCTGTCTGTTCTACTCCCTACTGTCTCTGGTAAATCCTCTCACCCAATGCATCTCTGGCCTATACCCCAGTTCTTGTATGCACAAATAAATTTTAAAAATGTATCTTTAAAAAAACATTTGCAAGTACTATACAGGTACTGTCAAAAAGATGAGCATCAACTTGAAGAGTTGACCAATTTATGGACAAATATGAAGATCAGTAAAGATAATAACTGCAGTAGACTGACATCCATATGTTAAAATCTCTGAGGTCACAATGCTACGTAAATTTTTTTTTCATTATGAAAACTGGTAAATAAAAGCTCAAAAAGTAATTATCCTGTTTTAATGTAATAAACCTTGGGGAAATTAACCAGTTAACATGTGTAAGTTTGTACTGTAGCTAATAATAAACAATAAAATTAACATATTACTAATTTTAAACCCTAAAATAATGTTATCTGAAGTGTGACATTCAGAGATGACCAGATGTTATGTGTCATCTGACAGCACACAATCTATGAAAGTCTGTAAGATTACAATATTAATGGAAAGACTACTAGAAAAAAACTGAACCTAAATCTGATCACATACCTATTTAGAGAGAGAAATGTAGAGGGCAAAGAAACATGTTAAATCATGATAATGTAATCAATAAACTCATTAGAATAAGCAATTCAGTTCCTTGATGAAATACAATGACTGGCCAGGTAATTTTATTACATGTTTATTAATGGTCTTTGGTGTATTTATTTAGTAAAGAATTGTTTTATATTTACCAAAATGCATGTACATATAAATACATACACTTACACAAATATTGAAATACATATAGATACATATAAATGAAATATGATCTGGGGTTTGCCTTAAGATAATGTTTGATAATACCTGAAGGGTAGAAGAAATACATGGTAGTATAACTGAAGAAAGATTATTGATAACTGTTGAGGCATGATGATGAAAACAAACAGGTTTATTACACTATTTTACTATTATACAGATTTGAAATTTCCACACAGGTAGATTTAAGGAAAAAAATCTAGTAAAATCTAGTAAATCTTTTAACATAGTACATGCCAGTGAAAAAAGATACCATTATTTAGGAGATAACAGTAATATTTTATACTCATTAATAAAGAACATTACAAACTAATATACTTTCAAGGACACAGTCTTCTTGATTTTTGAGAGGTGAAAATACAAAAATAATAATCACAGCATAAAAGGTGTACCTTAGAGTTAGTTGATAGTATACAATAACTGTTTAATTGTTTAATCTAGAATTCATATATAAATTTCCATTAACCAAGATTACCTCTGTAAGAGTACTAGCAATTTTATGGGTATGCACAACTTACCTAGGTTGACAACGTTCACACAGATACGTATCAGGAATATGCTGCCTGTCAATCCCCATGCAGTCAATATGTTGCCAAACACTTAAAAAAAGCAGAGCATTTTGTTTGATTAAAATATAAATTAACATTCCCTACTAAGTAGCTTCTCAAAAGTAATGAGGAAAACATGTTATTACTTAAGTTTCTTTAGTTAATTAATTTAACTCCTGAATAAATTTACTGAGATGATCATTCATGATAATGATAATGTCACAGATGATGAGATTTTATTTTTAAATTTGTAAAGGCACCACAATATATTTTTATTAGTAAAATCAAGTCAAAGTATTACTACTATAACTTTCATAAAAATAATCAAACTTCATATTCTACTTAAGACTTTTATAATATTCTACCTGTCTGGCAAAGGTAAATCAACTTTTTGAAACATAACCCTAATTGTATATTTATGTCAACTTCACCTCCTAATTACCTAATCTAATAAATGGGAACAATATTATAAGTAATGTAATTTACATTTGGCCCTAGCATGCATTTTACATTTACAATCAAATAAGGGTATATGTCAAAAAAGATAAACTCGTGCCATTTGCAGCAACATGGATAGAGCTGGAAGAGATTATGCTAAGTGAAATAAATCAGAAGGGAAAAGAAAAATATCAAATGGTTTCACTTGTAGATAGAACATACGGAAACTGAACAAAGGGTCAGGAAAAAGACAACTTGCACACAGACCATAGATCTGAGGCATACAGCAGCGGAAGGAGAAGGAGTGGGGCCAAAATAGATACAATGGTGATGGTTAACAGGTGCTGTGGTTGTGGGAAAATTAGGGGGACTATATTTGAAGGGAGTAATCAAATACTGTACAAAAATGAAAAATGATGTAAGAAAAAAAGTAAGTTTCAATGTTAAAGAGCCCCCCCCCCAAAAAAAAGGGGGGCGGGGGTAAAGTGTTCTATCACTTCAAATCAAGGAAATAAGTTATTCCATAAGGACCAAGCTAGGAAATCTTGCAAAGCTACCAAACTTTCTTGCCCTCTAGAGTGTACTCTTTAAATACTCCCTGCTTCCCACACTATATGTAAGGATGGACTTAATTACTTTCACATTGTAATACTATTATTCACTCTTTGCCCTTCCCAACTCCCTACCACCAAAATCAAAACCAAAAAAAAAAAAAAAAGAAAAGAAAACAATATGCCAATGTGCCACTTTCTGTTCTCATCAAGCCTTCTGTGTGATTAGGCACCCCCCCCCCCCCCCCCCGGG
This sequence comes from Condylura cristata, assembly GCF_000260355.1. Classification (NCBI taxonomy): domain Eukaryota; kingdom Metazoa; phylum Chordata; class Mammalia; order Eulipotyphla; family Talpidae; genus Condylura; species Condylura cristata. The sequence continues at coordinate 43,822,424 of NW_004567106.1, read as the reverse complement.
CCTTTCCTGTTGATTGAACCAGGGTTCTGGTTCAAGGAGACTTCAGAATGCTGCAAATCTCCAATTAAAAGGAGGTGAGAAAGTCACATCAAACAAACATTAATCAAAATGTGTAATTCCCCCAAAATGGAAAATCACAGTTGACTATACAGTACAAATAATTCCATAGGAAAAAGAGGACTCAATTTTCTCTTTTCTATCTTGTCTATTACTGTATGTAGTTAAAATACTACAGAATGAACGGGAATTACAACTGAGATGGAAAAAGGGCACAAAATGATGTAAAAATAAACTATTTAAAAAATACTTCTGAATGAATACAAAGAGATGTGATCTTATATTGAATAAATTTGGAACTAACTGCCTATTACTCAATTAACAATGGGCATTTCCATAAACTCTTTAGGATACCATTTTTTTCCAATAGGGGCTTTTTCTAGGGAGGGACCTACATTGATAACAACAGAAGTCTCCCTTTAAAAATAAATTCATTAATTCCTTCAAAAGTGACTTTACTGATCTAACAAGCATTCAAGAAATATAAATTAAACTTGAAATATTTTACCTGCATTTGTCACAACAGATCATGTATCCATCATCATGTGTAAAACCACATATGCACCTAGTTACATCAGTACCGTAACTTCCATCCTCAGATGTGCTGATTGTAGTAGCACTGGAAGTTTCATCAAAATTAGGAGTGGTGAATATGCCTACTTCATTTTTGCTAATAAGAACTGATGGAGGAGGGGAAGCCGGAGGTGTTGGAGGAGGACGAGCACCATAATTATGGTCCTAGGTAATTTAAACACAAACACAGTACAATATAATTTTAATAATATGAACTTAGAAACTTAAAATTCAATTTCTAATTTTAATTCTAAGAGACATGAAATCTGTCCATTTCTTCCTTTAACTTTTATAATTAATGACAGTGAAACTAGATAGTAAACCACACTATTAAGTATCTCTCCTGTAACTTCAGTCATATATTTCACAACTTCTCACAAACTCTGTGGTCTGAGTGGTAAAAATCTCTCAAAAATGGTACCTGGAAAATATCAGAAATGTATTCATTTAAACTATTTCAATCTAAGCATTGCCTCTTACCTAACTCACTAGGTTTTTTTTTTTTAAGGTTAAATATGGTATCAGATTCTGACATATTAGTGCTCAATATATTGCAGCTATATTTATTATATTGCAATATAATTCAGAATTATAAATCGATAGTACAATTATACCTATCATCATTTTATAAAGGCAAAAAATTATCACACCAAAGTATTAATAGCATAAAATGAGAAACATAGTAACTAAACTTCTAGGGAATTCCTCACAGAATTTCAATGCCTTGGACAGTATAATTAAATAAAAAATTAAACTATAAATTATATACCTTATTGTTTAGATATTACATATCTATTTTTAAAATATGCAAAATACCAGCTACATTTATATTTAACTTCTGGATATAAAATCTTAGCTATTCTAAGAAATATCTGACACTTACCGCATAGGGCAAACCAATATAACTGTGTGAATGATGCGAGCTGCTGGTATATAATTGGTGGGGATAACTGTTGGATTTCTCAACTACCACAGGGCTAGCTTCTACGGATTCTGGTCTGTAGGAAAAAAAGTTGAGTTAAAAAAATTTTATCAAAAAATAACTTAAAATTATAGGCATATATTTTACTGCATATGCAGATGAAGTCTTTCTACATGTAAACACTGTGCATAAAACATAACCTATTAAGATTGTGTGTCATAACAAAACTGGTTGAAGTAAAACAAGTGTCAGAGTCCAGCAAGATGGTGGCAGAATAAAACTTTGAGTTCACTTGCTTCATATATTAGCAACTAAACTGCAACAGAACAAATATAATAACATCTTCAAAGATAAGGAGACAATTGCAACTTATGATAGGAAAAGTCCAGCAGAAAAAATTGGGGGAAATGAACTGAACAGTGATATTGCAACAGTACATCTCACTAAAGGGAAGAGTAGGAGCCATAGTGAACAGCCCTACAGCTGCTGACTTTGGGACATGAACCAATGTTTGGGGACTTTAGAGATGTAGCATTATGCTGGATAATAGGGTGCACAGAATTGTCATCTAAGGCAAAAGGTGCACTAGTGGAGAACTATTCCTATGGTTCTTGCAGGAAGACAGGTCAGATCACCTGTGTCTTATAGAAGTTACTACTTGGGGGCTGACGCTATGATATTTTAAACATCTACTTCTCCTCACCCCTACCTCCACTAAAACAACTGGCTCTTTCACAAGCCAGAGTATAAGCCCCTGGATCTTAACAACAGAAGCAAGTGACCCAGGGTAAGGCTCTGAACAGGAGAAACAAATAGAAAAATGCCTGGTTTGTGGCCTCCATTGTCTCAGCTCTAACCCATGTCCAGCACTGCATAAGGTGCTTACCAGAAGCCTAAAGGTTGAGGCTGGTATGAGACTATATGCGATATCTAGGCTGAGGAGTTGGCCTATAAGAGTGGCCTGCTGTGATTCCAGCCATACAATTCATATACCCATAGTATAGTAGGAACCTGAATCCCTAATGTGCCCCAGAGGTGATCTTTTGGTAACCAGCTTCTCTAGTTCCTTTTAACCTATTACCCTTTGCCTATAAGCCCTTGCTGATGGTATCAATTCTCTGGCACTTACACAAGTGCTAAAGCAGTGAGGAGCCACAAAATGAGGTTATTAAATGGTTCTGAAAAGCATTACAAAAGGAGAGCTCCAAAATATTTAGAAAATACTGAAAACCAATACTCACTAATGGCTATGTTATGTTAAAAACTTATTCTTAAACTCATTCCTTAGTCTCAAATTTAATAAAGCTCACTGTATAAAATTTAAAGTATATAAGAAGCTAAAAGATCATGTTTCCAACCAACCCCCAGATATATCCAGGTTGTAATATATGTTCCCCCCTCTAAATTTTTCTATGCATAAAATATCTAAGCTTTTTAATGAGAAAATACTATATGTATTTACAATCTGCTATTTCCATCTTTTAATGACATATCTATTTTTGTTAATAACTGCTTAAATCACTGTACCATCACTTACTGAACAATTTCCCTTATTCGTGGGTATTTAAATTTCCTTATTTTTCATCATTAAAAGTATCAATGCAATTATACACTGTTCTGTACATCTTTTCTGCATATATTGCCTTATTTCCACAACATAGATCCCCAGAGGTACAAATACCAAATAAAAGGTGCAAATAAAATGTGTAGATACAAACTATCTTTGATTTCTTTACAATACTGATGATCTTAAATTTCTTTAAATATTATACAGAAGTGGGATTTAAGCAATTCCTTATTGACAATATTAAACCAATATGTAGGAATTGTGGCTGGAATAGAAAGAGCCACTCTTTCAGGATTTACATAAAACTGAATATGTTAACTACAGAGTATGGCAAAAACCTTGACATGTTTGGAATAGCTAATAGGAATTAGAAAACAAAGCTTTCAGTGCAAGTGTAGATAAATTCAAGCAAAAGGAAGTGTTGGCAAGCATGTAAGGAAAATGGAACCAGGGTATAGTGTTGGTGAAAATGCAGACTGGTCCAACAAGTATGTAAAACTATATAAAGGTTTCTCAAAATACTAAAAAGAGGGCTCTCCCTGGTGGTGCAACAGGTTAAAGCACCACATTATGAAGCTCTCTGAAGCCACTGCAGCAAGAGTTCGATCCCTGGCCAGGGAGCTGACCCACATGGCATGGAAGACCTCTTCCAACCTGCCTGCTGCTACCCTCAGCAGTACACTTTGTCAATCTACTTGTTCTGCTCCTCACTCTGTCTCTGGTAAATCCTTTCACCAACCACCTCACCCACCACACCTCTGGTCTGTACCCCATTAACAATTCTTTAAAAAAATATATTAAAAATAGATCTCCCATGTGATCCATCTATTTATTCCTAGGCATCGTACCCAAAGAATGCAAAAACACTAGTTTGAATAGTTTGCACTCCTATAGTCACTGCAGCACTATTTAAAATAGCTATTTTGGAAGCAACCAAAATCCCCAAGGACAGATGAGTGGATTAAGAACATGAATATAGGGGCCTCCCTGGTGGCACAAGGGGTAAATCTCAACACTAGGAGGCTATCACCAGCTACTGCAGCACAAGTTCAATCCCCAGCCAGGGAACCAACCACATGGTGTAGCAGACCTCTCCTATCTCACATGCTACTCCCCTCAGCACTGTATTTTGGTAGATCTGCCTGTGCTGCTTCACTCTCTGATGAATCCTCTCAACTCTGCATCCCTGACCTACACCCTAGCTCTTGTACTGCATAAGTAAATAAATTTTTTTTAAAAGATTTATTTATTCATATAGAACTGGGGTACAAGGTCAGGGATTGGACTCACACTGAAGCACCTATGGCTAGCTTGCAGTGCTGTGTCCTAGCCTGTTGTGCCACCAGGGAGGGTTCCTTTAATGAGATTTTAATGGCAAGGCTAAAGACAATTTTTGTGTAAATAGTTGCTACTGTCATGCTCTGTTTATTCAATCTATAGATAGACACCTAAATACCAATATATAGATGTTAATAACATTTACCATCAAGAAACATTAGCACTCCTATAATTGTGTATCAAAAGCACAAACCATAATGCTGTGTTCACCCTATAGACAAATGATATTTTGCTTACATAATTTTGATATATCACTTTTTGAAGAGTGTGATACTTATTTGTACTCATACATTACTTTGTGTTCTTAACTAACTGAATTAGCAATCACTGTTCAAAAAGATCATCTCTTTATCCATGAAAAACTTCAAAAAAGATAATCACCTAGCCTAGAGAATTCAAATGTTAAAAAATGTTTAGTATTCAAAACAACCAGAATTTATAAATAACTTCATTTTTAAAAAAAAACTTTAAATTGTTGTCCCCAAAACAGAGGAACTGAATACATAATAAGAGATTCTAATATGGCTCTAAACTGAAATAAGAGATGTGCTCTCTTGTTAACAAAAAAAATGCTTGGTTACTTGACTGTTTCTTTTGGAAGTTTCCTAGTAGTTAATGCATGCAGAAGGGAAGGTCAAATTAGAAAAATCACTAATCTGTAACTCTAAAGAGATAATGGATTAGGCAACAGAGAACACAGATGCTAAAATCTCAAAAGGCTGGAAGTTTTTGGACAGATAGGGCTGACAGCACCTAAATTCTAATGACATTTTTTTACTTACATTTGAATATAAATGTAAGATTTTAGATATGTAGCTGTACTCCAAGCACTTAGAACAGTAGCTGGCATAGGGTAGGAACTCAATACTTTATGAATATAAATAAGAAATTGTTATTGAGGTTTTTTTTTAAGATTTATTTATTTATGCATACAGAACTGGGGTACAGGGGCAGTGACAGAGACAGTGGCGAATAGAAAAGGCAGATCAACTACACTGCTGAGGGGAGCAGTGGGCAGGTCAGGAGAGGTCTGCTGTGCCACGTGGATCACCTCTGGGGTCAGGGATGGAACTCACACTGAAGTGGCTGTAGCAGGTTTGCAGTGCTGCCTCCTAACTTCCTGCATCACCATGGAGGGTCCTAGTGAATTGTTTTTACAGTGTAAAAAAAATCATGAACATGTGAGGCATGAACCTATTCTTTTATATCATATATAGTGTTGTAAACCAATGTTGCCTCAATAAAGGATAAGGATAATCAAACAACTGAACTAGCAACATTTAAGACAATGATATAGAAATATGGTAGTCATTAAAAACAGAACCTTCTCAAGGTTCACTTTCTTGGGCCCTCTGTGGTCCCACAAGGGGTTAAAGCAGCACAGCAGTATGAAGCTATCCACAGCACAAATTTTATTCCTAGCCAGGGAGGTGACACACATTGTGCAGCAGACCTCTTCTGTCTCCGCTGCTGCTCCCCTCAGCAGTGTATTTCAGTCAGTCTGCCCTTTCTTCTCCCCACTCTGTCTCCCGTGAATCCCCTCACCCACTCTATCCCACTTCTTATATGCATAAATAATTTTAAAAGTTCACTTCCTTTAACAAGAAGGCATTAGGCCCTCCCTGGTGGCTCAGCAGGTTAAAGCACTGCACTGAGAAGCTAAAGTCACTTCTGCATGAGTTCGATTCCCGCCTGCCCCGGAGGTGGCCACATGGCCCGGCAGACCTCTCCTGACCCGCCCGCTGCTCCCCTCAGCAGTGTACTTCATCGATCTGCCTGTTCTGCTCCCCACTCTGTCTCTAGTGAAGCCTCTCGCCGCCCCTGCAACCTCTGGCCTGTACCCCAGTTCTGTATGTACAAATAAATAAATCTTAAAAAAACAAACAAACAAAAAACAAGAAGGCATTAAATCAGGACTCCTGATTCAAACTAAGATCTAAGATCAGTCTGCTGCCTGATTTTATAGTTTCATTGGAACAGTCATGTCCATTCGTTTATACATACTGTTTGCTTTCCATATAATAGAGCTGAGTAAAGTTGTAATAGAAATCATACTATTCAAGTCATAAATACTTATTCTCTGACCAGTAGCCAAACCCAGCTCTAAATTGTTTTATATTATAAAATGATCTGGGGAGTAAAAAAAGATTGTGCAGTCATGAGACATTTAAGTTGAGGCCAATGATGCAGAGAACTATATGAGTGGAGCCTATCAGACAGAACTGGATTAAAATGAAGTGTAATTTGGAAGCCATGGGCACGTAGAAAATGGCAAAAGCATTCAAAGTGAGTGAAACCTCCAGGAAAGTTTACAACATAAGTACAGACTACTAGAAAACATAAATAACAGATGGAATATTTCAAAAGAGACTACATTAAAAGAAAACCAGAGGAAAAACAATCTCATGGTCTCTCAAATTTTTAAACACAAAAATTAACACAGGTAGTCTGGAGGGTAGTTCCTGGACCCCCAGACAATGCTGCCATAGAGGCATATAGTAGGTGACTGTTAGTTATGTGTAGTATGGGCAAGAGTGAAGAATGATTTTCTGTTGCTCCAAAGTGATGTTCAGGCACTGTTCAAGGAGGTACTTTAAAGATCACAGTCTATAACTTCTAATTACAGATCAGAGATGGTTGTAAAAATGTCACAAACTCTAGACTCAGCCCTAACTAGTACTAAGTGACTGTGTATCCTTGAGACACCCTACAAAACAGCCTACTGTTTCCACACTTGAGAAGTGAAGTCATGTAGCATTATAAGAGCAAAGAAAATAAGAAAACCCAGATCTATTAAGTTGGCATAGCTCTTTACCAAACTGCATTTACCCCAACATTCCTTTGCAATTACTAGAGTGCTACTGATTCATGTGGATTGATGATTTAATGAGGTAACTAGCTTTATCTCATTTTTGTGTTAGTAAGTGGTATTGCAATCATCACTTTATTAGAATGACACAAAGTTTGAATTCTGGTAATCCTCAACCTATATCACTTTTTCATTGCTTTAAAAACTAGAAATACAGCAAACACTTTTATTAAAATTAAATTTTCTTTATGCATTATTTCCTTTTTTTTTTAAAGATTTATTTATTTATTCATATGGAACTGGGGTACAAGCCAAAGATGCAGAGGGTGAGAGGGCTCACAAGAGACAGAGTGGGGAGCAGAACAGGCAGACTGACGAAGTACACTGCTGAGGGGAGCAGTGGGTGGGTCAGGAGAGGTCTGCCACGCCATGTGGTCACCTCTGGGGCAGGCGGGGATCGAATTCATGCGGTAGTGGCTTTAGCTTCTTAGTGCTGTGCTTTAACCAGCTGCGCCACCAGGGAGGGCCTTATTTCCATTCTTAATAATGAAAGGCTATTTTCAATTATGTTGTAGCAGTAAATTATTGTCAAAACTCAGAAGACAGAACAACTATCATTTTGATTGCAGTAGTTTACTAAATATTGGCACATTTTTCTAGATATACATTACAAATAAATCTTACTTGTTCATACCAAAATATTCTTATTCTTTAAAAAAAACCACTGTAGGTCCTCCATGGTGACGCAGCGGGTTAAAGCACAGCACTAAGAAGCTTAAGCCACTTCCGCATGAGTTTGATGCATGAGTTCGATTTCCGCCTGCCCCAAGGTGACCACATGGTGCGGTAGACCTCTCCTGGCCCACCCGCTGCTCCCCTCAGCAGTGTACTTCGTAGATCTGCCTGTTCTGCTCCCCGCTCTGTCCCTGGTGAATCCTCTCACCCTCTGCATCTCTGGCCTGTACTTCAGTTCTGTATGAATAAATAAATAAAATCTTTAAAAACAACAACAACAACAACAAAACACTAAGTTATTACCCCAGTCACATTATATATTCTTAGGGCAGACACATAAGTCAGCCAGTAACTGAAAAAACTTAAGATCTAAAAAGAAAAAAAAGTGTAAATCATTAAGAGAAGCAAAGAAAACAGGTCAGAAGTTTGAATAATTTATGCATGCTCAGAAGATGGATTTTTTATGAGTTCCTGCTTCATTAGAAATTTAATGTCTTTCCTACGAACACCTTCAAAATGTGCTAGATTTTAATAGGTAGTTTACACTAGTATTTTAGGTAAAGCCTCTTTTAATGATACAATATTCAAAATACACACTGGTGATGAATAATGACTTGCAGATAAATTAGCTGCTTAAGTGTTATAGTAATGAATGAAAACAATCCCCATGAGTTCTCAATGTATTTCTTTAAATTTGCAATCCAAACTTGTCCCCTGTGAATCCTGATCTATTTTTTAAAGATTTCATATTAAAATTACAAATATTATAACATACAAGAAATGTTTTAAATTGGAACGCAGGCTTGGTGTCAAACTGTCCTCAGCTTAACAAATAGGGCATTTTAATTTATTTAATTGATCATTAACAAAGTCTGACTCTTCTGAGTCAGGATGGCTCTGGAGCTAAACCACTCTGAGCTCAAATCCAACTCTACTTTCTATTAATTGTGTAAACTTATGTTTGTCAATCTCCTTAAGCTATAGTTCTTCGGTAAAATGGAAATAATTTCTATTTTGCTCTATAATTCAAAGGTATTATACACTGTTACAATTGTATAGACATACCTCTTAATGAAGTATCACAAGGGAAAAAACTGTTTATGACTAGGCATAAAATAAAAAATTTGGTATTATCTGACGACCAGTTTTGGTTTTTTTTTTTTAAGATTTATTTATTATTATGCATTTTTTAAAAAGATTTACTATTTATGCATACAGAATTGGGATACAGGCCAGAGGTGAAGGGACAGTGAGAGGATTTACCAGAGACAAAGAGGGGAGCAGAACAGGCAGATCGATGAGGTACACTGCTGAGGGAAGTAGCAAGACAGGAGAGGTCTGCTGTGCCATGTGGGTCACCCCTGGGGCAGGGGATTGAACTTGCACTGAAGCTGCTGCTGTTAGCTTGCAGTGCTGCGTCCTAACCTGCTGTGCCACCAAGGAGGGCCCTGATGACCAGTTCTAAACAATGCTAGGTTGGTACTTTAAATCAGTATTTTAAATTAAAATAAAAGAAATTTAAGTGAAAGCATATCCAAGTAAGCATAAGCAAATCATTTACTTTAGAGTCACAGGAAATACCAGTTTCTTGGTTGGATTAAGTGTAAGCAAAAATTTAAGGAGTAGCAAAAAATAAACCAGCCCCCCAAAAAAGGAAATGAACACGCTGAAAACATTTTATTATACAAAATCATTTCAGAATCTTGAATTATAACTCAGACTAAAAGCACCTGCACTTCAACAAATTAATAAATTCTGTCAGCAGGTGGCTCTAGTGAAATAACTAAAACAAATGCTGTAGCAAAACAAAGGTTGTAAAAATGCACTTAATCTCAAAAATTTGGGGTAAAAAAGTTCATCTTTAATACTTTAATCCAGGGCCTCCCTGGTGGTGCATGGGGTTAAAGCACAACACTATGGAGCTATCCACAGCCACAGCAGTGTATTTCAGTCAATCCTCCTGTTCTGCTTCCCACTCTGTCCCTGCTGGATCCTCTCATTCCCCTGCACCTCTGGCCTATATCCCAGTTTTCATGTGCATAAATAATCTTTTTTTTTATTTAATCCAAACCTACTTTTTCAAATGAAGATACCCCAATCTACAGTAGCAAAGTGGAATTTCTAAGACTTCACTATGATAATGGCAAAACAAAATGAAAGAACCCAGGTATCTCGCTTTAGTACTCTCAGTCAACAACCCAGCATTTACTGTGTTGCCACATATAGTGCTAGTAGACCTCCTTCAAAAAGATGCACATTTAAACTTAGACATGTTTCATTTACTAACTTGTTCACCTCGTCCAAAAATATACATAAACTCTATATTCTTTATAATGATTTCTAATAGTAGGAAGGAATATTTAGGTGATAATAGTACTAAAAAAGTACAATGTTAGGAATCATGTTCCCAGTCTCTGAGAGGGAAAAGTAATTTGAGTCTTATTTTTTTAAAAATGGCAGGTAAAGAAATTAAACATTTTCTATTTAAAATTCTAAAATTATTCTGTAATTACCTACAAATTGTTTATTTTCCCATAACAGAAATGATCATATTTTTGTAAGAGTCACTATATAAGAATCATACATATTCTAAAAATACTTTATAAATGTACTTGGTAAAGAAAATTGGCTGTCAACTATACCCTACACTGTCATCTTTCAACATATTAGTCGTTGCTTTTTAACTGCATACATGTGGCTTTCATTATGTTTGTGAATTGCCTTATAGTAGAGTATAGCAAGCAAAAAGGCACAGAAGTATCACATGTTGTATAATAGACAAACTTTTATCTAGTTTATTAATAGCATTTCATAAATTATACCTTGTATTAACTGCTTTAAAGGTTAAAAGATGACTAGTGAGGTGCATATTTCTTTTTTTTTTTAAAGATTTATTTATGCATACAGAACTGGGGTACAAGCCAGAGAGATGCAGGCATGGTAAGAGGATGCACTAGAGACAGAGTGGGGAGCAGAACAGACAGATCTATGAAGTACACTGCTGAGGGGAGCAGCGGGTGGGTCAGAAGAGGTCTACCGCACCATGTGGATCAGGGGCCAGGGATGGAACTCGCACTGAAGCTGCTGCAGCCAGCTTGCAGTGCTGCATCCTTACCCACTGCACCACCAGGGAGGGCCCGAGGTGAATATTTGAAGGAAACAAAGAATCTTTATTACTAACAAATGCCTATAACTATTGTCAAATATGGATTTGCATATTATCAGGTATTTCACACTAGGGAAAACTATAGTTGAGACTTGAAATTCCTTTGATTCAATGTCCCTATTTGGCCAGAACAAGTGGCCAACAGTATCTTGTTTGGGAATCTATTGTTTTACAACATAGTATGTTACATGAAAATTAAAAATCATCTCTAGGGCTTTCCCAATGGCAGAAGCAGTAGTGGTGAAAACACTCTTCACCACTTGAAATGTATGAGAAGGAGAACAATCTTAATTTTTCTTTTCCATATACCAGTTTTAGGACACCTAAAATAAATTTCATTTTCTTAAAATTTAAATTCCATTAAATTGAATTTTCTAATAAGAGTCCCCTTAAATAAACACAATAGGTTATAAACTAAATTTTAGAAGAAACATGCTTCCAACACTCACTTGACCCCCTTGCAATTTCTAAACAATCTTTATGGCAGTAACTTACTGTTAATGTAACTGGTGACATAAAAGCAAAATATAGTAAAATCTACTCACATACTTGCCTACACTAAAGAGTCTAGAAGCAGGAATACCTTTTCTTAAATCTATAAAAAATGGATCCCATTGAAAAGCAATTTACTGTCAAATTAGAAGTTTAAAGCCAAAGTATTTTTCCTATATAAACATGACAAATCTTACCCAAAAACCCCAAACCTATTGTCCTGATTATTGATGTCAACAACTAGCAAATAGAAAAATTAGAAAAAATAGATAGCATTTTGGCTCAAAGTTATTTATAAAGTAATTTTATTTTTGTCAGAGTTTAAAGGAGAAAAATGTAAATACAATCAACTAATGGTAGGAAACATTTTGCCTTTCCCGAAGGTATTTAAATTACCTTCCACTTAAATACTTACTCTGAGCCTGCAGCCATTTCCAAATATGACGTTTCTGCTGTATCAACCCCCAATGGGATCACTATGCTCATGACGTTCGCCTCTGGTAAATTCGATTACTATGGAGTCCTATGCATTGGTATCCAAAACACTGGGGCATGCCAGCCACAGTGCTCATTGCAAACATCTAAGTGCATCCACAAATCCTGATTAAAACAAAAGGGGACAGAAAGTTAAAAATCATTTCCATATTCCTTAACACACTACTATAATTAACAGTAAGTAAAATACATGAAAATAAAGCCTTCTTTATTGAAACAGAAAGATGAATCGGAAAACTCTCAGAGAAGTTCTAATTTCATTTATTTTCCTGAAATTCAGTTGTGTGACTATGAACAAAAAAAAACTTCTCAATCATAATCTTCCTTAAGGAATGACTTTAGAACCCTAAAGAAGGATAATTAAGGCACTTTTGCTTAGTGTGGAACCAACAAATAGCATTCATTAAAAAAATGAAATTTCTGATAGCAACACCTTACTAACAAATACTGAGTTTTTTCCATAGTAATCCTCTCAACTCTGATTGGAATCTCCATTTTACCAATAAATACTAACACAAGAAAGGTTAAATAAAATTTGTTCAGTTTTAGAAATATATCACAGTATGAACCAATTCCACTTTCTCTAAGTAAAAGGATAGCCTACTTGTAATAAAATCTATTTTTTTACAGTAGTTGTCATTTTCCATACTTACATACATACATACATACACTTATGGGAGGGGGTTCTTAAACTTTTCAGTTAGTACTATCCCTCTAATATAGATACTTGAAGTTCTCTTAAGTATACCACAATAACAAAAAGATGTCCACTTCGAAACTAATCTTTTTTAACCGAAATTCATTTTGTAACACTTGCTATATACACTGCTTGTGAAATATCTACTCGAGGTCTTTTCAAAAAAGCAGTAATATAGTACCCTTCAGGGACAAAATAAAGATAATACTATAAACAGGGAAAGAATGACCAGTCATAAATGTCCCTGTCATAGGCCCTCCCTGGTGGTGCAATGTGTTAAATAAAGCATAGCACTATGAAACTATCATCAGCCACTGCAGCACAAGTTCAAATCCCTGCCCAGAGAGCTAACCCACATGGCTTGGCAGACCTCTCCTGTCCTGCCTGCTAATCCCCTCAGCAGTGTATTTCAGTACATCTGCCTGTTCTACTCCCCACTTTATCTCTGGTGAATCCTCTCACCACCCACACATCTGGCCTGTATCCCAATTCTTGTATGCATAAATAAACCTTAAAAAAAAAAAGTCCCTGTCACACTATACCTGAAATACTGAAAAGCAATGTTTCTATAAAACATAGCTCTTGTTTTTATTTTTAATTTATAGAAGCAATCTTAAAAATAACTACTGAGGTTAATTTCTATTTCATATGTGATATAGACTGTAAGTGCATACATTCTTGGGTGAAATAACAAAACAAGAAATAAGATAGTAATAGTAGTTTGAATTATACAAAACAGCCCTTATTGCCTCCCTAGTGGTACAAGAATTCAGTATAGCACTAGGAAGCTATCACCAGCCACTGCAGCCAAGTTTGATGCCTGGGACTGGAGGCTAAGCCACATGGTACAGCAGACCTCTCCTATCTCACCCACTGCCTTCCCTCTGCAGTGTATTTCAGTAAATTCAATTGTTCTGCTCCCCGCTCTATCTCTGATGAATCCTCTCACCCTTCTGTCTAGCCTGCACCACAGCTCTTGTATGCATAAATAAAATGAATATTCTTCTTTTAAAAAGCCCTTATTTTAAAACAATGAATAAACAGGAGAGAACTACTAACTCACAAATTATAACAAAAATATACAATACTAACAACTGTACCTAAAAGTTAAAAACATAAGCACTGAATCCTGTCTCTAACACTTGCTAGATATATGAACTAGACAAGGTTCCTTGTTCATAGAATGAGGGTTTATCCTCATAGGAGTTCTGTGAAGAAAATTAAATAATGAATGTAAAACAGTTTGTATGCTACATTACAAATAATTAGCAGTCAATAAGGGGTATAGGTATACAACCAGAAAAAGTTACTCATGTTTTATCATAAAATGTGTGAACAGAAAAGCACTTTAACTGTCATTTAAAGAGAATCATAATTTCATAGATTTTGAAAATATAATTATGGTCCTCCACTTGCATATTCTTACTTGTTTGTTCTACCAAATTAACATCAACTAAAAACAAAGCAGAATGAGAAAAAGATACATATATTAACCTACATAAGGCTGTAAAATTATAAAATACCTGAATGACAGAATTCATGTAATATACAAAACTTAATTTTGTTTTCAAATGCTACATTATTCTGTATTTCTTTAAATGCCTGGACCTAATGACAAATAATTACAGTTAAAAATTTCTCTTCTTTGTTGGCAGGTAGCTGGTTGAAGTTTTCTCCAACTCAGCACATCTTTACATTAGACTCAGGATATACTTTAGGTATATTTTGTTATAATAAGTAGTTGTCCATTTTATGTTTAACCACAGGCATACACAAGCAGAAATAAAATCTCTATGTATTCTTTTAGAAACTGAATAATATTTCCAACCTAAAAGATGTGATTTGAAGAGCTTTCCATAAAGCTATTTCAGACAATGACATATAGTTGTGTGATTATTGCTGTCTCTCAAACCCTGCACAATGCCTGGAATATAATGGGTACTCTACAATGGATTGGTGAGTTACTCAGAGCACCAGAGGATGAAAATGCAGCTCTGGCATCACTAACCAAATGAGTTGTCAACCCATATAATTAGTGCTATAAAACAACTACAAGACACCTCCAGAAATGCATCTATCTTAAAAACACCATCCTCTACATAAAAATACATTGTCCATCTGAAACAGAACCACTAAGTTCAAATTTGAAGATCTCATCAATTTACTCACAAGAAGTCACCAACAAGAGGTCATGTCTCCTGAGGTCATAAATAGGCAAATTATTTTACTATGCATTAATTACAAAAAATTCTTTAGTCAGAAAATTTATGCTATTTAAAAATGCAGTTGATGGTACAGTCACAAATGACTTAGGGTCAAATTACTGTCTTTAAACAACAAGAAAAAAAGGGGGAGAAAGCCAAGGTAATGAGCAGAGAAGATGTGAACTTATAACTAGAAAAAAAAAGAATTCAATAGAATCCCAAACAGTTACCTCAAAGTTTTCACATAAATGAATCCAAAAATTGGTTATCCAAATGGCAAAGAAAATACATTAAAAAAACCAAAAAACAAAAAACAAAACACATTGAGAATAAACAGCAACCACTAAGAAATAATATAAAAGGAAATACCATGAGATGTCTGGGAAATCTGAGGTCCAAGAAAGATTTAATGTCTTCACAAAACCTGCTATCCAGAACAGACCTAGAAACCAAGTGAACATAGGAGTATTGAGCTGTTTTTAAAATAGCATAGAATTATAGGTACTTCTGTCTCACATGACACCTAAAATCAAAGGTACTCACACAAAGACAACAACTAATTCTTGAAAAGATAAAATTTACTTTTTATACAAATAAACACAATTAAAGGCAACAACTAGTGCTAAATACCAAGTCAAACTGAGAAGAAAGTAGAAAAATACAGTATTTTTAATAGATTTAACAAAGCAAAGACAACAATACCAAAACAAAAGTAAGCAAAATCCAAGTAGGGAAAATGAGTTAAAAGGCAAGAATAAGCAATTAAAATAACAAACAGTCCATCATAAAACTGGAAGGCCATATCTTTAAGACCATGCTAATAAGTTCAAAAAGCAAACAAACAAAAAACACATCAAAAGAGAAGTATGATACCCAAAGACAGAAAGGACAAAAAATAAGAGAAAATTTTCTTCCTAACATTACAAATAAAAGTGCCCAATCTAACATTCTCTTTGAGTGAAAGTTCATTTAAAGTGAGGTATACAAAGTTCAGTAAATATTTAAACTTAGTGTTTATATTTTGGACATGCATCACTAAGAGAATAAAGAGGTGACTTTTTGGCGTAGTTGACTGAATTACTGATGATAATAAAGAAACTTAAAATTGTGAAGGACCAAAAAACTAAATACTTAATCTGCAAAACAAGCTGATGGTATTGGTAAGATTATTCCCATTTTACAGATAAGAGGTTAAATTTATCCGAAGTTACAAAGGTAATAAATATCAAAAAATTTAAACACTTGCAGTCTGATTCAATAAGCAGAAGTTTATCTAAAATAAAAGTTTGGGCCCTCCCTGGTGATGCATTGGGTTAAAACACAGCACTATGACACTGTCTGCAGCCACAGCAGCATAATGGATCCCCCGGCCAGGGAGATGACCCACATGGCTTGGCAAACCTCTCCTGGCCCACTCGCTGCTACCCTCAGCAGTGTATTTCAGTACATCTACCTGTTCTACTCTCCAGTCTGTCTCTGGTTAATCCTCTCACTCTCCACCGCTGCACCTCTGGCTTATATCTCAGTTGTTGTGTGCATTAATAAATCTTTTTAAAAAAAAAATTTGCCAAATGATGGTGAGCTAATTTGTAATTTATAGTTTGGGGAGCTGATAACAGCCTCTCTTAAAGAAAAAAAGAGAAGTTGAATAAATAGATAGGTGTCCCATTCCAGAATACGAGGTATGCACTTATCCTGGCACAATAACAAAGCCCACCTTGCACCTCCTCTAAACTTGATTTACTTTTAATAAATTTCCATCTATTCCATGACAATGTATTAAAACTCTATAATAGTAGAGAAATATTGGCTCAAGTTATAAAATTTGTGTTTAAAATATTTCAGTGCAAAGCACATAATCACAAGATAAAGCTATTCAAATTCCCTACTGCTTTTAGAAACAAAAGCCTATCTCCCCAGTGAGTTGAAAGCAACTCATAAATTAAGAGAACCATGCTCTAACCATGAGATCACTAATGTATGCATAAGTACATACAATTATGGAGAACCATTTTTTAAGTAAGGACTACTTATCTAACTGGTTAAATTTGAACTTGATTTTCTCTTTAATAACCATTAATTTCACCAAATCAACTTACACTATAATAAAATCTCTATTGAGGAAAAAAATTTCCCTTTTAGTTGTCTAACATTGGAAAACATTTGAAAAATGGAAACCTATTATAAAATTCAATATTCAAAATGCATATTTTCTGGTTCTATAGAAGTTCACTCTAGTACAAGTCCAACTGTTACTACAAATTCACTATCAAAGTAGCAGTGCTTCAGCTTTCATACTCTGCCACTTAGTAATAGTTGGTTATTCTTTTGAAGTCTGAGTGTTTCATCTGTAAGTAGGAATAATCATAGAATGTATTTCTGACTCTAAGAATTATGTGAGGCATGTAGGTTAAGTGTTAGCTATGATCATCTAGTAACATTTATGGGAATTAAATATTTAAAAAAAGGGAGCCTCCCTGGTAGCACAAGAGGTTAAGTCTCAGCATCATGAAGCTATCAGCAGCCACTGCAGCAAGAGTTAGAATGTCAAGCAGACTCTCCTGTCTCACCTGCTGCTCCCCTCAGCAGTGTATTTCATTCATTTGTCCGTTCTGTTCCCCACTCTGTCTCTGGTGAATCTTCTCACCCCTCCCTGCACTTTTGGCATCTACCCCAGTTCTTGTATGCATAAATAAAAAAGAGAGAGAAAGAAAAGTAGAGGAGTTAGCAAAAGGGAAAGCCATTCCACACCAATCTTAAAGGAAAAATCTAAAGTTACCAAATGTAAAAAAAAAAAAAATAACAATGGACTACTATTCAACAATATAAAAGAATGAACTACTGACATGTGTACCAACTTGGATGAATCTTACAGAAATTATGCTAAGTGGAAGAGGAAAAAAGACAAATCCCCAAAAGGTTATATATATTATATAATTCCATTTATATAATATTCTTGAAATAAGTTACAGAAATGAAGAACAACTAGTATAGTTATAAAAGGGCAACACCGAGGATCCCTCAGGTGAAGAAACTGTTCTATGTTTTAATAATGATGGTGAATACATGAACCTAAATACACCAAAAATGAATACATGAATGCAGGTAGAACTAGGGAAATCTGAATAAAATAGGTGGATTATATCAATGACAATATTCAGATCATTCTATTATATTACATTTTTGCAAGGTATTATTGTGGGAACCTGAAGAATACATAAAATTACTTCTTACAACTGCACATGAATCTATGATAATCTCAACATGAAAAAGTAAAATGACAAAAAAATTGTAGCCTTCAAAGTTGATAGAAACTTCCAACAAGTGAAATCTTTTTTTAACATTTTAAAACTGTTTACTTTTTGCATTGAATAACTGGAATGTGGGGCCTCCCTGGTGGTACAATGGGTCAAGTCTCAGCACTATGAAGCTACTGGCAGTCACTGCAGCATGACCCCTTGCCAGAGAGGTATCCATGTGGTACATCACACTTTTCCTGCTTCACCCACTGCTCACCCTCAGCAGTGTATTTCAGTAAACCCACCTGTTCTGTTCCCTCCTCACCACCACTATCACCTTTGGCCTATACCCAGTTTTGGCTTTTTGATGTTTTTTCCCATTTTTTTTTAAAGTTTTACTTATTTATATATACAAAAGCTGGGGTGTAGGCCAGAAATGCTGGAAGATGAGAGGATCCACCAAAGACAGATGAGAAGCGGAACAGGTGGATCTACTGAAATGCACTGTTGAGGGAATCACTGGGTTGAGACATGAGAGATTTGCTGTACCATAAGTGAGTTAGCATCCTGGTTGAGAATTGAACTTGGGCTTTAGAGATGACAGTTGCTGAGACTTAACCCCCAGGCTACCAGTGAGGCCTCTAACAAGTGAAATCTTACAAATAAATCTAAGCCTTATTTTGATTCCAGGATGAAAAATAGTTTAATTGCTGATGACTTTCCCAATGTCTCTAGTGTCAATTTGAAGTTTGTATTAAGAAGGGTGGAGCCAGATATAATGGGAGAAGCCCATAAATGATTAGTTTTGTCTTCTAGTGGGTACAGTAGGCATTTGTACTTCATATTTGCTATGCTTACGGTTAAAGAGGGTGGCAGGAGAATATCTTGCCTACATATCCTCCAACTCCCAGTAATGTTCCATGAAAAGGCTCAGGCTTTCTAGAGAATAATTTGAAAATCACTGACTAAAAGAAAATACAGACATAAAAGGTGATATGAAAAATTTATTTCAATGGTAATAAATTCTACTTGTCCAAAGCACAGAAATGAAAAAAATACTCTTAAAAAAATAGTATTAAGTCTGTTGTAATTAAAAATTGAACAAAAAATAAACACCTGCATTTATCTTTTAGTCACTCAACTATATGGACTGTTGGCTGCTATTTTATCCTTCAAGTAAATATGTCACCAGGTAAGGGAATAGCTTTTGACTAAAACAAAGGTGTCAATGAATGATTTTATTGCTCCATACTTTATTCTCATCTTTTTTTTTTTTTAAAGATTTATTTATACATACAGAACTGGGGGTACAGAGGTCAGCAGTGCAGGGGTGGTGAGAGGATTCACCAGAGACAGAGCGGGCACAGGCAGATTGACAAAGTACATGACTGAGAGGAGCAGCAGGCGCAGCAGGCGGGCCAGGAGAGGTCTGCATGCCATGTGGACCACCTCTGGGGCAGGTGGGAATTAAGATACCATCTAACTTATTCTTGACTAAACCATGCTTTCTTTCTTCCTAAGTACATTCAATCATATCCTCTCTTTTAAGTGAACATAAACATATCTTAAAAACAAAATAGAGCAAAACCTGCCAGGAATGTTAGTGATTAATTTCCTTCTGAAATTTTTATCTAATTACTTCTCTTTCTCTTATTACTGTAAAATGTGGTTGTCCCATTATTAGTCTCCATTAATCTTAGGTTCAACTATTCTCTCCTGTTTGATTTCCTATTCCCAGATATCTGTAGGATACATGTACATTAAAATATCTGCCGTGACTGGAAAAATCAAATTTTTAAACTGAAGCTTTCCCACAGAATTTCCATTCCACTTTTTATCAATGACACATCCCCTCAGTTCTCAATGACCCATCCCCTCAGTTTTCTTTTTAATCTTTCTTTGGCCTCTTATTATCTACAATTCTGCCTTTTGTGTCTTTTGTGACGCCCCAGTGTTTGATAAAGCTTAGTTTCCATGGCCCCACCCATCATCATTATCTGAATAATTTCCAACAACTAACAGCTATTTCAACTTGTTACCATAAAGTTCTGAGTGCCTTATAGGTAAACAATTGAAATCTTTATTCAAGCATTCCCTCTCAAGTTATGGTAACTTATAATATTTCAAATATAACAATATAAATTCAGCATATATATTATATACTGGGCATTGTGCTAGGTTCTGGGGAATGAGCTGTGAACAAAATTAAATAATCAAAGTTATCTTAGTTTCCTTAAGTAACTGCCCTTGATAAATTATTTGTATACTCTCGCTATCTTGTCAACAAACAATCCTTTATAACAATCAACAGGAAGCTACAAACATTTTCAAATCAAGGCAAATTCTTGATCAGTCACACACTTTGACTGTTACCCTCAGTCTCTTTAGGATGCTCAAGAATAATTTAATCAATTGTGATCACAATATTGTTGACCATGAGGCCACTCAAATGGTGAAATAGTAGCTTTCTGAAGAATACGTATCTGAAAAGATATAGTAATAGTCCATATTTGTGATAAAAATCTTAAGTTTAAAATCAGAGTATTTAAATTTCTAAGTATTCAATAATTGAAAAAACCAGCAAGAGCATGAAAAATATACTTCCATGTTTAAATTGGTTACTTTTCTTTTTTTAAAGATTTATTTATTTATTAATACAGAACTAGGGTACAGACCAGAGGTGCAGGGGCCATGAGAGGATTCCCCAGAAAGATTGGGGAGCAGAACAAGAAGACTGATGAAGCACACTGCTGAGGGGAGCAGAGGGCAAGACAGGAGGTCTGCCACGCCATGTGGGTCACGTCCCTAGCCAGGAATCAAACTAGTGCTACAGATGTTGCAGATTGCTTCACAGTGGTCCACTTTAACCCGTTGCACCACCAGGGAGGGCCGAAATTTGTTACTTCTAAAGTTAAGGGATCGATTTTTTCATTTTTTATACATTAAATAGAAAAAATAAAATCCTGCAAATGAAAGAACACTAATTACAACTAGAGATCTAAAGATTAGGGAGGCCCTCCTGGTGGTGCAGGGGTTAAAGAGAGGCTATCAAGCTATTGCCAGCCATCAAGCCATCACCAGCCATCAAGCCATCACCAGCCACTGCAGCATGAGTTCTATCCTAGGCAGGCCAGGGATCTAACCCATGTGTGGCAACAGCAGACCTCTTCTGTCTCGCCCACTGCTCCTCTCAGCTTGCTCTGCTCCCACTTTGTCTCTGGTAAATCCTCTCACCATCACCTCCCCCAACCTCTGGCCTACACCTCAGCTCTTGCATGCATAAATTTTTAAAAATAAAAAATAAATTAAGCTATCTATGCACCATTAAAAATGAATTACAGAGGGTCTCCCTGGTGGTGCAGTAGTTAAAGGCTCAGCACTACCAAGCTATTGCCAACCACTGTGGCAAGAGTTCAATCTCTTGAACAGGGAGCTAGCCCATGTGGTGCAGCAGACTTCTCCTGTCATACCCGCTGCTCCCCTTCGTGTAGATCAGTGGATCTACCTGTTCTGCTCCCCACTCTTGTCTCTGGTGAATCTTCTCAAGTAGTCCCCTCTCCCACCCCCCACACCTTTGGACTACACCCCAGTTCTTGCATAAATAAATAATAAATTAAAAAAATTGAAACAAAGGGAAATATAAAATGTGAAGAACGAAGTTGGTAGAACCAAAGAGTAAGTGTACATACTAGAGATAGGTTATACCCACTTTCACTTTCAAACTTTATTTTAAAATCTTTTCTGTGAAGAAATTATATATAAGTGGAAAATAATCTGCATGTATTAAGCTGATTGGCCAATCTCTTAAGTCATTTGATGTGAAGAAAAGAAGTTGCTGTTTGAAACTGGGAACTGAACTAAAAATACTTTCCTCCAAAATCTTTTTTTTATATATATAATAGTTTATTTTTACATTATTTTGTACATTTTTTTATCTCAATTGTAATATCCGTGGGTTTCCCATCACCAAGTCACCCATGTGCCATCACCATAGTCCAGTGCACTTCCTCCCTCTGTCCCCCCCACCCGTTTTTGATCCTATACCCTACTCCACCCCCACAAATTGTCTCTGTAATATAGCTGTCCATTATTCTTATTATTTTCTCACCTGGTCCATATTCCCCCAAAATCTTAATGAGCCATTTGCTTAGGAGATAACAGGCATATACCTGAACTCCTCTAAGAGGTAGGTTAGGCTATGCCAGCTGAATCTCTCTTTAGATCTCCACTATCATGCTAGGTTAAATTTAAATGATAAATCTAAGTTTCTTATAGGTTCTCTAAGCACTTACACAATAAATGAACTTTCATCTTTTGGCACAACCATACCATACCCATAAGATCTGTCAGTTTTAACTTGGAATTCAAAATTCAAGTACGTATTATATCAACATATAACTAATAATTTCCTGCTGATGTACAGTAAGTAGATTATGATACACCAAACAATTACAGGCTAAAATGTGAAAGTCACAAAAAAACAGATCCCAGGGTACTAGTCAACATAATCATCAATTACTTTCCTTAGGAAACATGTGCAAGACAAGCAAGCTAGTACCTACTGCAATGTTTTCATATAGAAGACATCAACTGTTTGCAACTAAGTGAATCCAGTTTATAGTATTATCAGAGTCAAAAAGATCCAAAGAGGAGTATAATTTAAATATTGTAAAGGTAACAAAGATGATTGGAGGCTGACATGTCAATATATCTGTTAAATTAAGCATTATTTAAAAATCTGTCATTTCATCATAAACCCAACCAGACAAACCAGAGTCAGTTTTCACCTTTTTTTTTCAAACTTTCATACATTTTTAAGCATTGCTTTTTATCTAAAATAATTTATCAATATTTTGGTGTAAGCCAAAATGTTCTCTTTAAATAGTTTTCCATGGTTTCTCTAACTAGAATTCTGATTTCTCATTCTCATATAAACCATCTTTACAATGCATTGTCTACATGTTTAGGGTTTAGATAACTTCAGGGTAGGAAATCAATTACACATTTGTGAGACAATGTGAATGTACAGTTCCCTTCTAGATTTTTATTATTTCCCCCCAAATTTTTTAGATTATTTTACTCATACCTAAACTTTATCAAGTTTTCTAAAACATTTAACTTAGCCCAGTAATATTATCTTTGTAATGTTTTATCATTGTATTATATATTGTTGCCTTTTGGCTAAGATGTAGTGTATCACAGATTTATGTAACATCTAGTTAAATCATATAAATGGGATTGCTAACTTGCTACAAATGTAGCTCTTATGAGCATTCAAATCAACTAGTGGAAACAACACTGACTAGCTAACAATCACTCAACTACAATGGTCATTTGGTTTTTTGTGTTTTATAATTTAAAAGGATAGGTTTCGGGCCCTTCCTGGTGGTGCAACGGGTTAAGGCACAACACTGCAAGCAAGCCGCTGCCACCTCAGTGCAAGTTCCATCCTGGGCCCCTAGTGGCCCCAGGGCAGCCCTCAGTAGTGTACTTTGTTGATCTGCCTGTTCTGCTCCCTACTCTGACTCTGGTGAAGCCTCTCACTTCCCCTGCACCCCTGGCCTGTACCCCAGTTCTGTATGCATAAATAGATCTTAAAAAAGAAAAAAAAAACAGATTTATTAAGGAAAAAAAGGAGCGCCAGAGACCTGCTACCGCTTTTGAAAGGAAAAGGTTTCTAAAAAGAAATGCCTGCATAGACTCGGTGGGCAGTCTTGGGACAAACTGCCAGCACTAATATCTCTTAAATAATCATGTAGGTTGGCTAAAGGAAAGGTAAAGAAATCTCTACAGGGCCTGTTCTGGTGGCTCAGGGGTTTAAGTCTCAGCACTATCAAGCTATCACCAGCCACAGCTGTAATAGCTGAGTTAGATGCTGGACCCTCACAAGGGAGCTTACTCACAGGACACAGAAGACCTCTCCCAACTTGACCTTTGTTTCCCCTCAGCAGGGTATTTCAGTAGATCTTCCTATTCTGCTCCCGACTTGGTCTTTAGTGAATCCTCTCATCCCCTAAATCTCTGGACTACTCTCCAGTTCTTGCATATATGCATAAATAAGACAGAAAATCTTAAAAAAAAAATTCCCTAAAGAAATTAATAATTTTCCTTCAATACTGGCCTGAATCAATATAACATGCAAATTACCATCCACATCCATTACCAAAACAAAACAGATACAAAATGGTAAGGAAAAAAAACCTCACTATCAATGTTTTGCTATGACTGAAAGGAAATATGTCAAATCAATAAAAATCCACAGAAATATAATTAAGATCTGGTAAATGTTTTTCTTGTTTCTTATCCCTTATACTAAACTTTTCTAGAATGAATATATATTTCTTTAGCTACAAAGTTGCAAAGAACATGAAATGCTTTGTCCTAAAAGTGACAGATTTTTGTTGCAGAGGCTGTATTCAATGTATCACACCAAAATCTTTTTTAAAAGTATTTACTTGCATATATCTAAAAACAAAGTTCACAAAAGAACTTTTCTCAGTGATTTTAGAAAAATTACTTAAACTTTAGACAAAAAATACTTGAAAGATCTTTTTATGGAAGAATGGACTACATTAAAATATACATCTTTTAGCCTTGTCTTAAAAGTCAAACTGATTAGCAGCAAATAATAAACATTACCATTAGTCACTTGAGCTCATTTAGTAGTAATCCTCAAAGCTAAATGAGGAAATTACCTACATCGTTTTTTAAAAAGTAGTAATCTAATTATTTGATTTCTGTGTTTTGGACTTCAAATCAGATCAGCATTCAAAAGGAAGGGGCAAACAAACATGAAGGGCCTGTAGACAATCAAACTTAACTAATACTTCAGTCAAAATGCCAAAGCTGAATCTCATCCTTACAAGAAATTTTACACAAACCCAAAATACGAGGCATTTTGTAAATAACTAGCTCCCCCAATGTCATGAAAGGCTTTTCAGAAAGACTGAAGAAGTCTTCCAGATTAAAAGAGAATAAAAAAACCTGAGACTTAAATCTGTGATTGTGGATTGGCCTCTGCACCAGGAGGGAAAAATAAATTGCTAATCAAGCACATAATTGAGATAACTGATATAAATGGGATAAGACATCATTAATGCTAAACTTCCTGAATTTAATAACCATTTTAGTAAGTAAACATGCTTATTCTTATGAAATGCATACTTAAGTACTAAGGGGTACAAGGGGCGATGGCATATGTATTCTCACAAAATATTCAGAATTTTAAAAAAAGGTTGAGAATAAAGCAAACATAACAAAACCTAAAAAAATCAGAAGAGTATGAGGGAAGTTTTATACTATCTTTGTAACTTTTCTGTAAGTTTGAAATTATTTCAAAATAAAATTCTCTTTAGAGTACTCCTCAATGTTTATAACACTTGCTTGCAATTTAATTTTAAAATGCAGCATTTAATTTTATACTCATTATTTCATTTTGGAAGCCCTCCCAAATACATTTGAAGTCCCAGAAAAAAGGTTTTTTGGTTTTTTTTTTTCTTTCCCCCTTGACAAATTAGAGGTTATCTTTTTCTGGCTACCTATCTACTTTCCCTCCCCCAACCCCCACCCCTTAAATGCCAGCCACATCAACACATCTTTAACCAGTTAGTTAATTACAATGATCAAGATGTAGGAAGGGTGGTTCTCTTACACCTTGCCAATTCTTGTGCTGCCCAATCTTAATATCTTCAAATAGGTTCTGTGAGACTTTCCTATAGCCTATAACACATCTTTTAGTTAAGGTAGTTGGAACTGATTTTTCATTCTTTGCATCCAAACAAACTATAGAGCGGCAGACTTTTCAGAAGCAGAACTAAATGGTACAAGTAAAATAGGAATTACTCAAATTGATCTTTTGTCTGAGCCTCAAATTTATTTTGGTGGGGTCTTAATTGAAAGATATAATTGATTTAAACCAATTACTCAGCTTCCCTTAAAAAGAACAAGCAAGAACGCAAGTACTTCCAAAAGAAACAATCTTACTGTTTCCAAGAGTTACTATGTATCAGACCATCCTCAGGTTCCCCTTCAATTTATGGCTACAGACTAACCACTCAAGTCAGTCACATCGAGAATTCTGCCCCATCATCTTGCACATTATTAAAAAGATGATCAGTTCCTGGTGGCACAGGATGAAAGTCTCAGTATCAAGAAGCTATAAGCTACTGCCAGCCACTTGCCACCACCCCACAGCAGATCTCTCCTGTCTTGCCAGCTGCTTCCCTATTTCAGTAGATCTGCCTGTTCTGCTCCCCATTGTCTCTAGTAAATACTCTCACCCTCACCCCCGCCCCCAATTTCTGGCCTACACCCCAGTTCTTGCATGCATAATTAAGAATATCTTTGGGGAAAAATAGGCTTTCAAAATTCTGAACTGTATCTTTGAGCGACGTAAAGGCAGTATAAAACAAGTTCAAGAAGGCTCTCTGTAAAATAAAATTTAAAAAAGCTTACAATTCACTAGTTTGTGAAATAAAAAAAATTATTTTTTGCATGTAGTCTCCAATGTGTGAATTTTGAAAAAAACAAAACTGCTTTCTTCACAATATCCTTTATTTAAGGACTCTTTTTTTTACCACTTTCTTCACTTTTTTGCTTTACCTTATTCTGAAACAAAGCAATCAGAAAAATGGGAATCAGAAAAATGGGAAAAGACTTAAATTTTATGTTTTTAGAAATTAGGATGACTTTTCTTCAAATCGAAATTATGTTTCAAATACCTTTCAAACAAAAATCAACAAAGACAAAAATATTCTGGGCTCAGATAAAATGTTAGGTTAACATTTATTATATAAAGTTGAACTTTAAATTACCTTATAAATACCACAAACCAAAAGTAACTCAATCCCACTGATATATCACTTAGCTTTCTGCCACAGCCTCAGTCAAACCTTCAATGCTATAACCAAGTTGGCTAAAACTCAGGTGTGATTACTCAATATTATCTTTCTCAATAATAAACTTCAGAACCAAGAATGTTTATTCCTTTGGATTAACTCTAAATTGAGCAATCATCTAAGAGTTGCTAGAAAATTATCTCTCTTCTCCAATTGTATAATTAAAGCACTGCAAATCATTTTGTTTCAACTAGAATGGCTTTCTAACCTATAAATAAAATTTGTTTTATAAGCTGTATATAAGTCACTTTCATATTAAGGAAAAAGTAAAAATGTTTTCTTAACTCTGATTTAAAAAGGATCCTATTTACCAAAGATTGATTAAAAACTTCTCAATCTTAAAGATAAAAATAAAATCGAATTAACTTGACTCATTACCATTTGACTTTCAATATAGTTAGCACTAAGCTTCGGTGTTCACAACAAAAACCAGATTGTTTTGATAAATTCTTCCCTTTATATCAAATGCTGTGTTACTGCTTAGCAGGATTTTTACAGTTAAATGTCTATCGTTTTCATATACAAATACAATATTATTTTCAATATTAAAGGCATTTCAGGCAACTGAAAGCGTCCTTCCAATACCAAGACTCCTCCCAATATCTGTACATTACTATGCCCATTATTTGAGCCATTTCAATTTTAAACTTAAAATCTAGTTAACATTTATACAACAGTATCACAAATAGTATCCTTTCAGCTATTTTGTAAGTTAACACAAAAAATAATTTTATGATAATGTAAAAATAATTCCATAGATAATATTAAAAAGTCTCATTGAATACAAGTGTTTTTATAATTATTCTAATACATGAAAAGGAACAGTTCGTGATCACCCTAAATATTTCAGATATAAATATATTCACTTAAAAACTTTAAATTCAACAAATAATTGAACACCCACTAAAACTAAATCCTTTGGAAATAAGAGCTATTATATATTAAAATATTTTAAATATAAACTTCATAACTATATTTCTTAAGCAATTTTAGATAACTTTTCAAAGTCCTCTTGATTTTATAGAATGTTTTCAAACATACATTGTTAGCACACAGTAATAACTCCCAGAAAAGTTCCAGTAATAACTCCCAGAAAAACAAAGCTATTAGGATTTGCATAATATACTTTTTAAAACGAGACCACAGGTTTTTTTTTGAGAATGTGACATATGAAAATGAATACATTACTCTTAGCAATAAGAAACCAATTTAAGAAGCTACAATTTCACAAAATCACTAAGGTATGTAGTGGAGGGGAAGAATTTATCCTTAACATTGACTCCCCCCATCCCCATTACTTCACTTTTAAAACAAAGAAGTCCTAGGGTGCTTTATATGATAAAAATTCAGACTGGAACCTATGTAAAAGACAGAGAAGCCTAAATTATAGGAGAGTTATCACACCTAAAGAGTTGAAGGGAAATGGAGAAGTCCTACAAAGGTTCAGAACTTAAATTCAGATCAAAGGACTCTTTAACTTACACTGACAACAAAAGGGAAGTATGATCACAATTCAGTCTCTAAAAATAAAATTTGTTCTTCAATTACATTATGATTTCCTACAAATCCACTTAAACAGATAAACAATCCCTCAAACTCAGCTGTCCTACAAACAAAGACCATTTAACCAGTTTCCCCAAAGGAACCAAATGTTTCAAAACTCTGGGAACAAAAATTATGCCTAACCTTTAATAAATTTGTTTCAACATCCTAATTTAAAACATATAACCAACTGGGATATACAGTAGGAAAAAAAAAAACTTTTTACCCATGTTACTTATATTGTAAAGCCAAGCTTATTATTTACTGGAACCAAAGCAAACAAAAAAGAAACAAAACCCAAAGTAACCAAACAGGTCAGTAAGGAAGAAAGCTAGCAGAGGGCAGGCAGTTTTTCTTACAATTTCTAATTTGATATTGTTAGTTTAAAGCCAAATAGGTTCAAATGTTTTATGTGTCTAGACCTGATCAAGGTCACTATCAAGAAAAATGGGTATAGACAGCGTTCCCTCCAATGATACACAAACCAAATTTCCAAAAAAATTGTACTGATTCCTTACATTGGGCCAATCTTCTGAGCCACAGATCTTTATCACTTAGTTTATGAAATAAATGCAGAATCTTTACACAGAAGTTAGATATGGACTTACATCACATCCGCATAACACAAATGTATATTGACCCCAAATCCCTACAGAAACTTTACCGCTACCTGTCAACCATTTGTCATTATGAAAATAAAATATTTCAAAGATTCTAAGTTTGTGTGCTCTTATTCCATGAAGAAACTCCCTAAGTTGGTGATTTCTATGATTACTTTGAGAAGTAGGACCTTACTATCAATCTACTTCATATAGAAACTTCATTCCCTTATTCCATTGTAAACATTTTAGAACTGGATTTACAATGGAATAAAAGAATCATGAAAAGCTGTATATTCATCAGCCTTTTTAAGCACCACTGGACTGAATGGTGCTCAACTTTCAGTAGCTCCACAATCAGACTGGTCATTAAATTCCATTAATGGGCTACTCTATCTCATTGTTTAGTTCAGGCCAAAAAGATCTACCTCCCACCCACCACAGACAAGAATTCTAATCATTCACACTTTACAAAGTACAGCTAAATGACATCATTTAATGTCCTGTCTCATTCTATAAGATTCGAAATTAGCATAAAATGGATTCAAGACCCTGTTATGGTATCACTTTTAATGCCAGTAAAAGGTAAATGGCATGGGGGGAGGGGAGGGGGAAAAAACCAAGCAATAACATATTATTTTTTACTTACATAATTATTACACCGTGCTATGACAATTTTAAAGAGCAACAAATCATGGAGATACACTTTATCAAATAAACAATCAACTTTGAAAATTCCTAAGGAAGTGCTTAAATAGGAAAAGAAAAAATGGATACAAATTACATTAGGGGGAAGAGCAAGCACCTCCACACCGGTGAAGTAACAGGTTTAGGCATGTTTGTACAGCTTCCTAAAAATTATTCTGAAACAGTACAAAACCCAAAATTTACAAAATTGGTCAAGAGTTGAATGGGAAATATTTCACTCTAGGATTAAAACGTCTAGTCATACTAAGTAGGCTGCACTAAACACTCATTAAACCTTTTAATTTATTTTAGCATATTCGATAAAAGGTGCTTCGATCAAATGGTTCAAAACCTATAATTTATGCCGAAATATATTTCGTAATGTTTAAGAGCACCTAGACTCATCACTGAAAATTTAAGACTACCTGAGCGCTTTCATTTTTTTTCAAAAGTGGTGTCATTTTATTTCCCTTTCAGGAAAAAAACAATAAAATTAATCAACTAAAACAAAGCTTTGTAATTTGCAGTAAAAGCAACACATTTTTGTAAATGGTTTGGGGGAGGAAAAAAGCCCAGCCTTTTCATGTAAACATAATAAGCCTGTAATATGCTGCAGACAAACGCACTGCATGGGGTGTGGAGGACCCGAGCTGATTAGATTACCACAACATCAGCCTGGGGCCGCCATTTTTAGAATCTGTAAAGGACAAAAGAGGGAAATTTCACTTTTTACTCCCCATCTCGGAAATTCAAGGAAAAAAATGGACTATTTTCCAATTAGGTTCTGACGTCGCCAGCCTAAAGTTGAATGCACCTCACTTAAATCTCTACAAGGCCTCCAGAACTCCAAACACCTTACGTTATTTCACATTTCTAAAAAGGAGGAGAAATCAGCAAAACCGGGGTTACTCCAGAGTTGCCAGCGATCCCTCTTTGACTCTAAATTGGATCAGTCTTAAAATAGAGTCCAGCCAGAGCGGATCTCCAACGCCAGTAGAAGAGCGCACTCTCCGGATTGTTTTTTCTCTCTCCCCTCCCCCGTTTAGCACAGTGAACCGTTTGTTTCTCCTCTTGTCTGCTGCCACAGTATTTGTGCCAATCCCTTGGTCAAAATAAGCTTTCCCGAAATGTGCCATATTGTGGCTTCTAAGCCTCCGGTACTGTAAAAGGACGGAGATAATGCAAGAGGAGTGGGGGAGGAGACTGAGAAGGCTGGGTACTGGGGTGACCACCTCAGGGGCGGGTTTACCCTCTCCCGGAGAGGATGAGGAGCTGTCTCCTTCTCCCACAAAGAGATACCCAGGGCGTTCTCCAAAGCCCCCTCGTAATGACAAGAAAATACTGCCGGAGACTGCCAGTCAAGCAAAGGAAAGAGACCAAGAAAATGGGGCCTACACGCTTTTCAGCACCTGAACAAGATGCGGGTGAGGAGAGGGAGAGCTGGCAGCCCCCGGGACCACTTCGACACGAACCCCACTAACAGCTTCCCTCCTCAGGCAAGCGGCTTCAACCCGCTGCCAATGAGGAGTGCGCCCCCTCCCTAACTCCCATTCTCAAGGGGGTTTAACTGCCAGTTTCCCCTTCTCCAACCCTAAAACCCGCCATAATGCTCCCTTTCTAGGGACAGGAAAGAGAAAGAAGAAATTCAATTCACACAAGGAACGTCTTGCCCCAGCCAAGACACCTGAGCGTCAACGTCGACTGACACCCCCCACCCTCGAAGGATAAATATGAAAAAGCCCCCTTCCCCCGGAATCACAAGTCCCTCCACCCCGCAAACCCCAGGAACTCCCAAGGAGACGACAGGCACTGACCTGTGATGTTCACACACCAGACACCCGAACCCCGTTATCTGCTTGACCCCCGAGGAGGCTCTCCACACCTCCGCGATCAGGCGACCCCCAGACAGCAGCCACTGCGGACACAGGACCCAGTTCCACACACCCCCTCCCCAAACAGCAGCGCGCAGCCTCTTCACCAGCAGCCAAAGAGTAGGGGAGGGGACACCCAGTCAGTCAACAGGAACGCAGAGGCGACGGCGAGGCTGCTCAGCTTGTCTATGCCCCCTCTGTGGCCGCTCCCGAACTCAAGCACGGTCGCCGACTCGGCCCCCTGCGCCCGCTCAGTGTCACTGCCTCTCGCTCTGGGAAAATGGCGGCGACGGCGGCGGCGGCGGCGGCGGCGGCGGCCGCG
>NW_004567106.1:43773992-43790112 GCF_000260355.1 Condylura cristata | reverse complement strand
ACGCCCGCCCCGCTCCGCAGGGGCAGAGGGGGAGGGGACGAAGCTGCCCGCCGCCATTTTGCTTGTGGGCTGCCGCCCGCTGCCGTTGCCTCTCCGCAGAGGCTCGAAGATAGTCAACTGGAAGCAGTGAGGTGGACAAGAACCTCCGTCTTTTTTCACAACAGGTGCCCTCCAACAATTACCCGAAGGTTTGCGGAAGTTTCGCTATTTGGTGGGGTTGGTTCTTTACCCCTTTTTTCCCTTAGTATCCCTCAAGTCTGGATGTCGGTGAGCATGAGCATGCCACTACCGGGTGGAAAAATAATGACCGTAGGCCCCGGGAAAGACCCTTCCCCCTAACCCCCAGTGATGCACTTTCCCCCACCTCCTCTTCCCCCTCCCCAGTCTGGCCTCCAGTGCCGGGTGAACTTGGTTGGGGTGTCAATCGACGCCCACTAGGGGCTGAGGAGGTTCCAGTGCGCAGGCTCCAGGCACCAAATAAAAGCGGAGCTGGCGAGTCCAGCGCCGTCTCGATGGAGGAGCAAGAAACAGAAGAGGTCGGGGGGAGAAGCGACAGGAAAAATACAGCCGTCAGCGCCGCCTCCCTGCCACCGTGTATCGGGGTAAAAAGCTGCCGTTGCCGTCGGTGCAGTTTCCGTTGCTGCCTCCTACTTCTCTTGGCCCCGGGGAAGAATTTCCCCGCCGGCCGGACAATGTGCGGGGAGGGGAACGGGAATTCCTTTATGTGGCGGTGATTATACGAGGGAGGGGAAGAGACGGTTATCTCGAAGAAAAGGGGAGACCAAGGAATAAAACAAGGGTTTCCCCACTAAAATGACACGGTGATTCCGGTTTTTGTTTTCGGGGGGTCTTTCCCCGAAATGGCGGTTTCCGTCTTCTAGCCCCACCGCGACCCTGAGCGCTGGGCGAGCGGAGTGGGGAGAGGCAGAGGCGGTCCTTGCAGCCAATCATTGCCTGCTGTGCGCTGTCGGGCGCGTTGTGATTGGTTAGCGATGACCTCATGCTGCAGCAGCGGGTGGGGCGAGAACCGTCGGGGGAGGCTGTTGCAAAGGCAGAGAGGGAGAAGTGACGATGGTGATCGTTGCTGCCGCGGCCGATGTGGAACTCAAGCAGTGGCGAAGGGACTCGCAAGACTCCTCCCTGACCATTTTCTCCTGTCCCTGCGCGAGGTGAGGGCCCCGGCTCGGCCTCTGCGAAACTTTGGGGCGCTGGCGCGGAGGAGGAGACACAATTTCTCTCGTGACTTTTGTAACTGCGTCAGGGCAAGATGGCGCTGGGTCTCCTTGGGGCGCGGGGGGAGAGGCACGTCCACCGCCGCCGCAGCGCATGTGACCGGGCTGCATTCCTGTGGGGTTTGGCTCAGGCCCAGGCTGGGGCGGGGGAGGGGAAAGAGCTTGGGCGGAGACGGTGGTGCGGTCGGCGTTGGCGGCCAGAAGAGGAAGAGATGACTGTTTGCGAGCCCTTCCCCTCCCCCACAGGCTTAACAGCTGCGGCTCCCGGGGGAAAGCCCCCGAGGGACACTCCCTGTGGGGCGTGACGGCTGCTGGTGGAGGGGAAGGTTTGGCGCCCTATTTTTCTTATCTGCCTTTCTTCTCGCAAAGTAGACTTACGTAAGGTGGCAAGTCCTTGATGTGGGAATCGGAATCAGCTGGGAGTCCCTGGGAGCCACTGGACTGCGTGGCCCGCAGATACTAGCCCCTGGGCCCCCACGCCGAGGAGTGGCAGGTATTCTGAGAAAATGTCGAGTCTCTCAGATCCGAATAGAAAAATATGCACAGACTTGGGAGCAAGTATAAAGGTGTAAATACCACCAAGGAACATGTAATATCCTAAAAGTTACAAGAAACCAAGAAATACACTCAGAATTGTGAGGGCCCCTTCCAAACGTTCTTTTCACCTGTAGTTTTTCCAGTATCCTCTGTGTCTCCTGCAAAAATGTGTAATCTTAGTGGGTTTGGTTTTCAAATTAAATTTAGCTGTTACTGGTAATAGAGAATAAAACCTGTTAGCGTTGTAATCTGTATGGAATTGTAAGGCTGTTTTCAGTCATTTTAGCCTATTTCCTTTTGTTTTTTAAAAATAAAAGATGAAATTACAACTTTCGGTAAATGTTAAGAACCCTGCACTGTTTCTCTCAGTCATTTTTTGTAGACATACAAATTTTAAGTCTTTGAAGCCTTGATAGGTGAAGATCTCCAGCAGCTCAAAATTTCTCAAGGTCTGTATTGGCAGTCTGTGAAATAATAATTGTTTATTACTTCCACTTGGGCCAACTAGTTAAGTACTTATCAACTAAACTAGTTAAAAGATACTTCCCCTTGGGTTGTGTCAAGTGGAAGTGGGGAGTTATTTGAAGACTGACAGAATACCTTTATGTGGTGCTAAGAGGAAAAGTTTGCTGGCCCTGCAAAGATGGGTTTAACCTGACGTCTAGAATGAGATTTTCCTTTTAGTCTTAGTTGTTGGCCATTAGTTGTTTGAAGACTGAGTTTTTAACTCATTTTGTTTACCTAACAACTTTTCACTGTTTTTTCACTTAAGTAACTGCGTGTGAATGAACTGAGAAACAAGCTGATCTAAGTGGTGCCATTATTTTTTAAAGTTAAAAACTTGTGTCCACTCCACATATAAAATGGATGTTTTGAGTAACTTCAAGGGTCTCTTTTTATGTGTAAGTACTAGCACCTTTTCCCTGGGAGCAACTTTTATTTCTCCAAGAGGAACTAAATAGGAAGTCAGATTTTAAGTTAATTTTCAGAATATTTCTAGCTTCACTGTGTCTTAGAGTCCATTTTCAAATAAGTGGAAACAATGTGTTTGGTGCTTTTAATCACTGTGCCCTTATGTTTCCAGTTGCCAAATCCATTAACTTCAGGCCTTTTTTCCATGTAGCATTTTAAAGACTACTAGCAACTATTTTTTCTTTTCTTTTTTTTTGATTACTCTGTTTATGTTCTGAAGGCATTCTCATTTGTGCCTATTAATCTGTACTTGTGTCCAAGTTTTTATCTCCACCATACTTCTAGTAGTTTCAGAGCTGCAGCTGCCATGTTAAGGCTTACAAAAAGGTGCTCACAGCTTTCCTAAACTAATTATTTCCTAAACTGTTATTTGATTGCTAAGAAACTTCACTCATTTCCTTAAACAGTTTGCATTCTGGATTTCATCATGAATACGTCTTCCCTTGTCTTTCCTTTTATTATCTCTCCTAATGTGTAGTCTTGTAATTGCACTAATTTTTTAAAAATATATACAAGAACTGGGGTATAGGCCAGAAGTGCAGGGCATGAGAGGATTCAGAGGCAGAGAGGGGAGCAGAACAGGCAGATAGACTGAAATACACTGCTGAGGGGAGCAGCAGACAGGTCAGGAGAGGTCTCCTGCGCCATGTGGGTCACCTGCCTGCCAGGGATTGAACTTGTGCTACAGTGTCTGCTGATAGCTTCCTAGTGCTCTTTAACCCATAGTGCCACCAGGGAGGACCCAATTGCAGTAATTTAACTGGGTTCACAGGACAGGCACTTCCGATGGGTTAAAGTACATACTATCACTAGTGCTGTGCTGTTTCATAATCACACTTTGTCTACACTGGATGGAATGCTTCTTCCCACTCCTGGATTACACAACTTGAGTGAGCCTTTTGCCTCTGAAACTTCCAAATCCCTAGTCCCAAGTAAAATAAGCTATTTTTTACATTGATAGCCCAGTTTAGTTCTTGACACTAGTTGGGCATTCAGGTGTGCGTGTTTGAGGACACTTTTCTAATAGAACTTACAGTCTTAGTTTAAATTACTGGCTTCCAACCTTCATCAAAATAGCTCTTTTCGTCCTCAGCATTGAAGAGAAAATAATTTAGAGGAGGATAGGAGGGTCAAGGTTTCCTCTGCTTTCACTTGTAGGGTAGGGGCAGAAGGCAACTAAAGACTGTTCTTTCACCAAGAAGCTATAGAAAGACTGGGTTCAATATTTTTAGTCGTAGATGTTTCTCAAATCTAGTGGACATTTGAACCTACAGACTTACAACAGTAAACACTAGTGATTATTTGTGTTTGTAATTCCTTGATGTGTGAGGGTTTGCCGGTATGAAGTACTATTTGCTCTGATACTAGAGAAGTTTGCTGTACCCTTGAGTTTGTTACTATACTTGCTGTCAGTTACTTGTGTCAATGTACCAGCCTCTAGTAGCTGCATGTGTTTTAAGTATCATGAAGTTGGCATTTCAGTAATAACAGGACTTAATTAAAATTGTATATCAAATGAGTAAGACTTCTGTGACTGAAATTTGAGCTTATTGCATAAACACTGGTTTTGCTCTTATTCTGGGGTATTTATAGTCATTGTCATTTAGTGTATTTGCTGAACCTCAAGCAATGCAGAAAATATTCTGGATAATGTGAATATGGCTGGATTTTTTTTTTCTATAGAATTTTCCACCACCCCACTTCTGTATTCTTTTAAGTGTAAAATGAATACTTACATTGGAATTGTTTGAACTTAAAGCTATTAAATATACCTTAATGTGTGATTGAACAGACTGATTCACTTTCTGAAAAAATGCTCTCAAATGTGTTCTGTGGTCAGCAGCTAACACTAATCCGGAAATCCACATTTGCAAAACAATAGTGGTCAAAAAACTTGACTCATGGATACCTTCAAATCAAACATTTTCCAGTAAGTGTATTCCTATATCCATTAAAAGCACTTTTTTTTTTTTAAAGTTACCTACTCTGCTATCCAAAAAGAGTATTCCCATAGCTGACTGAATAGTTATGGTCTAAAACATCTGTTAAGTATGGAATGTAATACTTTGAAACTGAAAGGACTAATAATAGCATTGGTCCATCTGAATGAAGTAAATAGGAATATAGTAAAAGCTTTGATAGAGCCACTGATTAAGGGATAGACGTAGAAAGAGCTCAAGTTCCTTTATTTGGTTGGAGGAGTTTTAGTTTAAAACAAATTTGCTACCTGTCTCTGTGCTGTTTATATACATTATAATGTTTACAGCATTTTTCCTTCAATGCTTACGTTTGCCCTAAGCTTTAATAATGTGACACTTACCTTTCATTTTTATTATTTTAAAATATGGATTTGGGAATAATTGTTTTCCCTTTGTAAGCAACCCACAAGACATTCTCTTTTTTGAGACACATTGATAGAACATAACATCATTGAACAACTGTCTGATATAGAACTGGTTATCAACCAAAGGCAAATAGTATTTCATATAAATGATACTTAAGACAAATGAAATTATATATAAATTTATCTCTAGAGATCACTTTACTAGTTCTTAATCACACTTTTTTTTTTTAAGTGTTACTCCAAAATGTATTGATATTTATGCCTTAAAAATGAAACTAAGATCTGGTTCCACCCACTGGTTGTTTTGTTCCTAGTATACATTGGAAAACCAACTCTTAACTTCAGTTTACATTCCTTCAATATTTTAGAAGACAAAACTGAACTCCTTAGGTCTTTTCAAGCTGACAAGATAAATTACAGTAAATAAAATTTTTCAGTGATTATACCTTTTTAGCATTATTAGAAACAAAGTATGTAATACCAGGTTATTAATGTAGTTAAGTGAGTAGGAGGTAGTTATTGGAAAATCTTGACTTCAGGATAGACTAGAAATCCTTTACTATACTAATTGCCTCCCTGCTCCAGAATACTCAAATGTCCAGAAATGTTTGATACTATTGAATATACTTTATCACAATTAAGTGACAGTTTTATCCAAGGTGGCAGAGTTGTGATTATTTATTTATCTAATGTGCACAAGAACTGGGGTATAGGCCAGAGGTGCAAGGTGGAGGTGTGAGGACCCACCAGAGACAGAGCAGTGAGCAGAACAGGTGGATCCACTGAAAAACACTGTTCGTGGAAGAGCAGGAGAGGCTGGAGAGGTCTGCACAGCATGTGAGTCAGCTCCCTGGCTGGGAAGCGAACTACTGATAGATTTCCTAGTGCTGTGCTTTTAACCCATTGCACCACCAGGGAGGGCCCAGAGTTTGTGATTTTGACATCTAACTTCACCAAGCTTAGTATTTCTGTAGTTATGTAATGTCTAAACAAAGCCTTAGTTTTGAGCAGAGATGTGGAGACAGTGACATGTGTTCGCATTTGTTTAAATCTTACCTACTTTCAACATAAGGGAGAGGGCAGATTTATAGAGCCCTACTTAATGTATATGGCATGAAATAAGGAGTAATAGATTAAAAGAGGGCCATAAAACATTATGAAAATTATTCATGCTTGTTGCCAGGGAATGGAGAGAACTGACTTCCAGTAAAATTGTTGAAGATTTAGTAATACAATTGAAAGTCAAAGCTCAACTGATTCAATCTTAATATGATGGATCTAGCAAAAAAAAAAACATGTCCACATTTCAGGTCTAGGGGAAGGAACTGATTGTTTTTAAAAGACCCTCCAGCCGTACTACCTAGATTTTATTTTTTTTTATTTAAGGTAAGTGCATACTGGCATGAAAACTAGCTGGGCCTGGTTAGCTATAATAACAAAATATTTCACTAATTCCTGAAACCTTTTACTGTGCTGTAGTAAAAATGATAGCTTGCATTTTTAAATATTTTTTTTTTTAAAGCAAAATGAGTCTCCACTGGGACATATTTAGCAGACTTTTTTTTTTTTTCCAAAGGATTTCAGTTGGATTTTAAAGCTGAGGTTTTCCATTCTTTGCCTACTTTAGGTTTTTTCCTTACAATGTAAAAACCAACTTGAACTCTTTTTCTAGTATTTCCTTTCTTTAAGCTTAATGTATATAGTTAAATGTCTTTACAAAATAATTTTTTTTTTGCTTAAAACAGTTTGTCAGAGATTTAAGAATTCAGACCAAACCCTACTTATGAGCCTCTTCACATCAGTAAAAAAAAAAGTGATTTTTGTGATCTATAGTATAGATATTTACTTCATCATAAGGGGTATTAAGGACTACGTGAGAAATAAAAGATCCTGGAACAACTATTCGTAGGAACTAGATTACTTTGTAGAAAATGAGACATTCCGTTTTATCATTTAGGTACCTCATTTGCCTTTTTTTTCTACTAGTCTGTTAGTCATTATAATTCCTGGCCTCCAATAGACATTCTGTTTTTGTGTAAGTAGCATAATCTGCATCAAAGCCAGTTGTAATAACAAGTTGAATATAACTGATCACAAAATACTCTGGTTAATTGTATACCACCATGTCGTAAAATTTTTGGGTTCTTTGCTTCCCCTACCCCATCCCGTTTTAAAAAGATAAGTTTTGCCAGTGTTGTTAGCTCTGGTTTCTATCCATAAGGTTCCTCTTCACACAAGTATTTATACCTGCTAGGACTAGCCCTACAAGCCAGGACTGTACAGAGTCTATATTTATTGGTTTACAATCTAGTTTGAGATTAAGCCACGTGCGTATGTACTGTTAAGTATTCAACCAGGAACCCAGTTCACAGGTAATGTGTTCCATGAAAAAAAGTGTTGGACTAGGAAACAACTATTTTTGGATTTCAGTAATGAAAGTGTGGGGGAGCACTACATTTTCAGAGATTGTGGCTTTCTGTGCAGATGCATAGAATAGGGATAAGGGAAATGTTTACAAAAATCCTTTTACTAGGCTTGCATGAAACTATTGTACGAAGAGATGAGACTGGAAAATAAGATGGATTGTGACCAGTTTAATTTAGCAATAGAATCTTGCCAGTAAAGTTCAAGCCATTTTTTTTCTTATTTTGAGGAAATAATCTCAAAAAAGGAAATAACTGACTTAAATCTCCTAAAAGGCAGATACTGCTAATTCCAAACTGAAATCTGGGCAATTAGTATAGAGTCTGTTCTTTACTAAGTTATAGATCGTACTCCTTACGTGATTTCTTAGCATTTTTCCTTCCTTGTACATAGAGGGTATTAAGAGCAAATAGGGGTTTTTAGTGTCAGATTTCCCTTTTTTCCCTGTTACTTTCACATGTTAAAACTCAAATGATCTTGATTGGTTTCACCTGTTTCCTCGTGTATACATTTCTTATCTGTAAATACATCTCAATACCTGACACTCAAGTTTTATGTACTAGCAACCTTTGTATACTCTATATGAAAATCCAGAACTTGTAATAAATTTTATTACTGTATCTTGACACTTGATTTCTTCATTAAAGTTCCAGATTCCAAAACCTAATAAATGACTTCAAATTTCAGATTAGCATTTTTTGTTCATGTTCATACATGTAAAATTCATTACATCCATAAAAAAAGGATTCTGTTATGGTTTTAGAATGATGTGTATATATGGACATTTAACAGTCAGAAACTAGCAATCACATTTTGTAATGCATATATGCTATCCTTAAATGATCAAGTTGTTAGTATTAAACTGAATGCTGTTTGCCTATATAAAACTTGTAAGAACTATGTACTATTTGTGACTTGAAAATAATTACATAGACGGTTCTGATTATAGTTCTAGGGGACTTTCTTGCTCTCACCATTTTAGTTTGTATTTCAGAAGAACTCTTATTATTCATCTCTCATCTATTTATAGATCCAGGAGCACACCCATTAGAAAGCAGAAACATTATATAATAACACCCGATTGAGTTATGATATTTGAAGAGGAAAAATAAGCTGACCTCAGATTTTGCTTCCCTTTTTATATGAAATTCTATACATGGCTAGTTTATTTCTTGCCTGGGGAAAAATCCACACTGTGCATTTTGATCACTTTCA
The DNA here is from genome assembly GCF_000260355.1 of Condylura cristata. Classification (NCBI taxonomy): domain Eukaryota; kingdom Metazoa; phylum Chordata; class Mammalia; order Eulipotyphla; family Talpidae; genus Condylura; species Condylura cristata. Next base: position 43,781,388 of record NW_004567106.1, on the reverse strand, counting down.
TCAAATATTTGTAAGACTTAATAAAAGATGTACGTTTTAGTGCTTTTTGGTTACAAAACCATTCGTCTCCATCTCTTACCCCATCATTTTATCAGCCTTATTAATAATACTTAACGTAGTTTTTCTTTCACAAAGAAAACTTGACGGAAATTTTAAAGGATTTTTTTCCCTTTAAAATACAAAGATGACTAAGCCCTTGCTTTCCCCATGAAAGATGTCACCTAATATTTACTAGCCTACTTATTTCTTCAGAGGATTGTTTCTGTGCTTCCTTAAAGAATGAGCTTTCTAAGATTTTAAATGTTCCGTAAAAACAGACCTTGGTTTAACAGTGCTTTTGATTTGTATATACTTTATACTGCCTATGTGCTTAATTTTTTTTTTAATGGCTAACATTTTAGATGGTTAATTCATACTTTTAAGATGTCTGGACAGTTAAATGTCAGAATGAATACTGTTAATACATAATGTCAGTTAAATTACATTATCTTTACTTTTGTGGTATACCACAGCAGTTTTTAGTTATAGAAAGCACTTGATTAGTTACTTTACAAATGAGGAAACAGCCTTCAAGATAATCTAGATTTAAGTACTTTGTTCCTAAGAATGCTCAAATTTGATCATTTTCCCTCCATTTTTATTTGAATTTAATTCAGTCAGTGCTGTGTTGTTACTTACTTTGCTTGCAATAGTTTGTGTATGTGTGTATAATATATATATTGTATCTTGCTCTCTCTGAGTGATTATTAACTTAGAGGAGAAACATGTTTTAGTTCCATTTTTCACAGCCCTCTCCTATACAGACTTTGATCAACTGCACTTTCTGTGGGCCAATGTAACAGTGTATGTACGCTTGTACAACTACATATATTTTGAAGTGTTTCTAAATTTATTATCCTTCTGGAGGCAAGAATGAATTTTATTTATAACTGGCAAATCACACTGGTATTTATAGAAGCCCTAAGCCTCTATAAAAATAACCAGGGGTTAGCATAGTTAAATTGGGAGGGATATTGAGACTTTCTGAAACTTTCCTCTTAACTAAGCTACAGAGAAAATGATCTTTAAGTTGCACTTAGGTAGTGAATTACTTTGTAATTCAAAGCTAAACAGCCTTCTCTGAACTAAAAAACAGAAACCACTGACAGCAGTGGAGTGAGGTCTATGTCATGTAATGTTACCTTGAGAGCTGCAGGTTTTTCTGTGTATTTTTAACTTTTCTTTCTAACAGCCAAGTGATAATCAAATTCTGATCAAGTCTGAGCAGTTGAATTAAAGACCTAGATCAAGTGTGATAAATTTTTTCTTAATGATGAATCTCTTGTTTATGGAAGAGAAGCAGCTTTTCTACTTGTTTTTTGTATACCTCTATATTTTTTTGACTCACTCCTATCATGAATTCTCCTCTCCCTCTTCCCCCCTACCCCGGAGGGAGGGAAATATTTCATATCTTAAGGTTTTTGCTTGCCATACATTTTTATGAAGAAACTTGAATATAATTTGTATGGAAACTATAACCATTCCAAAATAGGAATTAAGAATAAAGTGGGGCCCTTACCTGGTGGCGCAGTGGGTTAAAGCACAACACTATGAAGCTAGCTGCAGCCCCTTCAGCAAGTACAATACCTGCCAGGGAGGTGACCCACATGGTCCATCAGACCTGTACTGTCTCATCCACTGCTCCCTGCAACTGTGTACTTCAATCTGTCTGTTCCGCTCCCCACTCTTGCTGGTGAATCCTCTCATTGCCCCTGTACCTCGGCCTGTACCCCAGTTCTGTATGCATAAATAAATAAATCTAAGAAAGAATAAAGTGAAGGAGGGCCCTCCCTGGCAGCACAGTGGGTTAAAGCACAGCACTATGAAGCTGTCAGCAACTACTGCAACATGAGTTCAATCCCCTGCCAAGGAGGTGACCACACATAGTGCAGCAGACTTCTACCTGCTGCTCCCCTCAGCAATGTATTTCAGTAAATCTGCCTATTCTGCTCCGCACTCTGTCTCTGGGGAATCTTCTGACCCAGTGTACCTCTGGCCTGTATCCCAATTCTTGCATGCATAAATAAATTTTAAGAGAATAAAGTGAAGGAAACAAATGATAAAATCAAGTCATGGGGTGAGGTTTGGGGGGAGAAGTTAAGCTTTCACATAAAAAAATTTAATTCAGGCCCTCCTTGGTGGGACAGTGGGTTAAAGCACAACAGTAAGAAGCTAAAACCACTGAAACATGAGTTCCATCCCCGCCTGCCCTGGAAGTGATCTACATGGCTCCCACAGGCCTCTCCTGATCCGCCTGCTGCTCCCTCAGTAGTGTACTTCCATCTATCTGCCTGTTCTTGCTCCCCGTTCTGTCTCTGGTAAATCCTTTCACTGCCCCTGCACCTCTGGCCTGAACCCCAGTTCTGTATGAATAAATAAATCAATTTTAATTTTTTTTTAAATTAAATTCTTTACAAAGGAATTCTCAGTGAAAGGACTATCTTCATAAAATTATAAATTTCAGTATTTTAGTAACCAGTCAGGACATCTAGACAAGTGGACTTAATCAAACTTGGGATTCTTAAAATTTCTAGATAAGATAAATGAAGGATATTGACCTTTAGATTGAGGGATTCACGAACATTGACATCACAGTCTTATTTGGAAAACAAGTTAGGAATCTGAAAGTCATTATTTAGATTTTTATTATCCATGTCCTTTGCAACCTCTCCTCACTGGCAGAACTTATTTCTTTTCATGCTTATCCTGTTTTTACTGTGCAGCAAGAAGGCATTATGTAACAGTATTTGCACTATGAAAAAAGATGCTTAAAAGAAAAAGGTAATTAATAATAATCAGTCTTTTACAAGGTACATGGGTAACTCAGCAACAGTGACTAGATGACTCCCCAACAAGCAGGTTAGATTTGTTCTTTCTAAATCAAGGCCTACTTCATTATCTACGCCATGTGTCTCACAGGAGCCTTTATAACATAGAATGGGAATGTCTTAAAATTTGTATCCCGGGCCCTCCCTGGTGGCGCAGCGGGTTAAAGCACAGCACTGAGAAGCTAAAGGCACTTCTGCATGAGTTCGATCCCCACCTGACCCACCCGCTACTCCCCTCAGCAGTGTACTTCGTTGATCTGTCTGTTCTGCTCCCCATTCTGTACCTGGTGAATCCTCTCACCCTCCGCATCTCTGCCTGTACCCCAGTTCTGTATGAATAAATAAATCTTGAAAAAAAAAATTTGTATCCCTAAAATACAGAGCTATTGTTTGAATGTAAGATAACTTAAAAGATTTAAAACAAAATCAAACAAATCTCTAGGATACAAATTAACAACAAAATAATTATAAAAGCCTATGGCTTTTTGGGTGCAGTGTAGCAATCCATTATATGTGAGAGGCAAACTAAAAGTTTTGGAAATGCTTCAGGGCTACTCAAATCCATTGCTTTCCGCTCTTTGGGGTTTCTTGAATGACTCATGAAAAATACAGAAACCAACATGGTTGCCAGTTTCAGTTCTCTAAATAGCAACACTAATTCCAGCGTTGGTTATAAACAGCAAGTAACACTGCTCCATGATTCAAAAAAGTGTCTTTCTGGAAAAGTTGCCATATTCTCATTTTGCCATAAAGTATTGAAAATTTATGTAGCATTCATTTTGAATTGAGAGCCACTCAGATAACCTCAAGTTTCATTTTCAATGTGACAAGTCAGTCTCAGAAGTAGATGAATGTGTAAGAGGCTTAAAATCTCCAATAGGGGGCCCTCCCTCCCTGGTGCTGCAGAGGGTTAAAGCACTGCACTGAGAAGCTAAAGCCACTTCCACATGAGTTCGCTCCCCACCTGCCCAGGAGGTGACCACATGGCGTGGCAGACCTCTCCTGACCCACCCGCTGCTCCCCTCAGCTGTGTACTTCTACAATCTGCCTGTTCTGCTCCCCACTCTGTCTCTGGTGAATCCTTGTACCACCCCTGCACCTCTGGCCTGTAACCCAGTTCTGTATGCACAAATAATCTTTTTTTTTTTTTTAAATCTCCAACAGGATCTATGTAAATTAGGGAAAATCCATAAATACAGCCATTTTCTCCCTCAGATAATTGTGTTGGTTTACATCAATGCCAGCACATAGTAAATGTAAGTAAATGTTTGAATTAATTAGGACCCTGCTCTCTTTGGTGTAAATATAAATTTGCTAAATAGCTCCTAAAGTTAGATTGTGCAGAGAAGTTATATGTATATTTTTGTAGTTAAAAGGAAACTAAATTTAAGTGATTGATGCTCAAGAGCCAAGACATTGTAGGGAAAAAATACCAAGGATATAATAATTGGATAGTTACTGCTTTTAGGTTTTCATCAGTCAAAATTATTTTGAAAGTTAATCCTAGGTCAAACATTTAGTATTCTCTCCTGTCCTTTGAAAATAAATGTCTCCTCTTGAAAGTGTTAAACTAGACCAAGAAAATTCCTATCCTTTTCTGTAGTGTTGGGTTATAAAATCTTGTTTAGCTTAACTTACCTTTCTAATAATTTAAAAGTTAAAAAAAAAACCTGTAAAGGTACTTTAATTAGAAAACTATCTCACAGCTAACTTCTGCATTTTAACAGTCCTGTTTAAAAAGGGGTGATGATGTTGTAAAAATAAGCCAAAAAAATAAATAAACCCATAAATAGAAATAAAATTCTTCTTGGAATATCCAGCAGGCATAGTAAATAGAAATAAAGCACCAAGAATAAGAAATAATTAAAAAAAGGGAGGGGGTGATGGAAGTTCTGGACTAGAGTCTGGCATCTAATTTCAAAAGGTACAGTTCCACAGTGTGGTTGGAGAGTCACACGTGATTACTAATATGCACCAGTAATCCTAGGGATTAAACAAGTATACACCTCAAAAAGGCATTGGTAAAATGTTTTCTCTTTATACCCAGTTATTTAGCAACAGTCAACGATTTACAGTCAGAAGTAGATTATCTTGTTAATACTCATTGCATAATGTTGAATCCATCAATGTGCCAACCAGTTCTACAAAAGTATTTTTTACATTCTTTTGAAAGATTTGGCACTAAATTGAAAATAACATCTAACATTTGCAATATGAACTAACGTTGATACACAGTGTTAAACAGATATACTGACAAGTTTTTATAAAGTGCTGACTTAAAGTACTACAGTGGTAGAAATACCATGATCACTTAATTCTCAAGGCAGGTATTATTGAGGTTATCTATTTCTAGCACCTTGATTTTTTTGTTGTTGTTGAATATAAAGTCATGTCTATGGTTATAATGGAGATAGCATTTGAAAAACTCATTTTTTTCACCAAATTGGTAATGGGGGGGTATAGTAGGGGGTGTATGTGTGTTTATAATACTGGTGGATCTATTTAGTTTTGATAAACTCCCACCATGCTCATTGTATTATCCTGGGGTGGGGGGAGGGGCGGGGAGGGAAATACTACTTAACATTAGTTTCCCTGTTAGGAGCATATTGATAGTGTTAAAGTTAGTGACTGTTCCCAGACCAGTTTGGTCACCATAATTATCTGGGAAGCCAATTAAATTATGTATTCCTGGGCTCCACACCTAGAATTCCCCAAACAAGATGTTAGGTAGGTGGTGTCAGTCATAATTTTCCTAGAATGTAACAATTCCTGAACCACGTAGAGTGAAACATATAATATAATTCAGGAATTTGTACTTTGGTCAAATCCCTCATCCTTGGGTACTTTACATAAAAATATTACTTTGATAAACACAGATATGTAAGATGAAAGATTTCACAAAATTATATAAAGCTATATAATGGAAAAATGACTTCTTTTTTGAAAAGAGATACTAACTTTCCTCAAACTTGGAGGTTCTGTTGTCATAAATTACTACTTGTATTTCTTGCAGATTGTACCAGGACAGCAATTGTTTTACAAGAAATTTAGAGATTTAGGAATATTTTCTTTCTAAAGTAGATAGGGTCAGGTGTTAACTTCTGAACCACTTTTTTTAAAGGTGTGGTTTGCTGTGAGAGAAAAGATTGATTTCTAAATCTCCCACTTGGATACAATCATTTTAAAGGGGAAGGAATTAACTTATTTTATACCATAACATCTGCTTTTACAACTAGTTGTTCTGAGATGTTTATATAGACAGTACAATCTTCAGAGGTTACTGTTTTCACTTAAAGGTCAAACTGGTAACTTTAAATCTAAGAAATACATTTAATATTAGTAATGTAAGAGTAGGTGTTAAGAAATTTAGATCTCACAAACTAGAACTTAATAATGAAGAGTCTACTTCATGAAAAATAAAGTCAATACTGATGCCAGAAAATATTCTCTAATAATTCTGCAACTGGCTAGCTATCATTAATCAGGCAGCATTCTGAATATAAACTTCCTATATAGTTAACCTGCGTGGAGGTGATATAAATTCATGCATATGTCTTCATAAATTGATGCATTGAATGCCTTTTAAAACACCCCTGTCTTATTTATTGAGCCTTCAGCCTAAAAGACATTGACATAGGAGTCAGGTCTCAGATCCCATATGAAATCTGCCCCTTTTGGTTTTTAAATGAATTATAAAATCTTAACATAAAGGATCACAAATTATTTAAGTCAATAATATAGCCTACGTGTGTGGAGATGTATTTGAAGAAACTAATTCTTTCACAAACTGGTGGTAATCGTGGGGGTTGGGGAGTAGCAACCAGCTTGTTCAATTTGGCATAAACTTAACAAGTATTAGTGGAGACTGACAGAATTCTAAAGTTTGTGTTTGTGTGTGTGTGATTATAATACTGTGGACCTTGGTTTTGAGTAACTCCCACCGTGGTCACTGTATTATCCTAGAAAAGAAAATATACAATTCCATAGATCAGGATTCTTGAGCACAGTCAGGTCTTTCTGTCCCTGCTGATTCTGCCAAGCTGGTTGCCTTGGCTGTGTGTCACTGGCTACTGGGTAAGAATAATGGCAGTCTGTCATCCATTCATAGGCATTATTATTTAGATGATGAAGCATTCAGCTACCTTGAGAGTCATTTTTTCTCCCTGTGCTGCCCTCAGTTCAAACAATTTCTTCACTTTGACATTCAGAACACTGGGCAGAAATCACTTAAAGAATTCCCACCCCCAAGTATAGAGTTGCCCCAAGTTGGAATCCAAAGTAGTCTGCATCACTAACTGGAATTATTTAATCTGAAAGGCAAAAGAAAACACTTGCATTTAAAGATAACATGAGTAAGATAAATGGGGTGAGAAGGGGAGGAATATATATATATTTTTTAAAGATTTATTTATTTGTACATACAGAACTGGGGTACAGGCCAGAGACTCAGGGGCAGTGAGAGACTTCACCAGAGACAGAGTGGGGAGCAGAACAGGCAGATCGAGGAAGTACACTGCTGAGGGGAGCAG
>NW_004567106.1:43714565-43772927 GCF_000260355.1 Condylura cristata | reverse complement strand
TCCATCTGCCTGTTCTGCTTTCCACTCTGTCTCTGGTAAAGCCTCTCGCCGCCTCTGAGCCTCTGGCCTGTACCCCGGTTCTGTATGCACAAATAAATCTTTAAAAAAAAAAAAAAATTGGGTAACTGATCCCATGTGTTATTTGGCGATGAGCTTATTCCATAACTGGACTGCACAAGTAAACAAGTTGTTTGAAAAACAAAAACCTTGGGCTTTTCCCTGGTGGTGCTACGAGTTAAAAAGCACAGCACTAACATGCTCTCTGCAGCCATGGCAGCACGAGTTCAATCCCTCACCACAGAGATGACCCACATGATATGGCAGACCTGTTCTGTTCCCCACTCTGTCTCTGGTGAATCCTCTCACCATCCCCTCCTCCACACACCTCTGGCCTGTACCCCAGTTCTTGCATGCATGAATAAATAAATATAAAGAAAAAGAGATATCGCACATCAACTAGCAAATACAAACATTAACTTAGTACATACTTCTATTGACAGTTGTGCTTAATTCCCTCCTCATGCTTACCTACTTAGCTCTAGATAATTGCACAATATTTTTTAAGTATGTTGGCAAGACTTTAAAGAGAAATGGGAACTACAGGTTTATGTTATGAGCCAAGGTATATATCATGCTCAGTATTCAAAAAAGGAATATTGTCCTAAGTGATATTAATAAATGGAAAGAGATTTGCCTGCTGCTCGTAAAGGCATTAGTAACCTTCAATGCAGTAGATCACAAATTACTGTCAATACTTCATTATCAGACATAATGAACAATTTAAGATTTTCTGTTAAGACGATTGACTCTTCAGTGAGGTATAAACATTTTATAAAACAATTATCAAAGTTAAAAGACAAATTTGGTTATCACTGCATATCCATCCTATATGTACATGCCCTATTAAGTCAGCCTTTGACTCGTCAGAGTTTAAAACAGAGCTATAGTGCCCTCCCTGGTGACGCAGTGGGTTAAAGTGCAGCACTTTGAAGCTGTCCGTGGCCACTGCAGCATGAGTTTGACACAGGCCAGGGAGGTGACCCACATGGCCTGGCAGACCTCTCCTGACCAGCCCGCTGCTCCCCTCAGAAGTGTACTTCGACGATCTGCCTGTTCTGCTCCCCACTGTCTCTGGTGAATCCTCTCACCCCCACACCTGTGGCCTATACCCCAGTTCTTGTAAGCATAAATAAATTTTTTAAAATGATAAAATAGAGCTGTATACTTATATTCCCCAAAAGAGAATTTTTCTTTGATGCATTAAGAAATAGTGTACTATTATATTACTATTGTTAGGTCTTTGGCAACTTCAAGCTGAAATAGTTTAAAAGCTTAATTTCCAGAAGCTAATTGATTTCCAACAGAAGGTGGAAAGAAGGGAAAGGCAACATGTGATTCTGGAGTAATCAGCTTTTAATTTAAATGTACCTTTTGCCAAGTTATGTAAGATATGTTTCTGATCACAAACATCACTATAAACTTCTAAATAAAAATTGTAATTTCAAAAAATTGTACTTATTCCATTTTCAACCTACTTCCAGTTAAGAATCTCCATCCAGAGCCCACCCTAGCATTCCAGGTGCAAGCCAGAACCAACTCTGGGCAGAATCTTCCCATTGCAGAGCACACATATACTTAAGAACAGTTTATATATCCCAGCTAACCCATTTTTAAGGTGTGCAAGGAAACGAGTTATCTAAAGGCCCAGACATGAAGATGCATAACACACAGAACAACCTCTGTTGTGAGTCAATTTTTCTCCCTCAATATAATTAGATGATGTTATTAAAAGACTTGCGGACAATTTCACAGGACACTAGGGAGTTTAAATGATAAAATACCCCATTTTTTACAAAATCCCATGCAGGTGTTTTATTAATGCGGCAAAAAACATGAGGTCCCCCCCCCCAAAAAAAAAAAACCACTACTACCTGAGGTTGGTCTACCCTTCCATATTTTAAGTATTAAGTATAAACTGTTAACACTAGTAGCTGGTGAACCCAGCCAATTAACTGGTAATAGTCATGGGGAATCCAAGTGGAATTCTAAATACAGCCTTAAAGTGCCCCCAAAGTAGATTATGTTAGTGAATGACTAGAATTATGATGATGATGAAATCAAATTACTTGTGACTAAGACTCAACATACGATTTTCAACAGAAGATGAAAAATAGGAAAAGGCAACAAGTGCTATTCTGGAGTAATCTGCTTTTAATCTGAGTACCTTTTGTCAAGACAGTCTTCATTCATTTCATGCTCCCAGGGAAAAAAAAAATTTAAATCACCTTAAAATGATTTCAAAGGTGTCACCCTGGCTCATATTAACTCAGATTTTTAACTAGTTTTGTGGATCTTCTGACAGCGTCATAAGTTTAACAACCCCTTCTCGAGTTACAGGTGTAGATTACTTAGTGTGTGCACAATTCCATCTGCGAACTTCAGACAGGAAGCCCCTTGTCAACTTAAGATTTTGAGAGACGGCTAAGCAATGAAGCCCATAACTAAAGGTATTTCAGCACCCTATTCTTCAATTGTGTAATTCCTGGAGGAATGCGCGCACGCCCCTTTCTCAGCTGACTTTAGAGAAACCCATAGCTCACTTTAAAAATGGCTGAGGTGAGAAACCACAGTGAGGAATTACACTTTGGGGGAGAAGCACTAGGACGTTAAGCTGCCCCCTTCAAATAGTCTTAACCAGTCACAGAGAAATTCCATATGCCGGTTTGGACCTTTTGTGGGATTAGCCCCTTTTATTCCACAGAGAGAAAAAACTGACGTGTCTTAGAGGCCCACCAACCGCTTTACACCTGAGAAACTACTTCATGAAATCTCGGTCGTGTCTCTTGGTTTGGGGTATTTTGCCCTCGCGATCTCTAGTTACGCCGCCCACAAGTTCTCCATCTGGAAGAGCTAGCCAGGAGTGGCTGCGCGGCAGTGGGAGTTGGCTGGCAGTGAACGGGCGTAGCCTCTCGGCGCTTTCTGCGTCACAAGGGACACCGCCCTCCCACTGGGGAGCGGGGGAGAAGTCGGCTGCGGTCAGCGCGGGGAGCGGCTCACCGGGGATCGCTGCCTTAGCCGCCGCAGCCCTCCCCACTCTACAGCCGGAAATCCCCAAGACCAGTCCCCCGCCTGCGGCCAGAGGGGTCAAAGGAGGGGAGAAGCCGCTTTGGCCTGCGTCATCTCCTAGGAGCCCCAGAAACGCACTTCCGCTGCGCGGCCTCCTCTGCGTGTCCAGGCGGTGCCGGTGCCCTCTGCCAGGCGCAGTACCGCCCTGTGCTTTCTGCGGCCCGGGCACCCAGGACACGCACATTGTCGTACTGAATTCCCTTTCTCCTTTAAGCCCCATCTGCACTTCATCCCCCTCCAAAAGCGAGCTAAAGCCACTTCCACCTCCCCAGTGGTGGGTGGTGACGCACGATGCTCAGCCTGACACAGCCGCCATCTTCCGGAGATGTTGGCAGCCGCCAGTCTCATGTCCGGTGTGTTTAGAGGAAATGACTCTTCGTCATTCAAGTTGCTCTGCTAGGGGAGGCAGTAGCAATGATGGCTCTGCTGTAAGGTGGTTGTGTTTGGATTCTCCCTCCTCACCCCCCACCACGTTCCAGCTGTGTTCAAATTAAGAGGGTGAAAAATTAACTTTTTCTTTTTCACTGTCTATACATTACTGAATCAAGAGAAAGCAAAAACCCTTAGAACTATACCTGGCATAGGTAGTAGCTGGCATAAAGGTTATGTAAGAATAAGGAAAAGCTATGAGGCCTTATCAAGTTTGTTCAATGACACGGGAGTCCTGTCAGATATGCAAAGTGCTTTTGTTTCTCTGTCCCCATGAGAATGGTCTCCCACCGGTGGGAAAAGTCCCTTAAGTGTGTTTACCTCTTCCCAAGCAGCCTTTCGGACTCCTTCAGGAAAGTTTCTGTTATCCTTGATTTGAGCCTTTATGCAGGGGGAGGATTAGTAGACAAGCCAAGGTTTTGGTGTGACTGTAGCATTATGCTTTCATTTCATAGGAAAAATGGAGATAAAGAGGTAATCTAGCCTTTCCCCAGGACTATTTTGGCTGTCTGACAGCAGGCCAAAATGCCTACTAACTAGTTCTTGCCCTCTGCCGTTTACAACCAGGTGCAGATGGGAAAGAGCTGATCTTGGGCCTCTCTCGGTGGCACAAGGGGCTAAGTCTCAGCACAATGAAGCTATCGGCAACCACCGCAGCATTTGGCCAGGAGCTATCCACATGTCTCAGCAGACCTCTCCTGTCTTGCCAGCTGCTCCCCACTGTGTCTCTGGTGAATCCTTTTCCCACACACACAATCCTCTGACCTATTCCCCAGTTTTTGAATGCATAAGTAAATTTTTTTTAATTATATATTTTTAGTGCACTAATGGCTAATCTATTTGCTTTTAGTGATAATTTAGGAGGGACTGATATTTAAACATACAAGAGACTAATTCCACTCAAAAAAGGACCAACTTTAAAATTAAGGACTCATTCATGATGCATTACATTTTGAGATGTTTAGGAAACTTAGAGCTTTGCCTTCCCTGCCAAGTTTCATTGTTTTCCAGAACCGTTACCTAACTTTGTGTCTTTGTTCCTTCAGACTAAGCAGCTCCTAACTGAGAGGGACTGATACCTTTAACCCTTTTAATTCCCATGATAGAATAAAACTATCCCCAACAATTGAAATTATCTGATTCCCAACAACGGAGAAGCTGGAAGTTCCTTATCTTTTTGAAGAACATTTGACTGTTATGTGCTTTATATTATTATTGTAAAAACAAATCAAATAGTATACTTAATGACATAGGAAAGTGAGCATCATATGTAGTTTTAATAAAATCACATGCAAGATATATTTTTAAAAAGGATATGCTTCAAAATGTTTCCTTTTCATGTCTAGTTGTAAGTGCTCTGCAATGATGTATGGTTTTTACAAAATGGAAGACAAAAGCTGTTTTTATAATCATCTTTGTTACTGTAAGAGATAAGATATTCTGTTAACTCCTCAATTTTCTTTCTTTTAAAAGAGATTTATTTTATTTATGCATAGAAGAGCTGGGATGTAGACCAGAGGTGGGAGCGTGGGTTTTGAGAGAATTCACCAGAGATAGGGTGGTGAGCCGAACAGGCAGATCTAAAATACACTGCTGAGGGGAGAGGGGTGGGTAATGGATGAGACAGGACAGGTCTGCTGCACCATGGGGTCAGCTCCCTGGCTGAGGATTGAACTTTTCCTGAAGTGGCTGCTGATAGCTTCACAGTGCTGAGACTTAACCCTTTTGCCACCAGGGAGACCCCAACTCCTCAGTTTTCACAGAGGAAAACATGCAAGGCTTAGAAACAAGTAAATAGAAACGTTACATTAAAATCTGGAGCTACCTCTCAAAGATGTTGAGGATGGGGTCATTTCCATTTAAACTCTTGAATGTGTAGGAAGAGGTAAATGTATGCATGTTTTACTTTGCCAAATAAATTTTTTAAAGATAATTCCAATATTTCAGTGGGATATTTTAAAACCTCATCTAGGTTAACACACCCTCTCCCTTTACTACTTAGCAGACACCACTTAGCTAAAAAGCACTTTGAATAACAACCAGTATTAAGTAAAAACATAACATTGCTAAGTGTATAGCATGAGATAATCTTTTTGAGTCAGGGGATAGAAGCTGACTTAATTATCACAAACTGCATCATATTCTTTGGAGGGCCTTTTCACTTGAATCCATTACTGATAACCTACCCTGTATCATTGTGGAACCTGCATTAGCAACAGTTTAAGCTTGTGTGTTTGGCGCCCCCTAGTGCATTATTACTAAATGACAAAGTAGTTTATCTGAGCAATTAACTGGAAGAGGATAAAATGTACATTTCAGCCCACCCCCCAGGGATGTATTGCTTCTTTTTCTGATATCCAAGAGACCTCTTTCTGAAGCTGATTACAAATTATTTCCTAGGTGCAACACTCATTAGGTTGTAACTTTGCCCGAGAGTTCCTTAATTTCTTCATTTCAATTTCCTCAATGGTAAGGATGATAATCAGAAAAGCCATACAGCAGTCTCCTGAGGAATGAAAGAGCAGAAGTGTGATGTGGATGCCCTTTACATAGTAGTAGCTCAAAAACATGACAGCAGCTGGTTTTCAGTCACTACTAAATATGCTTAAAGACTGCAGCCTGGTAATTGAGGTATGTGAAGAATGTTAAATAGTAGCTAAATAAATGAAAAGTCTAGATGTGAGTTTAATCTTTGGTCCCATCTTAGTTCAAGCCAATTCTGAAGTTTGAAGTCATGTTAAAATTCTCTGCATCCTTCACAGTCTATAGTTGCATAGCCTAAAAAAAATATGGTTTTATGATAGTTCTCCAAAAATACAGAAGACTCAGGATAATGAGGAAATAATATTTTGAATATTTAGACTCAGCGTTCTGGTTTTTTAGTAACAGGCTTTAGATGCCTTTTTCTGGATTAACTAGTTTCTGAGTAGGCTGTGGGTGGCACTTGAGTTACAGTGTACAAATATGAAAGCAATTCCACTGACTATCTGTAATCAGGAATTACAAATCAGTGAGAATAGCAGGTTCCAGAATTCTCATCCAGTATACCATAGGCTATATAGCTAAAATTAATTTCCTTTGACAAAATCTTAAGAGACACTTTTCCCTTATATTCTAGGAGACAAACTATAGTTCTTTTTCTGCATTGACAGTCTTGAAGATTGGGATTTAACATCACTACACCCTGGGTTTCCCCAAGAATCCAGCTATCTGAAGGGTTTTTCTGTTTAACCCCTTCCCACACACAATTCCTCTGGAACTTTTGGTTAGTTCTACATTCAAAACAAAACAAAACAACCTATTCCCATGTTTATTTTTCCTACATGCAGCATAGAAGACATGATAGTATTGTTCCTCCTTCCCTTCCAGTGCCTCAATCCTAAAAAACATTTTTTTGGGTCGAACTGGTGGCACAAGCAGTTAAGTCAGAGCACAGCAAGCTATTAGCAGCCTTCGCAGCATGAGTTCAACCCCTGGCCAGCGAGCTGACCCACATGGCTGCTCCCCTCATCAGTGTACTTCGTCGTGTTCTGGTCCCCACTCTTTCTGGTGAGTCCTCTCACCCCTTGTACCTCTGGCTTACACCCCAGTTCTTGCATGCATAATAAAAATAAATCTTTAGGGCTCTCCCTGGTCGCACAACGGGCTAAAACGCAGCTCTATGAAGCTGGCTGCAGCCATTGCAGCATAAGTTCCATCCCTGGCCAGGGAGGTGACCCACATAGCACAGTAGACCTCTCCTGACCCGCCCACTGCTCCCTTCAGGAGTGTACTTCATCAGTTGGCCTGTTCTGCTTCCCAGACTGTCTCTGGTGAATCCTCTCACTGCCCCTGTATCTCTGGCCTGTAACCCAGTTCTGTAGGCATAAATAAATCAATCTTTAAAAAAAAATAATAAATCTTTAAAAATAAAAACCATTAACTAAACCTTTATTATATGCTTGAGCACTATGCATATTATGTACATTACTTCTATGTCTCACAGCAATCCAGTGAAGTAGAATAAATCAGCCCCCTTTCCAGAAGCAAAAATTGCCCTAAATCATCTAAGTAATAAGTAGTAGAGTCGGACTTCCAGCCCCTGGGACCCACAATACCACATCAGAAACACTTTACAGAGGGAGAGATCCATTTTGAGTTCTGCTGTCTTCAAAAAGTGCAAGGAGAAATATCCCCATTCCCTTAAGGCACTAAACCGTCCATGCTGAAGTTTTCTCCTTTTTGAGGAAGACCACCGTCTATCCCTGCCATAGGATAATTATTAGAACAGTGCTGGCTCACATTTGTTTGGCACCTCACAGTTTTCAAAGGTAAGTCCATGGGGTACCTCCTTTTGTCTTCCAGAAACCTTTCTGTACTTGTCATCCACTGAACAGCCAGACTGGGGCCACAAGTTCTTTTCTGGCAGAAAATTGCAGCTGCTACATTTACCCCCCAGGGTATACAGTGCAAATTTCAAGCCTGAGTAGGGAGTGCTGAGCTCTGGCTGTGCATGCATATAAAAGAAATCTTGACAAAGGGGAGGGAAGTTCACACGCTGGCAGTCCTGGTCACAGCACACTGGGCAGTGGCTCGCCTGCTGGAAGCTGTCTAGGGGCCAAGACCACATGGAGCAGTTTAACCAGCCAGGCTTCCCAACACAGGTTCCTGATCATTCAGAGCAAGCATAAAGTCTCGGCATTGCACTTCCTGCCTTTAACACTCTTTCTTGCCCCCCACCCCCAACTCGCTCTTGTCCTTAAAAACTTCCTCCCAGTTTACACCTTAACCTCATTGGAGAATCCCAGTGAATTTCAAAGCTTGTGTGGGTGGAAGATTATAAATCAAAGCCACAGACACAGGCTTGGGGGAGGGGCTGCCAGAGGGTAGAAGGGTCACAACTTGAAAACAAATGAGCCTCTTTCATCCCAGTGGGGTTTTTGTTGTTTTCTAAAGCCTGGCCCTTCCGCAGGGCACGACACTTAGAAGCTGTGTTTTCTGGAACTTACAGAAAGAATAAGCACTAGCAAGAGAGTTTTCCATATGTGTGTGCTCTACAAAAGTTTCAGCAAAAACTGGAGACTAGGAGGTCTGTTTCTCCCTCAGCAAAATAGCATTCCCATTTGAAAAGAAATATAAAGCATAGCATCAGCCATAATTATTTTCTCCATAATTGACACGTCTCACAAAATAACAGGAGTCAGATTTTGTGAGATCTGCCTTAATATAATTGAAAATTAAATCGTCAGTTCTCAATTATCGATTCTTAGTGGAACCGGTCCAGAAAAAGAAAATTCCAGTGGGACTTCAATTCATTGCTCATATACATTTGGTTTTACTAGGCATTTTAGTAATTAACATTTTTATATGGGTGTGTCTGGGTTCTGGGAATTTATGGCTGTTTATAGCAAATAACAAAGCTCTCAGGGAAGATGCTGACAGGGCTGGAATGCTGTCAAATGACTTTTCCAGACTCTGGATCAAGGCTTTGCTTAGACTTGGTTAGAAACAAAATGAGCTTTGGCCTCCGAAAGATTTAAATCCTGCTGCTGCTACATGACTTTTCATATTCCTTATTTTTAAAATGGGGTAAACAAGTACTTAGATCATAGTGTTAGAATAATCCTGGGAGGTTTCAGGGAATTCTCAAACAAAACCATGAAATACATTCAGCATTCAGTCAGGTGGTATTTTTGCCTGGAAATAACCTGAATGGATTATAAACTTGAGAGCTACTCTTGAGTTACAGGGACTTGAAACCAATCCCTTTAAATTATGATAGTCTGGATATAGATGATAAAAAGGCTCAGCATGACCCAGAACAAACTAAAACCACAAAATCTGGCAGGAATTCTGGCCAATGAGCAACTTCAGTTCAGAAGGTAAGCTTATCTTTTGTTCCTAAAAACCACTTAAAGTTCAGAATGTCTATCAAGAATTACTGCTCCAGGGGAAAAAAAAAGAACTATAGAATTCAGAATCATCAGGCAACCATAGATCAGAGATATTCAGTAGGGGAAGAGGAGGGAGAAGGACCAGAACAGGGGTGGGAAGACACCAGGGACTGGAGATCATGCAGGGGGGGGGAGCAGAGAATGTCATGGGGAGAGCATACATTGTACAAAAATGAAGGATGATGTAATAAATGTATTTTTTTAATAAAAATAAATTTAAAAAATTACTACCCCATGGTTTGTTTATTCCCAGTTACCATAATTTGTCCTGTGTGTTAAAAAATGAACAAATAAAATTTTCAATAATTAATCTGTGTTAAGTGGCAGGTGTGAGCTTGAATTCACTTTGCCTGAGGAGTAAGATGAAAAAAAGCTTAGAAGCCTATTGAATTCCCTATATAAAGAAAATATTGAAAACTAAGGACAATTTTCTCCTCCTCTTTTACTTGTGTAGTGTAGGTAATACATGTTCATTCTTGGGAGGGGGGTGATAGACAAGACTTTTAAAATATAAATGCAGGCACAAATATCACAATCTTAGAGTGGTGATTTATAGCACATGATGATGTGCGTGGTCTATATTATGTGAGATGGGGTGGGGAAAGGACTTTAAATCCAACCTGTCAGGCAATTGAAAAAAAGTAGAAATTGGAAGACTTTGATTGTAATTCTATCTCTTAACCCCTGTGAGGCTAAGTACATAAATTCTTAACATTTCTACTTCTCCATTTGTAAAATGGAAATTAATTACATTTGGCTTGATGAACCCAAGTTAAGAGTTCTGATAAACAAATATTCCTTCCTTGTATTTGTTTCAGAATTCTTAGTGCCCTCTGTGTGGCAGGAATTTAGAACCAGACAGACACATTCCCTGGCCCACAGAGTGGGCCCTAATGCACTCTAAAATGTTTTTAAGTATTATCAGTTGGTGGCCTTTCCTGGTGGTGCACAGTTAAAATGCAGCACTGTGAATCTATCTGCAATCACTTCAGCACAAGTTCGATCCCCAGCCAGGGAGGTGACCCACGTGGTATAGCAGAGCTCTCCTGTCCTGCCCACTGCTCCCCTCAGCAGTGTACTTTGTCAATCCACCTGTTCTGTTCCCCATTCTGACTCTGAATCCTCTCTGGTGGGTACCCCAGTTCTGTGTACATAAGTAATCTTTAAAATCTTTAAAAAGAAAAAGCAACTATCAGCTGGGCTGCACATGGCAAGGGTCACCATGCAGGAGTGGCTGCCAACCAGCCATCGTGTTTCTGGGCTTCACACCTCTTCATGAAGGATGCTGTGGTGTAAGCGGTGGGAGACAAAGCAGCCATATGGGAGCTTGTCTAACTTGCCAGGTCGAGCTTTTGCTCCCCTCAAAACACAATCAGCCCTGAGCCCTCATTCTGCCACCGTGCCCCAATATTTTCTGGCTTTATCTAGTCTCTCCTACTTGCCCCACCCTCTGACAGGGAAGTAGAAAAATAGGGATTTGCAGAAGTCGGTAAAAACTAATGTCAGAAGGCAAGAATTCCATTGCTAGATCCAAGAAAAACTTCCTGTTTTGTTAAGACCCTTCTCAGGAGCGGAAACTGGCTCACTCAAGTCAAAAACCACAATGAATAATTTCACTGATTTGTACCATATGTTTAGCAAGCCTACAATCCCAAGAGGAGGGTGAATAAGAAGAGAACCCATCAGAAAGGAACTGTCAGATATCAATTCCCAACTGACCAGGGCTTTTCCTCACTTCCTCCTTCACCACTTTGCTGAAGGAACAGTAACAAGTAATGCAGCAGAACAACATTTGGGGCACATTACGCAAAAGCAGCATGGCAAAGCCTCAGTGACGCCTTCATGACCTGCACGACAGATTGCTCATCCGTCCTCCAGATGGCATTTCCACTTTTATAAAAGGTTTAGAAAAGCAGCTGTATTAGCCTTCACTATGCTGCAGTAACAAATTAACCCCAGAATGTGGAATTAACACAATAAAGGTTTCTTTCTTTCATTTTCTGATGAACATGGGCTGGCAGGGGAGTGGAAACAGAGAAGCTGCTCGAAAACTCTGGCACTGCATCACTGGAGTCTTGGGCCTCCAGCATCCTGCCAGTAGAGAAGAGGATACTTGGAGAATTCACACCTGCCCTTCAGCCTGGAAGTGACAGGTTTCACTTCCCTCTCAGTGGCTAGGCAGAACAGACTACAGAGGGGCTGAGATGTGTAGGGAAGCATATTGCCATTTGGTGAGCAATGAGTACTTCTCTTACAGCACTGCTTTAATGCTAAATGCACAAGCTAAAACTCATAATGGAAGTTCAGATTTCTGGGCATGGGAAAATCATGTGAAACCCAAATCTGCTGAAAAATCTTAGCTAAAGGTCTGATAGAATACAGAACCACTGTTGTGAAGGGATAATGCACTCCTGTGTTCAATGCAGCATTATTTACAGTAAACAAGTTATGGAAACAACCTAAGTGCCCAAGGACAGTTGAGTAGATCTGGAAGATGTGTAACTACACAATGGGATTAGTACTCAGCTATTAAAAAAAAAAAAAGATGGGACTAAACTAACTCAGAAAGAGAAAAGCTAATGGTGGATGGCTTATATATGGAATACAGAGAAGCAAAAGGTCAGACAAAAACAAACCTTCGAAATCTGACTACAGAATAGAGACTGTAAGATGGGGAACAGGGAGGGAGAAAACAGTGGGGAGAGAGAGAAAGGGACTGTGGCAGTGGATTGGGAGTGCGGTGTTGGTGGGTGGGGTGTGAGGACATGCATCTGAGGAGGTGTGAGCCCTGCACTTCTGAATCACATACAGGATTGCAAACCAATATTAACCTCAAAAAAAAAAAAAACAACTTTCTTATCTAATTCGATGGTCTAATAGGCAATCCCATCCTATCTAAGGTGAGTTTTAAATTAGGTTCTCATGCCCCCTTCCTCCATTATTTATTTACTTAATTAGCTGGTACACAAGGACTCACGGCTCAGCAAGGCCTCAAAACAGGCTGTTAGGAGACTCACATACTTGGTGTCTTTGAGAGCATAAATCAATTACTGGAATCAAAGCTGAGTTTTAAAAATCATGAAATTTTACACCTTTCACATTTAACCTTACAAAAATGTCCAACATAGACCTAGAGGATTGTTCTTGGGAGAATTGTTAACCAAAATTGTTCAAAATATACTATGATTCAAGCCTCCTCTTGTGTGATTCATGTCTGACTCTTGTCCACTGTTTTGATACTAGGGGAGGATGCTCTGTATTCACCATCATTCGCAATTAAATGTGCATACAGCCCACAGATGATGACAACATTCTCTTGAATGAACTAGCACACCCTTTGTCAGGGGGACACTGAGGTCACTCTTGAAGACATAGCCCAACCAAGCCTTGACTTTCTCTGTCTCCCCACTGTAAGTTGGGGATGTTTTGCCATCTACCGAAAAGGCAAAAGAAATAAGGGAAATACAGCTCAAGTCAAGGCCTGCTGGCTTCTCAGTCTGGTTCTCGGTCATTTTGTTTTACTTGGCCTGCTTCAGAGTGGTTTTGGGACATATGAGGTTCTCCAAACAGGAGACCTTTTCCAGACCTGATTTCCCCTTGAAGTGACACTTTATCCTCTCTTTAAATGTAGCCATCGTAAATTCCTGCCTGGGGAGCAGCAATTGCTTTCTATTACACATGATTTGAATGAACTAGTGTAGGGTTAACAAAGCCTTATTGTTCTGCAATCCTTTACTGAAAACTGCTATGGTAATTTCTATTGACATTACATTTTCCTGCTTAGTATTTGACTATGCAAAGGAGCACTTTTCCACACTTTAATTGGTTCTTTTTAGTTGTATGTAATAAAAACCTCTTTGTACCATCTAACCAACAGTAGAGAGAAGAAATAATAATATTCAGGTTTTTCAGTTCTTTTTTCCTCTCCCTTTCTCTTCCTTCAGCATCTCCACTGTAATTTTCATCTTAAGTTTCTCAGATTTGTGGTACCTAAAGTTTTACTTCATGTCTGCTATCTACAAATAATCTGGAAATATCATTTTAAGCATGCTTTTATGATGATACAAAGTAAACTTTTATATTTACCTTGTTCAATTTTTTAAAAAAATTTATCTCTAGGGCCTCTAGGCCTCTAGGCCCTCTAGGGCACAGGGGTTAAAGTTTCAGCACTGTCAGACTATCACCAACCACTGCAGCACAAATTCGATCCCTGGCCAGAGAGGTGACCCACATGGTGCAGCAGACCATGTGTCTTCTGTCTGGCCCACTGCTTCCTCAGCAATGTATTTCAGTAGAATGGCCTGTTCCCAGTCTAGTGAATCCTTTCACTTCCCTTCCCCCCCCCACCCCATTCCTACCACACTTCTGGCCTATACCCCAGTTCTTGTATACACAAATAAACCAAAAAAATCTTCTAAAAATGTATCTCTAGTTCACTTTTTTTTTTTCAATCATTACAAGATGCAAATTTAATGAAAATTGGTTAACGGGTATATAATAATTCACAGTTATGTGAGACCATATTAGAAATTTACAACAGCTAGTACAGTGAATATTACAAATCATCTGGTTCATTGTTTTCCTTCAAAGAAAATAGCGTGTAGCGTGTTTTTCCACTTCTTTCCTTATATCTTTTAGAACACTTTCATGCCTCCCTTTAGTTAATCCACTGTCCTAGCTGAGCTCTAATTCAAAAGCTTTAGCCATAACTTTACTATATACTTATTTTTGCAACTTCTTCAAGGCGGGTCATTGCTTTCATCTGTAGTTTTTCTATTTCTGTCTTTGCTGCTTGCCTTGTTTTGCCAGTGGCACAGCCCCAATAACTGAATGAAACACCTAATGGGTCAGTCATGGAAAGTGTGCACCATCATTCGCACTATGGGAACCCAACATAAATCTGCAGACAAAAGGTTTCAGGGCACTGTAGAGAGCATCTATATGCATGTGCATACATGGTCACTCTGTCTGCAAGATGTCTTAGTGCAGTGTCTGCCAAAGAGTGAGCATCTGCCCACAAACCTGCTACTGCCATTCCAACATTAGAAAGTCATTTGTTGAAACCTTCTTCATAAAAGTTAGAAAGGACTAGTTTTCCTACCCCAAAGATGGCACCATCTTTACATCTGTTTCCAATAGCTGCATTACTATTTCCACAGCTTTCATAGCATATCCAACTTGAAAAACTCTTCCATCAGGAAAGAATGTAGATGCTTGGTAGCAGAGCGGATACTACTGAGATCATGGAGCTAAAACTACCCAGAGTGCAAGATTTAAGGGTCTATCTCATTCACTTGTTAATCCTTTACAAACAGAACTCCTTAACAAAGAATCCAGTGATATTTACTTCTGAAAAAACATTCTAACTAACTGAGCCAAAAAGCAATTTTTGGGGGGCCTCCCTGGTGGCACAAAGGGTTGGGTCTCAGCACTATGAAACTATAGGCAGCCACTGCTAAAAGGAGTTTGATCCCAAGCCAGGGAGGTGACCCATATGGCGGGGCAGAACCCTCCTGACCCGCCTGCTGCTCCCCTCAGTATATTTCAGTACTTCTGCCTGTTCTGCTCCCCACTCTGTCTATGGTGAATCTTCTCACCCCTTATACCTCTGGCCTGTACCGAAGTTCTTGTCTGCATAAATAAATAAATCTTTAAAAATTAAATCTCTTTATAATAGTCTAAAGGTAGGGCTAAAAAAAAATGCTGAGATCAGATTGTTAATTGTCTATAGAATTGGCCTTTATAAAAATTTCTGATTCAGCAAATGTGAAACTAATAAATTGAAAGTATAATAGAGTATTTTTTGGCTGGCTTAAGGCCAGTTCAATAGAATAAAGATCAAGAAGATAGAAACCCAACTTAAAGTACACATAACTACCAAGAGCGTTTTGTATCCCATGAATAGGTAATGAAATTAAATCTATGTATTGCTGCATGAAGACAGCAATTCTAATTACTTATTTATATAAAGGTTTAGGCCCACAAAATTACCACTCCAAAAATAACAGCTTAATAGCACAATGTTTTAAACTCAGGCTTGGATGAAATCTACCAAAAATAATCATTACCCTTTTACCCCTAAGTCATCTCAGATCTTTTACCCAAGTTGGATATTTTTGTGCCATAGAGGAATTGGAAGGTATTTTTAAAAGTTATAAGAATAAGTCATTTAAAAAATCATTAGGTGATAATCACAAATTCAACTAAAATCAACAAATCTGTATCTGCTCTGAAAGGATTTCAATCTATAAAGACATGAACCAGTTTTATCAAATCAGATGCCTTTGAGACATTTTCTTGTAGGAAAAGAAAAAAGAAACAGTCACTGCTACTATAAACAATTTCATTACAAAGAAAGAGTTAATTCCTTTAGGAAAGTGATTTCAAAGTTGAGGTGTGAAATCCAGAGGCACACAACTTGTGTGTGTCTTATAAGTAGCATAAACAAAGTTCAGCAACACCAAAAAAGATGAGGCCAAAATCATCTAATGATTTGCAGGGAAGTAAATAGGTCTTTTGACCTATATCATAGAAAGTTGTAAATGTAAATAAAAAAGCCTTATGAGTAAATTAAAAAACAACTATGACACTATCATCCCTCCCAGATATTGATTTTCCCCCTTCATATGACTAGGGCATGGTCACAAATAAATGATGGGGAAACTGACAGGAAATTTGAAGTATAAACTTGCTTATACCAACTTTAAACAGGGTTCACATATCCAAAGTTGCTTCTAAGTTAAAAAGCAAAACAAACAAACCAAAAAAGAAAAAAGAAAACCAACCCCCAAACCAAAAACCAACAAAACCCAATTTGACTCTTAAACATTTAGTGTTTGGTAAAGTATTTGGGGAAATTCCACAAAATCTGCAGGCCAAGTAATTTTATTTACTCTTGCTTGCCAACCTTTCCATTAATTCTGCATCAGCAATTGTTTGAAAACCAAAGGGGATAGACCCGGAGCTCTCTTCTCCAAGAGCAAACTACATGTGCTTCTAAGCAGATAGGTTTTTTTTCCCCCCTCTGAGCCGAGGCCCTTTTTGCTGCTAAAGAACATCCTTCCTCCTCTCCTTCAGACTGCCCTGTACTGACCACTCCGTCCCTGATCGAGGATCACCCTGATCGCCAGGCCAAGCGCTGGGGTGGTCTGAGACCACAATGAGGCTGAGAGCCCGCAGGGTCTTCTACATCGCAGATTTTGCTCCCTCCCTTCCTCTATTCAACTTCCTCCCCTTCAGTGACCTTGTTCACTGGATTTCCCCTGTGGGTCTCAAGGTCTCACTGGTCCCTCTACGTCTTAAGTCCCGCCCCATAGCTGAGGTTCAGTTGCCCTGGCTTGCTCTTCACCATCTAAATGGCATCCTACCCAGCCTTCCACAGTCCCCACTGGTGAGGGTCTAAGGCTCAGGACTAGTCAAACGCATGCCATTGCTTCAGGAGCCTGGCTCATCTACAGCCATTGCCCTAGCTTGCTTTGTTCCCTGCAGATACCGATAACTGCCTGATCCAGATCCCCACCTGCGTTATCTACTGGGTTCACCTGGCTACTTTTCCAGAGCCAGCCTAGGAGGCCAAGTTAGCCCCGGGGCCTCCCTCTTCACACCAGATGACACTGCTCAATTGTTAATGAAACAGTAACTAATGATAGCAGAAAATATTTACATAATTACACTTATTCAATAACTCAAATGTATAAAATGATCAAAAGATGTCAATCAGTTAAAATTAAGTAATAAAATCTAATAATCACTGCAACACTTGTAGAAAAACTGATACTGGTTAAGTGGGTTTCTCAAGGTTACCAAGGAGTTTCCCTGCACCAAGCATTTGTTACACGCCACCTTCTAGATGTCTTACAACTCATTCTGACTTCTAACTGGAGACAACATCAGATTCTGCAAGTTAAGGACACAGTCCCTGCCGGCTCCCCATCCACCCCTTCGACACCACTTGCAAGGACAGGTCGTCACTCCTGCTTTTGACCAGAAAACCATTCCATGGGTTCAATTTGCTAGAGCAGTTCACAAAACTTAGAAAAACATTTTACTTACCTGATTGCTGGTTTATCACGTAACTCAGGAACAGCCAGATAGAGCTAGGTGCTGGGGAGGGCAAGTCCCGGGAGCCGCCATCCTCTCTGAGGGGTGCCCTCCCTGCATCTCCGGGTGCTTGCTCACCGACCCCCATCCATTTGGGTTTTTATGGCCGCATGGTAACTTCAGGATGACTGCTTACATCATCGACACCTGGTGATTGACTTAATCTTTCGCTCCTTCCCCCCTTCTTGGAGGTCAGATGGGTGGGAGAAGAAGTTCTAACCCTCTAATCACTTGGTTGGTTCTCCAGGTGACTTGCTTCCAGCCTTAGGTATATCCCAATGGGAATGTGACAGCTATGCTCCCTGCAGCAGGTGTTGGACGCCAATAGAAAACTGTTGACCTCTAGGTACACTTTCCCTGCCTCTACTGGCCTCACCGCTGGGACGGGGCTTTGCCACCTGATGCAGTCACCTATCGGCTCTCTGAGCCTATGCAGGCTTCTCAGGGGCCTCAGAAGCCCTACTTCTCCGGTTCTGGCTCAACTTGAACTTACTAGTTAGAACTGAAGCTCAGCGAAATCAAGCAACTTGTCTCATGTCACACAGCCAGTTCATGGCAAGGCCAGGACTGAGGTTACATGATTTCCAGACCACCCTGAGTAAGCAGGAAAACATGGGAGGCTGAATTGCACAGCTTTTGATGGAAAGAAAGCTAGATTGTTTTAACCTGTGATTTTTGCCTCCATGTTTAATCACTAACAAGAGGCAGCAGAGATGCCTGAACTAAAAGGCTGCAATGTTGCTCTCAGGGAGCAGATTGGAGGAAGCCCTGCTGCCACCAACTTTGTCAAAGACAAGGACTGAGTCCATGACCACTCTGGCGGTTCGAAAGATCTTCATAGGTGTATTCCCATAATCGGAATCTAATTTACAGTACCAGACAAATGCAATTCATGTTAAGAACAGCAAACGTAGTCAGCCATTTACTTCACAGCAGAGACTGTGCTAGCTTACTTGATTCATACAGCAACCCTGTGAAATTGGTGCTTTATCATCCCCACTTTCCAAATAAGGAAACAGAGTAGAGGGAGGTAAAGGAACTTGCCCAAGGTCCTTACCCACACACAGCTAGGATGAAGCTATCGGATTCTAGTGTCTCTACAGCTAACATCTGTATTAGATTGACTTTTGACATCTTATGGGAAATGAGAAGTGGAAGTTCTTGAAGATACCCAGAAGGATATTGGGATCTGAAATTTTTTTTAAATAATTTTATTTTATTTTTGCATAGAAGAACTGAGGTATAGGACAGATCTACGGAAATCCACTGCCAAGGGGAGCAGTGGGTGAGACAGGAGAGGTCTGCTATGGTCTGCTATGCCATGTGGATTAGTACCTAGCTGGGGATCACACTCAGGCCGTAGCAGTGATAAACTGAGACTTAACCCTTAGGACACGAGGGAGGCCCAGGGATCTGAAATTTTTTATTCATGAAGAGCTAGGATCAGTGATAACAGATGTCCCTATTCCCAGGTTCAAGGCTTACCCACTGCAGGGTAAATGAAGATTGGTCAGGCTTTTACACTGCAGGCCTCTGTGGCTATCACCTGCAACCTTGGTTGAGCTAATGCAGGAGGCACTTACTTGGGAGCATGGGCTTGGGGTACACATGCCTCACTGTGGACACCTGGAGTCTAGTGTGGGCAGGTATATGTGTGCATGCCTGAGCCTTGGGACTCAGCCAGTGAGGGCAGCTCACTCAGGCAAGAACAGTTTCGGTGGAGCAGCTCTGAGAAGGTGCGTGACTATTGAGGCAGGACCATGAGCCGTCGCCAGAGAGAGCCCAGAGAAAAAGGCACACAGATTTGCCAAGGTCTGGGAGGCCTGCCAGCCTCCTGGTTCCCGGGTTCCCCTGTTCACCCTGGGCCTGGTTGCTGGCACAACACTCACTCACGGTTGGCAACTAGCTAACTTGCCAGTTTGCTTTAGAAGACTGTTATCCAGCCCCATGGTTTTCTGGGCCACTTAGACAACTTTATAGTCACTTCAAGTACTGATTTTAAAGTCCAAAGCAGATAAGGTGCACAGATACATAGAAAAGGAACCAAATAAAAATACCAGTAAAATAAAAGTGTGGCAACTTTCAACTCCTGTTGCATAACTCCTTGCTTGGGAAGAAATGCTTAAAAATCAACAAAAGGAGAAAAAAACAGGATGTTGAAAAACGCTTTTATAATGTTTTTGGACATTTGCTGCCAGACTAAAACTATTTCTGCCAAAAATAACATGTCTCTCTCCTCCAACCTACATAATTTAGGTTTTACTGGAAAGTTTGGGGGTTTGGGGGGTGAAATCCTAAGTTCCTATCAAGTTCATATTCAAAAAGAAATGTCCCAGAAGTGAGACACGTTCAGGGAAGAGGCCCCTGGGTAGACAGTGGTCCTGCAGCTGCTCCTGAGTGAGCATCCCATGAGCCTCTGGTCCAGAGGCCAGTGTCTATAAGGTGTGTACGGTGATTGTGGGTCTCCTCTGAAGGTCTCTGTCCTGTGTGCTGGGGATGCAAAATGACACAGGTCATGAAAATGTGGGAAGGGTTTGGAACTGGGAGGCAGATAAAGCTGGGCTGAAATCGAGCTCCTAACAGCACAACTTCCTGCAGCCTCCATTGCCTCATCTGTGAAGTGAGAACTAAAATACTCTCCTGCAAAACTGTCGTGGCAGTTAAGAGAGCTTGTCTGCACATTGCTTAGCACAGTGTCTGGAAGCAGTAGCTTCAGCCTTTCCACTGCAGAAGAATGGATAGACCCAAGTGCCCAGCAGCCAGGAACAGAAGCAGGGAGGAAGCAAGACTAAGGTCATGGGCTCAGCAGACCCAAGGACAGCTCTCTGGTCGGCCACCTTCCTAATTTGGGAGAGAGTGGAAGTTGGGAATGGGAGGAGGGTGAGTTTTATGGTTTCATATACTCCTTCTGGTCTCCATGTCTGTTCCTTCAGTACTTCCAACTATTTCACCAGCCCTGACTCCTCAGTTTCATTTCCTTTTATGCCTAAACTAAGTTCAATTGTTTTTTTATCTGAAGGATAGGCTATTCTCCCCATCTCAGCCCTGAATAATGTCTGCCTTTAAATCTAACTGGGGAGTCAGCTCAGACATGCTTATAGCTTATAGAAAACTGTGCCACATACAAAAGGAGCAGCATGAATAGTAAGAGATGAGAGCATCTCCTGTCCCAGCTTTGATCAGACTTCTGGGAAAGGCAGGACTTGAAGACAATGTCTTTGAGGACTAAGCTTTCTGTGCTTCTCCATTTGCACTTAGCCTAGGCCTTTGCCCTCCTCGGCGCTGCCTCATTTCTGCTTCCATACTTTCTCTGTGTAACTCCCAGGAAGCCCTGACCCTTTCCCCTTACATCTTCTACCAGCGTGACTCTCGTTTCAGAGTATGCATGCATCTGTTTCTAAGAAGTTTATAGTTTGCAGTAAGCACAACCAAGTGAATGTTATTGATTTCAGAAATGAACCCCGGTTGACTGCTAAGTATTAGCATACTTGAATGAGGACTCTCAAGAATTCCTGTTTGATATTTGTTAGCAGAGCCTCAAGGCCGCTTTCACAACTGAAGGTGGCCAAGAAGCTGGTGGTGGAGCAGTCTTGCTGCCTCGGTCTCATGAATTATGGATTAGCTTTGTGCAGAAAGAATAGAAATGAGAAATCACCACTTCAAAGCTTGTTCTGAAGTCAACCTGGAATTGATTCTCGCTCTAAGAAACATTTCCTACTCGAAACTTGCAACAGTAGACAGTATCTGCTTTAGCATTTCAGTGAATCCACATTTCTCCAAGGTACACCAGTCATTGGTGTGACTTTCAAGTACAGGCACCCCAGTCCCTCTTTCTACTTGACGGTATCGGTATCGTAAGGATTTCTCAAGTGATTGTCCCAGCAGCACTTGCTAAGTCTCGGCACTGGTCTCAGCTCCTGCCCAGGGGACTCCTGACCATATGCTGCTGTCTCCTAGTCTCCCTTATGTGAGATCCGAGATGTACTTCTGCCCTGTTCTACATGTCATTCCCAAGAGGGAAAAACATGGGGCCTGTATTAGTCAGAGTTCTCCAGAGAACTGGTAGGATGTGCATACACAGAGAAAAGAAGTTATTTTTTATGTTAAATATTTATTTTTATTTATTTATGTATACAAGGGCTGGGGTACAGGCCAGAGGTGCAGAGGGAGAGGGGATGAGAAGATTCCCCAGAGACAGAGTGGGGAGCAGAACAGACAGATCTGCTGAAGTACACTGCTGAGGGGAGCAGCAGACAAGACAAGAGAGGTCTGCTGTGTAACATGGGTCAGGTCCCTGGCTGGGGATCAAACTCATGTTGCAGTGGCTGCCAATAACTCAATAGTGCAGAGACTTCAAACCCTGCACCACCAGGGAGTCCATGAGAAAAGAACTTATTTCAGTGAATTGTTTCATGCTACTGTAGAGGCTTGGCAAGTCTAAAACCTGATGAACAAACTGGATCCTCAGAAAACAGTTGCAGTTTGAGTCTAAAAGCTAGGAAGAGCCTTGTTGCAGATGAAGCCTATAGGTCGTCTGCAGGCAGAGTGGCTGAGGCCCATCTATATTATGTTGAGCAATTGCTTCATTTAAAATCTCCTGCTTTAGGGGCCTTCCCTGATGATGCAGCCAGTTAAAGCACAGCACTGAGAAGCTAGCCACTGTGTGTGTTTGATCCCTGCCCCGGAGGTGACCACAAGGCGCAGCAGACCTCTCCTGACCCACCCACTGCTCCCCTCAGCAGCGTACTTTGTTGAGCTGCCTGTTCTGCTACCCACTCTGACGCTGGTAAATCCTTTCACTGCAACCTGCACCTCTGGCCTGTACGCTAGTTCTGTATGCATAAATAAATAAATCTTAAAAAATAAAAAAGATAGGCCCTCCCTGGTGGCGCAGCGGGTTGGAGCACGGCACTGAGAATCTAGAGCCACTTCCGCATGGGTTCGATCCCCGCCTGCCCCGGAGGCGACCACGTGGCGTGGCGGGCCTCTCCTGGCCCGCCCGCTGCTCCCCTCAGCAGTGTGCTTCGTGGATCTGTCTGTTCTGCTCCCCGCTCTGTCTCTGGTGAAGCCTCTCGCCGCCCCTGAGCCTCTGGCCTGTACCCCAGTTCTGTATGCACAAATAAATAAATCTTTAAAAAAAAAATAAAATAAAAAAAATAAAATAAAAAAGATAGAAGACATTTTTCATATAAAAAAAATCTACTTCTTTAAATGTAAATCTCATTCAAAAACACCCCTACAGGGGCCCTCCCTGGTGGTGCAAAGGCTTAAAGTGCAGCACTATGAAGCTATCTGCAGCCACTATAGCACAAATTTGATATCTAGCCAGGGAGGTGACCCACATGGCACAGCAGACTCTCTTGTCTTGCATGCTGCTCCCCTCAGCAGTGTACTTTGTCAGTCTGCCTATTCTGCTGCTGGAGCTGTCTCTGGTGAATCTTCACACCCTCCTGCACCTCCGGCCTGTTCTCCAGTTTTTGTATGCATAAATCTTTAAAAAAATATATCTGTCACAGGACCTTGTTAGTAAGTGAAAAGGAAGAACTGTCTTATGTTTTTGCTTTATCTGCCTCTTGTGCTGGCACTTCGTTACAAGTCTCCCTCTCTCAGTTTTCCTGACCCCAGATTTTAAGAACCAGCTTTGGCTTCCTATGGATGTTAGAAATGGGGTCATTAGGTAAAACTGGGGTGCTTAGCTAAAAGTTGATTAGACAGATGCAAAACTCAAAATCTGCTCTTCTCAGAATTTCCCAGCCTATATTTTCAGACTAAGCCAGAAAGTTCCTTTTCTCTCAGAATTCCTTTCATAGCAATCTTTCATCCCTAGGTCAGAGGAAGACATTTTTCTATTTTCACCAACATCTTAATCTTGGAGCCCAAGTTTAACCAACTGTTCTTTCTCCAATGAGCCAGAGCTCCTGCTGCTCAGTCCAAGCAGCCCCCAGCACAAGTCCAAAACTCTCTGAATCCACGTGTGTGGTTGAGTTGAGCCATTCCTGACATTAGTCATGTTTGTTGTGGATTGAAAACAATGGTAAGTTGCAACCAAGGTCTCAATGTGACTTTGACTTAACAGTTGCTCACTAACTATAATACTAAAAGAGTCCAAAGAGAAAATGTGTGTAAAGACAGTTAGGATAAGAAGTGAAACCCTCTCTTTCATTGATAAAAGGTGGATTGTTTCCTTCACTGGAACAAAGCCACAGACTCAACCTCTTCAGTGTTGCCTTTGCATTTCCAGACTTTTAAACAATAGTAGTTTTAGTGAGACATAATTTACATTCTGGGCCTCCCTGGTGGTGCAACAGGCTAAAACACAGCACTATGAAGCTCTCTGCATCCACTGCAGCACAAGTTCAATCCCCGGCCAGGGAGGTCACCCACGTGGCTTACAGACCTCTCCTGACCCACCTGCTGCTCCTCTCAGCAGTGTATTTTAGTCAGTCTCTCTGTTCTCCTCCCCACTCTGTCTCTGGTGAATCCTCTCACTCCCACCTCTGGCCTATACCCCAGTTCTTGTGTGCATAAATAAAAAGATCTTTAGAAAAATAATTTACATTCCATATGTAAATGTATGATTTAGTGGTTTTTAGTATATTTACAGTTGTGCAAACATAACCACAATTTTAGAACATCTTACCATCTCCCAAATAAACCCCATAACTCCAGTACCCAAACACAACAACTTTGACTTCTTCCTCCCCCGCCTCACCCCCCTCAACTCCCCAGACCCTAGCAACCACTGATGTACACCTACCTCTATGGCTTTATGTGTTCTGGACCTTTCACATATAAATGGAACCATGCACTATGCTGTGACAGAGCACCAGATTAAGCATTTACTTCCCATGAACACAGGGTATTGTGTTTAAGGATATGTTCTGTTAAGACAGAATAGGCCAAAAAAAGAAAAGCAGTAAAAAAGGAGATAGAAATCCTGGATTTTGTGTAAATTTAACTTGTAGTTAAGAGCTCTCAAGAGGTGGTTTGTGGACAAAGCTCTTGGATCACATGGAGAGCCCATTGACTCTGGCAAGTCAGGTGGCAAGTTTTGTGCAGTCCAGCTGCACCTTTTAACATATGTTTCTTGAGAAGTGAACTCACTGTCACTTATGATTCTCTGCCCAAAGGAAAGTCAATAAGCACAAGATAAACATTTAATTTCTGTCTTGACTGAATAAGGCAAGGGTGCAGAGTGTGTAAAATCAAATGTGTTTTTTAGGGGAATCACAGCATCAGGACCCAGGACCCAGGATCCAGATCTCACTACTCTACCATGGGGTGCATTTGGCAGATCATAAGAAAGTCAGTGCTTTGAAATAGTGAGACAGCTAGCCATTTAAAACAAACAAAAACTAATTACCTACTCTCAGATTGCCTCTCTCTGGGCTCTGCTGTATGGTTTTGCTCTCTCAGAGTTTGAAAACTCTAAAATGCTGCTTTAAAAAATATGTGTATGTGTTAAGGATCCTTTGGCCTGTACATGAGGTGAATCAAGGCTCTGTATTTGTGACAAGTGTAGCCTTTACAGTGTAGAAATTACAGAAGATTGGCCCATTGCAAAAAGGACTGTGCAGATGAGCAAACTGGAGCGTGAAGAGAAAGTGACTGAGTTACATAACATCAGTGACAAGTGAGAGAGGGGAGCAGGACTGAGAATGTCCCAGCTTGTTCCAAAAAGTGCTTGGAAGTCAGTCCTGTCTCTGATGCCTGAGCTTTGTGCAGGTTTAGTGACAAAAGACCAATGTTACTCTCACAAATCTATACAAATGCAGTTCAGGTTATTTCTCTACAGTCCAAACTTGGTCTAAGAGAAATGAAGAGAACAAATCACTCAGCTGATCTAGACAATAAAGGTGGCAGGGGAAAAAAAAAAGATAGCAGATGAATACAGATTGAAATAAAGGAAAAACTTGGAACACTATAATTACTGTACATACTGCCTCATACTGTTTTATAATCTCTTGTGATGATTTTTAATCTTCCGACCTGCACTTTAACCTTGAAGGAGTAACTGTGCATCTTCCCTTCACGCTGTGATTCATTGTGCCTGGCACACAGTGGACAGGGCATTGCATCAGTTTAGGCTGGTCACAGGCAGGCAGACAATGGTGAGACAGGGGATAAAGCAAAATTTTTGACAACTGAAAAAAACAGCTTGCTTAATCAGTAGTTAATGTAGCTCCCTGAAACACTCCCAAACCCAAATATGTTAGAAACTTTTATCCCACAAAATGTGATGCACATTTTAGTGACCTAAAGCAAATCTGTCCAAGGAGTGTATATTCTAGTAGGCTATGTGCACAGTTCCTTGAAACAGTCTAGGAACTTTTCTTTTTCTTTGGGGGTGGGGAGGTGTATGCAAAGCTATGAAATGAAATCAAGTGATTATGAAAGAAAATACTAATGTACTGTGCTAAAGAAGAGTTTTCTCAACCCAGTACAGTAGTTTTTCTGGGAAGAAAGAAAAGTGAAGCAAGGGTCTTCCTGCTGGGCTGGGCGCCGGCTCTCAGCGCTATCACCACTGCCACTTACTTTGGTCCCTGGTCCCCTGGTCACCTAGCTGGCCTACTAGTGCACAGACCTCTCCTGCCTCGTCCTCTACTCCCCTCAGCGGTGAATTTCAGTTCACCTGTCTCTGGTGAATCCTCTCACCCTCCTGACAGTATGCATATATATATATTTGAAGAATAAAATTTGCTACTCAAATTTCTCCCAGTAACCCTTTTTATTGTAGATATTTTTCAAACACACAGAATTACCACTAAGTAGTGAGATGAGCTTCCACGCCCCCATCACCCAGCTTAAAATTTTTCTGACACTTGACCAATCTTACAGCATCTATATCCCCCACCCCCATCCACCTCTACGCCCACAACACACATGGATTATCTGGCAAAATACGCACGTTACCTTTTTTATGTATATCCTTCAATGTCTATGTCTTTAAGATAAAAGTCCTTAAAATAAAACAACACATAATCACAGTCACATTACCCAACTTAAAAAAGTTAAGCATAATTTTAATGCCATTAAATATTCCATTAGAATCCAAAATTTCTCAGTAGTATTATGAATAACATTTTGGTTTTGATCTGTCTCAGTCAGTAGCCAAACAAAGTCTACCTATTGGATTTGCATGGTTGATTGTCAAATACTTTAACCCACAAATTACTCTGTCCTCTTTTTTTCTCTTCTTGCAACTTTTTTTGTTGAACAGTGAGATCATTTTTTTCCTGCAAAGATTTCCACATTCTGGAGTGTTTTCTGATTGCATTTCTAAGGTGTCATGATTAAGGAACATGTTAAGGAACAGCAGTTGAAGCCAATTTTAAATTTTGCTTATAATTTTACAGATTAGGAACATGGGAAAGGAAATGGTTATGGTTTATATCTGCTCCATGGTGTCTGGGGTCTGAGCTATGGTTCAACATCTTAGGATCACACACACACATACACACACACACCGATATCAATCTTACTACTACAAAATAGAATAGGGTTTTAAATTTCTTTACACGGATTTCACTCCCTCCCCATTACTACCCATCACATTAGTATGTTGAAGTACTTCAGACCGTGACCACATTTGGTGATAGGGTCTTGGAAGAGGTAAGTAAGGTGTTAAATGAGGTCATTAGGTGGTCCTAATACTACATGAGACAAATGCCCTGATACAAAGAGATTAGAGCACAGACATGCACACTGGAAGAAGACAGACAGCTCCAGACCAAAGAAGAGAAGTTCTGCTGATGCCTTGATTTTCGACTTCCAGCCTCTAGGATGATGAGGAAATTAATTTCTGTGGTTTAAGTTTGTCTTATTTTATTATAGCAACACTGGCAAGCACTGAGCTCCCTTTTATTTCTAGAATATATCACAGGAGGGACATAGGTTAGTTTACCACATTTTAAAGTTACTTGAAGTAATTCTTCTCTAGTCACTCATTCAACACACAATTAGGTTTCCTTTGCTTTCCATTTTAGGGATTTATTTTTGTGACCCACTTTACTAAGTTTTAGTTTGTAATTATGCAAAACACACACATGTTCCAAAGTCAATTCTACAAATGAAATACATTGAGAGAAGCAAGTATTGTTTTTCCTTCCCCCATCTTCTTATAGATGATTTATAGATATTTGTATAATTTATAGATATGTGTATAGTTGTCTATACACATGTGTTTACTATATCCTTGTATTTAAAGAGAAGGCAGATACATGTAAGTAGTTGTTTTTCTCCTTCTTTGATAATAATAGCATGCCCTACACACTGCACCTTACTTTTTTCTTAAAAATCTACTCCAGAGGGCCTCCCTGGTGGTGCAGGGGTTAAAGTGTCAGCACTATCAAGCTATTGACCAGCCACTGCAGCATGAGTTCAGCTCCCCCCTCCACACCAGGGAGGTGACCCATATGGTCAGCAGATCTCTCTGCTCAGCGGCTGCTCCCCTCAGCAGTGTTTCAGTAGATCTGTTCTGCTCCCCACTCTGTCTCTGGTGAATCCTCTCACTACCAACCTGCACCTCTGGCCTACACCCCAGTTCTTGTATGCATAAATATATAAAAATAAATCTTAAAAAAAAATCTGCTCCAGATCATATTAATACACAAGCCACTTCTCTTACTGTTTTGCAGTTCCTTTACTGTGTGGCTGTCCCCTACAGAGGGACGTTGTTTCGGAGCTGTTTTGGATGGCTGAGACTTTGAAATAAAATCTGATTAAACCTGCTTGGGTCCCCTATCCATCCCTGTCTCAAAGAGGGTATTTTTCCAGTTTGCTCTGATTGTTGACACATCACACCTTTCATTCTCATCTCACTCTGCATCAGATACCTTTAGCGTGAAAACTTCCTATATTCAAAGTAACACCTACTAGGCTTTGGAAGAAAAATAAGCAGCCATCTACTGTTCTGTGGGTTACTTCAATATTCAGCAACTTCCCTCCTTCCGCCCCTCCCCTTCCTCCAGCCTTCATTCTCCCAGAAATAAGATTAAAGTCAGGGATTATGCGGATGCTTTGGGTCAGCCTTCCTCACTTCCAGAACAGGAATCAGACCACACTTCCTTAGACACCAGCCTCCCATTGTTGGGCAACCTGTGCCATTTTTCAGGAAATATTTCATAAGCATGTGCAGACACCGCTTCACTAAAGACAAAGCAGAGGTCAGGACGACCTCCTTGAGCGTCTATCCTCTGCCACACAGTGGCTTTTAGGCTCGTGACTAGCCTAAGCCATTTTGGTCCATCCTTAAAATGACAGTTAGTTGCCCTTTTTCAAGAAGCTCCCAGCCTGAGAACATCATCTTCCCAAGATAAACACCAGCCTGAGAGTTTCTTCTCATTTTATGCAGAGTGTTGGCCTCAGGCTGACAGGGTTCGAGTGCATCCCCAGGGCTTTGCTTGTAGGTGTCCAAATGGCTCCTATTGTAGAAGAGACTTGTTTGCTTTCCTTTATGTGCTGCTTGTCCAATCTGTCTCAGCATTAATTTTGCATTTGTGTTGCACTGGACTCTTAAGTTCTTTTTATAACACTAATAATCACCTATTCATTGAATAGTTTCTTTTTTTTTTAAAGATTTATTTATTTATGCATACAGAACTGGGGTACAGGCCAGAGGTGCAGGGGCAGTGAGAGGATTCACCAAAGACAGAGTGGGGAGCAGACCAGGCAGACTGACGAAGTACACTGCTGAGGGGAGCAGCAGGTAGATCAGGAGAGGTCTGCCACGCCATGTGGGTCACCTCCGGGGTGGGGATCACACTCTTACTGAAGTGGCTTTTGCTGCTAAGTGCTGTGCTTTAACCCTCTGCACCACCAGGGAGGGCCCCTCTGAATATTTTCTGTTTCAGGTAGAATTTCATGCTAAAATTCCTTTAGACATAAATCATGGAGCCCTCCTAGTGACTGGGTAGACACTATTATTATGACAGAGGAGGAGAAGGGGCTTCGGGAGGTTACATAACATCCCCAAGGCTGCACATCTGAGGAGGGCAGGCGTGACTAGAGAAGTCACACTGTTGAAGGCAAAGCAGTCTCTGGAATGACTAATGTGTTATAGTCAGAATAATGACAATGATAATAATAATTCTAACAGCAGACTTTTATTGTACATTTATTATTATACCAGCTACTAAATGCCTGGCATGTATTTATTTATTAGGGTACAAAAAGATTCTTCCTTATCCCTGATGCTTCCTTCCATGCAGAAGAAAAACATCTGTCATCAGACTTCTGACCTCTCCCTTCTCCTTGACTTGCTGCCTCCTGGGAGTGGGAGGGACAAGAGACTATGGGGGGTGGGGGAGGGCTGTGCATTGTGCCAGACACCACGCTGAATGCAAAAGACAAAGCAGAGACTAAGACACCTCCTTGAGCATCTATTCTCAGTGTCTCAGTGGGGAGTGTGGGCTAGAAACCTCAGCTGCCCAGCTCAGCTTGGCTCTTCCTTGGCAGCACACACTGCTGGCTCTGCTCTCCCCCAGGGCATGCTTGTAGGTACAGTTCCCTGTTGGGAGCCCAGCCAGCCTCCGTGGATAGCCCATCTAATTCTAGGATTTGCTTTCCTGCAAATATAAACCACTGTCTCCAATAAAAATTTGTCAATGATGACATTGATATTTTGCTGTCATTTGTTTGATTTTCTTCTTGCCTATCCCTTGATTATTCAGACCTTTGTAAGGGATGAGAGGTGTTCTTTACTATGTCTTCCTGAATCCCAAAACTATGAACTCATTTAATCCTAATAAGAATTTCATCAGGAAAGTAGTCTCCCAGATGAGGAAACTGAGCCGTCCTCAATTGGCCTTTCTATTGAAGAAGGATAAATATTTGTGTTCAGTTCAGGATTAGATGAAATTAAACACATGAGAGTGTTTGCAAACTGTTAAAGCTATACAAACAGAAAGGCCTTCAGGAGGTAGTTCTGACTTTGATGCTCACTGGCTGCAGGACCCTGACCTGGCTTCTGGCTGCTTTTTGCTGGCCACTTCTGCTGTGTGACCCAGAAGGAATGCTGACTAGTCATTAACTATTTCCCTTGATTTCTTCTGCATCATCAACACGTTTGGCTGCTGACTTTCCCCTGGTTGAGCAAGACGCAGCTCCTGGGTAACTAGAAATTCCCTCTTGGTTAAGGCTGTGCCTCCTGGGGTCTGCTGTTCCATTGCCTAGGTTTACTGCTGCAACACAGCACACACCCATACTTCCGTTTC
This sequence comes from Condylura cristata, assembly GCF_000260355.1. Taxonomy (NCBI): domain Eukaryota; kingdom Metazoa; phylum Chordata; class Mammalia; order Eulipotyphla; family Talpidae; genus Condylura; species Condylura cristata. The sequence goes on along the minus strand of NW_004567106.1, from coordinate 43,742,125 downwards.
TGAAAGTGTGATGAAGGCTGATCCATGGTCTGACTGTCACTGCTGGGGTTCCCCGGGTCACTGCTCTACTTCCTGAGTCCTCACGAGGGAGGACCGGGTGACAGGGAAAGAAGTCTACAGTCCTACATGGGGAGTTCTAGGGGCTGAAGTGAAGGTATGCAACTGCTTTCCCGGGAAAGATGCCTGTCACCTGAGGTCAGAGATTGGAAGAACATCTCAAGAGATCTAGGCTCAGTATTAAGAACCTAATTCAGAGCAAAGAGTTCTACCATTGCAAAAGCAATTGGCGTCATGTACTTAGTTTAGTCACCAGGTTCTGAGGTTGATGGAGACCGTGCTGCAGCCCTTTACTATGAAAAGTTTAATCTGATTCCGAAACTTTGTGGTTTTGACACCGGAACTCAGCAAAACAACACAGAACAGGAAGTGGAAAAAACATTTTGCCTAGTGGAAATTACCTTTTGTTCACCTGTATTTTTCCAAAACAGTAGTCAAATTAGCCCTGACACCTACCCTCTGAGGGGGTATCCCCAGATGGTATATCCCCCCCAAAACTTGCTTGATGAATTCAATGCCCTTGCACTACAGAGGAGTGTTTCTTTTCTTTCTTTTTTTTTTTTTTAATATTCATTTATTTATGCATATAGGAACTGGGACACAGGCCAGAGGTGCAGGGCCAGGAGGGGGCAGGTTAGAGGACTCACCAGAGAGAGTGCAGGGAGCAAAACAGGCAGATTGACTGAAATACACTGCTGAGGGGAGCAGCAGGTGGGTCAAGAGGGGTCAGCCATGCCATGTGGGGCACCTCCCTGGCTGGGGGATCGAATTTGTGGTGCAGTGACTGCAGATACCTTCATAGTGTTGTGCTTTTAACCTGTTGAGCCACCAGGGAGGGCACCAGGGGAGTGGCATCACTAGCGGACTTGGAGGTGTGCTTCTTCCTTAAAAAGAAAGCTCACTCTTTTGCATTTTTTAGAAACACTGCGTGGGGCTGGGGACATAAGGGCCAGCCAACCCAACAGAGATCTTTCCATACAGATGCTGGAGCAGCCCCTCTGGAAAAAGAAGAGATTCTCTGGCAAGGCGGACAAGAGCAATAAGGCAGATACAGGCTTACAAGTACGAGAAAGTGGGGATGACGGGTTGACGGGTGTGAGAGGGAAAGACAGGTGGCCAGGATCAGAAAGACATCTCGGTCCTCTGACCCCTGCCCTCACAGGACCGGACCTGCCTCCACAACAACCAGCAGACACACTTCCTCACTTGGGTGGGGGAGGGCAGCCACGGCCCTCAGTGGCATTGTTCCCAGAAAGGAAAATGTGGGCGTTGGCAACCATATCAAAGGCCTCAGATTGTTCAGAAATCTTGACACTTCTGATCACCAGACCACAGAGCCCAAGAGCTGTTCGAGGCCCATGGAAACTTTGGAACAAAAGATTTGGCCCTGGCCTATCTGTGTGGTTTTCTGAGAGGTAGATGGGGCCCCCAGCTACACAATGCTGACCAATCACCATCCTACCAACCTCCTTCAAACTGTTTCTCACAAGTTGACGTTGATGCAGAAAGCCAGCCGGTTAGAGATCCAGAGCTGAGATTAGCCCCTCCATTCTTGGGAGACTGAGAATAGACTGAGGTGAGTGAGATACCCCTGATGTGAATTTTAAAGGGGTGTCGAAACATTCAGTAATCCAGAAGAATATGATTTTAATGTAATCTTCAGAAGTTGTTGATATTTTGTTTATTGTGAGGCATTTTGCATTGATTTTTCTTTTTAGACTATATATCTATATGTATATATTTTATTACTGAGTGTTTTTGGCACCTTCTGAAATTTTGCAGGGAGCCACTGCCTCCCTCACCCTAACCCCAGCCTTGCTGAGAAATAGTGTGGTTCTCAAAAACTCAGGTCTATGAGACAAGGAAAAGTCCCATGGTTTTTAACCAGGAGGTGAAGGTCTGGGAGGTGTGTACAGCCCAGATAACACAGGCCATGTTTTTGAAGGCATAGATACTGAAATGTGGGCAGAGATGTGAGAAAAGTCAGCCTTGTCACAGGCTCCAGATAGCTAACAATTTCATTGGGGAATGTCCTGGTCCAGGAGTCCAGGTCCAGCCCTCCTGAAACTTTGTAGAGCAAGGCGAGGGCTGAAGGCAACTGACTACTTGATGTCACCTGAGAAGAACAGGAGAGACTTCTTAAGGGCCTGTCAGGTTTGCTATCACTAGAATGGGCAGCTTTCTGCCTCTTGACTTCATCTTGGTCTTAAAGCAGCTCCCATTAGAATACAACCATCATGGGCCTCTCTGGTGGCCTAGGAGTTAAGTCTCAGCACTAAGTCTTCAGGCTGTGCCTGAATTTGGTCCCCGGCCAGGGAGCTAACCCAAATATGGTGCAGCAGACCTTTCCTGTTTTGCCTGCTGCTCCCCTCAGCAGTTCATTTCAGTGAATCTGCCTGTATGTACCCCCACTCTCACTTTGGTGAATCCTCGCACCTCTGGTCTATACCCCGGATCTCCTATGTTAATAACTAAGTACATAAATAAATAAATAAGTAAACTGCAATCATTACTGGGGAGAGAAAGTATCATTGGCAGAGATCTTAGCAGAGACATAGTCATTCATTCAACAAACATTTACCGAGCATCACACACAGACAAGACTAGGATTTACCCCATCTAGGGTGATGGTTCATGACAGATGCATTAACTTTGTATACCAAGGTCCAGGATAGAGGCCAGGATGGAATACTGAAAGGTCCCTTAATTAATTTTAGATCTCTTTCCAACTAGGACTGTTACTGAGGAAGAGCAAGACTCGAGACTGGCCCCTGCCTGGGATTATTAGAAAGTGGTGTAGAAAGGGATGGCTGGGAGCTCTCAAAACACCCTGTACTGGTTTTGCCAGTTTCTCAGATTTGCTGGGACCTGACAGCTAGAGGAGACAGGAGCAATTAGTTTTGACTCAGGGAGGAGGCCCGGTTGCACAACTTCAGGGGTGCTCTTCTCACACAACACACCTTGGCACACACCTCATGCTGGCGCAGTAAAGACAATGTCTGTCTGGGTTAGTCTGCCCCTGAGAGGATTCAGCTGTGCATCCGGCGGCCTGCACACAGGGAATCTTGACCCTGGTGGGGTGGGAAGAAGGACTGAGCTGGACATCCTACCTCTTAGATCTCCTTGTGACATTGGGAGTTTCTTTGGTTTTGTGACCCTGGATCAGCTCCACACTTTCCCGTGAGAAGAGGGCTGTGCTCCTACGAAGGCAGCCTCCCCTTTAAGGGAGGAATCCGTCACTGCACCTGATTTCTTTGATGTGCTTCCTGGTGAGCCTGAGCCCTATTCATTAGTTAAGCAAACTGGGAAATGACAATAGAGGAATGTTCCTTGATCCTGAAATCTCCTTTTCAACAATTGCAAACATTTATGCAGCATGTTTGTAGACATCATCCTCTTTTCTACTAGGAGAGATCCTATTATTCAGAGGAAATTGAGTCCTGAGAGGTGACATCATTTCTGGATCAGCAGATGGAAAACTCAGGACTTGAACATTACGTCTGTGCCTTTTTCCCAAGTCACTTGGACCTATGACCCCTTAGGCCCCATGCCTCAGGCCAGACACTAGAAGCCAGTCACCCTTCCCTCCTCCACACTGCTCCTCACGCACCTCTACAAGTATTTCTACTCAAAAATGTATCTTGCTGCCACCCTCCTGGTCCAAACCTCACTCTTCTCTGACCTCCTTACAGATCTCTCTGCTGTCTTTGTAGCACCCCCTGCCTCCAAAGTGGATTTTTTTCCTCTTTCACCAAGTATGTTGCCTTGCAAAAGTTATTTAACCTCTCAGGACCACATTATGTCCCTAAAATGGAAATGAGAAGAGTGTTCTGGGAGGTGCTAAGGGTCAGACACCATGCTGTGTTTGGAGCCTGGTGATTTAAGAGAAATACAAAAATGACAGACTCATAATTTAAAATTTTCTCATCACTACATTTAAAAAGATAGAAAGAAATGAAATTTCAGTCACCCAGTATATTTAACACAACACATAAAGATAGTATTCATGTAACATGTAATTCACACTTTAAAAATATTGATGAGGTTATTTTATACTCCTTTTTCCACACCCACACTAAGTCTGAAGTCCAGTGTGGATTTCACATTTATTGCCTCTCTCAGTTGGGACTGGCATGTGTCTGTGGGCTGCGTGGATTCAAAGAACTTATAGCAAAGGCCTGGTCCCAAGCGTTCACTGCTTAGTGGTGGAGGTGATTCCTCCATCCTGGGCTGAGGTAGGTGGTTCCTCCTGATCTCAGCACCAGTTTGCACTCTCAGGCTTTTGCTCTAGCTCTCCTCCTGCCCACTGCCTTTACCACCAGAGATTGTGATGCTCATTCCAGGAGGCCCAAAGCTTTTGGTTTGGTTTCCTGCCCAAGGTCAGCCTTAACATGAGGCCTGTCAAGGCTTAGTTTTCCTGTCTGCTAATGGAGAGCCTTACACTGAGCTAACATAATTATATGGACTCTGTCCCAGCATAATTAGCGTGTCTGTTGAGGCTACCCAGGGAGGGAGGACTTATTTTGGTAAGGCAGGTTCAGGAAATGCCCCTCTGAGTCAGGAGTCTGGAGGGAAAGCCTTTCCACATCACTGGGCCCCTGCTGAGAAGGAGTCCGGCACTTACAGCCTTAGTGGAAGATGGTTATTAGGAGGGGTTTCCAGGGCAGGGCTCTGGAATTGCTGCAGAGCTTATGAAGTCCTTCCTTTCCTTTAATTTCAAAAGAGTTTGGCCAAAAAAAAAAAAAAAAAAAAAGTTTGGTTGGAAATGCCTGACATTGCCAGAAGGGTCTGCCTTTCTGTGGAGTTTTCTGCTCCTGTCCCGACTGCCACCCTCTTCAGCCCAGAGCAGAAACTACACACTCTCTTGAAAGACCTGTGCCAGACAGACTCGCTGCTGGGGCTCAGCCTTGGGGGCCACCAGCCACTTCCTCTTGTCTGCTGGCAACGCTAATTGTGCACGCCCAGCTAGGCACATGCTGGTCTCCAGCCCAGAGCATCTCGGGCTGGTTTTGGCCTCCTGTTTCTCAGGAATCCTGTTGTATTAGTCTGCTGGGGTTTCTATAACAGAGCACCAGAAACTGTGACTTAGAACAACAGAAAAGTATTGTTTCATACTTCTGGGGGCCAGAAACCAGAAAGCAGGCTGCCAGCAGAGATGGTTTCTTTTAAGAGCAATAAAGGCAATCTTATCTTCTGGCTGCTTCTCTAGCTCTGGCATCCTGTGGCACTCTGGCTGATGGATGATGGTCTTCCTGAGCCTTCATGTCAGATTTGCTCTATGCTCAGCCATCTCTTGATCCATCCACATGTCTCTTTCATGAGGACCCCAGTCAAATCACATTAGGATCCACCCTAAAGACCTTAATTTCACTTTTTGATTTCCTTGGTAAAGGCCCTGTTTCCAAAGGAGGTCACGTTCTGAGGCCTTGGGGTTAGAACTTCTACCTGTCAACCCACATATTGCCCAAGCCCCTTCAGTAAATGCAAGCTCCCACTCTCTTGCCTGGGAATCCAGAAGGTAAGTGGGCTCCTGAGCCTCCCAGGGCCAAAGACTGTTTCAGAACATGGCCAGTTCACAGAAACTAAGTTTCTTGGAGTTGAAGGCAATCTAATGACCCACAACATGCAGCTCCTGCCAGCCCTGTCCTTCAGGGATTGTAATCCAATGGAGAGATAAGACATAGCCAGATAATAAAATATAGGGCAGTGAAAGTTCCAAAGAATAAAGCCATAGAACAGGGAGTGCTCTCTTGTGGTTGAGAGATAAGTGAAAGATTTATGGAGGTTCACTTTGAACAGCCATTGTGATTCCAAAGGTAAAAATGAAAAAGGTTAGCAATCTAAGAGGTGCTTGGAAGCAGCTAGGGTAAGAAGGCTGGAGAGCCAGACAGAGCCAAATTGCGGTGGGTTTTTCCTGCCTAGCCAGACTCATAGGCAGTGGGGACCCCTGGAGCATTTTCTAGCAGGAGGTCAACACAATTCAAATCCTCAGTCAGACACACCATCCCACCCATAAAAGTGGGCTAGGAGGCATTAAATGGGAGGCTGGGTGCAAAGTGAGGGGACAGAACTGGGTTAAGGCAGGTGCTGTGGAAATGGAAAGGCAAAATGCTTGGAGCAAAAGAGGCCACAGAACCTGACAACAGAGTGGAAGTTCAGGTGTGAGGGAATTAAAAAGAGAGGAGAGAAGATTTCAGGTTCCCAAGTCTGGGCTATTTGCAGAGGGTGGGTGCTAGCAAGAGAGGACAGGGAAGTGAGGGGTGTGGCTGCTCTGTTGGCGGGCACTCCCTGCCAGAGGGAGAGGCTGCGTCCTCCCTTTCTTCCTGCGTGGGCCCTTTCATGCCAAGCCCAGGAGTGGCCTGCCCTGACCCTAGCTCTCAGTTCCTTTTTTCCTTCAGAAGCCTACCTTAAATCTTTAAAGGCAACCTAGGCTCAAGGGTGTTCCTGAGCTCACGATGAAGAGATGAGAATAGGAGAGGACCTTCAAGCAGTATCATGGCAACTAGGAAAAATGACAGTAAAGTGGTCTAAAATACACATCTGACAACACAGTATCAGCCCCTGGCTGGCTCAGCGCCCACAGGATGCCCCTGACACTGGCAGCCTTCCTGTCGGGGCTAAACAGACGTTGCACTCAGTCTGCAGGTCTTGGCTCTTCTCCTTTTCAAGTGCGTAAGGCACAACTTTTGTCTCCCTGTGACAGTTTCTTATCTCCCACTGCAAAGGCTATGGAATGTGTTTGTGTGTGTGTGTGTGTGTGTGTGTTTTCTTCCCTATGAACTCACATCTAGCCTTCTCTGGTCCCCTGTCTAATCAGTATACAACATTATAAAAGGAAAGTCACCTTTCAACAGATACTCGAGATAAGAACTAGTTAAAGCAACCTCTTTATTTTGGGGGGGGGTTTAAATTATTTTTAAAAATTTATTTATTTACTTATACATGCAGAACTGGGGTACAAATCAGAGGTGGAGGGTGGTGAAAGGATTCACCAGAGACAGAGTGGGGAGCAAAACAGGCAGATGGACGAAGTACACTGCTCAGGGGAGCAGTGGGTGGGTCAGGAGAGGTCTGCCGCGCCATGTGGTCACCTCAGGGCTGGGGATTGAACTCACACTGTGAGTGTGAAGTGGCTGCAGCCAGCTTGCAGTGCTACATCCTAACCCATTGGGGGAGGGAGCCCCTAGCTCTGTTCTGTTCTCTCTGATGGCTAAGAGGGGGAACCTGAATAAAAGCTGCGGCTGTGGCCCCTATGAGATGTTTCTGGACAGGGCAGAAGGGCATTTGGAAACATTTGGAGGTGGCATGTGAGGGAACACACCCTTCAGAATGCAAAGTAGTCAGTCAAGTTGGAGCAAGAAAGTCAAGGTGAGTGATGGGGATGGCCTGGTTGAGAACTATGAAAGCCCAGTACATCACCCCCTCAACTCTTGGAGTCTTCCACTTCACAAAAGAATTTAACTACCACCAGAACAGATGGAAATGCAGTCCAGGATTGGCTTACACTGCTTTCTTTGATCCAGCTCATGAAACACATGGTAACCATTAGAAGGGAGTGAAAGTGACCATATTGATAGGGAAAGATGTTTATAAACTCTTGCTGAGAGGTACAGTAGTGTGTGTGTGTGTGTGTGTGTGTGTGAAAAGCTTAGGCACACTAAATGGGGAAAGTCCTAGTTGTATTAAATCTTGGGTGACTTTTCTCTCATTCAAATTTTTCTGTAGGGCCCTCCCTGGTGGTGCAGCGGGTTAGGATGCAGCACTGCAATCAAGCTGCAGCTGCTTTAGTGCAAGTTCGATCCTTGGCCCTGGTGTTGACCCACATGGCACAGCAGACCTCTCCTGACCCGCCGGCTGCTCCCCTCAGCAGTGTGCTTCTTCCATCTGCCTGTTCTGCTCCCCACTCTGTCTCTGGTGAAGCCTCTCACTGCCCCTGCTACTCTGGGCTGTACCCCAGTTCTGTATGCATAAATAATATTTTAAAACAAATAAATAAATAATAATTTTTTCCTGTGTTTTCATCAGTGAAAATACACTTGTGAAATTTTAAAACAAGCAAAAAATTTTAGCGATAACCTGTGCTCTCAGGACTACAGCTTTGGTGTTAAACTGGAGAGTGAAATGAACTGAACCGCCTTTCTTGACCGCCAAAGCCTGCCTTTGCCAGTCTTACCCCCTTCCAAGCTGCTTTCCATCTCAAAGCTTCTGCCAGCGGGATTGCCCCTCTGAGCCCCGCAGGGAAGATGTGGGAGCTGATAAGCATCGCTGCCTTCTTTAGGAGAGGGAGGGAGTCCTGGGCAGGTCGAGTGACTCTTGCTCTGAAATCCCCAGATAATCGGGTCCTGTAGGAGGTAGGGATTGGCCTTCCATTCTCTCTCCTGCTTTCCAGCTGCCAGCTGCTACTCTCATGAATAGGTTTTCTTCTGGTTTCAGTCCCATGACTTTGCTCTCCAAGGGCTATTGTACCCCAGCCATCTGGTTAGTAGGACTGGTTATTAGGGTTATAGTCTTCAGGTCACATGGGGTGAAGCACCACGGGAGAGCGAAAGCAAAGTTCGGAGCCCCCAGGAAATCGTGGGCAGGGACAAGGGTGAAGGAGGTGCCCTGGAAACTGCAGGGCTGGCTGTGTGAGTGTCCAGCCTGTGGGCAGGGTGCTATTAGGGACTGAAATGCAAGGCTGCTGCAGCAGAATCCACAGGCCAAGATTTCCAGGTGTTCCTCAGACAGTGAGGTGGACTTTCACCACTACTCTGGAAGCTTACAGTGGGGCACACCCACCTGCCTAGCCCAGGTGTGCCCTCTAAGCAGTGCCACAGTTGCAGGTGACACGTCCTGAGTTATTGCAGTTGCTTCAGTGTCATTTGGTGGCAGGACTGCTTGTGAGCTTCTCCTATGATGGGCAGATCATAACCTGGAGAAAAGGGCAGCCTTGAGAACACCCAACTCCCCAGGATCCCAGGGCGGCAGCCTCTGAACTCTCCTTGGCTGTTCCGCTTTTTCTTGCCTTCTGCTCAGACACACCAGTTGCCGGAGAAACTGGAGAGCAGAGAGGATGTACTCTACCCTTTCTGGCAGTTGACTTTGGGCTAGGGACAGCTTTCTGAGCTTCAGTTTCTTCGTAAGTAGTAGGAAATACTAATGTTATATACTTTGTAGTTGTTGTGAAATAATGAATCATGAAGAATTAAGAGGACAGTGCTGAGCACAGACTAAGCAGGGGTGAACTTGAAAAGCATGTAGCAACTAGTTAAGGGCAGAAACAGCGTCTCTCTTATCAGAATGAAGAGCAAAACTATGTTGAAACTAGTTCTAGAGCACCTTTTGGTGTCAGGTATCAACTTGTTAACTGTTGGATCATGAGGTGTTCCAGAGAATGGAGATGGGGTGAATAAGAGGTTAACACCATTTATCAACAAGTATGAAGTTACTTCAACATTTAAAAATTTGGATGTGGCAGCAACCTGGCTATCAATTGTAATTCTAAGGTTAATAACTACTAGTGATTGATCGTTATACATAATGATTAACCACAGGGCATTTACAGCTAGCTTCCCCCTCTCTCACATGCATGAGCACACACACACAGCTTCCTAGTTTTTATTTATTTATGCATTCAAGAACTGGGGTATAGGCCAGAGGTGTGAGAGGATTTACCAGAGACAGAGTGGGGAGCAAAATAGGTGGATCTACTGAAATACGCTGCTGAGGGGAGCAAAGGGTGAGCCAGAGGTCTGCTGTGCTAAGTGGGTCACCTCCCTCGCCGGGGATCGAACTAGTGCTACAGTGGCTGGTTATAGCTTGATAGGGCCTCCCTGCACTACCAGGGAGGCCCCACAGCTTAATTATTAATACAGAAAAACCAGTGAGGTAAAGGACCAGAGAGGTCCTTTATTTAGGTTAAGGACCAGGGGTGTCAGATTTGGATTCCAGCTGTGCGGAAGAAGCGAGATCCTTGCCAGTGGGCCTGGGAGTGGGTCTGTGTCTCTACCTTGCTAAGAGCAGCTGCTTTCTGAAGAGCTAGAGCTTGGTTTTCCAGCACGGGTGGACCTCACTCTCACACTCTGCCCGGCGTGGATCCGGCAGTTACCAGACTATAGTTTCAGGCACACGGGACTAAGGTTATGGCACATGGGTGAAGTGGTGGTGGAAAGTCCATGGGGATTATGACTGAGATGGAAAAAAATGTACAAAATGAAGAATAATGTAAAAAATGTATTTATAAAAAAACTTTTTGGGTCATAAAAAAAGAAAAGAAGAACTGGAGCACAGGCCAGAGGTGCAGGGGCGGTGAGAGAATTCACTAGTGACAGAGTTGGGAGCAGAACAGGCAGACTGAAATACACTACTGAGGGGGGGGCAGCGGCGAGAGGTCTGCTGCACCATGTGGGTCACCTCCCTGGCTGGGGGTCAAATTTGTGCTGCAATGTCTGCAGATAGCTTCATAGTGTGGTGCTTTAACACCTTGCACCACCAGGGAGGTCCCTATTGTATGTCTTTTTGCAAATCCTGTTCAAATTCATTTTTTTTTGTTTTATTTGCTTTAAAGGATATAAATAAAGGACAGAAATAAATCCAGTTAAATTTCTTACAACTTTTCCTTACCTCTATGCTAAGGATGCTAAAGAGCCTTTGGAGTTATCGCCTTTCTGGGAACCATAGGATTGGAGAAACTTCTGAAAACCGAGAGTCTAACCTACAGAGCACTCCTCAAGGTCATCAGGATTTAACATGGATCCTTCTGACGGTTAACAAGAGTCAGATCCACGGGAATTTCCTACAGTAATCCTGGCTCAGAGGGACTTGACAACTTTCAATTTTGTACCAATTACTGTGTCACTATGCTTTTTGACCTATAGGATTTGGGATTTATGAATCTTTTATATTTCATTTCCTTGAGATCACTATAGTCTTGATATTCAAGGATTTAAACACAGCTCTCTAAGGGGGCTTTATTCATCAGTGGAAATGAGATAGCCAGAAACACCATGAGGTCTAGTTTCATCAACTGCTTACTAAATACTTATTATTTGTCAGGAATGTGTATTGTCTTATTTAATCCCCATAACGATTCTGCAATATAAATATTTAGTGTCCATATTTTCTGAGATAGAAACCAGAGGCTCAGCAAAGCTAAATAACTTGCTTGGCAAGCAGTGAAGCTAGGATGTGAATCTACTTGTCTCTTAAATGTGTTCTGTAATACGTTAACATACTGTTTTTTTGTTCTTTGCATAGAAGAAAATTAGAGAAGAGAAGAACATGTTGCCAAACTCAAAGTTGGAGAAGAAACTTTATATGATGCTTTGATTTCCCCAATACACATGGGGCAAGATTGTTCAAGGATGGGAACAGGGTTATGTTTATTCTGGCTTTTTCTTGGCCCCTGGGCTGAAAGTGGCTTCTTTTCCCTCCAGTGGCCAGAGGCAAGGGTTTGTGGGGCAGCAGCAACACCATCTGGCCGCTCAGCCTTCCTCCAGAAAGCTCCACCCACAGCCTGCTATGATTAACGCTGGCAAAAGGAAAACGTCGGCATTCCCAGACCACACGGCTGGCCAAGAACTCAAATGTTTATTCACTAAAATGTACACCATTGAATAGAAGGTCTGTGATTTGAATATGCATGTATGCAAAGCAGCTTCATGTCCCAGCATCCTTGCTTATCTGTGCTAATGCAGGACTTTGGATGTGAGACCACCCCCTTCACCAGACCATCTGCACTTGGAGGGATTGAGCTGGAAATTGTGAAGCAGGAGATGTGAATTTAGGATTCCTTCCTGAGGTTCAGGGATCCCTGAAATTTTACATCTAGTTTGTTTTTTAAAAAGATTTATTTATTGGGCCCTCCCTAGTGGCGCAGCGGGTTAAAGCCCAGCACTAAGAAGCTTAAGCCACTTCCGCATGAGTTCGATCCCCGCCTGCCTTGGAGGAGCTCCACATGGCGAGGCAGACCTCTCCTCACCCGCCTGCTGCTCCCCTCAGCAGTGTACTTCGTCGATCTGCCTGTTCTGCTCCCCCCTCTGTCTCTGGTGAATCCTCTCACCCTCCGCGACTCTGGTCTGTACCCCAGTTCTGTATGAATAAATAAATAAATAAAAAGATTTATTTATTAATGCATATAAGAATTGGGGTACAGAACAGAGATGCGGGGTTGGGGGCTAAGAGAATTCACCAAGGACAGAATGGGGAGCTGACCAGACAGAATGACTAGAATACCTTGCTCAGGGGAGCAGCAGACGGATTCGGAGAGGTCTGCCAAGCCATGTGGGTCACCTCCTGGTCAGGGGCTCGGTCTTGGGCTGCAGTGGCTGCAGATGACTTCATAGTGCTGTGCTTTGACTCATTCTGCCACAGGGTCGGCCCTCTAAGTTAGTTTATATTGATGAATATCTGCCCATCTTTCTGGAAAGAGGGTTCTTAATTGTTACATTTTCAGAGGAGCCCCTGATCCCTAAAAGTTAATCATCATTTCTTTTCAGACTAACTGAACTATTTTGTTTATTTAATATTAACTTGAGTTAGTTTAAAATTAATTTCCCTTTCTGAAGACATTTCTGTTCAGCTGTCATGAGATTTGGCAAAGTGGGGGAAACATTAAATAGGTGAACAAAGTGTTGTTGATTAACCAGGGAGGATTAATGTGGCGGCTATAGGCCCTAGGTCTGGAGTGAGACTGCTGGAATTTAGGCCCAGTTTTGCTGCTTACTAAATCTATGACCTTGGGTACATTATTTAAGTTTTCTGAGCTCCAGTTTCTCATCTGTATAGTGAATGGGTAACTACAATATTGCCTTATGGTGTTGTGAGGATTAAGTGAGATAATATAGAGTCAGTGTCCCTAAAAAAGGTTCTGACAGGCTTTTTCCAGGATGTCCAGAGGAGGCCCTTTCCGATACATGTCACCTTGGTAGGAAGCCAATAGAGGCCCTGTGAGCCTTCGGAGAAACAGCATGACTTTAAGAACTCAGATAACCTAGACTTAGGGAGAACACCAGCCACAACCTATTTAAGGCAGGGCAAACATCCAGTGGCAACATTTTGTCACAGGAAGTCATCACCTCCTGGTGACTGGAACTTATCCCTTTGATGACTCAAGCCACTTTACTTAGTCAACATATAAATACCCAGTTTGTCCCATTTACTTCAGAATTTATAGCCATGTAAATTCTCCATGCATACATACATTATTAAATTTGTTTTTTTTCTCCACTAATCTGCTTGTTGTTAAATTGTTTGTCCAGCCTAAAAGAACCCAGAGAGGTGAGGGAATTACCCCTATTATCTCACAGTTAAACACAAAATCTCTAGCACCACAGGAAATAGCCCAGTGATTATTTGTTCTACTTCATACTCAGCAGTGTGGAATCATTACTGGTGGTAGTGCTTTTGTGGCAGGAAGATGTCCAGGCTATTCTTTGAATTCCCTATTTACTCAGAGCCATCTTAGTTTTCCCATTACAACCAGAGTATTGAAAGCTTGGTCAGAAAGTCATTCAAGAACCACTTTCTCAATATCTCCTGGTACAATCTCTCTTCCTACCTGGTTTATTTCTTTCTTGTCAATAGTCTAAAACCTCCCTGTAAACAAACAACTGCATAATTCTATATAGAAAAAATATAGGTACACATTGTATTATTTTACTATGTCCAGCACTCTATTCCATTTAATTAAAAACCAGCTGAAGTTAATATTAAGCCAATAAAACATTATAGATAGATATAGATATAAGTATCTCCTCATTTGGCTCCTGCTACAACACTTTAAGACATGTCCACTTTTCCAGATGAGGATGAGAAAATTCAGGCATAGACAGGTTGCTGTAGTGGCTCTTGATAGCTTCGTGGTGCTCAGACTTGACCCCTCATGCCACCAGGGATGCCCTCTGTGGGAATTCTTAACTCCAGCTATATTTTCAGAAAGATTTATTTTTATTTATGCATACAAGAACTGGTTTGTAGGCCAGTGGTTGTGGTGGGAGTGGTGGTTAGTGGATTCACCAGAGACAGAGTAGGAGCAGAACAGGTAGATCTACTAAAGGAGACTCCTGAGAGGAGCAGTGGGGGAGATAGGAGAGAGGCCTGCTGTGCTATGTGGGTCACCTCTGGGGTGGGGCTCCACTCATGCTGTAGTGGCTAGACTGATAGAGCTGAGAATTAATCCCTTGTGCCACCAAGGAGGCCCTTCCTTACCTTTAGTTTTAAGAAGTTAAGAAGGAATATCCCCTACTCTCCTTTCCTCTGATTCTTACTCAGCATTTGGAATGTTTTTACTAGAAGGAATTGGAGGCTTAGAGAGGTCATGCTATCTATTTACTCAGGGAGTGGTGGAACCAGAATGTAAAGAAAGGTTCTTGTTCCAAAGTTCCAACTGTTCTACACAGATACTTGGGTAATGAATGACCCCTAAAAGTAGCCATTTAAAACAATAACCACTTGTTATCTAAGTGCTTTCTGAGGGTGGGGAATACACAAGTGGCTTAGCAGAGGTGGTCCCTGAGCAGTTCTCTAGGGCTACAGTTCTCTCAAGGCTCCACAGGATGGAGAAGCTTATTCTCAGGTGACTTATGTGACTTATGTTGATCGTTGGCTAGAGCTCTCAGAGTCTCTCATTTGTAGGCTTTCCATAGCTTTTCTGGATGTCTTCGCAACATGGCAGCTGGTTTCCTCTGTGAGTGATGAGAGAGACCCCATGACAGAAGTCACAGTACTTTCAAGTCAAAATTGGAAGTAATATATTATTACCTCTGTCATATGCTTTGGGTCATAGAATGATCTTGTTGGAACCTAGGGGGTGACTAGGCAAGGAATACCAGGAGGTGGGAGTCAATGGGGAGACTGGCTATAACAAGTACTTTTGGGGTCAGTTGGACAAGGCCCAATTGGTGGCAGCAATTTGTGCCAACTATACTGGCTATTTTGTGTCAACTCTTGTGCTTATTATATGGGGCACATTAAGCACACTGATGTCTACTTTGGGTTGTATGTGTACTTGGTGGTTGAATCTGGTGGAATATTTCTATATAGTCTGCTCTTCAATCTCCAGCCCTGAATATAGAAGGGATAAAGCCCCCCTAACAAATATATATGTGTTTGGGCCCTCCCTGGTGGCGCAATGGGTTAAAGGCAAAGCACTATGAAGCTGTCAGCAGCCACTGCAACATGAGTTCAATCCCTGGTGAGGGAGGTGACCCACATGGCACAGCAGGCCTCTCCTGCCTCACCTGCTGCTCTCCTCAGCATTATATTTCAGTGGATCCATCTGTTCTGTTCTCGACTCTGTCTCTGGTGAATCCTCTCACACCCACATCTCTGGTCTGTACCCCAGTACTTGGATGCATAAGTAAATAAATCAGAAAAAGGTTTATTTTTATTTACTTATGCATCTAAAAACTGGGGTGTAGGCCAGAAGTGCTGGGGGTAAGAGGATTCACCAGAGACAGAGTGGGTAGCAGAACAGGAAGATCTACTGAAATACACTGTGAGGGGAGCAGCAGGTGAGACAGAAGAGGTCTGCTGCATCATATGTAGGTTGGCTTTCCGCCTGGGGATAGAACTCATGCACAGTGGCTCAAGCTCATGCCACAAGGGCTTGATAGTGCTGAGACTATAACACCTGTGCCACCAGTGATGCCCAGGTTTTGGCTCTTTAACCTCCCTCCAAGTTTCCGAGGGTATGCATGTGCACGTGTTTGTAGGAGAAAGTCAGAAGACCATGTGTGTGGGGGTGGAGACTGGAGGTGGGGGTAGTGGTAGTGGGTAAGTCAGAAGGTTTCTCTTTTGAGGTCCTCATGCACGCTGGCTATGATCTCTGTGCTCTGGAGATGCTGCAGAGCTGCTCAGGTGGCATCTGTATGTAATGGGGATAAAGGGTCCGGAAGAGGAATGTATGAGTAGGGTTCCTGGGTTCCTGTCTACTTTGTTTTATTGTGGTTAAAAAAAAAGTATATATATAACATACAATTTGCTATTTTAAAGTTTACAACTCAGTGCAATTATAAACATTCGTATTTTTAATTCAACCATCACCACTATCTTCAGAATTTTATCATTCCAAACTGAAACTCTGTATCCATTAAACATTAACTCCCAGGGCCCTGCGCCCAGCTACTAGTAACCACTTCTACTTTCTGTATCTATGAATTTGACTGTTCTAGGCACTTCACATTAGTAGAACCATATAATTGTCCTTTGAGTCTGGCTTATTTCACTTAATATATTTTCCAAAATTCATCCACATTGTGATGAATATCAGAATTTCATTACTTTTTAGGGCTGAATGAGATTCCATTGTAATCATATAAAGGGACGTTAGGTTGTTTTCCCCTTTTAAGTTGTGAACAAAGCACTGTTTTATATGTACCAATGTATATATACAAATATATCTGTATATATACATAAATGCATTGGTATACATTTATATCTGTTTGAATCTCTGTTTTCAATTCTTTGGAAACATGGAATTGATGGGTCATATGATAGAGTCCAGAGACCAGACCTTGGGTCTAAGGGTATACTTGCTAATGAAATGGGATGGGAGTTGTTTTATTTCAGCATTCCTAGCAACTGCAAATTAGGCTTACTGTGAGTTACCAAAACAGTGGTACCTATTGTGTTTCTAGTGAGCATTTACTTTGTGCTGGCCTCTGTGATAACTGAGGCATGGAGATATTCCATAACTTGTTCAAGGATACACACATGGTAAGATATGAGCTAGGATTTGAACACAAGTAGCATGTAAGCTCCCGGGTATATGTGTGTGTGTGTGTGTAATCTTTCCAAACAAAGGAACCATTACATTAATAAGCTAGGATTGAATTTACTTATCTGGAAGAAACAAGCTTGTGGTGGGATAATTATGATAAAAGGCAAATATATAAGTAAAAAGTTAGTATAAGAAGCCTCTGTGGCTTACGAGAATTTTCTTGTTTATGTTAAATTTTTTCCTTTGGGCCTCCCTGGTGGTGCAAGGGGCTAAGTCTCAGAACTCTCAAGCTATCTGCAGCACAAGTTCAATCACCAGCCAGGCAAATAACTCACAAGGTGCAGCAGACCTCTCCTGTCTCACCTGCTGCTCCCCGCATCAGTGTATTTCAGGCAATCTGTCGTTCTCTCCACTCTTGTCTCTGGTGAATCCTCTCACCCCTCCACAACTCTGGCAGACACCCCAGCTCTTGTTTGCATAAATAAATAAAGTAAATTTTAAAATTTCTCCTTTAGCCTCTGCAGTATATGTATTGTACACAGGGTTTAGTTTGTGCTATATATTTGAAGCATAAATCTTCCATTTCATATTATTTTATGGGTAACCCAGTGAGCCTTCATAAATGTACTTAGGATATTAAAGTTACAGTGAAATGTATCACTAGATGGCAGTAGAGATTAATTTTAAGAAATCCAACATTCACTAAATCTATACAGAAAATTAAGCACTAGGAAAGCAACAATTTTGGTATGATCAGAGTAACTATATCTAGTATGAAATGGGACTTCATCACATAGAAGATACTTAATAAGTCTTTTAAAATCAAAATATCTGAAAAAGCATGAAAGACTTTTATAAAGAAAGCTATATCTATTTTTTTTTTTTAAGATTTATTTATTTATCCATACAGAACTGAGGTACAGGCCAGAGGTGCAGAGGCGGTGAGAGGATTCACCAGAAACAAAGCAGGGAGAAGAACGGGCAGATTGACGAAAGTACACTGCTGAAGGGAGCAGCAGGCAGGTCAGGAGAGGTCTGCTGCACCATGTGGGTCAAACCACTCCCCACCCCCCAACCCCTCCTCCCACCCCATGCTGCAGTGGCTGAGATAGCTTTATATCTAAATTTTTAGGAGAAAACCAAAATTTTAAGTAGATATTTCGATCAAGAGAATTTGTCACCAAGATAATATCACATCAACATGTTTTACGGATTCTTTCAGTTCACCAACTTGGTTTGGCTAGGAACAGCCTTTAGTGCATAGTTGCAACTATAGTTGCTTATTTAGTCCTTGAGTAAGTTCCTTTTAATGAATGCTAAAGAAAAATCCAATATTTATATCATCTGGGAAGCTAAAACTGACTCACAGGGCCTCCCTGGTGGTACAAGGGATTAAACACAGCACTGTGAAGCTATCTGAAATTATTGCAGCACGAGTTGGATCCCTGGCCAGATCTGACCTGCAGGCCACAGGAGACCTCTCCTGTCTCACCTGCTGCTCCCCTCAGCAGTGTATTTCAGTAGATCTGTCTGCTCTGTTCCCTACTCTGTCTCTGGTGAATCCTCTTGTATCTCTGGCCTATACCCCAGTTCTTGAATGCATAAATAAATCTTAAAAAAATTGACCCACAGGTTGGTTTTCTATCTGAGTCCCTGGACATATCAACTTCTGGTTGAGACAACTAAAAAGATTTTACTTATTGGCCCTCCCTGGTGGCACAGCAGGTTAAAGCACAGCTAAAGCTAAAGCCACTTCAACATGAGTTCGATCCCGGCCCTAGAGGTGACCACATGGTACGGCAGACCTCTCCTGGCCCCCCCGCTGCTCCCCTCAGCAATTTACTTGTCAGTTGGCCTGTTCTGCTCCCCACTCTGTGTCTGGTGAATCCTCTCACTGCCCCTGCACCTCTGGCCTGTACCCCCCTTCTGTATGCATAAATATATAAATCTTAAAATTTTTTTTTCACTTATTAGGAGGGAATTCCTGGCTTTTTATTTGAGGGAATGTGTAGCAGTGAGAAGGGAGGTGTAAAGGCATTCACTCTATTCAGCTGGGTTCAATGAAGTTTGGCTTTTGCAGGATGAATTTTAATGACCTAACTGGTATCCTACCCAGGTAGGAGAATTGATGTTTTATTTCAGGAAAGGCAGTACACTTGTACTGGACACTAAATATTCTCAAAATGGAAGCTGACTTAAAAAACAATTTCTTTTTTCTCTTTAGAGATAATATGTAATATCTGTCTTTTCTAGAAGCATCATAGGGAACCAAAATTAAGTAAATGGAATCCCTCCAAGAAACTGAGTTTTCAGGTCATGACTTTCGGAAGGCAAACACAGGATGACTCTTTCCAAGATGAAGAGACAAAGTCTTTTTAAGTGTCATTGGAAAGCCCAGTGTGAGCACACCTTTGGGCAGCACTGTGCCGAGTCCTTGTGGGCATCTCATTTAGTCTCTCTGAGCCTCAGATTCCTCATTGCTAGTGGGCATAACACCCAAGGCTATTTGAGGGCAAATGAGATAATGGACTTGTAAGCTTTATGGTGCTCTGCAAATATTGGCTGTTCTTGATTTTATCATATCAGCTCACCTGACTCAAATGTCACTGGCACTGCCTTCCCATTCACAACCTTCTAATCAGGCAGCCTGGAAATATTGTAGCTTTTCTAATAATGTAGATTTGCTCTCATCCTCCTGCCCCACCCTCAACTGTCTTTAAACTGTTAGTCTCCTACTCCATGACCAGAAGATTGCCTATGTGCACTTTCTGCTGAGAATCTAGCCTTGCTTGATTCTCTCCTGCTCACTGTTGAAGAAATAATCCTGTTAAAATCTCATTTTGATTATACCTTTCCCTTGTACAAACATTGTCATTGGAAATTCCTATTAACTACTCCAAAATAGCTGGAATTAAAAGCCATTTATAACTTGTCCTTCCGTCACCCCAACTAACATCAATATTAGGACCAGACAGAAACCCAAATGTGAGTATTACTGCGGATACATGCTAGGTTGCAGAGTAGAGTACATGGCATAGGGGTTTGCTATCCATTTCTACTTTGTACTTCCCCTACCTAGATCCTGAGACAGTCCATTTGAAGGCTCTACCCATTCCAGTCTCCCCAAGAGTTCCCGAGTCAATGACCTATATACGGCATGTTTTGCCTTGATAATTAGTTTGCTTTTAAGCCCTCTCAGTGAAAGCTGGAAACTCCTGACCCACTGGCTGGACCTGACTCCTAGATGAGCTTTAGACTCTCACGTGTGAGTCTGCACTATGTATAATAGTGTTTCCAGTTATCTGATTGTATTAGAAACAATTATCTTGAGAAACTAGAAAAGCTAGCAGCCAGGTCTCTTAGATTCAATGCCACAATTCACTGCTGTCAAAATTCTCTAGGCTGCAGCCCTCCCTGGTGGCGCAGCGGGTTAAAGCACAGCACAAAGAAGCTTAAGCTACTTCTGCATTAGTTCGATCCCCTCCTGCCCTGGAGGAGATCCACATGGCGTGGCAGACCTCTCCTGACCCGCCCGCTGCTTCCCTCAGCAGTGTACTTCGTCGATCTGCCTGTTCTGCTCCCCACTCTGTCCCTGGTGAATCCTCTCACCCTCTGCATCTCTGGCCAGTACCCCAGTTCTGTATGAATAAATAAGTCTAAAAAAAAAAAATTCTCTAGGCTGCTTTCTCCGTCCTCTTGATTCCAACTTTCCCCTAACTCACTGCTTATGTTTTTACTGTTTCACAAAGTCTGTTCTAGTTGACACCACCATGTCCTCTACAGTTGCCAAATCGAGTGGTCTTGTATTTGCTTTGGTCTCACTTGACCTTTCAGCAGCACTTGACATAATCACTTTTTTTTTTTTAAGATTTATTTATTTATTTATGCAGAGGGTGAGAGGACTCACCAGAGACAGAGTGGAGTGTCCCCAGCCTTCTTTTGTTTTCTAGAGGGATATTTTTTTTAAAAAAAGATTTATTTGTGCATATAGAACTGGGGTACAGGCCAGAGCTCAGGGGCTTTGAGAGGCTTCACCAGAGACAGAGTGGGGAGTAGAACTGGCAGATTGACAAGGGGAGAAGCGTGCGGGTCAGGAGAGGTCTGCCGCGCCATGTGGTCACCTCCGGGGGCAGGCGGGAATCGAACTCATGCGGAAGTGGCTTTAGCTTCCCAGTGCTGTGCTTTAACCCGCTGCACCACCAGGGAGGGCCTCTAGCGGGATATTTTCCCTGGGCCACCCTTGCTTAAGGTTACAGACCTCTTCAAGTGTCCTATTTTAGGGTGAGATTCTTAAATTTAGCTGCCCGCTTCCATGGCTCAAGGCCTAATCACCCATTCTCTATTCTGATACATAGATTTGCCATCAGGCAATCCCAGTTTGTGTTTTGTTTACATTTTTAGTTTATTTTTACTTTTCAAAATATCTTTGGGGATTTCTCTTCATTTCTTAAAAGCTTTATATTAAGAATAAACCTGGGCCCTCCCTGGTGGCGCATTGCGTTAAAGCACAGCACTAAGAAGCTAAAGCCACTTCAGCATGAGCTCGATCCCCACCCTGGGGGTGATCCACATGGCACAGTAGACCTCTCCTGACCGGCCCGCTGCTCCCTTCATCAGTGTACTTCGCCAGTCTGCCTGTTCTGCTCCCCACTCTGTCTCTGGTGAATCCTCTTGCCGCCCCTGGGCCTCTAGCCTGTATCCCAGTTCTGTATGCATAACTAAATAAATTAAAATAAAAAAAATAAACCAAAGCAAATAAAATGATGTAAACCAACTTTACCTCAATAAATGTAATTGGATAAAAGTAATGATCTCATTGTAATTTGCCAGAGACATGCTAGTATTATATAAGGAAGAATTAGATACTCTAAAAGCAGAAACAAGAATAATCTTTCAATAATGTAACATAGTTTCTATTAGCTCTCTTAAGATCCTCAAATGAGGGTCTCCCTGGTGACCCAAGGGTTAAAGTCTCAGCTATCAAGCTATCACCAGCCACTGCAGCATGAGTTTGATCCCTGTCTAGGGAGGTGACACACATGGTGCAGCAGACCTCTCTGTCTCTGCTGCTCCCCTCAGCAGTGTACACTGTTAGTCAGCCTGTTCTGCTCCCAACTCAGTCTCTGGTGAATCCTCTCACTCCCTGCACCTCTGGCTTACACCCTAGTGTTTGTATGCCTAAGTGAATAAAAATAAATTTTTTTGAAAAAGACCCCAAAATGAATTTTTCTCACACTTGAAAATGTGCAAGCCATCTTGGTTTATAAATTCCAACATTCCTGACTTTGGAAATCTAGAGCCTGTTCCTGACTCAGTCAGGCACCCACCTCTGTCACCTTGCTGGTCCTCAAACATATTTAGAGTTTAAATCTGCACTAGAGTGATTGTCAGGAGCGAAGCTCTTTCTGCTCTTATTACTCAGGTGTTACTCTAAATGCCACCTTTTCAGAGGCCTTCCTTGATTAGTATCTCCATTTCTCTACCACACCACTGTGTTGTAATTCTCCCTAGAGTGCCTATTATCAGCTGTCTCTTCATACTGGGACATGGGACCTATAAGAGCAGCGATCTGTGTATCTGGTTTACCACTACCTCCTCACGGTTCAGGACAGTTTTTGGCACATGGTAGGGAGTCAGCACTTATTTGCTGAGTGACTACAACCAAGTTTTGACCATTTATTCTCTCTAGACATGACCTAGGTCCTCCAGTGCTCCACAGTGCCCTCTCCTTCCTGTTATCTCCCAAACCCAGATTGCTTTGTTAATTTATTGTCTACCTGGTCATGATAGGCATATGAGATTTCAATCCTGCTCATAAATGTCTCTCTAATTATCCTCAGCATTTTGAGAGCAAAGCTACATTTTATGTTTCTCTTCTTTCATGCCATCCATATAATAGGAAAGAAAGAAATGAGCGTTTATTGAATATCTCCTACCTGTCATGCACAACTCTACTATTTAATTTATATTCTCACAACAACATTTTGGGGTCAAGTGTTATTATTTGTGTCCACGTTATAGATGAGGACCTCGAGTTGTTCATAATCATATTGTGAATAAAGGCACTGGTATTGGTACCCACCAAGACAACACATGCTCAGTATGAAATTTTGCAAAAGGGTTTGCACACATCTGAGGAACAGGCAGCTGTTTTCAATTTGCAAAGTGAAGTCTGAACAATTAATTGGATATTTTGGGTCAAGTTTTGCTTGAACAGTCTGGCTATTTACTTAATATCAATTTCATTCCATGGGGGTATATTGAAACGTTGCTTGAAGTATGTCTTTATATGGCTAGTAGTGGCTTTGGAGATGTTAATCATGCCTTCTGCACGAAGCCCTGCAGATGTCTCCTTTTGGCAAACATAATGGAATATGGTGGCAAGGAGATTTTCTGAAGATAATTACTTAGTCAAATCATTATCTGCCACTGGATCATTGGACAAAGACACACATTGAATGCACTGAAGATATGCTACACAAAACAACCTCTTAAGTAACAAAATCTTATTTTTATTTTTTACAGAAATTCAGATATTCCAACAAATTTCTTTACATTTCCTGGACCTTAAAAAATTACACACAACTTTTGGACGCAATACAACAGAACAGAATGAGAAAGGGAGTAACTTTTTTTTTTTTTAAAAAAAGATAAAAACATACTTCTTATACTTAAACATTTAGTGATTTACACATGTATTACCTATGTACAAATGGTACATCGTCGATGACCCACTTTCAGAGCACTGTGGTATGCTAAATTATACTCAGTTTTTATGGGAAAATAAAACTTTTTAAAAACATTTGCATGTGGCTAGGAAGCACTGTTTCATTTTTGTAACCATCACTATTATATTATTAGTGATGCAGGACTCCCAATGGAATCTGTAATTTACATGGATCAGAGAAAGTCAATAAATACTTTCTAATTTTTTTGTAGATAAAGCAGAGAGGTACCTCCCTTCAAATAAAAGATGGATTCTTGAAAAGTTGTGTGTAATTAAATTTAGTAAGAAGTGTATTTTAAATGCAGTGGGAGAGCTAATTTTAAAGCAACAGATAACTTCCAGAACAGCTAATACTTCAGTTAGCAATAAGTTTTACTGTAATTTGTGTCTTTTTTTTTAAAATTCGTATCTTTGTGAATTAGGTTTCATTCATTGGAGCATAGCTGTAATATATAACAGGTTTGAAACATAAACCTGCTTATGGTGAAAAGACAGCTAGTGCCAGAAACATCTGGCTAAAATAGGAATATGGCCCTAAAAGAGAAATAGCAAGAGAATTCGCCGTGATCTCTATCCCTTCTTACATCACCTTCCATCTGTTCCAGCGATATTTGCAGATTTAATCTTACTTTTGAGCCTCTGAAGGAGAGATCCCATATACCCATTCTTTCTGCTCAGGCTAGAACCTGGTTCAACTTACACTGATTTCTCTGATGTACATTTTAGCTGTGTCTACTTCAATATTAAATATTTTCCTGTTGTTGCATATGGGCGGGATGTGGTGAGGGCAGTGGTGGGGGAAACCTGGGAGCCAAAGATTGTTGAAGACAAGTGATCATTTGTAACTACTCCCAAATGCAAACCAACTGAAAGTTTTTTTTGACTATTTTTGAAAGCAACATTAGTAAATAAAAAGGCAACTTACTCCTACCAAGTTTCTTTGACTTGTATAAGTATATATTCATTTATTTCTAAGGCTATTAAATTATTATTTGTTTTGTTAGTACCACTTACTATCATTTAGAAATAGGGTTCATGGAATGACTCTTTTAAAAAGCAAGATGAATGCCTGTCAGTAAGGACAAAAATGAACATGGATTTTTGATGACATGGATGAAAGTAATAGGAAAGCAAAAGGAGATATCTTAGATACCTATTTATAAAGTATATTAAAGTCCTATGCATATTCTAGGGAGAATTAGAAAAAGTGTTTATTTGATAGCAGCCTATATATTACATGTGAGCATCCAAGGTGAACATGAGCTTTCTATATTTTTCAGAGTTTCTGGATGCTATTTCCTGAAAGACAGGGAAACCTACATTGCTTGGGAACCTATGATGTAAAGATGTCCTTCTTGTAATATACAGCTAGATGGAGTAAGAGTACATGTCAGAAACACTTTCTCAGTAATAACTTGTACGGACAGATTGAACTGAACACAGACTGTAAAAAATGTGAAGCATTAGGTCTCTATCTCAGTGGTTGTAACTAATTACACAGTGAAATAAATGAATGGCAGAGATGGCAACCAACACTCCCGTGGAACATTCAGAAGTGTTTACTAAGATGCTTCCTCCACAAATGATGCTTGACTGGCCTCTTGGCTACTGAGATGGAATAATTTAGGATTGGCTGCATTCTTTTAAAATAATGTTGAAAGATTAAAGCTTTTTGTTTTCAGTTTGATTAAAAAAAGACAGTTTACAAACCTCAGGACATAGATATTTTACATGTTAATTCTAGCACATTTATATTCCTCTTCCTTAAAAGATTTCCTGAATGTGATTTCTCATGAATGTTATCTGATCTTATTCAATGACAGTTTCCAATGAGCTGGTGTTTTATCCATGGTTTTATCTCTTCCCAGAAAACACTCTCATCTCTGCTGATCTAGATTTAGAAGGTGTTTTGACCAGTGGCTGTTTCACTCTTGTCCATATCCATCTTGTACTCTGAGCTCTTCCAACCGCCTTCCTTCTTGATGTTGATGTACAAAAGCTGTTATTTGATTTGTTTAGCTGTTATTTGATTGGTTTTGTTTTGTGCTCATTCTAGAGAATATTGGCTTAGCAGAACTGCAGAAAGGGGGAGGGGAAGGGAAGAGAGAGAGAAGAGAGAAAGAAAAAAATGCATCATTTTCTGTCACCAAGACTTTTGTGCATCATATATGTCACAGAAAAACCACACCAACAAATGGCTTAAGTGACTGTAGATGTGCTATCAAAGCAGACATATTAGTTTGAGGTTTCCGTTCCACTAAACAAACAGCAGAGTCTTCCCAGGCAGGGAGCCCCCCTAAGACTCGGACATCTGTGTGAAGAGCATAGGTTGCTTTGAAGGAGCAGGAGAGAAGGTGGAGTGATCATCACCGATTATTTTGCCTGGCATGGGAATGCCTCATTTGAGTGTTTTCCTTTTCCTTCCAGTTTTACTTACTATACAATCAACATTAGAACAGATATCAAAGAAATGATTATAAAGACAAGTCATCCACAATCCAGTCACCTGGACACATTAACTGTCTTCTTATGTTTCTTTCCTCGTCTAAATGTGCACTTATTTTATGAAGTCGGAATCACAGTTTAGATGACATTTTCAACATTATATTAAAAACATTTTTTTCTCATTTCCACTCTGCATAATCAGCATCAATTTCTGATGGCTGCATAACAGGCTATTCCATTCTCATTCCATGTTCAATGTTCCATTTTCAAATATTTTGCCACTGTCAGGAATGTAGGTAGGGTTCTGAAATCTTTGTTATTATCAATAATGAATACCTTTGCATATAAAGCTGTATTTGTTTTTTAATATTCTCTCTTTAGGACAAATGCACAAGGGATGGAGGCTTTTCCTTTCTCCAACATATAAGGGTCTGTCCCTGTATTGACACAGCAAGTCCATAACTGGTGTGTTGGGCACATTTCTCTGGATGGTTTTCATAGACTTTGGCACTGTTAGCTAGGGTTTAAGAGCACCTTTTACAATGGGAAGATGGGCAAATGCTCCTAACTGGCCATATTTGGGCTGAAGGAAACAGCTTCTTGGGTTGTGCATCATAGAGCCCTTAGGAACACAAATTGGGATAAAACAATCAGCCATTATTTAGGTACAGTCTTTGTGCCATATTGTAAGATAACAGTTGTGAATGAGTGCTAGAGAAACTTGTGAAAGATTCTGTTGTTTTTAGTACTTATCTTCTTGTTTCCCAACACACATTAAAAAAAAAATCATATGCATATTATTTTAACAAACTTCTCTCAGAGAATTCACAGTTACTTTAATATACCTAGACCACACAGGGCATAATTGAAATATGATCATATCATAATGATGATTAGTCTGTAATGATTCTCTAAGACTGAATCATGCTGGCAGATGCCCTATGGAAGAGAAAACTTTTTTTAAATATTATTAAAAGTAACATAAGCCATTCAAGGATTCTGCATAGTGCTTTAGGCAGTTCTGAACCTCTGTGGTCTTTGCTCTGGTGCCATGGAATTGTTCCTGTTAGATGAATCCAAAAGTCAGGCTTGTGGGTCCATGATTCCACTAGTCCAGTATTCTTCACTCAGAATCCATTTTCTTTTTAAAATCCACAAAGCGGCCCTCCCTGGTGGCACAGTGGGTTAAAGCACAGCACCGCAAGCTACCCACAGCTGCTTCAGTGTGAGTTCAATCCCCTTGCCCCAGAGGTGACCCACCTGGCCCGGCAGACCTCTCCTGACCTGCCCACTGCTCCCCTCAGCAGTGTACTTTATCGATCTGCCTGTTCTGCTCTCTGGTGAATCCTCTCACCTCCTCTGAATTTATGGCCTGTACCCCAGTTCTGTATACATAAATAAATCTAAAAATAAATAAATAAAATCCACAAAGCTGAATATCTGGGTTTTCAGTAAGATCTGGGGAGGGCACATCAGATGTACTGACATTGTAATGATCCTAACAGATGGTGGGCAGCTGAGACAGAGGTCTTACGTTGTTTTCAATTAAAAAGCAACTCCTAACTTAACAAAGGAGGTAAAAGACCTCTACAAAGAAAATTACAAAACACTGTTAAAAGAAATACAAGAAGA